>NC_135233.1:1079353082-1079999471 GCF_051348905.1 Ranitomeya variabilis
CGGTATCGGATTAGATCCGATACTTTGCCGGTATCGGCCGATACTGTCCGATACCGATACTTTCAAGTATCGGACGGTATCGCTCAACACTACTGATAACACCTCTATATACAGTAGATAACACAGGATCCACCATTCACAATAGGTGATGTCACAGCTCCCCTCCTCCTCCTGTACAATGACTGATAACACCTCTATATACAGTAGATAACACAGGAACCGCCATTCACAATTTGCGATGTCACAGCTCACCTCCTCCTCCTGCACAATGACTGATATCACTTCTATATACAGTAGATAATGCAGGATCCACCATTCACAATAGGTGAAGTAACATCTCACCTCCTTCTCCTGTACAATGACTGATAACACCTCTATATACAGTTGATAATACAAGATCCACATTCACAATAGGTGATGCCACAGCTCACCTCCTCCTCCTGTACAATGACTGATAACACACATATATATATATATATACAAAAGATAACACAGGATCCATTATTCACAATAGATGATGTCACAGCTCACCTCCACCTGTACAATGACTAAAAAAACCTCTATATACAGTAGATAACACAGGATCCACCATTCACAATAGATGATGTCACAGCTCACCTCCTCCTCCTGTACAATGACTGATAACACCTCTATATACAGTAGATAACTGTTGTGAATTCCGTTCTCGGGCTCCCTCCTGTGATCGGGAATGGTACTTTGGTGAGTTCTGTCCTTGGGCACCCTCTGGTGGCTTTGAATGGAACTGCTGATCTTTGAGGTTGGCTTTCTCAGCTGTCCTCGTTTATTGCTGCTGCTGTCTGTGTTTGTGATAGGATTAGGGATTGTGGTCAGTAGAGTTACCACCTTCTCAGAGCTTGTCCCAGGTTTTCTGTTTTAACCATCAGGTCACTTCGGGTGCTCCTAACCACCAGGTCCATAACAGATAACACAGGATCCACCATTCACAATAGGTGATGTCACAGCTCACCTTCTCCACCTCCAGTACAATGACTGATATCACCTCAATATACAGTATATAACACAGGATCCACAATTCACAATAGGTGATATCACAGCTCACCTCTTTCTGTACAATGACTGATAACACATCTATATACAGTAGATAACACAGGATCCACCATTCGCAATAGGTGATGTCACAGCTCACCTCCTCCTGTACAATGACTGATAACACCTCTATATACAGTAGATAACACAGGATGCACCATTCACAATAGGTGATGTCACAGCTCACCTCCTCCTCCTTCTGTACAATCACTGATAACACATCTATATACAGTAGATGACACAGGATCCCCCAATTACAATAGGTGATATCACAGCTCACCTCCTCCCCCTGAATAATGACTCACAACACATCTAAATACAGTAGATGACACAGAATCCACCATTCACAATATGTGATGTTGCAGCTCACCTTCTCTCTCTGAACAATGACTGAGAACACCTCTATATACAGTAGATAACACAGGATCCATCATTCACAATAGGTGATGTCACAGCTCACCTCTTCCTCCTCATCCTATACAATGACTGATAACACTTCTATATACAGCAGATAACACAGGATCCACCAGTCACAATAGGTGATGTCACAGCTCACTTCCTCCTGTACAATGACTGATAACACCTCTATATACTGTAGATAACTGTTGTGAATTCCGTTCTCGGGCTCCCTCCTGTGGTCGTGAATGGTACTTTGGTGAGTTCTGTCCTTGGGCACCCTCTGGTGGCTTTGAATGGAACTGCTGATCTTTGAGGTTGGCTTTCTCAGCTGCCCTCGATTATTGCTGCTGCTAGCTTCCCTATTTAACTCTGCCCAGGTCGTTTGTTCATGCCAGCTGTCAATGTCTCAGTACTGGTTCAGATCTCTCTTGGATTTCTCAGATGACCTGTCTACTCCAGCAGAAGCTAAGTCCTTGCTAGTCATTTGCTGTTCATCCGTTTTTGAATATATTTTTCAGTACATGCTATGTTTCAGTCCAGCCTGCTATTATGATATTTCCTTGCTAGCTGGAAGCTCTGGGGGTGCAGAGCTGCACCTCCACACAGTGAGTCGGTGTGGAGGTCTTTTTGCACACTCTGCGTGGTTTTTGTAGTTTTTTATACTGACCGCATAGTTCCCTTTCCTATCCTCTGTCTATCTAGAGAAGATTCGGCCTCCTTTGCTAAAATCTGTTTCATTCCTGTGTTTGTCACTTCCCTCTTAACTCACAGTTAATATTTGTGGGGGGCTACCTTTACTTTGGGGAATTTCTCTGAGGCAAGGTAGGCTGCTAGTTCTATCTTTAGGGGTAGTTAGCTCTTAGGCTGTGAAGAGGCGTCTAGGGAGAGTTAGGTACGCTCCACGGCTATTTCTAGTGTTTGTGATAGGATTAGGGATTGTGGTCAGTAGAGTTACCACCTTCTTAGAGCTTGTCCCAGGTTTTCTGTTTTAACCATCAGGTCACTTCGGGTGCTCCTAACCACCAGGTCCATAACAGATAACACAGGATCCACCATTCACAATAGGTGATGTCACAGCTCACCTCCTCCTCCTTCTGTACAATCACTGATAACTAGTGTTGAGCGATACCGTCCGATACTTGAAAGTATCGGTATCGGAAAGTATCGGCCGATACCGGCAAAGTATCGGATCCAATCCGATACCGATACCCGATACCAATACAAGTCAATGGGACTCATGTATCGGACGGTATCCCTGATGGTTCCCAGGGTCTGAAGGAGAGGAAACTCTCCTTCAGGCCCTGGGAACCATATTAATGTGTAAAAGAAAGAATTAAAATAAAAAATATTGCTATACTCACCTCCCCGACGCAGCCTGCACCTTACCGAGGGAAGCGGCAGCGTTCTTTGTTTAAAATTCGTGCTTTTCTTTCCTTTACGTGAAGTCCCGGCTTGTGATTGGTCGCGTGCCGCCCATGTGGCCGGGACGCAACCAATCACAGCAAGCCGTGACGTAATTTCAGGTCCTTCAGGATTTTAAAATTACGTTCCGGCGTTGTGATTGGTTGCGTCGCAGTCACATGGGCGACGCAACCAATCACAGCAAGCCGTGACGTAATTTCAGGTCCTTCAGGATTTTAAAATTACGTCCCGGCTTTGTGATTGGTTGCGTCGCGATCAACCAATCACAAGCCGGGAGGCTGGACACGCGCGCATTTTAAAATGCGCGCTTGTCCAACCTCCCGTGACGTCCCGGCTTGTGATTGGTTGCTTCGCTGTCAACCAATCACAAGCCGGGAGGCTGGACACGCGCGCATTTTAAAATGCGCGCTTGTCCAGCCTCCCGGCTTGTGATTGGTTGATCGCGACGCAACCAATCACAAGCCGGGACGTCACGGGAGGCTGGACAAGCGCGCATTTTAAAATGCGCGCGTGTCCAGCCTCCCGGCTTGTGATTGGTTGATCGCGACGCAACCAATCACAAGCCGGGACGTCACGGGAGGCTGGACAAGCGCGCATTTTAAAATGCGCGCGTGTCCAGCCTCCCGGCTTGTGATTGGTTGATCGCGACGCAACCAATCACAAGCCGGGACGTCACGGGAGGCTGGACAAGCGTGCATTTTAAAATGCGCGCGTGTCCAGCCTCCCGGCTTGTGATTGGTTGATCGCGACGCAACCAATCACAAGCCGAGACATCACGGGAGGCTGGACAAGCGCGCATTTTAAAATGCGCGCGTGTCCAGCCTCCCGTGACGTCACGGCTTGTGATTGGTTGCGTCGCCCATGTGACTGCGACGCAACCAATCACAAAGCCGGGACGTAATTTTAAAATCCTTAAGGACCTGAAATTACGTCACGGCTTGCTGTGATTGGTTGCGTCGCCCATGTGAATGCGACGTAACCAATCACAAAGCCGGGACTTCACGTAAGGAAAGAAAAGCGCGAATTTTAAGAAACAAAGAACGCTGCCGCTTCCCTCGGTAAGGTGCAGGCTGCGTCGGAGAGGTGAGTATAGCAATATTTTTTATTTTAATTCTCTCTTTTACACATTTTTACATTAATGTTGTTTCGATACCGATACCCGATACCACAAAAGTATCGGATCTCGGTATCGGAATTCCGATACCCGCAAGTATCGGCCGATACCCGATACTTGCGGTATCGGAATGCTCAACACTACTGATAACACATCTATATGCAGTAGATGACACAGGATCCCCCAATTACAATAGGTGATATCACAGCTCACCTCCTCCCCCTGAATAATGACTCACAACACATCTAAATACAGTAGATGACACAGAATCCACCATTCACAATATGTGATGTTGCAGCTCACCTTCTCTCTCTGAACAATGACTGAGAACACCTCTATATACAGTATATAACAGGATCCACAATTCACAATATGTGATGTCACAGCTTACCTCCTCCTGTACAATGACTGATAACACCTCTATATACAGTAGATAACACAGGATCCATCATTCACAATAGGTGATGTCACAGCTCACCTCCTCCTCCTCATCCTATACAATGACTGATAACACTTCTATATACAGCAGATAACACAGGATCCACCAGTCACAATAGGTGATGTCACAGCTCACTTCCTCCTGTACAATGACTGATAAACACCTCTATATACAGTAGATAACACAGCATCAACCATTACAGCTCACCTCCTCCCCTTCCTCCTCTACAATGACTGACATACATTTGATAACATAAGATGCACAATTCCCAATAGGTGATATCACAACTCACCTTCTGCCTCTTCATTCACATTGACTTTTGCCAGATTAGAGCATGCTTTTAAAACTTTTTTGTAGAATTCAAGGAGTCAGAGCCAATCTTTTGCAGCCTATGTGAATGTGAGTACTGCTGATCAGAATTGGAAATTTACTAGATTCTAGCTTTTGACTTAGTGGCCAGTGTGAAAATTGCAATATTTCAAATTTTGTATTAAATATAATATGAAAAAATAAATATAGACAAATAAAAATATATAAAAAAATAAACATAAAAGCCTGGTTTAAACAATAGACATGTTCCATTTAATTGGAACTAGGGAAATCACATTTTTTGTCCCATTGCCAATTACTTTGCCAACCACCGAACCAACAAAGCTTTCACTCATTGCAATATGTACTGTATAGTAGAGAAGAGCAAATATTTTAAAATTAGAATTTACCAGCTTTGTCAAATTTTTCCAAATATTTGTATTAGTGGCAAATTGATTCACTGTAACTTAAAAGTACTGCAATGCATCCAATTTCCCTGAAAAGACACGTTGACACTATTCTCTTTTCCTCCTACACTATTCTTCTTCACTGCTGTGGTGTCACACACTATCTGTACAGGTTTCTCAGTGTGTCATGGTTTTATTTTTCTATCTCTATAGACAAGCTGTGAGGTGTGTGTGACAGCCTTTCACTGTTCAGATTCACCTTAAAATGGAAGCTACATTCCCTGCTTCTGCTTTTATACACGTTATGATAGTCCCCCATGATTGGCTCTGCTGTGCCATATAATAAGCTAGTTGCAGGGCATTATGGGGAAGTATATGTGAGCCATCTCAAGATAATGCAATCTTCTGGAATGTGTAATATGAGATAGGATATTTTTGCAAATTCACGCTATTCGAAAATTTTCAAATTTGCTGGTTTCAGAGAATCCCTGAAAATAAAATTGAATCTATTTACATGCTAAAATATGGTTATTCCTATAGATGCAATGTTTCCATCTAGCATTATGAAAAGTTAGTACATCTATGCAGTACATCCCTACAATCCTGCAGGGCGTACTATAGAACCCTAAGGTATTGGGGCTGGTGGTAGGTTTGGAATCTGTGAGCCTCATACATATTCCCCTGGCTTTGTGTCTGTTACATAAATGTTTTACCTTTAACAAAGAAACTATAGTTATTACCTGACACTAAACTCGCATCACCTTTCACTTGGAGGAAGAACTCGGCTCACCCGTCCCTATGTATTTATCTTATGCTCACCCCTCCCCGCAGCTCATAGTGCAGAATTACTGCTGAGCTCTCACTTCTCATATAGGCATGAGAAGAATGTAAACTTCCAGGGCAAGAAACATAAACCAGTAAAATATTTTACAGTGGAGTTTGTTAAAATGTGACAGGAACTAACCTAAGTTACAGAGATGCAGAAATTTCCAAGTCAAATTTACTGCCTGTATTTTATAAACTCAAAATTTATGAATCTGATTAATTGTTGATCCATTTCAGACAAATCGCTAAAACACTATTACATCATAAAAAAAACTAACTTTAGTCTGATTTGTGTCCTCGTGATATAACAATTTAATATGTCAAACACACATCATTTTACATCTGTACCAGTGTCGCACCTAATATTGTCTATTATAACTTTCTGGGTAAACCTAGCAGATTCAAAGCATCACTCTGAACAGAAGTCAGGGGTAACAGTCACAAACAACCTAGTAACATAGTTAGCAAGGCCGAAAAATAGACATTTGTCCATCCAGTTCAGCCTATACTCTCAATGTAAATGTCATGATTCTGTTGTCAGGTGTCTAGGGGCTCCATTCCTGTCTCTACCGCTAGTGGCGCCCTAGCTCTCCCTGTTACCTGGATTACTTCTAATGGTGAAGACAACGGGGCCGCGTACCTTGCTCCTGAATCCATCCTCAGTCTACACCCTTCCTCCACCTAGGGAAGAGGGGAGTAGTAGTGTACTGTAATACACCAGCAAAACTAACAAAGTAATATGAACAGGGGAAACAAAATATACCAAACATACAAATATACTCACACATACAACAGAGGAATGCATCAGGGAGTGAAGAATGGGGCTAAACCAAAGAAGGAGAAGAAAAGGATTTATCAAAAACTCAAAACCTAGCAAAATTTACTGATTAATCAACCAAATTCCTTCTCCAATAATAACCACTAACAACCTTCAGCCCAAAGCACTCTGACAATGAGTGCTAGCCAGGTCCCAGATTATAAAATAGATGGGAGTGGTTAATAGTGCACAGCTGGGAGCCTTAACACATGAAAGCTTCCAGTAGATCTCAATTGAGCAGAATAAAACTGCACTGCTAAAATAAACTAGCACTATTTAATATGAAGGTGAAGTTATTCTAATCAGTGCAGGAGTAGGAGAAATCAGACAGCTGCAGTCTTCTGGCTCCTCTCTGTTTTGGTAAACCTGTGACAATGCCTCCCCCCTTTCTACGAGGGATCTCCAGAACCTCTGAACTGGATTTATCAGGGTGTGGCACATGAAAAGACTGTATTAGCCTGGCCGCATGAATGTCAGATGCTGGTACCCTCTCTTCAGGACCATATCCCTTCCAATGTACCAGATACTGTAAGGACCGATGAACTAAGTGAGAATCAACGATTTTAGCTATCTGAAATTCCAAATTTCCATTAAAAAATGACCAGAAATTGCAGTAGTGGTGATGGTACAGAGGACACAATGTACAGTATTTCTTGAGTAGAGATTGATGCAACACATTATGGATCCTAAAATTGGGGGGTAAAGCAAGGCAGCATACTAAGGGATCGATGACAGTCAAAATCTTGTAAAGACTGAAGAACCTTGGACCTTGTTTCCAAGAATTAACCTTCAGATTAATGTCCTAGAGGACATCCACACCAAGTCACCATCACACGGGTCCAGACTAGTGTTGAGCATTCCGATACTGCAAGTATCGGGTATCGGCCGATACTTGCTGTATCGGAATTCCGATACCGAGATCCGATACTTTTGTGGTATCGGGTATCGGGTATCGAAACAACATTAATGTAATAATGTGTAAAAGAGAGAATTAAAATAAAAAATATTGCTATACTCACCTCTCTGACGCAGCCCGGACCTCAGCGAGGGAACCGGCAGCGTTGTTTGTTTAAAATTTGCGCGTTTACTTGGTTACGTGAAGTCCCGGCTTGTGATTGGTCGCGGCGGCCATGTTGCCGGGACGCGGACCAATCACAGCAAGCCGTGACGTAATTTCAGGTCCTTGCAGGATTTTAAAATTATGTTCCGGCGTTGTGATTGGGCGCGTCGTGGTCACATGGGCGACGTAACCAATCACAAGCCGGGACGTCACGGGAGGCTGGACACGCGCACATTTTAAAATGCGCGCGTGTCCAGCCTCCCGTGACGTCCCGGCTTGTGATTGGTCGCGGCGGCCATGTTGCCGGGACGCGGACCAATCACAACGCCGGAACGTAATTTTAAAATCCTGCAGGACCTGAAATTACGTCACGGCTTGCTGTGATTGGTCCGCGTCCCGGCAACATGGCCGCCGCGACCAATCACAAGCCGTGACATCACGGGAGGCTGGACACGCGCACATTATAAAATGCGCGCGTCCAGCCTCCCGGCTTGTGATTGGTTGACCGCGATGCAACCAATCACAAGCCGGGACGTCACGGGAGGCTGGACAAGCGCGCATTTTAAAATGCGCGCGTCCAGCCTCCCGGCTTGTGATTGGTTGACCGCGATGCAACCAATCACAAGCCGGGACGTCACGGGAGGCTGGACAAGCGCGCATTTTAAAATGCGCGCGTCCAGCCTCCCGGCTTGTGATTGGTTGACCGCGATGCAACCAATCACAAGCCGTGACGTCACGGGAGGCTGGACAAGCGCGCATTTTAAAATACGCGCGTGTCCAGCCTCCCGTGACGTCACGGCTTGTGATTGGTTGCGTCGCCCATGTGACTGCGGCGCAACCAATCACAACGCCGGGACGTAATTTTAAAATCCTGCAGGACCTGAAATTACGTCACGGCTTGCTGTGATTGGTCCGCGTCCCGGCAACATGGCCGCCGCGACCAATCACAAGCCGGGACTTCACGTAACCAAGTAAACGCGCAAATTTTAAACAAAGAACGCTGCCGCTTCCCTCGGTAAGGTGCAGGCTGCGTCGGAGAGGTGAGTATAGCAATATTTTTTATTTTAATTCTTTCTTTTACACATTAATATGGTTCCCAGGGCCTGAAGGAGAGTTTCCTCTCCTTCAGACCCTGGGAACCATCAGGAATACCGTCCGATACTTGAGTCCCATTGACTTGTATTGGTATCGGGTATCGGTATCGGATTGGATCCGATACTTTGCCGGTATCGGCCGATACTTTCCGATACCGATACTTTCAAGTATCGGACGGTATCGCTCAACACTAGTCCAGACCCATCAAACATCTCAGATCAGCCACACTCTTATATTTGAACCCCTTGCCACACAGACGTAATTGAAGATGAAAACAATTCCTCTCCAGGTATTCCAGAAGATCAATTTCTAATAAATGAACTGAACTAAGGATGAAACCTGTATGCCCTGAAAAAAGAGTACTTACCAGTAGACTCATGACAAGCCTAATCCCAACCCTATCCGCATCCTTAACCCCAACACACCGTTAACCCAAACACACGCCTAACCCTAATCCCAACCCTAACCACACCCCTAACCCGAGCACACCCCTAACCCTTATCCAAACCTCAAAACACCTCTAACCCCAACACACCCCTAACCTTATTTCCAACCCTAACCATACCCCTAACCCTGACACACCCCTAACCCAACCATAAACGTAATCCAAACCCTAACCCCAACTCTAGCTCCAACCCTAACTTTAGCCCCAACCCTAACTTTAGCCCCAACCCTAACCTTAACTTTAGCCCCAACCCTAACTTTAGCCCCAAACCTAACCCTAATGGAAAATGGAAATAAATACTTTTTTTATTTTATTATTTTTCCCTAACTAAGGCGGTGATAATGGGGGGTTTGATTTTCTATTTATAGTGTTTTTTTTATAGTGGGTTTTTATGTTTGGCAGCTGTCACACACTAAAAGACGCTTTTTATTGCAAAAAATATTTTTTGTGTTACCACATTCTGAGAGCTATAATTTTTCCATATTTTGGTCCACAGAGCCATGTGAGGTCTTATTTTTTGCGGGACAAGTTGATGTTTTCATTGGTATCATTTTTGGGCACATGATGTTTTTTGATCGCTTTTTATTCCAATTTTTGTTAGAATGAACAAAAATCAGCGTTTATACCGTTTTGCGTTTGGTAAAATTGATAAAGAAGTTTTATTCTTCGTGTCTGCACGATTACAGCGATACAATATTTGTTTTTTTTATGTTTTGGCTTTTTTATACAATAGAAACTATTTTACAGAAAATAATTATTTTTGCATCGCTTTATTCTGAGGGCTATAACTTTTTTATTTTTTCGCTGATGATGCTATTTGGCAGCTTGTTTTTTGCTAGATGACGTTTTCGGCGGTACAATGTTTATTTATATCCGTCTGTTTGATCGCATGTTATTCCACTTTTTGTTCGGCGGTATGATGATAAAGCATTTTTTTTGCCTTTTTTTTTTACTGTGTTCACTAAAGGGGTTAACAAGTGGGACACGGCGATACTAAATATGTGTACTTTTATTGTTTTCTTTTTTATTTACATAAAGAAATGTATTTATTGGAACAATACATTTTTTATTTATTTCTTTAGGAATTTTTTTGCACATGTAAATATTTTTTTTTTTCGCACATGTAAATATTTTTTTTTTTACTTTTTTACTTTGTCCCAGCGATCTGACAGGTACTACAGGAGGCTTGCCGATGCCTTCTCTGCAAGCCACCTCCCTGCAGGACCCGGAAGGAGCCCCGCGGCCATCTTGGATCCGGGGCCTGCAGGGAGGAGGACAGAGGAGACGCTCGGAGCAATGCGATCACATTACGTTACTCCAAGGGTCACGGGGAAGCACGCAAGCAGCCCCCTCCCTGCGCGATGCTTCCCTATGCTGCCGGAATGCTGTGATCATGTTTGGTCGCAGTGTTCCGTGGGTTAATGTGCCAGGAGCTGTCCGTGACTGCTCCTGGCACATAGTGCCAGATGTCAGCTGTGATAGTGAGCGTAGCTGATCGCGTTAGACATACTATTCCGTCCATGGGAATTAGGGCTCGGGTCACGTGGACAGAATAGTACGCCTAATGGCAGAAAGGGGTTGAAATACCATTTTGCTCCTACAATCTTATTAAAGAGGTCCAGGATCAGAGAGAGAGCAGATACGGATCCCGGACCGTGATCTGATTGAGTCTCTTTCTCTCCTTCTGAGTACACTTACCCACATCCCCAAAGTCAGACAGTTAATTAGGCATAGACTGGGTACCTGTCCTTGCAAGCTGGGTGCCCAAGCAGTGTCCTTGAGAATACTCACTCCATGTTACCACCACCTAAGTTTGTCAGTCTGCTACAGGGTTGTGCAGAGTGAGCCAAGGATGTCTAACTACAAGAGAGCGCAGACCCTCTAGCACAAAACAGTCAAATACCTTGTGAGTGCATGGCCCCTGCCTATAGATGTAACTTTTGGTTGGCTTCAGAAAAATACCCCTGTCTCAATGGTGTGGAGTTGATGGTGATTATGGGTATAGGTCTGGACAGTGTAGGTGATTTTAGGTCCTGGACCTGAACAAACCTAGCGTTGATCAAGTAAAACCCCTACCACTGTCCAGAAATGCAGAAATAACCACTTTCTTTGCCTAGATGGATTTCAGCAGGCAGAAATATTGTGTCCTACCCATAGTGGAGATATGTAAACCCGAGTTGCTAATCTCGCCTCAACCCCTGCTCTTTAGTTTTCCAACTGCTGTTTACAGTGGGATAGGGAAGTACATGCACCCACAAAATGCTTTACAGAAGAAGTTGCACCACCCAACTGCATGGGTTCCTCAGATTCCTTAGACCAGATTTCCCTTGGCCCTGGATCTCCCACACATTGGGATATTTCTTTATGTTTCAGCACAAACTGCCCCCCATCTCAACAGCTTTTGCTGGTTTCAGAGGTTTTCTGTCCGGTATTACAACTTGTCCGAGGGCCACCATCTTTTCCTTTCACTGTGACCCAACCAACCTATTCCACTTAGGGGAAAAAGAGCCTTTTTTGAGCCATAGGCCCTAGAATGCACAGGAATCTGCACAAAACTTTGGATGTGTCCTCATTCTGTTTACTAGTAATATACCTTGTAGGAAAGAAGTAGTGTCTTATCTCACAACTTAAGAGAGGATTCGCCAGTAATGTAACTGGTCACCTGATGTAAAATATTCACAAGCATATAGTGCTGGCTGCTGCAGATCCACCAGTCGACATGTGACCGTAGCTAAATCGCTCAATCGGCAGATTTGTGTGTTATGATTTGACCTGCCAGCTCATCCAAAACAGACAAAATGTAAAATTGAACAGTGATTTATTCTCCGCGCTTTTGGAGTACATATGACTCTTTCTTCAGGAAAACACCAGGCATGTGATGGAGATAACAGACTGCATATATTTTTTTAAATTTTTTTTTTTAAACAATAAATACTGAATAGACCAAAAGGTTGCAGATGGAAGAAAGCGCCGTATGCCTGCAAAGCACGGATTTTGACACCACTGATACACCAGGCGTCAGCCAGAGATAACAGACTGATCAAAATGTGGCCTTTTTTTTGGCACACCAAAATTTTGTCAAAAAGTTGACTATGACACCCAAAAATAAAATTGGAGTGCTAAAATTTTAAGATATTTAGCACAATGATATGCGATGCGTGTGGCGTACAACACACAATAATAAATATAACAACTGTAGATAATTTTGGGGGGGACAGCTAAAGTTTTTTGGGCAGCAAAATGTTGTCCAAAAATGTTATAAGACACTATAAAATATTAGATAGTACTCCCAAATAAGGACAGATTGTTAGGCCCACTCACATCTGATGCCTGGGCCCCCCCAAAACAGGTTAAAAATTAGATTTTCACGCTCTTGTATTACAATGACCTGGCTGTAGTCTGCAGCATGATCAAGCAAATAAATGTCAAAAAGGGGGCTATTGATTGCTTTAGAAGATGAGCAGGTATAATCTTAAAAAAATAAATAAATAAATTGCCACGGATAACTGCAGCTAGGTATATATAAAATGTGCAGCAGCAGACAGTAATAGAGCCTTTTGATGTATGCAGGGAGATCTATACACTCTCATATAGCGCCTGCAAGCCTTGCAATTATGTGGATATGTGTGCATAGACTCCCCTGACCAACTAGCACAAATAAAAACTAGGCCCAATGATAAGGAGCCAATCTACTATGTTACTCTGTTACTATGTAACTCCCATACATGAAGTGCATGGGCTGAGAAACATTTCCCCATGGGGGGTACCTTTTAAAAAATCTTTTATGGACATCATAGACAGGCTTGGCAAAAATTGGACTACCTGTTGCAGCACAGAACAAGTTAAGCTTAGTGATCTAGTGGTGGAAAATGAGGAGACATTGCTGAAGGCCTCATTAAAAACTAGGCCCAATGTAAAGGAGTGTGTCTCCTAGACTTGTAATGCCCATACACGCAGTGCATGGGCTGACAAACATTTCCCCAAGGGAGATACTTTTTTAAGAAATATACTATGGCCATCATAGACAGCCTTGTCAAATATTAGACTGCCTATAGCAGCACAGAACACGTTAAGCGTGGTGAATGGTGATCTAGTGGTGGAGAATGAGGAGACATTGCTGAAGGCCTCAAGAAAAAATATGCCCAATTTAAAGGAGTGTGTCCTCTAGACTTGTAATGCCCAAACACGCAGTGCATGGGTTAAGAAACATTTCCCCAAGGGGGATACATTATTAAAAAATCTATTATGGCCATCATAGACACCCTTGCCAAAAATTGGACTGCCTGTAGCAGCACAGAAGATGTTAAGCCTCGTGATCTAGTGGTGGAGAATGAGGAGACATAAAGATAAATCATACTGAAATAAAAAAAATAAAGGATGTGAATCCACCAATGAAAGTGAATAACAAAAGGGAGGGGTGAACACAGGTTCATATATATGATGCCAGATTGTGTCCAACGGGATTTGTTTGTCAATAGCAACAGCTCAGAGACAGGGATATAAAAAAAAATATATAATAGTATTTCCATATTTTCATATTGTAGAGGTATACACTGGGTCATGAAAGGATGGTGCAGAGATATTAAAACTGGAATATATAAGAATGAATGGGGAAAATATACGTACATCTCATTTTGATGACAGTTCCCTATGCAGGAAGTTTATTTTTGTTTCTAATTAGTAACGGGCATCAGAAAAACACCCTTGCACAAAAATTGAGTGACTTTTGCATCACGAAATACATTCACCCTGGTGTTGTACTGGTTGTGGATGATGAGGATGTAGATAAGGAGGAGGATAAAACCAAACAGACAAAATCATGAAGCGGATACCCATGTGTGGTTGGGGAGAGGTGCATGACAATACACCTCCACAAAAAAGACAATATATTAGAGGCTATGTTTAGCTGTTTTAACTTGGTCATGTACAGAAACCTTGCCTAATCCAGCCCTTGTTCATTTTCATAAGAGTCGGCCTGTTAGCATTTTCAGTTGACAGGCGGATGCGCTTATCTGTTATAATTCCACCAGCGGCACTAAAAACCCACTCTGACAGAATGCTAGCAGCAGGGCAGGCCAGGACCTCCAAGGTGTAGGAAGCCAGTTCGTGCCACGTGTCCAGCTAGGATATCGGCACAGAAGAATCACGGAGGATGTTTGTGCAATTTGAGAGGTACTCCCTCAGCATCTTGCCAAACATTGCACTTCTTGTGACAGCACCCCTTGACTCTATGCCGGCACGATGGGAAGGTCTGTGGAAACTGTCCCAGACCTTTGCCATTGTTCCCCTGCCTGAGCTGGATTGTACTTCTGTCGCAATTTTTACAATGCGAGGGTCACGTGAGATGCAGCGCAACATAATGTCAGCCATGCATGCCAAAATGCTAACAGGCAAGACTTCAATGTCCTCACCAATTGGACGACTGACCATGCTGTCTACTTCCTCCTCATCCTCCTCCTCTCTGTCCTCAGGTCATCCCCGCTGAACAGACGGTATGACAGCTATGCTTGTAGTACAGTCTGTAGCGCATGAAAGTAGCTCCTGTTCATCCTCCTCATTGCCTACCAATCCATGTTGGGAAGGCATGAAGCTAGGCAGAGTTTAATCCCCCTGTATGGTTCCTTGTTCCATGTCCTTGTGCTCTGCCTGCAATTAATCGTCTTTAATTGTGAGCAGAGAGATTTTGAGAATGGTGAGAAGTAGGATGGTGACTCTAATTATGGCGTCATCTCCGCTCACCATCTTGGTGCAGTCCTCAAAGTTTTCGAGGATGGTACATATGTCTGACATCCATGTCCACTCCTGAGATCTTATGTGTGGAGTCAGAACTGAATATCGACGGCCTGTTGAAGTTGGTAGTCAACAACTGCCCTCTTCTGCTCACAAATTCTTTCCAGCATATGGAGCGTAGAGTTCCAATGCATGTAGACATCACACACCAGTTGGTGAGCCTGAAGCCGCAAACACTGCTGAAGTAAGGCAAAGGCGGCTGAAGCTGTAGCTGACTTTCTGAAATGGGCATACTTTCACTAGCAGATCTGTTAGCTCCTGGTAGCTTTTGAGAACCACGAGGTTAAGCACATGGGCCAGGCAAGGTATGTGTGTGAGCTCACCTTGCCTCAGAGCCGCCACCATGCCTGGCTGTAGGTTCAGCGGTGTCATCCAATTATCTGACTGCTCTTTCAGTGCTGTCCACAGCTCTTTTGCATTGTGCGGTTTGTCAACTATGCAGATTAGCTTTAGCACAGCCTGTTGCCACTTGGCTGAGGCAGTGCTGCAGTGCTTCCAGCTTCTTATGTGTTCATTTCAGAGATTGAGGCTGAAGAGGAGGAGGATTTGCAGGAGCTGTAGACTGTGAGGGCAATCTTGATTGACGTAGGGCCCGCAATCCTTGGTGTCGGGAGGATGTGTTCCATCCTAGACCCATCCGACTGGGTCCGGCTTCCACTATGTTAACCCAGTGTGCCGTCAGTAAGATGTACCATCCCTGCCCACAAGCACTTATCCACCTGTCCATGGTTGAGGGGACTTTCCCAGTAACAGCATTGTTGAGGACACGGTAATGTTGTGGGACACATGCTGGTGTAATGCCGATACGGCACACCGGGAGAAATAGTGGAGACTGGGCAACAAGTACTTTGAGACGGCCATCGCCATCATGTTGCAGAAAGCTTCCATCTCAACGAGCCTAAAAGACAACATTTTGAGCGCAAGCAGAAGAGAAATGTTAGAAATTATTACTGTGGCCTGTGGGGCATTCGCTGGGTATTTCCGCTTGTGTTCCAATGACTGGGTTATAAGACAACTGAAGGCTGTGCTGGGACAAGGACGTGGATCGGCTTGATGATGGTGCTGCTTGACTGTGGGCAACAACAGGTGCAGGGCTAGAGGCATCTTCACTTGCACTGTGGACTGGAGATTGGCTTCTATGTAAAACAGTGGAAGAAGCAGTGGTGTCACCTGCAGACAGTGTTCCTGGGGTTCAGCCCACAAAGTCGGGTGCTTTGCTTCCATGTGCCTGATCATGCTGGTGGTGGTCAGGCTGGTAGTTTTTCCTCCCCTGCTGATGTGGGCATGGCAGGCGCTGCAAATGGCCTGTTTGGGGTTATCAGCAGAGTCTTTAAAAAATAACCAGGCTCAGGAAGATCTAACAGTTGGAATGGCAACTTCCCTCATGTTGGTGTTATGAGGAACGGATGCATGCCTTCTGTCTGAGGCCACCACACTGCTTCTTCCTGAGTGTTGGGGTGATATGCTTCCTTCCCCATGTGTGCTGCTGTCCTCGCTCTGCATGTCCTCCTGCCAGATTGGGTCAGTTACAATGTGATCCACCACCTTGTCTTCCACATCCGCATCCTGCTCCTCCTCTTGACTTTCTGGCAATTGTGTCTCATCATCGTTGCATTGCCTTCATGTGAACATGGCTGGTCAAAGCTTTGGGCATTGCTACATGCCATCTCATCTGTCCCCACTTCAAGTTGACTGGCCGAGAGTCCGGAATCTTGAAAGGGAAAACTGAACAGCTCTTGGGAATGTCCAAGTGTGGGATCAGTTGTCTCAAGGCACTCGGCATGGTGGGAGGAAGGAGGATCAGGGTGAGGAATATCCAGGCCACACTCACGGCTACTCAGACTTGACCGTGTGGAAGACATGGTGGTGGTGGCTAAGTTACTGGAAGCATTATCCACTATCCAACCAACATCCGTTTCACACTGCTATGGCTTCAATAGTGTGCTGCGAATCCCCTAGAAACTGGGACAGGAAGGTCGAGCGAGAAGATGTGGGTCTTTGTTGTGGCCCAGTTTCAGCTTGGCCACTGCCTCGTCCTCTGCATGCACCATCAGCATCACGTCCACTTCCCCGTCCCTTGCCTCTAGCCTTGCCCATTTTTAATGGGCTACTGAACTATTTCAAAAGCTCAACACAAATGTATTTATTTGGAGCAAAATTATATCTGATCACTATGCCTTCAAAGCTACGATTTTTCCACCACAGATACAACAGGCTGCAGCCACAGATAACAGACTGTATAATTATTTTTTCTGTTATATGTGAAATTTGGGGAAAAAAATAGAACAAGGTTAGCACAAAGAACTATTCTATGTATGCCTGCGAGACTACGATTTTTTGACCACAGATACAACAGTCCTCAGCTTGACATAACAGACTGTATCATTTTTGTTTGTTTGTTTTTGGTGAATTTGTGGAGAAAAAAAAAAGAGTAAAACAAGGCTAGCACACAGAACTATGCTATGAATGCCTGCGAAACTACAATTTTTCCACCACAGATACACCATGCCTCAGCCACATATAACAGACTGTATACCTTTTTTTCCTCTTGATTGTGAAATTTGGCAAAAAATTAAAAATGAGTACAACAAGGATAGCAGACAGAACTATGAAACTTTTTGACTTTTGCACCACTGATACACCAGCCGTCAGCCTCAGATAACAGACTGATCTAAACGTGGCCTTGATTTTTTTGGGCACAACTAAATTGTGTCAACAAGTTGGCTATGACACACAAAAAAAGATTTTTTGGCGCACTCACACCTGGTGCCTGGGACAAAAAGAAAATGGTAGATTTGCACATTCTACAATTACAATAACCTGGCTGTAGTAGGCAGCGTGAACAAGCAAATAAATGTAAAAATAAAGGGGCTATGGATTGCTTTAGAATAAATGGAGCAGGTATAAGGTGGAAAAAAAGTCACAGAAAACTGCAGCTAAGTATATACTGTATTACATAAGCTGCAGCAGACAGTAATGGAGCCTTTATATGTATGCAGTGAGAGCTATGTACTCACATACAATGCCTGCAGGCCTTGCACAGATGTGGATAAGTGCACATAGACTCCCCTGCCTACCAAGCGCTGCAATCTCAGGACCCCCAAATTAGCCCTAAAAAGGACTGTTGGTTTCTCTGGATTTGTGGACTGAACACTAGCAGACCCACACTAATTATTAAAAGGACGATTCTGACCCTATCTCAGCAGCAGCTCTCCCTACACTCGCTATGTCCGGAGCAGAATGAGGTGAGCAGGGCGGCGCCAGGTCTCTTATAGACCTGATGACGCTGTGCGACCAGCCAATCACTGTAATACCACAACAAAGATAGATGGCTGCGGCATTACAGTGCATGGCAGACAATCCCTGCACTGTGATTGGCGCTCTAAAGAGCGCCAGAATTGCAGGGCGGAGACCCGAGCTCCCACCGAATAATCCCGGAAATACTTGGTGCTTGCCGAGTACACCGAGCATAGTGATACTCGGGCGAGTAACGAGTAATGGCGAGCATGTTCGCTCATCGCTATCAATGAGTGATAAAATGCATTCCACCATTACAAAAATGAAAACCTCTATCTACGCGTTTTAGACTGTCTCTTCATCATTATAAAAAGCTATAGTACCGCTTCCCTTCTTGTACACCTCCTCCCACTTAATTAGACATATCAATCAAAAGAAAAGATCACGATCTTCCAAACTTTTTTGATCTGGCTGGGATTTAGAAGGTGTGCTTGACTGGGAGTTAGAAGGAACACTGGGAAAAGAAGGAGGGTATTGGGAACTATCTCTCCTCACGGAATAAGTACTGTCTTGTTGAGGTTTGCACATCCAAAAATCCATTCCTGATTTGTCGGCTGGCGCTCCGGTTTTTGCTTTTGTTTTGTCTGTATACATGGGGCGGTCCAGAACAAGGACCACCAGCTAATGGTAGCAGCAGGCTGAGCAAAAACATCCACATCCCATTTTTGATGTATCCAAAGTCCATTCAGAAACGCTTCAATAGAGCCATTTTTTTTCTGCTTCCCACATCTTCGTACTTGTCAATTGCACCGGATTTCTAGAGACTCCTGGGCTAAAAAGCGACAAAGCTTATCTAAACTGACGTAAAAGTGGGTGGTTATCTGAGCTACTATAATGCCTTACATATGGGGTAAGCAACACAGGGCATCAGAAGAACTACGCTACATTTCTAATTGGAGGTATTCGATAATATTTTTATACCTACTACAAAATGAGATATGACCTTGGAAATGGGAATATCCCTTTAAGAAACTCTTTTGAATTTATGTGTTTAGAAATATGCCAGTAATAGGGTGACTAGTTATCATGGAAGTTTCTCTTCCTGAAGGTCTCGAACGTCTCCCTATTAGTGATGAGCAAACATGCTCTGATAAAGTGGTATCTGAGCATGGGGTGCTAACTCACTGTCTTCGGAGTGCTCTAATAATGTGTTTGAGTCCCAATGTCTACTTGTCCCGTGGCAGAAACAATGCCGGGATTTTCTGACAAACAGCAGCGGAGACTCGAACATTTCATTCAAGAAAGCCGAAGACGCTTTGTTAGCACCCGAGCATGCTCGGATAACACATTTTCAGAGCACGTTGACTCATCACTACGGCCTATGCTGTGAACTCTACCAGTGTACCTTACTTATTTGTCCTCACTAGACATCTCTAGAAGCCAAACCTCTTTTTGTTTTTTCTCCGTAGGTGTTTTAATGGATTGAACAGTTAGGATTAGTTTATTTTCTTGGTCAAGGCTGCCAATCGCAGCAGTACTCTCACAAGTAATCACACACAAACCAAGCAGCGGAGCCCTAAGGAGCATTTGGACATGTCTGCATTAGAAGCCCTGCATTGGATTTTATTTTTAATCCTTGTTTAATTTTGAGGAGCAAAAGCAGAAAAAAAATGCATAGATCCAGTATAAGCCTAAATTTGTAATTTCATTTAAAAAATCTACGGAATATACAGCTAATTTATATAATTTTGAAGGTTCACATTGAATGGGATTCTCCACTTAGAATGAATTAGTTTATTAATTATTAATCAGTTGAATAGTCAGAAGGAAAAGACAAAGGTCAATATCAGAAAGTGATCTAAGAACAAGAAATGTTCTCAAGTAAAAAAAAACATAATTCATGTGCCTCAGCAGTGATTATTGCAAAAATTGGTTGTCACGTGAATTATGTAAATGACGAAATATCTCGGAAATCAATGGTGATTGGTGAACAATGGAGGAGAGGCAATGGGTGAGGTTTTTTTATTATTTCATAACACTTTTTGCTGTCAAACTACTTTCTTAACATTCCAGATCATCACCAAAACATTGCCTACTATTAGCCACCACTAGAGGAAGCACTTTGTATGCCAAGGCTCATTAGCTTCGTCTCTTGGCAGCTGTACACAGTCTAAATTTTATCATTTAACTCTATATCTATGCAGGAGATTTAGAACTCTGTACCAGAAATGTTTTTCTGTCAGTAACACCCTGAAAGAACACAACAATCTTCAGCCTGAAATGACTAATAACAGATAAATCAGTTCTCATACTTTGCACTGAAAAGGGCCAATAGCCCGAAACACCATATTTGCAAATTGAGATTCTGATTTGGCTTTTATTCTAAGTCATATTACAAGACTCATTAAATGGTCGTTGGTGACTTGTAGGATCGCTACTTCCAGAGTTCAAGTCCTCTTCTTCTCTGAAGAGGCAGTTTGCCTAATAAAAGATAATTGATTCTGGGTACCCTCATGGCACATTCAGGTAGATTTGGTGGAGAAAGTCTAAACAACTATGACAATATACAACATGTCTTGTGCCACTAGTGACTGATAGTGTAGTCTATCTGCGAGAAATTGCACAGATCTCAAATGGTTTGGGGGCGTTTGTACCCCCCAGTGCAGGACTGAGGTCTAGTCTGGCTCCAGGTGTAGGCTTGAAAGTCAAATGTTGTAATAATGTTGCAAAGAACAGGAACAGCTCCATTTTAGCCAAGGTTTCTCCAGCACAGCTGCGTTTACCTGTGAGAACAAAAAAAAAACACATTGATAGAAGAGAGCTGATAATATCCGATTACAACTGGATAGCAATAAAATTATATAAATATTTGGTACAAAGCTTTTTGGATTTGATCTGTTGTGATCTCCAAGTTTTCTATCTGTCATGTGATGCCTGAGAGAAAAGGGAACAGAAGGGGTCTCTGAGCAGTAGTATCATTTTAAAGGTCTTTCTCTTAAAGGGAACCTGTCCCCCCCAAAATCGAACATGAGCTAAGTCCACCAGCATCAGGGGCTTATCTACAGCATTCTGTAATGCTGTAGATAAGCCCCCGATGTATCCTGAAAGATGAGAAAAAGAGGTTAGATTATACTCACCCAGGGGCGGTCCTGCTGCAGTCCGTTCCGATGGGTGTCGCGGTCCGGGGTCTCTTATCTTCTTACGATGACGTCCTCTTCTTGTCTTCATGCTGCAGCTCCGGCGCAGGTGTACTTTGTCTGCCCTGTTGAGGGCAGAGCAAAGTACTGCAGTGAGCAGGCGCTGGGAAAGGTCAGAGAGGCCCGGCACACTGCAGTACTTTGCTCTGCCCTCAACAGGGCAGACAAAGTATGCCTGCGCTGGAGCCGCGGCATGAAGACTAAAAGAGAACGTCATGCTATGAAGATGGGAGGCCCCGGACCGCGACGCCCATCGGATCGGACCGCCCGCCCATGTGAGTATAATCTAACCTCTGTTTCTCATCTTTCAAGATACATCGGGGGCTTATCTACAGCATTACAGAATGCTGTAGATAAGCCCCTGATGCCGGTGGGCTTAGCTCACCTTCGAATTTGGGGGTAACAGGTTCCCTTTAACTGCAGCCTCTTATAGCACTCTGCAGCCCAGCCATGTCATCTATAGGACCCTGCAGTACAAGGGGATTGGAATATACTACTCAGGGAAGACTCAGATGGCCATATAACTCAGACGAGGATCACAACGCAATGCTCGGACTGGCCGTCGGCTCTCACAACCCGAGTGTGACAGCATGTATTTCTATGTAGCTGTCATACTCGGGCAGGAGAGCTGACGGCCATTCCAATCATTGCAATGCTATCCTTATCTGAGTTATATAGCCCTCTGACTCTTCCCTTAGTAGTATATTCCAATCCCCTTGGAATAAACCTTACGATATTTTTTACATTACATTATCAACCACCATAACAATGCAAGAGTCACTCAAATAATAGTGTATCAGCCACAGATGCTTTAATGTAGGTGTGTCAGCCTCAGATGCCCAAATAATAGTGCTTCAGTCACGATTGCCGATAGTGAAATGGTAATGTGGTGCGGGGTGTTAACCATTGGCATGGTACTTGTCTCTTGAGCCCTGACACTTCACATGAAGGTGGGGGTCCAGCTGGGTTTGAGTACTGTTGCTGTGGAGGCACAACACTCTTGCAGGCTGCATATAATCAATGACTTGGGATGGCCAGGACCAGGTGTTTGACAGTTCAATGAGGGAACTATATTGCCAGAATAGCTGGTTCTTAACTTCTCTTTCTCTGATGCTCTAGAACTCCCGCCCATGACACGCTCTTCGCCTTATGTACTCTATCCTGTTTAGGCACGTTACCATTCTGAGTTATAAACTCTGGTCCAGGAACTCTCTCCGATCGATCACTGTGTTCTTTTTGGTCACTTCTCTCTGACTCTCGCTATCCTCTGTCTCATCTTTCATTAAAGACACCCATGACATGCTGCACTGCTCACATCAGACCTTAAGCCTTCTTTCTACTCACTCTGGTCCCTTTCTAACTCTGACGGTAAACTGCCTCTCTTCAGCTTAGCCCCTCCCATTCTAGGCTAGTCACAACCATTACCTCTTGTTGTCCCTACTGTCAAACAACACACATGCTTAACACATATCATTATTTACACTACACATTACAATTGAGGATGATGAAACCCAAACTGTAAAGCTGACATCAACCCCAAAACAATTACCCTGCTTGCCATTGCACCAGAGCAAGCAGTAAGAGCCTAGGCTAAGTTCCAGAAAAGGTGCATCTAATGGATGAGCCATTTCTGGGGCAGCTATGGACTGGTGTTATTAGTCTGGGAAGAGGCCAATATCCATGGCCTCTTCCCAGCCTATAAATATCAACCCATAGTTGTCTGCATTGCCTTTGCTGGTTGTTAAATATAAGGGGGACCCCACATCATTTTTTTGGGTCCCTCCATTTAAAAAACAATAAAGGCTATGCAGGCAGCAGTGAGCTGATATTAATAGGCTGGGAAACTTTATGGACATTTGCCCTTTCCCAGAATAATAACAAGAGCTCCAGCTGTCTG
Source organism: Ranitomeya variabilis (assembly GCF_051348905.1). Taxonomy (NCBI): domain Eukaryota; kingdom Metazoa; phylum Chordata; class Amphibia; order Anura; family Dendrobatidae; genus Ranitomeya; species Ranitomeya variabilis. The sequence continues at coordinate 1,079,376,604 of NC_135233.1, forward strand.
CTTTTACTCACCCGGTTATTAAAATATGGGTGACCCCATGTTATTTTTTTCTTCTATTTATTACTTAGCTAAATACATTTACAGTAAGCTACACATGCACTGCACTAATTACATATCTGACAATTTTTACTATGCACAGGCGAAGGCTCATGAACACTCTCATCAGCATCACCTGCTCTTGCTGCTATCAGTGAAAGCAGGTGTATGCTGATGGGAGCAGTGGTCATCAGCTGACGAATGACTGGCAGCAACCTTTTCAACGCCGGTCACAGTCGCTGGCTCACATGTTGTCCTCTGTGTGATAGCATGGTAACCTCAGTACTCTAACTGTTGGTAAACTCAGTAAGGCTACCATTGATCAAAGACAGTGTTTCCCACTCAGTCACACAGAACACAGCATGGGAACAACTGGATGTTTGTGCCCCTCATTCACTTGAATGAGGATCGGGTAAAGTTCCATCCCAAACCGTACTTTTAACTGTATATTCGTCGAACCAGAACATTTACTTGTTACTTGTCAGCTCATCACAAGTGTTGAGCATTCCGATACTGCAAGTATCGGGTATCGGCCGATATTTGCTGTATCGGAATTCCGATACCGAGTTCCGATATTTTTGCGATATCGGAAATCGGAATCGGAAGTGTGTGGTGCGTATGGTTCCCAGGGTCTGGAGGAGAGGAGACTCTCCTTCAGGCCCTGGGATCCATATTTATGTAAAAAATAAATAATAAATATAAAAAATATTGATATACTCACCCCTCCGGCGGACCCTGGACCTTAGCGATGTAACCGGCAGCCTCCGTTCCTGAAAATGAGTGAGTGAAGGGCCTGCGATGACTTCGCGGCTTGTGATTGGTCGCGTGAGCGGTCACATGAGCGGTCACGTGACCAATCACAAGCCGCGACATCATCGAAGGTCCTTCACTCTGCATTCTTAGGGAACGGAGGCAGACGCTTGGACCAGTGAGAGCCGGGGCCGCCAGAGGGGTGAGTATATCAATATTTTTTATTTTTATTCTTTATTTTATACATGAATATGGATCCCAGGGCCTGAAGGAGAGTTTCCTCTCCTTCAGACCCTGGGAACCATTCCGATATTTTGTGTCCCATTGATATGCATTGGTATCGGGTATCGGTATCGGCGATATCTGATACTTTTTGGGTATCGGCCGATCCAATCCGATACCGATACCTTTGCATATCGGCAGGTATCGCTCAACACTACTCATCACTAATTACAATAACACACTTATTCTTCAAGGGAGAAACATAGGCAATATGTCCATCTCCTTAGACAATAGCCTGAGTTACCCATTGTATTGTCAACCACAAATACCGCAGTAATGCTCGCCATGAGCACCTCAACATTATTGTGTCAGCTACAGATAATCCACTAATAAAGCTTCAGCCACAGATGCCTCAATAATAGTGGGTGAGCCATAGAAGGACTGAAAAGCATGTTACTCATTGATGCTACAGTAATAGTGGGTCAGGCATAGAAGTAATGAAAAGTGTGTTACTCATATGATGGTGCAATTAAAGAGGGTCAGTCACAGATACCCCAATTATAAAGCATCAGAAATAAAAGACCTGATAAATGAGTCAACCACTGCTGTCCCAATAAAAGTGCCCAAGTCATAAAAGCCAAAACTACCATATGTCATTCACAGATGTGCTCATAACAGTGTGTGCCACAGATGTCCCTCTTAAATGGTTTGTCTGTTCTTTAGCAACACACCGATCCCCAGCATCCCAGCATTCTGCTTCCTACTCTGAAAACAGTGATCCTACTACCCATTGGTGCCAGGTACTGGTGGAACAGTTGCCATTAGGGTTGAGCGAAATGGATCGGACAAATTCAAAAACTGCCGACATTCGGCAAAGTCGGGTTTCATGAAACCCGACCCGATCATAGTGTGGGATCGGCCATGCGGTCGGCGATCAGCGTGCCAAAGTCACGTTTCATATGACGTTTCAGCGTCATTTTTCAGCCAATGAAGGAGGACGCAAAGTGTGGGCAGCGTGATGACATAGGTCTCGGTCCCCACCATCTTAGAGAAGGGCATGACAGTGATTGGCTTGCTTTCTGCAGCATCACAGGGAGTATAAAGGGGCGTGCACGCCAACCGCCATCTTACTTCTGCCGATCGTAGCATAGGAAGAGGTTGCTGCAGCTTCATCAGAAGAAGGGATATAGTTAGGAAGGGAAGATTAACCCCCAAACTGCTTGTGCTGTAGCAATTTCCACTGTCCAACACCACCTTTTTTTTGCAGGGACAGTGGAGTGTTATGGACCTGGTGGTTAGGAGCACCCGAAATGACCTGATGGTTAAAATGGAAAAACCTGGGACAAGCTCTGAGGAAGTAGTAACTCTACTGACCGCAATCCCTAATCCTATCACACACACTAGAAATAGCCGTGGAGCGTACCTAACTCTCCCTAGACGCCTCTTCACAGCCTAAGAGCTAACTACCCCTAAAGATAGAAATAGCAGCCTACCTTGCCTCAGAGAAATTCCCCAAAGTAAAGGTAGCCCCCCACAAATATTGACTGTGAGTTAAGAGAAAGTAACAAACACAGGAATGAAACAGATTTTAGCAAAGGAGGCCGAATCTTCTCTAGACAGACAGAGGATAGGAAAGGGAACTATGCGGTCAGTAATAAAAACTACAAAAACCACACAGAGTGTGCAAAAAGACCTCCACACCGACTCACGGTGTGGAGGTGCAGCTCTGCACCCCCAGAGCTTCCAGCTAGCAAGGAAATATCATAATAGCAGGCTGGACTGAAACATAGCATGTACTGAGAAATATATTCAAAAACCAATGAACAGCAAATGAACTAGCGAGGACTTAGCTTCTGCTGGAGTAGACAGGTCATCTGAGAAATCCAAGAGAGATCTGAACCAGTACTGAGACATTGACAGCTGGCAAGGACTGACGACCTGGGCAGAGTTAAATAGGGAAGCCAGCAGAAGCAATAAACGAGAGCAGCTGAGAAAGCCAACCTCAAAGATCAGCAGTTCCACTCAAAGCCACCAGAGGGTGTCCAAGGACAGAACTCACCAAAGTACCATTCACGACCACAAGAGGGAGCCCGAGAACGGAATTCACAACAGTACCCCCCCCCTTGAGGAGGGGTCACCGAACCGTCACCAGAGCCCCCAGGCCGATCATGACGAGCCAAATGAAAAGCACGAACCAAATCGGCAGCATGGACATCGGAGGCAACAACCCAGGAATTATCCTCCTGACCATAGCCCTTCCATTTAACCAGGTACTGAAGCTTCCATCTCGAAATACGAGAATCTAAAATCTTCTCCACCACATACTCCAACTCCCCCTCTACCAACACCGGAGCAGGAGGATCAACGGAAGGAACCATAGGCGCCACATATCTCCGCAACAGCGACCTATGGAACACATTATGGATGGCAAAAGAAGCTGGAAGGGCCAAACGAAACGACACAGGATTGATAATTTCAGAAATCTTATAAGGACCAATGAAACGAGGCTTGAACTTAGGAGAAGAAACCTTCATAGGAACAAAACGAGAAGACAACCAAACCAAATCCCCAACACGAAATCGGGGACCAAAACAGCGACGGCGGTTAGTAAAACATTGCGCCTTCTCCTGAGACAATGTCAAATTGTCCACCACGTGAGTCCAAATTTGCTGCAACCTGTCCACTACAGAATCCACACCAGGACAGTCAGAAGGCTCAACCTGCCCTGAAGAAAAACGAGGATGAAAACCAGAATTACAAAAAAAAGGCGAAACCAAAGTAGCAGAACTAGCCCAATTATTAAGGGCGAACTCGGCCAATGGCAAGAAGGTCACCCAATCATCCTGATCAGCAGAGACAAAGCATCTCAGATAGGTCTCCAAGGTCTGATTAGTTCGTTCGGTTTGGCCATTTGTCTGAGGATGGAATGCTGAAGAAAAAGACAAATCAATGCCCATCTTAGCACAAAAGGACCGCCAAAACCTAGAAACAAACTGGGAACCTCTGTCCGACACAATGTTCTCCGGAATGCCATGCAAACGAACCACATGCTGAAAAAATAATGGAACCAAATCAGAGGAGGAAGGCAATTTAGGCAAGGGTACCAAATGGACCATCTTAGAAAACCGATCACAAACCACCCAGATGACAGACATCCTTTGAGAGACAGGAAGATCAGAAATGAAATCCATGGAAATATGCGTCCAGGGCCTCTTCGGGACAGGCAAAGGCAAAAGCAACCAACTGGCATGAGAGCAGCAAGGTTTGGCCCGAGCACAAGTCCCACAGGACTGCACAAAAGAACGCACATCCCGTGACAAGGAAGGCCACCAAAAGGACCTAGCAACCAAATCTCTGGTACCAAAAATCCCAGGATGACCAGCCAATACTGAACAATGAACTTCAGAAATAACCCTACTAGTCCATCTATCAGGGACAAACAGTTTCTCCACTGGACAGCGGTCAGGTCTATCAGCCTGAAACTCCTGCAGCACCCGCCGCAAATCAGGGGAGATGGCAGACAAAATCACCCCCTCTTTGAGAATACCAGCCGGCTCAGAGACTCCCGGAGAATCAGGCAAAAAACTCCTAGAAAGGGCATCAGCCTTCACATTCTTAGATCCCGGAAGGTATGAGACCACAAAATCGAAACGGGAGAAAAACAGTGACCATCGAGCCTGTCTAGGATTCAACCTCTTGGCGGACTCGAGGTAAGTCAGATTCTTGTGATCAGTCAAGACCACCACGCGATGTTTGGCTCCCTCAAGCCAATGTCGCCACTCCTCGAATGCCCACTTCATAGCCAACAACTCCCGATTGCCGACATCATAATTACGCTCAGCAGGCGAAAACTTTCTAGAAAAGAAAGCACACGGCTTCATCAAAGAGCCATCAGAACTTCTCTGAGACAAAACAGCCCCTGCCCCAATCTCAGAAGCATCAACCTCGACCTGAAAAGGGAGCAAAACATCTGGCTGACGCAACACAGGGGCCGAAGTAAAATGACGTTTAAGCTCCTGAAAAGCCTCAACGGCCGCAGGGGACCAGTTCACCACATCAGCGCCTTTCTTCGTCAAATCAGTCAAAGGCTTAACCACACTAGAAAAATTAGCGATGAAGCGACGGTAAAAATTAGCAAAGCCCAGGAACTTCTGAAGACTCTTCACAGATGTAGGTTGAGTCCAATCATAAATGGCCTGAACTTTAACAGGGTCCATCTCGATAGTAGAAGGGGAAAAAATGAAGCCCAAAAAGGAAACCTTCTGAACTCCAAAGAGGCATTTAGACCCCTTCACAAACAACGCATTAGCACGAAGGACCTGGAACACCATCCTGACCTGCCTTACATGAGACTCCCAATCATCCGAAAAGACCAAAATATCATCCAAATATACAATCATGAACCTATCCAGATACTTTCGGAAGATGTCGTGCATAAAGGACTGAAACACAGATGGGGCATTAGAGAGCCCGAATGGCATCACCAGGTACTCAAAATGGCCCTCGGGCGTATTAAATGCTGTTTTCCATTCATTGCCCTGTTTAATACGCACAAGATTATACGCCCCTCGAAGGTCAATCTTGGTAAACCAACTAGCCCCCTTAATCCGAGCAAACAAATCAGACAACAGAGGCAAAGGGTACTGAAATTTGACCGTGATTTTATTGAGAAGGCGGTAATCTATACAGGGTCTCAGAGAGCCATCCTTCTTGGCCACAAAAAAAGAACCCTGCTCCCAATGGTGACGAAGATGGGCGAATATGTCCTTTCTCTAAGGACTCCTTTACATAACTCCGCATAGCGGCATGTTATGGCACAGATAAATTAAACAGTCGGCCCTTAGGGAACTTACTACCAGGAATCAAATTAATAGCGCAATCACAGTCCCTATGAGGAGGTAGGGCACTGGACTTGGGCTCATCAAATACATCCTGGTAATCCGACAAAAACTCAGGAATTTCAGAAGGAGTGGAAGAAGAAATTGACATCAAAGGAACATCAGTATGTATCCCTTGACAACCCCAACTAGACACAGACATTGATTTCCAATCCAGTACTGGATTATGAACCTGTAACCATGGCAAACCCAACACGACAACATCATGCAAATTATGCAACACCAAAAAGCGAATACTTTCCTGATGTGCAGGAGCCATGCACATGGTTAGCTGAGTCCAGTACTGGGGTTTATTCTTGGCCAGTGGCGTAGCACCAATCCCCCTTAAGGGAACAGGAATCTGCAAAGGCTCCAAGAAAAAACCACAGCGCCTGGCAAACTCCAAGTCCATCAAATTCAAAGCAGCGCCCGAATCCACAAATGCCATAACAGAGTAGGACGACAATGAGCAAATCAGAGTAACAGATAAGAGAAATTTAGGCTGCACAGTACTAATGGTGACAGACCTAGCAAACCTCTTAGTGCGCTTAGGACAATCAGAGATAGCATGAGAAGAGTCACCACAGTAAAAACACAGCCCATTCTGACATATGTGTTCTTGCCGTTCAGCTCTGGTCAAAGTCCTATCACATTGCATAGGCTCAGGCCTTTGCTCAGGGGACACCGCCAAATGGTGCACAACTTTGCGCTCACGCAAACGCCGATCAATCTGAATGGCCAAAGACATTGATTCATTCAGACCAGCAGGCGTGAGGAACCCCACCATAACATCTTTAAGAGCTTCAGAAAGACCCTTTCTGAAAATTGCTGCCAGGGCACACTCATTCCATTGCGTAAGCACAGACCACTTTCTAAACTTCTGGCAATATACTTCTGCTTCATCCTGACCCTGACATAGAGTCAGCAAGATCTTTTCTGCCTGATCCACAGAATTAGGTTCATCATAAAGCAATCCAAGCGCTAGAAAAAATGCATCTACATTAAGCAATGCAGGATTTCCTGGCTCAAGGGAGAATGCCCAGTCTTGCGGGTCACCACGCAACAAAGAAATAACAATCTTTACTTGCTGAATGGGGTCACCAGAAGAGCGGGGTTTCAGAGCAAGAAACAGTCTGCAATTATTTTTGAAATTCAAAAATTTAGATCTATCCCCAGAAAACAAATCAGGAATTGGAATTCTAGGCTCTAACATCGGATTCTGAACTACATAATCTTGAATACTCTGTACCCTAACAGCGAGTTGATCCACACAAGAGGACAAACCCTGAATATCCATATCTACACCTGAGTCCTGAACCACCCAGAGGTTAAGGGGAAAAGAAAGACAAAACAAGCAGCAAAGAAAAAAAAAATGACTCAGAACTTCTCTTTTCCCTCTTTTGAGATGCATTAACACTTTGTGGCCAGCTGTACTGTTATGGACCTGGTGGTTAGGAGCACCCGAAATGACCTGATGGTTAAAATGGAAAAACCTGGGACAAGCTCTGAGGAAGTGGTAACTCTACTGACCGCAATCCCTAATCCTATCACACACACTAGAAATAGCCGTAGAGCATACCTAACTCTCCCTAGACGCCTCTTCACAGCCTAAGAGCTAACTACCCCTAAAGATAGAAATAGCAGCCTACCTTGCCTCAGAGAAATTCCCCAAAGTAAAGGTAGCCCCCCACAAATATTGACTGTGAGTTAAGAGGAAGTAACAAACACAGGAATGAAACAGATTTTAGCAAAGGAGGCCGAATCTTCTCTAGACAGACAGAGGATAGGAAAGGGAACTATGCGGTCAGTAATAAAAACTTCAAAAAACACGCAGAGTGTGCAAAAAGACCTCCACACCGACTCACGGTGTGGAGGTGCAGCTCTGCACCCCCAGAGCTTCCAGCTAGCAAGGAAATATCATAATAGCAGGCTTGACTGAAACATAGCATGTACTGAGAAATATATTCAAAAACCAATGAACAGCAAATGAACTAGTGAGGACTTAGCTTCTGCTGGAGTAGACAGGTCATCTGAGAAATCCAAGAGAGATCTGAACCAGTACTGAGACATTGACAGCTGGCAAGGACTAACAACCTGGGCAGAGTTAAATAGGGAAGCCAGCAGAAGCAATAAACGAGAGCAGCTGAGAAAGCCAACCTCAAAGATCAGCAGTTCCACTCAAAGCCACCAGAGGGTGTCCAAGGACAGAACTCACCAAAGTACCATTCACGACCACAGGAGGGAGCCCGAGAACGGAATTCACAACAGTGGAGGCAAGATTTTTGTGCATCAGCTCTGTAGCTTATAAGGCTCCCTGATAGCTGCATTGCTGTTTGCACCGCTGCTGTGCAAATCAACTGCTTTTTTAAAAGCAAAAATCCTGTTGCTCCTTTCTGCACAGCTATCTTGTTTATTTGTCCACATGTTTGTGTGCAGCAGTCCTTTTTATTGCTGTCATACTTGTCCTGAGATCATTGTAGGGAGATTGAAATTGTACTTAAGTCCTTGTATTTTTCCTTATATATTCCAGCCACTTTCTGCCACTTACATTGCGTTGTTTTATACACTGGGCCTGAGATTTGGTTCAGTCTCCAAAAAAAAAAGGGAGATTTAAATTCTCAACAAGTTTATATACACCTTCTACCTTGTTTTACAGTACCATATAACGGTTGTTATTTTGGTTAGATTTTCCACAGGAGACAGCATTTGTCCAGTATGGTTAAGAACTACTTTTCCTCCCTTATCGATGTTCTCCCTCACACTTCATTCCCTTTGATTACTGGGCATCTAAAATAGACACCCGGCCTGAATTGGCAGAATATGCATTACAGGAGCTTTCTTGCCCATCTGCAAGTGTGCTATCAGAAAGAGTCTTCAGTGCTGCTGGTTCAATACTGACCGAAAAAAGGACACGTCTGGCTACCCAAAATGTTGATGATCTAACCTTCATTAAAATGAACCCATGGATTTCAAATTATTTCGCCCAACCTTCCCCTGCTGACACCTAGCTTTCCTGTAAAAAGGTCTTGCTTTTGGCTTCCTCTTACTGACTTCTCCAATTCCTCCATTTGCAGCTGCTGAATGTCCACCATGGGCCATTTTTATACCTCCCTAAATGGGCTGACTCCCCCCAAAGGGCCGTGGTCACCACCTAGCGCAAGCATCCGTGCGAGTGCCATTTGCCTGGACAGGTGGGTGTGCCCACTCTTGGGCGACGGCACTGGCACAGGGTCCCTCATAGTACAATGAAGTGTCTCTGACGGTGGTGGTGCACAACCAGCATCAGACACACCATTGTAATATGAGGGGCCCTGTGCTAGCACCGCCGCCCATGAGAGAGTGTTCCCCCCAGCTCGAACAGTGCTCTACCACTTGCAATACTTACCTCTCCCTCCTCCACCACTGTGTAGTCTGTGATGTCAAATCCTTCAATGGCACTGCCAATACAAATTTGTTGAAATGATAGATGATAGTTAAAATATACAGGGGCCCTGGCCTCCATTTAGACCAGTTAATACTTTGCGCCTACTACCACTGTCTGCTACTCAGCAGAGGAGCCCACCCCTGTATCTAGCTATGCCACCTGTTTATTTATGAACAATTTTTTGGCAGACATTTAGCCCACTTTAATATTTGGGCCTACTAACTGTGTCTGCCACTCATTACAGTTGTCCTCCACTGAACAAAGCAATGCCACCTGTTTAGTCCTGTTACCAATTTTGAACTGCATTTAGGCTACTTTATTATTTGGGCCTACTAACTGTGTCTGCCGCTCATTACAGTGGCCTCCACTGAACAAAGCAATGCCGCCTGTTTAGTCATGTTACCAATTTTGAACTGCATTTAGCCTACTTTATTATTTGGGCCTACTAACTGTGTCTGCCACTCATTACAGTTGTCCTCTACTGAACAAAGCAATGCCGCCTGTTTGATCCTGTTACCAATTTTGAACTGCATTTAGGCTACTTTATTATTTGGGCCTACTAACTGTGTCTGCCACTCATTACAGTTGTCCTCCACTGAACAAAGCAATGCCGCCTGTTTAGTCCTGTTACCACATTTGAACTGCATTTAGCCCACTTTATTATTTGGGCCTATTTCTGTGTTTCCTCCTCATCCTGCCCATTGCCCAGCCACTGCTAGATGAGTCTGCTGGTACATTGACCCAGACCACTACATTCCCCTTGCACTCTACACAGCCAGAATCTGACCCTGCTGAAAGTCAGGTTCCTCTTCCCGCATACTATACTACCTTACACGGGGACAAAGAGGAAGGTGCAGATGAAAGTGCAGGCTGGGTGGGGGGGCATACTCGTTGGCGACATCACTGGCACAGGGCCCCTCATAGTACTCAAAAGTGTCTCTGCCGGTGGGAGGTGCCACCCGCCGTCAAACACACCGCCGTACTATGAGGGGCCCTGTGCCAGTGCCAATGCCAACGAGTGGGCCCCCCCTGCTTGCTCAGGATCACAGCACTTGCAAAGTTGAAATACTTACGTATTCCGCGTATCCTGGGCCCACGAAAATCTTGAGCCAGCCCTATTCCTCCACAACTTTAGCCAAATGACCCCCAGTTTTCAATGCCTAACTATTATTATAAAGTAAATTAAGATTGACAAGCTTCAGTAATAAGAATTGATGTTTTGGCATTAAAGTGGGCACTGTACATGTTTTCCTGTCCTCCACTCACTGCCGACTTTGATTCCCCATTGACTTGCATTGGGTTTCGTGTTTCAGTCAGCCCCCGACTTTTCGCAATAATCGGCCGATTTCACCCGACCCGACTTTTGACACCCGATCCGAAAAAAGTAAAAGTCGCTCAACTCTAGTTGCCATCAGTGGACAGTTGGTTGCACATGCACATCACCATCCGTCAATTTCTATGGAAGTTTCAGTAAAAAGATATGCACAAAATACCTCTCCAGTAGAGCCAAATACTACAAAATACAAAATACAAAACCAATCGGTGCTCTCTCCCATGCTGCAGAAAGAGGCAGGGCTTTGTCCTTGCACCATTGGAGCAGTACTGTGTGACTGCAGCTGGCCAGATCCAACTATCTAGCTAGTTTCAAAACAGCATTTAAAAGCAAACATCAAATAACTTATAACCACCACCAATAAACTGCAAAGATGGCCATAGCTCAGGCCACGAGCAATAAACAATAAAATGTAAAATTCTAATTTTTTTGAAAATCAAAGGATTTTTAATTAGTACATTGAAAAGTTGCTTATTATTACAATCACTTTGTTATTGCTTTTAGTAATATGCTTGTTTCATTTGGTATTTCTTGATGCTCATTTTGAGTAATGAGTAGAATGGGAGTCGAAAGAAAATCAGAGCATTTTTCTGGCAAATCCTACAAAGAGGTCTGGGGGATAGAGAAAATGTTGAAATGGATGGAAAAAGTGCTGAATCAAATAAGAATAGCATGATAATGACCCCTGTATGCATCTCTGACTGTAAGATCGCTGCTGGGAACAATGGTGTAACACGTTTCCTTCACGTTAAAGATTGACTATAAAACATTCAAAGCTGACATGTAATTGGAATTTACAGGAAAAAGAGTGTTAAGAAACAGTAAAATATTTTTAAATTGTAATTGATGTATTCTTATACTCATAAAGGCTTTGCACAAAGTGCAAAGCTAGTGAAGCATTATGAGAAGGATCATCCAGCATTCCATAGACCCTTGAAGGCAGCAACTGGATGGCCTCATTAAAATATTCAATATTAAAAACACTATGTGCTGCTGTCATCTGGTGGTGTGGAAACATTGGGGCTAATCCAAACTTTGTTCATTTTTCTCATAGTGAGCCTGTCAGCACTTTATGTTTTGACCCCCCTGGTGGCACTAAAAACCTGTTCAAACAATATGCTAGTGGCAGGAAAGCACAACACCCCCACGGCATAGAGGGACAGCTCATGACAGGCACCAGCTTTGGGACCCAATAGCTGAAGGTCGCAGAGGAATTAAAGAGTATGCTGGCTTTGTAGGCCAGGAATTGATTGACCATCTTTAATAACTTTCCCTCCTTGTCAAAAATAACCAGTCATCAGGGCCTGGATGCTGGGAGGGTGTCATGAAATTGGTCCAGGCCTTTCACAATGTACCCATGCCTTTGCTGTACCTTGTGCGTGTCTCCCTCGCCTTTCCTCCTTCGTTGGACAAGCAAACTTGCTCCCTGCCACTGGCATTGTCTGACATGAATTTTCTTAACATATTTTCTGCAATGGCCTTTTGCTATAGTCCCATTTTAGAAGACCTCTCTGCCTCAGTAAGGAGAGATGCGATGTTCTCTTTGTAGTGTGGGTCTAGCAGGATGAACAACGAGTGCTATTTTTTGGCCAAGATGAATGTGACGCAATGGTCACGGGAAAGGCAGCGGTACATAAATTCTGCAATATGTGCCAAGGTCCCTAAAGCTAACACTTCCCGGTTTCCACCATAATGACTAATCTCCATCCTCTCCTCTTCCTCCATCTCTTCCTCCTCAATCTGCTCCTCTGCCCATCCACAAAGGAGAGACAGGATGAAGCTTGTATGGGTACTAGCCTCTGTTGCACTGTCAACAAGCTTTAGTCGGTAAGCTGGCACTTGCATGCACTGCTGCAGCACTGCAAGAGCAGTGGTAGCTGTGGCTGACTTTCGGAAATGGGCGCTGATGCAGCATATATTGACCAGAAGCTCTGGCAAATATGAGTAGGGTTTCAGAAACCGCTGAACTACCAGGTTGAGCATGTGGGCCAAGCATGGTATGTGAGTGAGCTTGCCAAGCTTCACAGCCGCCACCAGGGTATGGCCATTATCACACACAGCCATGCCTAGTTTTAAGTTTAGCGGTGAGAGAGACAGAACTGTCTGTTGACACTAAGTTGAGGCAGTGCTGCAGAACTTCCAGCTGATATGGACAGAGTGCTCTGAGAAAACACGTCGGATATGGAGGATGAGGAGGAGCAGGATAGGGTGCAGGAACTGGTATAGGAAGTAAAGGAAACCCTGATCGAAGAAGTGCCATGATTCCTCCACATCGGTAGCACATGTGCTGCACCAGAGTGGGACTCTGCCCCTGCCTCCACAATGTTCACCAAGTGTGCCATCAGTGAAATGAAGTGTCCCTGGCAACATGTGATTGTGTACACGTCTTTTGTTAAGTAGACAAATCCAGTAACCACACTGTTAAGGACACTGGTGATGTTCCTCGACACATGCTGGGACAAGGTGGGAACATCACAGTGGGAGAAATAATGGCAGCTTAGGACTGAGAACCGAGAGATCAAATTTGTACACCTGTAGCGGGCAATTTTGTTTTTATTTCAAACCAACGAAATTGCACACAAACCAAGTTCTACAGTCTAGATGACAATAGTACATTTTTGAACAACCAAATTTGTACACCTTTAACAAGCCAATTTTTTTTCTTATTTCAAAACATCAAAATTTCACACAAAACAGGTTCTACAGTACATATGACAAATAGTAAATTTTTTAAACAAAAATATTTTGTGACCTGTACCAGGCCAAGCGGTTTTTAAAAATTTTAACCCATCGTATTTTATACAAAGTATGTTAAACTGTATGGATAAATCATTCAGTCAAAAGAAAATTTTTGAAGTTTTTTTTTTAGTTTTATATACCACTGATATGTAACCGTGTTAAGCTGTATGGTTGAATGATTGAATCCAGACAAATTTGTCAAAGCTTTTTTGGAGTGTTATACTCTATACCATCGAAAAGTAAAAGAAAACACCTAATATTCTATGGATGACTAATCCAATCCAGGCAAATTTTTCAACGCTTTTTGGAGTGCTATATACACCTCTAAAATTTAAAACAAAGCAGGTAATGCTGTTTGGATGAGTAATTGAACGCAGACAAATTTTTCAACGCTTTTTTGTAGTGTTATATACCACCGAAGTGTACTACATAGCACATAATACTGTATGGATAAGTATCTGAATCCATACCAATTTTTCACAGTTTTGGGAATGTTATATACCACCGAAATCTACCACAGAGCGCGTAATACTGTATGGATGATTAATTAAATCCAGAAAAATATGTATTGCTTTTTTGGAGTGTTATATACCACAGAAATGTACAAAGAACATAATACTTTATAGATGACTTGACAATGTAGTCATTTTTTTACCTAAACAAAAAAAAATTTGGTCACGTGCAGAAGATATATATTTAACAATAAGCTGTGAGCCCTCTGCCCTGTCTAGAACCATTATTATATCATTCTCCCTGCTCCTGCAACTGTTCCTAGGCTAAATGCAGAATGTACAGGTGCTTCTCACAAAATTAGAATAACATCAAATAGTCTATTTATTTCAGTTCTTCAATAAAAAAGTGAAATTGATATATACAGTCATTACAAACAGAGTGATCTATTTCAAGTGTTTATTTCTGTTAATGTTGATGATTATGGCTTACAACCAATGAAATCCCAAAAGTCATTATCTCAGTAAATTAGAATGCTTTATATAACCAGCTTGAAAAACGATTTTAAAATCCGTAATGTTGGCCTACTGAAATGTGTGTTCAATAAATGCGCACTCAATACTTGGTCAGGGCTCCCTTTGCATCAATTACTGCATCAAGTAGTGTGGCATGGAGGCGATCAGCCTGTGGCACTGCTGAGGTGTTATGGAAGCCCAGGTTGATTTGATAGCAGCCTACAGCTCATCTGCATTGTTGGGTCTGGTGTCTCTCATCTTCTTCTTGACAATACCCCATAGATTACACTGGTCTACAAAAAAAAAACATTTCTGGCATGGACTTTAAGAACAGTTTTAGACTAATTTGATGGTGCCGAATTCAAATCTGATCTTATCATTTCTCTATCACATCACGTTTTTGCGCTATAGGTATATAGCCCATTTTCATGAATTCCATGATAAATACTGTATAAATAGTGTATGAAAAATGCCGGTTTATATGGTTCACTAAGGTAAATTTAGTTTTCATTGAGTCTTCCAATAAATGTGAGAATATCTTTGTTTTCTTTGAACATGCATAATTCCCATTTGTTATGATAAGAATATAAACAAACAGTTTTCAACGTACACAACTGTTGTGTGCAGGTATTGTTTTATTTATTGAACTTTTCAATGAATTTTTTTGATATTTATTGTTTTTATCCTGCTGTTTTTCTGTTTTTTGTTTGTGAATCAATACCTAAGGTGTGTGTGGGGGCAGAAATTCAATGAACAGCTCAGGTAGCTAACAACTTTTATCCTGTATTTCTCTGCAGGATGTTTTGCTGATCTAACAATGGCCTCTACATCTCGCAGAAGACAGTGCTCAAATGATCCAAATATTTTGTGTTACATCTGTGGAAACTTTACTGTGAAGACTCAGAGGTGCAACATTACTAACTTTGTTAAGAGGGTGTATTTTGCGTACTTCAAAGTAAAACTTGGAGACCAAGACAAGCATTGGGCTCCTCACAAAGTGTGCAAAACCTGTATTGAGAGCTTGAGATCATGGTCTCAAGGAAAGAATGCTAAACTTCAGTTTGGAGTTCCTATGGTTTGGAGAGAACCAAGCAATCATTTAGAAGCCTGCTATTTCTACCTTGTCGATGTAAAAGGTTTCAATAAGAAAAACAAGCAATATTTGCAATACCCGAGTATCCCTTCAGCTATTCGACCAGTTGCCCATAGTGAAGACATACCTGTTCCAAAATTTACTGCGCTTCCAGAAACTTTGACACAGAACTCTCCTCACATTGTTATACTGATGAAGAAGACAGTCCAGATATTTTTCAGCCATGTGATGAAGATTGTGACAAACCAATTCTGTTTATTCAGTCTGCCTTGAATGATCTGGTTAGAGATCTTTATGTACCAAAAGAGTCTGCTGAACTATTGGCTTCAAGACTACAAGAGAATCGAATGTTAAAACCCGGTACAAGTGTCTCATTTTATCGTAACAGGGAAGCAGAACTGCATAAGTACTTCCATTCAGATGGCCAGCTTGTCTATTGTACTGATGTTGAAGGGCTACTTCTCTTATGGGACTTCCAGCATATGATTCAAGGGATTGGAGGCTTTTTATTGATAGTTCCAAAAGAAGTTTAAAATGTGTTCTGTTACACAATGGAAATAAGTGTGGCTATGTACCAATAGGTAATTCTGTAAAACTTAAAGAAGAATATAAAAACATCAAGATTGTTCTAGAGAGGTTACAATATAATTGAAAATGGTTACCTTTCTTTTGGGTCTGCAAGGAGCGTACACAAAACACCCTTGCTTTCTGTCCTACTGGGACAGTAGAGCTACAGCAGAGCATTGGGTGAAAACTAAATGGCCTTAGCGACAGAGTTTCGCATCTGGCGATAAGAATGTCATCCATGATCCTCTAGTGGATAGGAAGAACATTGTCTTTCCTCCCTTACACATAAAACTTGGATTGATGAAGCAGTTCGTCAAAGCTCTCAATCACAGTGCAGAATGCTTTAACTATATATGTTCAACTTTTCCTGGTCTTAGTGAAGAGAAGAAAAAGGCTGGAATATTTGATGGACCTCAAATAAGAACACTTATGAGAGACACAAATTTTATCACATCAATGAATGAGACAGAAGAAAGAGCTTGGAATGCATTTTGTAATGTGGTGCAGAATTTTCTAGGGAATAAGAAAGCAGACAGCTATGAAGAGATTGTGGAAGAGCTACTAATGAGTCTGCAAAATCTTGGATGTAGAATGAGTATCACGATTCACTATTTACACAGCCATTTGGACTTTTTTCCAGAGAACCTTGGTGATGTGAGCGAGGAACAAGGGGAGCGTTTTCATCAGGACATTAAAACAACGGAAGAACAATAGCAAGGCCGGTGGGACTCACATATGATGGCTGACTATTGCTGGAGCTTGATGAGAGACAACCCAGAAGCTGTACATCACAGATCAGCCAAGAAAAGAAAGTTCAAATAACTGCCATTTGCCATTCATCTGTGTGCCATATATATGTGTTTTTATATTTTGTAGTTTAATTCTGTAAGTATATTTGATTTGCTGTACATAGACTTTGTAATCTTTGTTATTCCTTGATTAAAAATATACAAAATGTAGTACCGAAAATCATGTGTTTTTATCATAAAACATTAGGAGTAATTTTCATCCAAAATTGAAAATATCTCAAAATCCTGATGTGATAGCCAAAAACGGAGTTCATATTCGTAATCAGCAGCCAAAATTGACTAAAAATATGTTTTAAAACCTTTTGCCAGAAAAATTGCGTTGACCAGTGTTATCTTTGGGGTTAAGGTCAGGTGAGTTTGCTGGCCAATCAAGGACAGTGATACTGTTGTTTTTACACCAGGTATTGGCAGTTTTGGCAGTGTGGACAAGGGCCAAGTCCTGCTGGAGAATGAAATTTCCATCTCCAAAAAGCTTGTCGGAAGAGGGAAGCCTGAGGTGCTCTAAAATTTCCTGGTAGAAGGCTGCGCTGACTTTGGTCTTGATAAAACACATCACCGATTGTGGAAACTTCACACTAGACCTCAAGCAGGTTGGATTGTGGCCTCTCCACTCTTCCTTCAGAATCTGGAACCTTGATTTTCTAATGAGATGCAAAATTTATTTTCATCTGAAAACAACATCTTGGACCACTGAGCAACAGTCCAGTTATTTTTCTCCTTGGCCCAGGAATGATGCTTCTAATATTGTCTATTGGTCATGAGTGGCTTGACACAATGAATGCGACACTTGTAGCCCATGTCCTGGATACATCTGTGTAAGATGGCTCATGAAGAAATGACTCCAGCAGCAGTCCACTCCATGTGAATCTCCCCCAAATTTTTGAATGGCCTTTTCTTAAAGGGAACCTGTCACCTCCAAAATTGAAGGTGAGCTAAGCATACTGACATCAGGGGCTTATCTACAGCATTCTGTAATGCTGTAGATAAGCCCCCGATGTATCCTGAAAGATGAGAAAAAGAGGTTAGATTATACTCACCTGGGCAGGCGGTTCGATCCGATGGGCGTCGCGGTTTGGTTCGGTTCGGGGCCTCCCATCTTCTTAGGATGACTTAGGCTTAGGCTTTATAGTTTTCTCTGCCATATGGTCAAGCTGTGGTGCCATCTCACTATCCAGATCCATCACAAAATAGCTGCTGCATACCCTGCTTTTGCTTTTATACAGACTATGATAATCCTTCCTTCATGGCTGTGCTATCCCATATGATATGATATGATATAACAGAAGTAGTGTTGAGCGATACCATCCGATACTTGAAAGTATCGGTATCAGATAGTATCGGCCGATATCCGAAAGTATCGGATATCGCCGATTCCGATACCCGATACCAATACAAGTCAATGGGACACCAATTATCGGAAGGTATCCTGTATGGTTCCCAGGGTCTAAAGGAGAGGAAACTCTCCTTCAGGCCCTGGGATCCATATTAATGTGTAAAATAAAGAATACAAATAAAAAATATTGATATACTCACCTCTCTGACGCAGCCTGGACCTTATCGATGTAACCGGCAGCTTCCGTTCCTAAGAATGAGCGCTTGAAAGACCTTAGATGACGTCGCGGCTTGTGATTGGTCACGTGGCGGTCACGTGACCGCTCACGCGACCAATCACAAGCCGCGACATCATCTAAGGTCTTTCAAGCGCTCATTCTTAGGAACGGAAGCTGCCGGTTACATCGGTAAGGTCCAGGCTGCGTCGGAGAGGTGAGTATATCAATATTTTTTATTTTTATTCTTTATTTTACACATTAATATCGATCCCGATACCGATTCCCGATATCACAAAAGTATCGGATCTCGGTATCGGAATTCCGATACCGCAAATATCGGCCGATACCCGATACTTGCGGTATCGGAATGCTCAACACTAAACAGAAGCTTTTGCCACTTATAGAAGTAAATATTTCAACTTTATTAACAGTTTTAAAACAGATACAAATGGGGAAGCAAGTACAGAAGTCACACCTCAAGCATATGATGCCATCTATTTTGGCAGACCCCCCAGGAAGAACCTTAAATGCAAAACCCGCATCGGGGCCTGGACTACACCCACAGCTTATAGCTTTACCTCCTTCCACCTATTAAGTTCTATATGTGTCCACACCCTGTTCAGTGTATTCTATACTAACCTTACCAGTAGTGATGAGTGAGTATGCTCGTTACTCAAGTATTCCGAGCATGCTCGGTGTTCTCCGAGTATCTTGGGTGTCCTCGTAGATTATGTTTGTGTCCCCGAAGTTGCATGATTTGCGGCTGCTAGACAGCCTGAATACATGTGGGAATTTCCTAAAAAACAGGCAATCCCTGCATGTGTTCAGGCTGTCTAGCAGCCCCAAATCATGCATCTGCGGGGACACAAACATAATCTACGAGTACTATTGAAGCTGCCTGAGTGTGAAGGCACAGATAAAACCTGAAAAGATAAATAGAAAACACACTGGCACTACACCTGCAAAAGGACAAGAGCTGCCGGTATTTCAGACAATCATTGAATAATCTACGAGCACGCCCTAGATACTCGGAGAACACCCAAGCATGCTCTAAAAACTCGAGTAACGATTGCACTCGCTCATCACTACTTACCAGCACAAGGCACTTTTTATGCACAGCACCATGTTTTTCTAGGCTGTTGCCAAATGCTACTTTATCTGGTTTACTCATGTGACACTTGTATGGTGCAGATTACGGTATGTATTTTATTGTGTATCAGCCCTGGTTTATTATGCACGGACTATTACTGGTGGAGATATAAAACCACCTTGAACTGCTTTTCATAAGTGTTATGATTATTTTCTACTATTTATTATTATTTTTTTCGAGCCTTTGGGTATTTTAATATACACAATCATGTCTAATATAAAGAATCATGTTTAAAATAGAGCTATCATGTTATAAAATAGGTGCTAATATATCCTTGAGGTGTGACTTCTGTACTTGTTTTCCCCATATTTATTTGTTTTTAAACTGATTTTGTTAATAAAGTTTAAATTTTTATTTCTATAAGTGGCAAAATCTTCTGCTATATATAGGTTTAATTGCTAATTGGAAGTGATGACTCTTTATGGGTCCTTAATAGGTATTCATATGATATGATAGATGGAAGGCATTATGAGAAAGCCCTTCTGGCCAACCTTACCCAAGATCATGTGATCCATCTTTGGCTGATACAATCTTCTACAACGTGGCAACATTTTCAGTACTACACAATTTGTTCAAATTGTTCAAATGTGCTGAGTTCATAATTGTAAAATTCAACATGAAATCAATTTGCATCGAATTGATTTGTTCATCTCAAACTACCCTTTGTCGTGTTTATATACTGAAAACAAAGTTTATAGCATCAAACAAATAATGGTATTTTGTGGCTTAAAATTCATTTTACTATTTCTATTGTAGTCAAATATGGTCAAGAGCATCTTCCAGTTGTGGCGCCGGTGTACTTGCATGCCTCAGCTCTCCCCCCAGCAAGGAAGTTGACTTACTTACTGCCCCTCCCGCCCATCCGCATCTCCTTCCTCTGCCCATGCTTCCCAGAATCTGTGAATGGCCTTAGAGGGTGCGCATGTCCTGCCTCTTAAAGAGATAGCATGCACTCTCTTAAAGTGTTCATAGCGAACAGCTGGGAGACATTAAAGGCACCTCCACATGTTGGGAGGTGCCTGACCAACTTTTGTGTTAGTTAGTTAGTTACTTGCCATCCTGTTAGGTCCTCTGTTTTGCTTTGTCTGATCTTGATCCAGTGTTGCCTAAACCTGTTTCCTGCTTCCAAATTTGACCTGTCTGTTATCCATAGCCACACAGTCTGTATCTGCTTTAATGGCCAGCCTGTCTGCTATCTGGAGCCCCACAGTCTGTACCAGTACAAGTGGCCTTCCTGTCTAGTGATGAGCGAATATACTCGTTACTCGAGATTTCCCGAGCACGCTCGGGTATCCTCCGAGTATTTTTTAGTGCTCGGAGATTTAGTTTTCATCCCCGCAGCTGAATGATTTACATCTGTTAGCCAGCATAAGTACATGTGGGGGTTGCCTGGTTGCTAGGGAATCCCCACATGTACTTATGCTGGCTAATAGCTGTAAATCATTCAGCACAGTGATGAAAGCTAAATCTCCGAGCACTTAAAAATACTCGGAGGACCTCCGAGCATGCTCGGGAAATCTCGAGTAACGAGTATATTGGCTCATCACTAGTCCTGTCCTCTATCCACAGCCGCACAGTTTGAACCATCGCCAGTGTCTGTCCTCTACTGTATGAGACAATCTATCTGAACCAATGCATTTGACCCTTGGGGCAGCTGCTACTATTCGGGACACTGCCCTGGAGTGGTACCTGACAGCTACCTCCACACAAGCCTAACTTCACCATCAGATGCTACAGTGAAAAGCAGGCAGCTGATTAGTTACGCCCCTCTTAGGTGAGGCCGGCCCGTGGTGCAGTGGGACCACGATCTACAATCGTTACACCAGTTAAAATTAAATAAGGAAATATTAAAATTTCGGAATAATTAACTTCTGAATAAAACACCCCCTGAATTTGGTACTTATGGCATTTCCATATAAAGGGAATCTGCCAGCTCATTTTTGCTTTATAATCTGAAGACAGCAGGAAATAGAGGCTGAAACACAGAATTCAGCAATGTGTCACTTGTCAAAGAGAGTTCTGTTTTCTAACCGTGAAGGGTTTATCACTAAGAGATTATCATTGCGGGACTTGTCAGTCATCGCCCTCTCCTATGATGAGCACCTCACTGTCTATGGACTTTGTACACAGAGAGCCTAGTGTGGTCGGTGGAAGCTTTTTCCGCTCTGCTTCACTCTAAATCTAAAAGCTCAGATTGTGTGAGAACTGCTGCACCCAGTAACCTAAGTGTTATGTCATTGGATTCAGCTTCTCTTTACCAACATTATGCTGCTTTCAGATGATTGAGCAAAAACCTGCTGACAGATATCTTTTAAGAAACATACTTCATAATTCTGGTTTATTTACTATGTAGCGGTATGGTTTCAAGATTGGAACAACAGCACTTCTCAATTTAGATTTAGGAATACCAAGTTTAACGAGATGGGGTCACAGAATTTCCAGATGTAAACACTCCAAAGAAAAAAGCAACGTTACCTATTGAGAAGGGGATGAAGGCCTCATTCTTTTTAAAATTTCCTTTAGAGTCAAGAAAGTGTTCTGGATAAAACTCATCCGGTTTCTCAAAGTAAGCTTTATCTCTGAGTACGGAGTGTAGCAGTGGGAAAACAACCGTGCCCTGGAGGAACACAAGAAATAGTTGTAAGACATAAATCATATAAGAAATAATTATTAAGCAGGCGCCGCCGGCAGGTGATTTTTTTTTGCTCAATATACACAATATTCATGTAAAATAGGGGGCAGTTTACTGAGGGATCACTGACCTGTCAGAGGCCATACAGATGAATAGCTCTATTAACCAGGAAAATGGTAATGCCCTTTCCAAATATTTTTGCATATCCAGTGGAATACCAGATGACCTCTGAATAATGCAACTAGAATATTTTTGAAGCTGCAATTATGGCTGATTTTTCCTGCACTTTGGCCAAATAATAACATTTGATGTTCTAGCTTTGCATGTAGAAGCACTTGCCAAGGCAGAAGAGCACGTTACACATTTGTCTTCCATTTTCTTAAGCTTTTCCTTGTAGTAATTATATATAAAGTGGAGTTTTTATTTTTACCTTTGGAAGAAAATACCCTCTGAATGTGACATCTTCTGAAGTTGCGTGCGGAAGATTATGAGGTAAAATGTCTCCAAACCTCTGAATCTCATGAATGACGGCGTCTGTGTACGGCATTTCTTTCCGATGCTCCATTTGAGGTTGGGCCGATCCGATCACTCGCTCAATCTCATTTTGAACTTTCTCTACCGAGGAAAGAAAAAAATATCACAAATTATTCATGTCTATACGGAAAAGATCACCAAATATGTGGTGTATTATCGCTATCCTACTGTAGGGTATGACTTCACCACAGGAAAACAAGCTAAAAGAGGCACTATCCGCAGAAAAAGTGACATGGGCTTAAAAGAAATTGTTAAGAAAACACATTTTTTTTTAATTTCTTTATTTCTTTTCTTTTTTACTGTATTTGTTAAATGGAGCCTGTCTCCAGCTTGATACCTATCCCTTGCCGATCACCTATAAATCAAGTAAATGGGGTTTCTACAATCCCGTTTTATCATAGATGCCCTGGCATACCTCAGAAATAGTCTTTTATTCATGTCCCACAATGCATGCAAATTGCGTTGTCCGAACTGATAAGTTTCTCTGGATCATGCTCAGTGTCTCCTCAACTCTACTGAGCACTTCCTCTTCTATCTTGATGAATCTGGATGATAAATCATATTTCATCCACATAGTGCTCAAAGTCTCGCGCCTGCACAGTTGAATTAAGAACCTTTGCAGGCATGCCTTGTTCTGCCCTATTGTGCAGCCAGCAATGCATCAGGGCCTGATGACATGCAAAGAGTTGAGCAAATTTGTTTGGATTTGGTTGCCAAATCTGAATTTGCCATATTCGTGCCGAATGTATGTTTGATGACCGGTTCCGAACTTATTCGGTAAATTCTACTCCCATGGATTCCAAAGACGTTCGGCTGTGTTCGACTTATATTGCAAAAGTGATATTCGATGCCTATCATATTCAGAACCGACTCTGAACAAATTCACTCAACTCTAGACATGGAAGTAAAGTAGACAACTTTGCAATAGAGAACTTTGCTTGGCCCTAGGTCAAAGAGGGGTACATCTGAACAGGTCGCTGAGTTAACAGGCAGTGTTTGCCAATAATGAGAAGGTGCTAAAGAAGATTTGGAGACACCCATCGGACAACAACATGCAAATTGCATGCAGCATGACACATGAATTAAAGACATTTTTGGAAGTACAGCAGTTTCCAAAAGTATTCACCCCCTTTGCATTTTTAGTCTTTTGCTATCTCACAACCCAGAATTTAACTGTTTTTTAAAGGGTTTCCATTAGTTTGTGAAAAGAACATGCCCACAACTGTGAACATTTGGTTTTCATTTTTTTCTGTGAAGCAAATAACAAATAGGAAAAAATAACTGAAAACTTAAGTGTGAATAAATATTTACCCCAGTAAAGTCAGTACTTTGTTGCCGACATGTCCTTATTTTAACAAGTTTGGAATAGATGTGAAGTTTTAGTCATCTATGGTGGAGAACTTTTTTTATTTTTCTGTTTCAAGAAACACCCAGTATCAGGGCTGCTCTGAGCGTGGATTTCTTCCCATATCCAGTGCCAGACACACGGAGAGCTGACTATTTCCCCCTCTCTGCAAGTACTTTGTAGAACCTCCTTTTGCGGCAATTACAGCTGCAAGTCACTTTGAATAATTCTCTAAGAACTTTCCATATCTTGCCCCTGGGATTTTTGCCCATTTCTCAAGGCAAAACCACTTTAGCTCCTTCAAGCTAGATGGTTTCCTCTGGTAAACAGCAATCTTCAAGTCTGACCACAGATTCTCAACTGGATTAAAGTCTGGCCTTTGACTAGGCCACTCCAAAACATTTACACGTTTCTCTTTAAACCATTATAGTGTTGCTTTAGCAGTATGCTTTGGGTCATTGCCTTATTAGAAGGTGAACCTCCATCCACATCTCAAATAACTGACTGAGAAACAGGTTTTGTTCAAGAATATCCCTGTATTTCGCACCATGCACTTCCCGTTGACTCAAACCTTTTTCCCATTTGCAGCTGCCAAAAACCATCTCCACAGCATAATGCTGCCACCACCATTATGAGGATGGTGTTCTTGGGTGCTGAGCTGCGATGGCTTAGGGCCAGACTTAACATTTACCTTAGTGGCCAAAAAGTTAAACATTGGTCTTATGTGACCACAGCCAGGGCTGCCACTAGGAATTTCGAGGCCCCATACTGGCAATATTTTTTGGGCCCCCTAGAGACTCCGCCCAGGCTCCACCCAAGCCCTGCCTTCACCCCTTGAACAGTCCACAGTCAAAAGATTTTTTTATGCTGCCACCATGGCAAGGTCGGACCCTACTCTACTCTAACCTATTAAATGTTTGTTAAAATATCCAATACAATATAGGTATAGGTATATTTTATATTTATTTTTCAATTTTTAAAATGACCAATAATATCACATACAAATACCACCACACCATGACCAGACACTATATTACCACCACATAATGGCCAATAATAGCACATACAAGGAACAAATACCACCACACCCTGTCCAGACCACATATTTCCACCATATGATGACCAATAATACCACATACAAGGAAAAAATGCCACCACACCATGACCAGACCACATATGACCACATAGTGACCAAATAATAGCACATACAAGGATCAAATACCACCACACCATGACCGGACAACATATTACCACCACATAGTGACTGAATACTAACTACTGATCAGTAATAAAAAAAACACTAATATCCTCATAAGTGCCATTATACACAAGAGATCTGTACTTAGTATGCAGTCTCTTTGTACAGGTAATACAGTGATCACTGGTGACATTATACACAGGAGCTCTGTATATAGTGTATAATGTAAAGGTAATACAGTGATTACTGGTGACATTGTACACAGGACCGCTGTATATAGTATACAGTGTATTTTGTCAGTGTACAGGTAACACACTGACTCACCAGTGACATCTCTAAGTGAAATCCTTCATCTTCGCTTTTAATCTTCATCCATCACAGACTGCTGTCACTACTTCCAGCCAGGGCTCTTCTCTGCAGAAAATAACACAGTTATCTGCTAACCAGAATCCCTCAATGTCTATCTGCTATTTCATCCTTCTTCTCTGCTAGATTTCTAAAACTTATTATGGACAAAACAGAATTCATTGTCTCTCCCCCATCTCACGCGACCCCCCAACGAACCTATCCATTACAGTAAATGGCTGCACACTCTTCCCAGTCCCACAAGCTCGCTGTCTCGGGGTAATCCTTGACACTGATCTCTCCTTCAAACCGCATATCCAAGCTCTTTCCATTTCCGGCCACCTTCAACTCAAAAATATTTCACGGATTCGTACATTCCTAAACCAAGAATCAGCAAAAACCCTAGTCCATGCCCTCATCATCTCCTGCCTCAAATACTGTAACCTCCTGCTCTGTGGCCTCCCCTCTAACACTCTGGCACACCTCCAATCTATTCTAAACTCAGCTGCCCAACTAATCCACCAGTCCCCCCGCTATTCCCCGGCCTCTCCCCTCTGTCAATCCCTTCACTGGCTCCCCATTACCCAGAGACTCAAGTACAAAAGCCTAACCATGACATACAAAGCCATCCACACCCTGTCTCCTCCATACATCTGTGACCTCGTCTCCCGGTACTTACCTGAATGCAACCTCCGATCCTCACAAGATCTCTTTCTCTACTCCCCTCTTGTCTCCTCTTCCCACAATCACATACAATATTTCTCTCACACATCACCCCTACTCTGGAACTCTCTACCACAACATATCAGACTTTCACCTAACATCGAAACCTTCAAAAAGAACCTGAAGACCTACCTCTTCCAGCAAGCCTACAACCTGCAGTAACCACCGATCGACCAAACCACTGCAAAACCAGCTCTATCCTCACCTACTGTATCCTCACCCATCCTTTGTAGATTGTGAGCCCTCGCGGGCAGGGTCTTCTCTCCTCCTGTACCAGCTGTGACTTGTATTGTTCAAGATTATTGTACATGTTTTTATTATGCATACCCCTCCTCACATGTAAAGCGCCATGGAATAAATGATGCTATAATAATAAAATATAATAATAATAATATTAATAATAGTAATAATAATCTAGAGCACCGCTGGCAGAGCACATTACTTTTTTTTCCCAAATTCTAAGCTACATCAGATGAAGAAAAAAAGGTGACAGTGTTGCTCTGCACAGTAACAGGACTGCCACCCCCAATTTAAAACAGTATCCTCAAAAAATAAAATAAATACATCACTGCAGTAATACTATCCCTTAATTAGCCCCTATGGTAGTAATATCCCCCATCCTTGCCCCCGTGTGTCTCATTCCTGGCTCCAGCCATATGTTCTCTTATCCTGCCCCCATGTGATGTCTCATCCTGCCCCATATGATTCCCCATCCTACCCCATCTGTCCCATGATCCTGCCCCATCTGTCCCATGATCCTGCCCCATCTGCCCCGTGATCCTGCCCCATCTGCCCCGTGATCCTGACCCATCTGTCCCATGATCCTGTCCCATCTGTCTTCATCCTGACCCATCTGTCCCATGATCCTGCCCCATCTGCCACATGATCCTGCCCCATCTGCCCCATGATCCTGCCCCATCTGCCCCATCGTATCTACCCTGCCCCATGATTCTGCATCATGTGTCTCCATCCTGCCCAATGATACTGCCCCTTTTGTCTCCATCCTGCCCCATCTGTCTCCATCCTGCCCCATGTTCCTGCACCATCTGTCTCCATCCTTCCCCATACTCCTGCCCCATCTGCCTCCATTCTGTCCCGTGTCTCCATTCTGCCCCTTGTCTCCATTCTGCCCCTTGTCTCCAATCCCACCCCTTTGTATCCATTCTGCCCATCTCCATTCTGCTCCTTGTCTCTATTCTGCCCTTGACTCTATTCTGCCCCTTGTCTCCATTCTGCCCCCTGTTTTCATTCTGCCCCATGACTCCATTCTAGCTCGTGTCTCCATTCTGCCCCTTGTCACTGTTCTGCTTCTTGTCTCCATTTTGCCCCCTGTCTTTATTCTGCCCCGTGTCTCCATTCTGGCCCATGTCTCCTTTCTGCCCCTTGTCTCCATTCTGCCCGAGGCAGGATGGAGGCACATGGTCCACGTGTCTCCATCCTGCCGGTGAAACAGTGCAGCTTGCCGCTTGCAATAAAAATTATAAAAAACCTTTCTTCTTACCTTGCCATGCTCCTGCGACTATGATCTCTCCGGCGTTTCAAGCACACACTTGCCGGTGAATGACAATTATATCATATGCTGGCGTGGCGACGTGTGCGCTGACATCACTGCCAGCCTCCGATTGGCTGGCAGCTTTAACTGTTCCCGCATGGGCCCGTACGGCAATAGAGTAACTGAACCTGCATCTCAGATGCAGGTTCAGTTACTGCACCAGCAGAATCCTGCCGCTGGGGCCCGATCAGCAGGAGAGACCGGGCCCGATGCGGCCCCCTCTGATGATCAGGCCCCATACACCAATCAGGGTAGTAATGCCCTGATGGCGACCCTGACCACAGCATCTTCATCCATACACTAGGGGAGTCTCCCACATGTCTTTTGGCAAACTCAAAATGAGCCTTAACATTTTTGTAAGTAAAGGCTTGTTTCTGCCCACTCTTCTATAAAGGCCACCTTTATGGAGTGTACGGCTTATTGTGGTCGTATGGACAGATACTCCAGACTGTTTGGGAACTTGACAGCTTTTTCAGGGCTACCTTTGTTTTCTGTGCTGCCTCTTTGATTAATGCCCTCCTTGCCATTGCTGAGAGTTTTTGTGGTCGGCACTCTATTGGCAGGTTTGTTGTGATACCATGTTCTTTACCTTTAATGTTCGTGGATTTGATGGTGCTCTAGGGGATCATCAGAGATTGGGATATTTTTTATAATAAAATCCTTCTATGGAGAGTGCCTTGGTCTTCCGCAACTTAGACTAATATGTGCTGATGCATCACGCACAAATCAGATTACAGAAATATTTAATAAAAATTACATAGCACTGTGTACTTACAAATGCTCACTTTGCCATTCTACCCAGTAAATTCTTCTCTTTGCTCTGTGTAGAAACAGGAAGACTCTTGTCCCCGGATTTTTCATCCCTTCAACTCCTGACCCAGCTGCTCCCCTCCTCCCCTGCCAGGGACTTTTGCAATGACTTATGAGTCGTACAGGGAACATTGACCTCCTGTTTCTACATAGAGCTTAGAAGAGTTATTCTTGTCAGTTTTTAATCTTGTGATGTCATAGATCTAATGGAAAAGAGAAGAATTATCTGGGTATAAAGACAAAATGGAGCAATAACTACACAGTGCTATAATACGATGATTGCAATATATTATTAGGATAAAAATGTTGATGGGAGTGCTTCTTTAAGCTTTATGATTGTATGATCACTAGCAGACATAGGATTATTGGTAAAATCGCAGTTCGATTTTATTGACTTTAATAGGATCCAAAAGGAACTAATCACAGATGTAGACAGGTGAAATGAAGCAAAGTAAAGGCCTATGTAGGTTGGGCAATTTATGTCGATCTATGCTCCTTTACAAGCCCAATACTGAAAAGTGCCTTTTCCTTTAGGCATTAAAAGTCAATGCTCAATAGGCCCATTGGCTTGTTTGCGGCAATAAGGAACCACCAATGGCGCCTGGTCAAAAACATTGAGTTATGCTAATTATGCTTTTGCCTGCTGTAATAGATGACAGGTGGTACCACTGATCACTGGCTCTGGGAAGTAAAGGAAGGAAAATAATACAAATAAATGTAAAATATTCTAATTAAAAAATTGCAAATCTTTCATGTATAACTAACATTTAGGTTAAAATATATTTATCATAGTGCTTTTAAATTCTCTGAAATTCTAAAATATTTTACTGTGTTTTAAAAATGTATTTCTTACGTTGAATTTCTGGGTATTTTATCATCAGCAGAAGTCCCCATCTCAGGGTGGTTGATGTGGTCTCCATTCCTGCTCCAAACAGGTTTCCTACCAGTATTAATAGGTTTTCATTGTGGTAATACTCAGTAGATTCAGGTTTTCCCTGAACAGCGCAAAAGAACAAATTCCGATTAAAAATTGTTAATAATGTTAGGTGCATGGTGGTCTTTCAAATAGTCCAGATCTATTATTAAACCCAAATTTACAAAAATATGATTATTCTATATCTGTAGGGCCATATTATACCTTTGTATGCCTCCGATTTAGTATGCTGGTTTTTTTCAGTAAATATATATAAAAATTTACTGTGCTAACAGACACATACTATAGTTGTGCTCAAAAGTTTACTTACCCCGGCAGAATTTTTGCTTTCTTTGCCTTTTTTCAGAGAATATGAATGATAACACCAAGCTTTTTTTCCCACACATGTTTAGTGGTTGGGTGAAGCCATTTATTGTCAATCTACTGTGTTTTCTCTTTTTTAATCATAATGACAACCCAAAACATCCAAATGACCCTGATTAAAAGTTTATATAGCCCATTTCTTAATACTATGTATTACCCCCTCTAACATCAATGACAGCTTGATGTCTTTTGTAGTAGTTGTGGATGGGGTTCTGAATTTTCTCAGATGGTAAAGCTGCCCACATTTCTTGCAAAAATCCTCCAGCTCCTGTAAATTCCTGGGCTGTCTTGCATGAACTGCACTCTTGAGATCTCCTAATAGTGGCTCAATGATATTGAGGTCAGGAGACTGAGATGGCCACTCCGGAACCTTTACTTTGTTCTGCTGTAGCAAAATGACAGGTCGACTTGGCTTTGTGTTTTGGAACGTTGTCATGTTGGAATGTCCAAGTACATCCCATGCGCAGCTCCCGGGCTGATGAGTGCAAATTAGCCTCCAGTGTTTGCTGACAATGTGCTGCATTCATCTTTGCTTCAACTTTGACCAAGTTTCCGGTGCCTTTGTAGATCACACATCCCCAAAACATCAGCAATCCACCTCCGTGCTTCACAGTAGGAATGGTGTTCCTTTCATCATAGGCCTTGTTGACCTCTCTCCAAATGTAACATTTATGGATGTAGCCAAAAAGTTCATTTTTGGTCTCATCACTCCAAATTACCTTGTTTCAGAAGTTTTGAGGCTTGTCTCTGTGCTGTTTTGCGTATTGTAGGCAAGATATTTTGTGGCATTTGCCCATTTTTCTTCAAGTGCCTTTTGTTATTCACAGTTTGAATGCTACTGACTGGCATTATCAATTCCTTGGATATCTTTGTGTATCCCTTTCCTGTTTTTTACAGTTCCAGTACCTTTTCCAGTAGATTCCTTGACAATTCTTTTGCTTTCTCCATGACTCACAATAAAGAAACATCAGTAGCTGGATGAAAGATGCAAGAGTCTGCCTGGATCCCAAAACCTCACTCAGCCTTTATGCACACACACTGATTATAAGCAAACAGGTCACAGGTGAGGATTTTACCTTTAGTAGCCATTCAAACCAATTTTTGTCAACTTCTGTGCATGTCATCAGACCAAAATCACCAAGTTATGTGAACTTTCGATCAGGGTCATTTGGATGTTTTGGGTTGTCATTATGGTTTAAAAAGAGAAAACACAGTAGTCTTACAATAATTGGCTGCACCCAACCACTAACCATGAGTGGAGAAAAAGTTTTGGAGTTATTCATAATATTCTCTGAAAAAAGGCCAAGAAAGCAAAAATTTTGCTGGGGTATGTAAACTATTGAGCACAACTGTATATTAAGGAAATATTCCCTGCTAGATTCAATTACTAATTTATTATTTCATTAACATACATAAATTCAACTTATGGCAACACAAAGCATAAATATTCATATAAAAGTAAAAAATGGAAATCACCAGCTCACCTAGCTGTCCAACTTTAGAATTTGGAAAACCGAGAGCAGAAGTCATTGCAAGGCAGTGATCAATTGAAAATAAGAGGTGGAGTTGTCCACCTCGACCCAAATGGGTTACAATTAGCATTGTATTTCAAATGAGCATTGCAAGGCTTAAATGCCCTCTCTCATTTCCATGCGAGTATCGGCAAGTCACTCTCCACAAGAAGAAACATTACTCTTTGGATCCCGTTCACAAGCAGCTCACCTTACCAAACCAGATCTTACACTTTGCACTGATGAGGGGCAGCACCTCGAAACATCGTGTTTTAAAATTGAGATTCTGGTTTGGCTTTTATCCTATGTCATGTGGCAAGGTTCTTTAAAGGGTCGATATTGACTTTTAGGATTGGTACTTCCAATATATGGTTCTACAGTTCTAGTCATCTTAATCTCTCAAGAGGCAATTTACTTATTTAATTTCAAAGATTTAAAATTCATAGAAGAGTAGTGAATGGATACTGATGTTGCTGATCAGTATCCTTCATTGCTCTTCTATGGGTTTTAAATGTTTGAAATAAAATGCTAATTTTTATTAACTATTACCGTATTTTCCGGCATATAAGACGACTGGGCGTATAAGACGACCCCCCAACTTTTCCAGTTAAAATATAAAATCTTCTTAAAAGTCGGGGGTCTTCTTATACGCCGTATGTCGTCTTATAGGGCCGGTGACTAATGTGCCTTTTTGGGGGGGGGAGTGGTCCTGATGACGAAGAGGGGGCATCTCACAGGAAAGTGTGAGTAGAGTATCCCCCATTACCTCATTGTAGCTGCAGTGTGGGGTGCTGGGGAGCGGCGGCGGCCACCACCCCACAGCACAGCACCCATGCGGCACAAAGAGGAGCAGCAGCTGCTGCCTCTCCCCAGCACGGAGACCCCATGCTGCAGCTACAATGAGGTAATGGGGGATACTCCACTCACACTTTCCTGTGAGACGCCCCCTCTTCATCATCGGGACCACTCCCCCCCACCCACCATATACACAATGGTGTCTGCACTTGGCGTACAAGACGGCACCCGGCGTATAAGACGACCCACGACTTTTAACCCCTTCCTGACATCTGACGTACTATCCCGTCGAGGTGGGGTGGGCCCGTATGACCGCCGACGGGATAGTACGTCATACGCGATCAGCGGCGCTCACGGGGGGAGCGCCGCCGATCGCGGCCGGGTGTCAGCTGATTATCACAGCTGACATCCGGCACTATGTGCCAGGAGCGGTCACGGACCGCCCCCGGCACATTAACCCCCGGCACACCGCGATCAAACATGATCGCGATGTGCCGGCGGTGCAGGGAAGCATCGCGCAGGGAGGGGGCTCCCTGCGGGCTTCCCTGAGCCCCCCGCAGCAACGCGATGTGATCGCGTTGCTGCGAGGGTCTTACCTCCCTCCCTGCAGCTCCCAGACCCGGATCCAAGATGGCCGCGGATCCGGGTCCTGCAGGGAGGGAGGTGGCTTCACAGACGCCTGCTCAGAGCAGGCACTGTGAAGCAGCCTGCACTTCAATCAGATCGGTGATCTGTCAGAGTGCTATGCAAACTGACAGATCACCGATCTGTATTGTCCCCCCCTGGGGCAAAGTAAAAAAGTAAAAAAAAAAATTTCCAAATGTGTAAAAAAAAAAAAAAAAAATATTCCAAAATAATGAAAAAAAAAATAAAATATTATTCCCATAAATACATTTCTTTATCTAAATAAAATAAAAAAAACAATAAAAGTACACATATTTAGTATCGCCGCGTCCGTAACGACCCAACCTATAAAACTGCCCCACTAGTTAACCCCTTCAGTAAACACCGTAAGAAAAAAAAAAAAAAAACGACGCAAAAAACAACGCTTTATTACCATACCGCCGAACAAAAAGTGGAATAACACGCGATCAAAAAGACGGATATAAATAACCATGGTACCGCTGAAAACGTCATCTTGTCCCGCAAAAAACGAGCCGCCATACAGCATCATCAGCAAAAAAATAAAAAAGTTATAGTCCTGAGAATAAAGCGATACCAAAATAATTATTTTTTCTATAAAATAGTTTTTATCGTATAAAAGCGCCAAAACATAAAAAAATTATATAAATGAGATATCGCTGTAATCGTACTGACCCGACGAATAAAACTGCTTTATCAATTTTACCAAACGCGGAACGGTATAAACGCCTCTCCCAAAAGAAATTCATGAATAGCTGGTTTTTGGTCCTTCTGCCTCACAAAAATCGGAATAAAAAGTGATCAAAAATGGTCACGTGTCCGAAAATGTTACCAATAAAAACGTCAACTCGTCCCACAAAAAACAAGACCTCACATGACTCTGTGGACCAAAATGTGGAAAAATTATAGGTCTCAAAATGTGGAGACGCAAAAACTTTTTTGCTATAAAAAGCGTCTTTTAGGCTGGTTTCACACTTGCGTTTTTATCTGCATGCGTTTTTTAAAAAAACGCATGTGTGAAAAAACGCATGTAAACGTGGTAAAACGCATGCGTTTTTAGACGCATGCGTTTTTATAGAAAAACACAAGAAAACAAACAAAAAAAAAAAACCCTACCCCTAACCCTACCCCTAACCTGAAATACGTGGCACTAAAATATACGTTTATATACGTATATAAGTGCCACGATATTTCAGTGGCCACGTATATAAGTGCCACGTATATAAGTGCCACGTACATAAGTGCCACGTACTTAAGTGCCACGTACTTAAGTGCCACGTATTTACGTGCCACGTATTTACGTGCCACGTATTTACGTGCCACGTATTTAAGTGCCACGTACTTAAGTGCCACGTACTTAAGTGCCACGTATTTACGTGCCACGATATTTCAGTGCCACGTATAACCACATAGTTATAGTATTTATAGTACGTGGCACTGAAATACGTGGCACTGAAATATCGTGGCACTGAAACACGTGGCACTGAAACACGTGGCACTTAAATATGTGGCACTTAAATATGTGGCACTTAAATACGTGGCACTTAAATACGTGGCACTTATGACTGTCAGAAAATGTTCATTAAACGGTTAGAGGTGAGGTTAGGGGTAGGGTTAGGGTTACCGTTGGGATTAGGGTTAGGGGTGTGTTTGGGTTAGGGTTTCAGGTAGAATTGGGGAGTTTCCACTGTTCAGGCACATCAGGGGCTCTCCAAACGCGACATGGCGTCCGATCTCAATTCCAGCCAATTCTGCGTTGAAAAAGTAAAACAGTGCTCCTTCCCTTCCGAGCTCTCCCGTGCGTCCAAAAAGGGGTTTATCCCAACATATGGGTTATCAGCGTACTCGGGACAAATTGAACAACAACTTCTGGGGTCCAAGTTCTCTTGTTATCCTTGGGAAAATAAAAATTTGGGGGGCTAAAAATCATTTTTGTGGGAAAAAAATATGTTTTATTTTCACGGCTCTGCGTTGTAAACTGTAGTGAAACACTTGGGGGTTCAAAGTTCTCACAACACATCTAGATAAGTTCCTTGGGAGGTCTAGTTTCCAATATGGGGTCACTTGTGGGGGGTTTGTACTGTTTGGGTACATCAGGGGCTCTGCAAATGCAACGTGACGCCTGCAGACCAATCCATTTAAGTCTGCATTCCAAATGGCGCTCCTTCCCTTCCGAGCTCTGTCATGTGCCCAAACAGTGGTTACCCCCCACATAGGGGGTATCAGCGTACTCAGGACAAATTGGAAAACAACTTTTAGGGTCCAATTTATTCTGTTACCCTTGTAAAAATACAAAGCTGGGGGCTAAAAAATCATTTTTGTGAAAAAAAAAAAGAATTTTTATTTTCACGGCTTTGCGTTACAAACTGTAGTGAAACACTTGGGGGTTCAAAGTTCTCACAACACATCTAGATAAGTTCCTTGGGAGGTCTAGTTTCCAATATGGGGTCACTTGTGGGGGGTTTGTACTGTTTGGGTACATCAGGGGCTCTGCAAATGCAACGTGACGCCTGCAGACCAATCCATTTAAGTCTGCATTCCAAATGGCGCTCCTTCCCTTCCGAGCTCTGTCATGTGCCCAAACAGTGGTTACCCCCCACATAGGGGGTATCAGCGTACTCAGGACAAATTGGAAAACAACTTTTAGGGTCCAATTTATTCTGTTACCCTTGTAAAAATACAAAGCTGGGGGCTAAAAAATCATTTTTGTGAAAAAAAAAAAGAATTTTTATTTTCACGGCTTTGCGTTACAAACTGTAGTGAAACACTTGGGGGTTCAAAGTTCTCACAACACATCTAGATAAGTTCCTTGGGAGGTCTAGTTTCCAATATGGGGTCACTTGTGGGGGGTTTGTACTGTTTGGGTACATCAGGGGCTCTGCAAATGCAACGTGACGCCTGCAGACCAATCCATTTAAGTCTGCATTCCAAATGGCGCTCCTTCCCTTCCGAGCTCTGTCATGTGCCCAAACAGTGGTTACCCCCCACATAGGGGGTATCAGCGTACTCAGGACAAATTGGAAAACAACTTTTAGGGTCCAATTTATTCTGTTACCCTTGTAAAAATACAAAGCTGGGGGCTAAAAAATCATTTTTGTGAAAAAAAAAAGAATTTTTATTTTCACGGCTTTGCGTTACAAACTGTAGTGAAACACTTGGGGGTTCAAAGTTCTCACAACACATCTAGATAAGTTCCTTGGGAGGTCTAGTTTCCAATATGGGGTCACTTGTGGGGGGTTTGTACTGTTTGGGTACATCAGGGGCTCTGCAAATGCAACGTGACGCCTGCAGACCAATCCATTTAAGTCTGCATTCCAAATGGCGCTCCTTCCCTTCCGAGCTCTGTCATGTGCCCAAACAGTGGTTACCCCCCACATAGGGGGTATCAGCGTACTCAGGACAAATTGGACAACAACTTTTAGGGTCCAATTTATTCTGTTACCCTTGTAAAAATACAAAGCTGGGGGCTAAAAAATCATTTTTGTGAAAAAAAAAAGAATTTTTATTTTCACGGCTTTGCGTTACAAACTGTAGTGAAACACTTGGGGGTTCAAAGTTCTCACAACACATCTAGATAAGTTCCTTGGGAGGTCTAGTTTCCAATATGGGGTCACTTGTGGGGGGTTTGTACTGTTTGGGTACATCAGGGGCTCTGCAAATGCAACGTGACGCCTGCAGACCAATCCATTTAAGTCTGCATTCCAAATGGCGCTCCTTCCCTTCCGAGCTCTGTCATGCGCCCAAACAGTGGTTACCCTCCATATATGGGGTATCAGCGTACTCAGGACAAATTGGACAACAACTTTTGGGGTCCAGTTTATTCTGTTACTCTTGTAAAAATACAAAAGCTGGGGGCTAAAAAATCATTTTTGTGAAAAAAAAAAAAGAATTTTTATTTTCACGGCTCTGCGTTATAATCTGTAGTGAAACACTTGGGGGTGCAAAGCTCTCAAAACACATCTAGATAAGTTCCTTAGGGGGTCTAATTTCCAAAATGGTGTCATTTGTGGGGGGTTTCAATGTTTAGGCACATCAGGGGCTCTCCAAACGCAACATGGCGTCCCATCTCAATTCCAGTCAATTTTGCATTGAAAAGTCAAATGGCGCTCCTTCCCTTCCAAGCTCTGCCATGCGCCCAAACAGTGGTTTACCCCAACATATGGGGTATCTGCGTACTCAGGACAAATTGCACAACGTTTTTTGGGGACCAATTTCTTCTCTTACCCTTGGGAAAATAAAAAATTGGGGGCGAAAAGATCATTTTTGTGAAAAAATATGATTTTTTATTTTTACGGCTCTGCATTATAAACTTCTGTGAAGCACTTGGTGGGTCAAAGTGCTCACCACACATCTAGATAAGTTCCTTAGGGGGTCTACTTTCCAAAATGGTGTCACTTGTAGGAGGTTTCAATGTTTAGGCACATCAGGGGCTCTCCAAACGCAACATGGCGTCCCATCTCAATTCCAGTCAATTTTGCATTGAAAAGTCAAATGGCGCTCCTTCACTTCCGAGCTCTGCCATGCGCCCAAACAGTGGTTTACCCCAACATATGGGGTATCTGCGTACTCAGGACAAATTGCACAACATTTTTTGGGGACCAATTTCTTCTCTTACCCTTGGGAAAATAAAAAATTGGGGGCGAAAAGATCATTTTTGTGAAAAAATATGATTTTTTATTTTTACGGCTCTGCATTATAAACTTCTGTGAAGCACTTGGTGGGTCAAAGTGCTCACCACACATCTAGATAAGTTCCTTAGGGGGTCTACTTTCCAAAATGGTGTCACTTGTAGGGGGTTTCAATGTTTAGGCACATCAGGGGCTCTCCAAACGCAACATGGCGTCCCATCTCAATTCCAGTCAATTTTGCATTGAAAAGTCAAATGGCGCTCCTTCCCTTCCAAGCTCTGCCATGCGCCCAAACAGTGGTTTACCCCAACATATGGGGTATCTGCGTACTCAGGACAAATTGCACAACATTTTTTGGGGACCAATTTCTTCTCTTACCATTGGGAAAATAAAAAATTGGGGGCGAAAAGATCATTTTTGTGAAAAAATATGATTTTTTATTTTTACGGCTCTGCATTATAAACTTCTGTGAAGCACTTGGTGGGTCAAAGTGCTCACCACACATCTAGATAAGTTCCTTAGGGGGTCTACTTTCCAAAATGGTGTCACTTGTAGGGAGTTTCAATGTTTAGGCACATCAGGGGCTCTCCAAACGCAACATGGCGTCCCATCTCAATTCCAGTCAATTTTGCATTGAAAAGTCAAATGGCGCTCCTTCCCTTCCAAGCTCTGCCATGCGCCCAAACAATGGTTTACACCCACATATGGGGTATCAGCGTACTCAGGACAAATTGTACAACAACTTTTGCAGTCTATTTTCTCCTGTTACCCTTGGTAAAATAAAACAAATTGGAGCTGAAATAAATTTTGTGTGAAAAAAAATTAAATGTTCATTTTTATTTAAACATTCCAAAAATTCCTGTGAAACACCTGAAGGGTTAATAAACTTCTTGAGTGTGGTTTTGAGCACCTTGAGGGGTGCAGTTTTTAGAATGGTGTCACACTTGGGTATTTTCTATCATACAGACCCCTCAAAATGACTTCAAATGAGATGTGGTCCCTAAAAAAAAATGGTGTTGTAAAAATGAGAAATTGCTGGTCAACTTTTAACCCTTATAACTCCCTAACAAAAAAAAATTTTGGTTCCAAAATTGTGCTGATGTAAAGTAGACATGTGGGAAATGTTACTTATTAAGTATTTTGCGTGACATATGTCTGTGATTTAAGGGCATAAAAATTCAAAGTTGGAAAATTGCAAAATTTTCAAAATTTTCGCCAAATTTCCGTTTTTTTCACAAATAAACGCAAGTTATATCGAAGAAATTTTACCACTATCATGAAGTACAATATGTCACAAGAAAACAATGTCAGAATCGCCAAGATCCGTTGAAGCGTTCCAGAGTTATAACCTCCTAAAGGGACAGTGGTCAGAATTGTAAAAATTGGCCCGGTCATTAACGTGCAAACCACCCTTGGGGGTGAAGGGGTTAAGAAGATTTTCAGGGGTTAAAAAGTAGTCTTATACGCCAGAAAATACAGTACTTGGCAAAAGAAGGGCAACCTAAGAGAGTGGTGCTAATGGATTAACACCTTCTATTGCAGCCTCAGGGTGAGTGACAACTCCTGAAATGTGTTGGAATTTTAGATATTTCTTAATATTTTTCTTCCAGATGTGGCTGTGAAGGCCAGGACGAAGAAGAGGACAAAAGTCTGCATATCATATTTTCTACACACAAAATGTCTCTTAAATAAAAGTGGTCAATTCAAGTTAACTATATTGTTAGCAAATATGAGGATAAAAAATTGGGCCAAGGGAGTAAAATATGGACAAACAATGAGCTCTTCTGTCCTGGTTGACATGATCTGGCACCATCATAGACGTCTATTTTGTTATAGAGCCAACCTGGTCTTTGCACATGAACAAAACCTGTAACAGAGTTTATACATAGCCGGATGTCAGCTTATAGGATTAATCCTAGCAATTACATATATCTATTTTCATGCTTAGCTACTAATGAATGGTATCATGTCTTATCGTACCTCTTGTTGCTTGGCCAAAAAGGAATCAACGAGGTTCCTCTGATCATTTATATCCAGTTCTTTCTTTTGTTTTGTAAATGTCTCTCTTGTAAAGTTTTGAAACTCTTTGACATTCTCAAAAACTTTTTTGTGAGGTCCGGGAATCAAATCCATCAATGTCGGGAAACTGTCATATAGCTAAACAAATACAAAAGCAGTAATCAGCACTGACAAATGCAGCCTCTGGGACATCAATGACATATTGATAGGGTAAGGCATAGATCCGGTTAGCCATGTGGAAATTGCCAAGTGCGAGGTGAGTATTGGAGAGACAAACTTCTTTCTTGCATCATTCTTGATGATAATTGCAATACATGGCAATAAATGGACAGAAATACATCAATAGACTTGTACAGTTTCTAAGAAGTGAAAAGGCAGAGCTCTTTCCACAGAGACAAGAGAATGGCAGGAGGGCTGCATACATAATATACATGTGTGCAGGGGCATATCTAACAGAGGGTGGTATTTTGCCGCACCCCCATAGTGGGAGTTAGCTGTTCCCTGAGACAGCTGTCAAGCTCACAACCAGCTCAGAGAAAGGGGAAGCACGTCGGCTCTCAATAAACAATTGTACTTGTGTCTTTCAGGCACAAGTACAATTGAATCCCTGACTGCCTGCACTTCCAGGTCAGGGCGATGTCAGCAGCATGATCAGGTCATGTGATCACACTGATCACATCACTCTTTTGGGCTGCATAGGCAGCAGAAGTTTGTTGTGGTAAGTGACACAGTATGGGGAGTGAGGGGGGATGGGTGCAGACACAGTATGGGGAGCAGGGGGGCATGTGTCAGAAGATTATTGAGGGAAATAGTGTGGGGAGAGACAGTATGGGATGAGAAAAATTTGATGGGGCACAGAATAGAGAATGGGTTGCGTGGTGGGGACGGTAAGGAGAGGGGGCAGTGTGATGCCAAAACAGGGAAGGGATAGTATGCTAATGAAGGGGAGTGTGTTGATGGGGCACAGTATAGAGACTGGACAGTATAGCTGGACTGGTGTGAGATGACAGTGTGAAGAGGGAGCCCAGTATGGAAAGGATACAGTAGTGTGTGGGTCATATTTTTTGCAGGGAACACAGTGAGGAGAAATTATTTAATCAAGGGCTCAGTGTAGGACAGCTGTTTTTATTCAGGAGCATTATAATGACTGCTATCTTTCAGGGTATCATGTGGGGATGTGCTGCATAAGACTGGAGAAGATGGAAGTATACAGAGATGAGCTGTAGCTGTGAAAAGTCATCATGGCATCAGGACTAGAAGAAGAAAGGAATCAACTCCAATCAGAGACCACGTCACCTGTAAGGTACCTGAATGTAAATGATTATTTGTGATCCTGACTAATTCTCATCAGTACTGTGGTTCCTGTATGGGTTGCGGTCTGATGATGACTGATAGGAACAACTCCCAGTATGCACTTACCATTGCTAAGGACACTCTGGAGGTTGTAGGTACTTGTGAAGTTGTCTATTTCATCTCAAACCTGAAGAAGCCCTTAGGTATATGAACGAAGCACCATAGCCTGCCAATCCTAACAGCGTGTAATGTACTCACTGTGAGGATTCAGATCAGCTTGCTGGTTCCAGCAGTCATCACATAGTCACTTCACTCATATCCAATATCCATACTTACAGTCACATGACAACTAGTTTTTTTTTCCTGCTTCTCTCAATTTTTCTCTGAACTGTAGGAGAAATTGGAAAAGCAGCTAATCGGCACATGACTATAAGTGTGCAAATCGCATATTAATGATTGGTCACATGACAACTACTCAAATCATTTGAGGGGGAGCACCAAATTGAATTCTTAACACGGCTCCCGCAAAGCCTAGATCCACCTCTGATTGTGTGAAAAATGTTAGTATACTGCCCTATTTATTCGCTCGGTACAGTAGTCATCTATCATTAATTATTTGCTCCCATATACCTGTGTATGTACTGTACTGTCGGTGTGTTACTATATGGAGCAGTGTTACAAAAACCTTAATTTTAATAACCTTTGCTTATCTTTAGGCAGCATCACCCCTTGCACAAATGTCCTGTCGTAACATCTATTAAATGCTGTGCTTTTGTTTCAGCAATTCATTTGTAAACCTGCCTGATGAAGGAGCCTCAGTGCTCTAAAGTTATAAATATATTTCTTCTGGTTAGCCAAGAAGGACATCAATCTCAGAAGATTTTTGTATTTTTGGGTACATTTAAAAATGTAATAAAACTTTTCTGACTTACCCGGATCCACGGGCTCCCCAGGAATTTTACATTTTCATTTACTAATCCAAGGAGTCTTAATATGGTGGGATCTTCATACTCAAATCTACGACTGAGCAGTATGGCCACAATTATGTTGGCTACGGCCGCATTAATACTGGTCAGGTTATCAAAGGGCTTTCCTGGAAGATGATAAAATATAAGTTGTTGCCAAAACAACCCATAATTCTATCCGTATATACAGCATTTATTGAAGCATATGATTAAAAAAAATATATATGCAGCATTCTTCAGACTATGGTACACATTTTTCCCCATTTTTCCTGATAAGGCTGCGGATGGTCACCTGAGGGATCTCCTCCCAGACCTGGACTAAAGCATCCGCCAACTCCTGGACAGTCTGTGGTGCAACGTGACATTGGTGGATGGAGCGAGACATGATGTCCCAGATGTGTTCAATTGGATTCAGGTCTGAGGATTCAGGGCCAGTACATAGCTTCAATGCCTTCATCTTGCAGGAACTGCTGACACACTCCAGCCACATGAGGTTTGGCATTGTCGTGCATTAGGAGGAACCCGGGGCCAACTGCACCAGAATATGGTCTCACAAGGGGTCTGAGGATCTCATCTCGGTCCCTAATGGCAGTCAGGCTACCTCTGGCGAGCACATGGAGGGCTGTGCAGCCCTCCAAAGAAATGCCACCCCACACCATTACTGACCCACTGCCAAACCGGTCATGCTGAAGGATGTTGCAGGCAGCAGATTGCTCTCCATGGCATCTCCAGACTCAGTCACATCTGTCACATGTGCTCAGTATGAACCTTCTTTCATCTGTGAAGAGCACAGGGCGCCAGTGCCGAATTTGCCAATCCTGGTGTTCTGTGTCAAATGCTAAGTGTCCTGCACGTTGTTGGGCTGTGAGCACAACCCCAACTGTGGACATCGGGCACACAGACCATCCTCATGGAGTCGGTTTCTAACCATTTGTGCAGACACATGCACATTTGTGGCCTGCTGGAGGTCATTTTGCAGGGCTCTGGCAGTGCTCCCGTGTTCCTCCTTGCACGAAGGCTGAGGTAGCAGTCCTGCTGCTGGGTTTTTGCCCTCCTTCGGCCCCCTCCACATCTCCTGGTGCACTGGCCTGTCTCCTGGTAGCACCTCCAGCCTCTAGACACTATGCTGACAGTCACAGCAAACCTTCTTACCACAGCTTGCATTGATGTGCCATCCTGGATGAGCTGCACTACCTGAGCCACTTGTGTGGGTTCTAGAGTCCGTCTCATGCTACCATGAGTGTGAAAGCACAACCAACATTCAAAAGTGACCAAAACATCAGCCAGAAAGCATTGGTACTGAGATGTGGTCTGTGGTCCCCACCTGCAGAACCACTCCTTTATTGAGGGTGTCTTGATAATTGCCAATAATTTCCATCTGTTGTCTATTCCATTTGCACAACAGCATGTGAAATTGATTGTCAAACAGTGCTGCTTCTTAAGTGAACAATTTGATTTCACAGAAGTTTGATTTACTTGGATTTGTTTTTATACTAAATGTGACTTATGAAAACTAATGAAAAGTATCTAATTCCTCTGATAAGCATAACACTTTGATCTCTCCTAGAACTCAGTCCAACTCCTTTCAGCTTTTTAGCACAAACCAAACCTTAGCAATGTCAAAGTGACCTCATCATGTAATAGTAATTAGATGGCAGCTGCTCTTCCTTGCTCTGATGTCACACACTATCTGAACAATATATTCAGTATTTATGGCTTTCTCTCTCTATCTCTATGGCTAAGGTTTTGGTGACATGTCCATTAATAATCTTTTAGAACAGATCCAGCAGAAAACAGTCTGCAAAACAATTGTGGAGGCAATACTTTTTTGTCTGTTTTCAAAAAACTGTTTTCAGATCATTTTTTTAAACAATGTATTCAGGGCTGCCACTAGAAATTTCGGGGCCCCATACTGGCAACATTTTCGGGGCCCCCTTAAGACTCCGCCCAGGCTCCACCCCAGCCCCGCCTCCAACCCTCGAACTGTCCACAACACCACCGCTGTCTCTTGGAAAAACTCCACTTCTCACCAATCACATATTAACAGTTCCCATCACCAGATCACACACATAGCCAGCAGATTTTGTTTTGGCCAAAAGGTTTTTTTAATCTGCCACGATGACAAGGTAGACTCTTTTGGCCGGGCCCTACTCTACTCTAACTTATTAAACATTTGTTAAAATATGCAATAAAATTTAGGTATATTTTTATTTATTTTTCAAATTACCAATAATACCACATACAAGGGACAAATACCACAACACCATGACCAGACACCACATTATCACCACATAGTGAACTATAATACTATCTACAAGGAATAAATACTGCCACACCATGTGCAGACCACATATTACCACCACAGTGACCGAACAATATCGTATACAAGGGACAAATACCATCGCAGCATGTACAGATCACATATTACCACCACATGGTGACCAACTACATACAAGGAACAAATACCAACACATGACCAGACCACATATTACCACCACATAGTGACCATATAATAGCACATACAAGGAACAAATACTGCCACACCATGG
Source organism: Ranitomeya variabilis (assembly GCF_051348905.1). Taxonomy (NCBI): domain Eukaryota; kingdom Metazoa; phylum Chordata; class Amphibia; order Anura; family Dendrobatidae; genus Ranitomeya; species Ranitomeya variabilis. The sequence continues at coordinate 1,079,420,957 of NC_135233.1, forward strand.
CCGGACAACATATAACCACCATATTGTGACTGAATAGTACAATACTGATCACTAATGAAAAAAATACTATCACCATAAGTGCCATTATACATAGTAGATCTGTACTTAGTATGCAGTGTCTGTGTACAGGTAATACAGTGGTCACCGGTGCCATTATACACAGGAGCTCTATATATAGTGTCAGTGTACAGGTAATACAGTGATCACTAGTGACATTATACACAGGAGCTCTGTATATAGTGTATAGTGTACAGGTAATATAGTGATCACTAGTGACATTATACACAGGAGCTCTGTATACAGTATACAGTGTATGGTGTCAGTGTCCAGGTAACATACTGACTCACCAGTGACATCTCTAGCTGAAGTCCTTAATCTTTGCGTTTCTTTTTAATCCAGCACAGACCGCCATCACTTCTTTCAGCCAGGACTCGTCTCTGCATAAAATAACACAGTTATCTAGAGCACTGCTTCCAGAGCACATTCCCCACTTTTTCCCTTTCTTCTACACTACACATCTGAATACAGACATTCACCCACCATTAATATATACTGTAATTGGTTATTATGCAACCCACCATTCCAAATATAAATTATAATACGCCACTGAGCCCCTTCTAGCTATACATAGCCACTTTCCCCATTTAATATATAAATTAATTAGCACCCGTACTCTTTCCCCCAATTTATTTCCAGTCACTTTATCCTCAACGATCCCACTATGTACCTCCCGCTCTAACCCTAACTCCGATTCATTATAGTTACATGCCCCTTCTGCCTCCATTCATAGTCATGTCTTCCCTCTCCCACCCTCTATTCATTATCATCTGCTCTTCCCCAATCCTCAAAATTCATTATTTGCTCTCCCTACCTTCAATACACCATTGGCTCTCCCCACCCCCACCTTCAATTCAATTGCTGTCCACCATCCCTCACACTCACTTGATGAACAGTCCCCATCACCCCCACTTCATCATTTGCAGTCCACCTTACTTCATCATTTAGTCCCCTATCCCCCTTCACTTCATCTGCAGTCCCCCTTACTTTATAATTTGCAGCCCCCTATCATTTCATCATGTGCAGTACCCCCTCAAACACAATTCATCATCTGCAGTCTCCATCACTCCCACATCATCATTTGCAGTCCACATCACCCCCACATCATCATTTGCAATCCCCATCACCATCACCTCATCATTTCCAGTCCCCATCACCCCTGCATCATTTTCAGTCCACATCACCCCCACATCATCATTTGCAGTCCCCATCATCATTTGCAGTCCCCATCACACCCACATCATCATTTGCAGTCCCCATCACCCCTGCATCATCATTTGCAGTCCCCATCACCCCCGCATCATCATTTGCAGTCCACATCACCCCCACATCATCATTTGCAGTCCACATCACCCCCACATCATCATTTGCAGTCCCCATCACCCCCGCATCATCATTTGTAGTCCCCATCACCCCCGCATCATCATTTGCAGTGCCCATCACCCTCGCATCATCATTTGCAGTCCCCATCACCCCCACATCATCATTTGCAGTCCCCATCACCCCCCATCATCATTTGCAGTCCCCATCACCCCCGCATCATCATTTGCAGTCCACATCACCCCCACATCATCATTTGCAGTCCCCATCACCCCCGCATTATCATTTGCAGTCCCCATCACCCCCGCATCATCGTTTGCAGTCCGCATCACCCCCGCATCATCATTTGCAGTCCCCATCACCCTCGCATCATCATTTGCAGTCCACATCACCCTCACATCATCATTTGCAGTCCCCATCACCCCCACATCATCATTTGCAGTCCCCATCACCCCCCATCATCATTTGCAGTCCCCATCACCCTCGCATGATCATTTGCAGTCCACATCACCCTCACATCATCATTTGCAGTCCCAATCACCCCCACATCATCATTTGCAGTCCCCATCACCCCCCATCATCATTTGCAGTCCCCATCACCCCCGCATCATCATTTGCAGTCCACATCACCCCCACATCATCATTTGCAGTCCCCATCACCCCCGCATCATCATTTGCAGTCCCCATCACCCCCGCATCATCATTTGCAGTCCGCATCACCCCCGCATCATCATTTGCAGTCCCCATCACCCCCGCATCATCATTTGCAGTCCACATCACCCCTACGTCATCATTTGCAGTCCACATCACCCCCACATCATCATTTGCAGTCCACATCACCCTCGCATCATCATTTGCAGTCCCCATCACCCCCACTTCATCATCTGCAGCCCCCTATCATTTCATCATGTGCAGTACCCCCTCAAGCACACTTCATCATCTGCAGCCCCCTATCATTTCATCATGCGCAGTACCCCCTCAAGCACACTTCATCATCTGCAGCCCCCTATCATTTCATCATGCGCAGTGCCCCCTCAAGCACAGTTCATCATCTGCAGCCCCCTATCATTTCATCATGGGCAGTGCCCCCTCAAGCACAGTTCATCATCTGCAGCCCCCTATCATTTCATCATCTGCAGCCCCCTATCATTTCATCATCTGCAGCCCCCTATCATTTCATCATCTGCAGCCCCCTATCATTCCATCATCTGCAGCCCCCTATCATTTCATCATGTGCAGCCCCCTATCATTTCAACATCTGCAGCCCCCTATCATTTCATCATCTGCAGCCCCCTATCATTTCATCATGCGCAGTGCGTGCCCCCTCAAACACACTTCATCATCTGCAGTCTCTGTCTCACTCCCCCCGACCTCACCCATTTAAAAAAAACAGAAACAAAACTGTTTTTTATACTTACCTCAGTCGTTCCGGGCCGTCTAGTGTTTCCAGCAGTGGAGCAGCAGCTAGAATGTACGGGCTGCTGAGAGGACCTGACAGGAGCCCATACATTCTAGCACATTCACTACTGAGACTGCTAGAATGGATGGGCTGTAGTCAGGACCTGCAGGGAGCCCATACATTCTAGCTACAGCCGAGCAGGAGCTGCGCAGCCGACTAGGTGAGACGGCCGTGCACAGCTCCAAAACGGCTCCCGGGCCCCAGCGCCGACATGTGCACCGCAGTGCACAGTATTTTAGTGCATGATGGGGCCCGATCAGTAGAAGCACAACAGTGGGGCCCCGGATCTGCGGGCCCCTCTGTGTACTGCTGCTGACCGGGCCCCATACAGCAGTAATGCCTGTAATGCCCTGATGGCGGCCCTGAATGTAGTCTATGGAAAACAAACATTAATTAGCCATCCATTTTTCCGGAGTCACACAAAGGGCAGTGTTACTCGGCAACTCTGATCAGCGGTAATGTTACTGAAGTCTCCTTTCTTCACAGCGGTTGGGTCTTGCGGAGTGCAGCATACGTCAGGAGTGGCTGCCACTAATAGTGCATGGAACGTCAGATGAGGCTCCATAGGCTTTTATAGACAGAATTGGGGAACATAGTGGGAAGCCCTGGAATACATCAGACCTGTGTGGGACACTTATTTTCTAAAATATTGGTGAACAAGGGACAGTGTCTTGTTTTTATTTCTCTTTTTTCATATTTTTTCAGATTTCAATTTGTGGGCTACTTCGGATTCCCTAGACAATGGCTGACCTGCATGGGGTTTTATTTATTTTATTTTTTTTTGTAAAGTGGTAAATCAGACAAAGCATTAGAGTATTTTTTTTTTAAATAAAATATTTTTTGTGTGTTTTTTTTTTTTTTATTACTGGGTTAGTAATGAAGGTCTGACACAATCAGTAACACCAAGGCTTGATGCCAGCTATGATTTTGGACAATTCACAGCTGACATCACCCCCATGCCCCAGTACCAGGGCAATCAGGAAGAGCGAAGGAGAAGCACGAGAATTGGAGCATTTCATGTTCTGCTCCACTTCTGGGGTGACCTCAGGCTGGCATTTTAAGGCTAAAGAAGGACCCAATAACCATGAACAATCCCAGCCTGATAATATCAGCTCACAGCTGTCTGCTTTCCCTTTTCTGGTTTCATATAATAGGGGTGACCCCCATGTCATTTTTTTCACTTATTTATATATTAGGATAAAAAAGCATAAAGAGATGTAGAGCAAACTTCACATGAAAGGCACTAAAGGTGCCATATTATAATAGGGGCGTTATAAAATTACATATCTGCAGGATATCTATCATATATCTAATATCTTTCTATCATCTACACCTGTATATAAGATTACTTTGCAAGTTTTGTAAACTAGCTTTACATGTATATGTATCATAAAATGTAAAAGATTATGTTAAGAAAAACATTGCACACGCATTTCATATGGATGCTAGACGGGAAAAAAGAAATTACACACTCACATAGCACTTGAATGACATATGCATGACAATCGTCCAACTTTTGAGATAAACATTGGAACAATTTTTAATATGCCAACATTAGCAAACCCTTATCTTAAAAGTCTACTGATTCATAATAATGGTATTATCTCTTCTCTTACAATTTAATTAAAAAGTCCCTACCGTTTTCTCACTACTCTACTTTTTTTTAAACTACTTTGGTTTTAAAAACATTTAGTTTAAGAATCCCCCATACATCCTGAGAGAATCAAACGAGACATCATCAGAGAACAGAGGCTGTGGTCATTGCAGCGGCCTCTGTCCCCATCCTGAAACGAAGCATCATCAGTGACCTCAGTTTCAGGGGTTGGACTAGTGCTTGCTCTACTGAGCTTGTGTCAGTTGTCAATTTTGACATATGTTCAGAAGCGCTTCCTTGTTATTGTGCGATATTCTTTTCAATGCACAGTGACAGTGCTCTCCCACAACAACTCCAATGAGAAGTGATGAATAGTGTTGAGCGATACCGTCCGATACTTGAAAGTATCGGTATCGGAAAGTATCGGCCGATACCGGCAAAGTATCAGATCTAATCCGATACCGATACCCGATACCAATACAAGTCAATGGGACTCAAGTATCGGAAGGTATCCCTGATGGTTCCCAGGGTCTGAAGAAGAGGAAACTCTCCTTCAGGCCCTGGGAACCATATTAATGTATAAAATAAAGAATTAAAATAAAAAATATTGATATATTCACCTCTCCGACGCAGCCTGGACATCACCGCTGGTAACCGGCAGCCTGCTTTGTTTAAAATGAGCGCGTTCAGTACCTTCCATGATGTCACGGCTTCTGATTGGTCGCGTGCCGCTCATGTGACCGCAACGCGACCAAACAGAAGCCGTGACGTCATCCCTCAGGTCCTAGATTCCTAATTCTAGGAATTTAGGACCTGAGAGATAACGTCACGGCTTGTGATTGGTCGCGTGGCGGTCACATGGGCGGCCACGACCAATCACAAGCCGTGACGTAATTCTCAGGTCCTGAACGCGCTCATTCTTAGGAAGGAAGGCTGCCGGAAAGAAGCCGAGGGTGAGTATATTCCTATTAGGTATATACTCACCCTCGGACGCACCCTGCTTCTTTCCGGCAGCCTTCCTTCCTAAGAATGAGCGCATTCAGGACCTGAGAATTACGTCACGGCTTGTGATTGGTCGCGGCCGCCCATGTGACCGCCACGCGACCAATCACCAGCCGTGACGTCATCCCTCAGGTCCTAAATTCCTAGAATTAGGAATCTAGGACCTGAGGGATGACGTCACGGCTTCTGATTGGTCGCGTGGCGGTCACATGAGCGGCACGCAACCAATCAGAAGCCGTTACGTCATGGAAGGTACTGAACGCGCTCATTTTAAACAAAGCAGGCTGCCGGTTACCAGCGGTGATGTCCAGGCTGCATCGGAGAGGTGAGTATATCAATATTTTTAATTTTAATTCTTTATTTTACACATTAATATGGTCCCGATACCGATTCCCGATACAACAAAAGTATCGGATCTCGGTATCGGAATTCCGATACGGCAATTATCGGCCGATACCCGATACTTGCGGTATCGGAATGCTCAACACTAGTGATGAATCATCAAAAAATTAGCTGTCAGAGCTCATTGTAAGGAGAAATCATAGTAAGCAGGGAGTGTAGGGATTAGCCTGACAGAGCACTCTCTTACCTTCTCAACACTTCTCATTAAAGCCAGCGATGAAGCGCACTGTCACTATTCATTGAAAAGAATATTGCACAGTGATGTTCTTACTGAGCATATGATGGAAATGACAACTGACTTAATGCAGTAAGAACTAGCCCAGCCCCTGAAATGGGTGTCACTGGTAATGATTAATTTCAGGATAGGGATAGAGGCTGTGGAGGTGACCGAAGCCTCCGACCTCTGATGATGTGACGTTTGAGTATCCCAGCATTCACTGGGGATTCCCATACAAAATATAATCAAAACAGAAGCAAGCAATAAAAATCAAACAAAAAACAATTAGATAGGTGCTTTTTAAGTATATACTGTAATATAAAAGCAATTAGATAATTACAATGAAAAGATAAATATTCAAGATTACATCAATAATAGTTTTTGATCAACACTTTACCCAAAATGTTCCTCTGCGTGGGGCCCAGGAGCTCCCAGTTATGTCTCGGCATACATTATTAACTCCTTTCCATCATTCCATAGAACTTTAAAAATGAACCACTCACCTTCATATGATTTCATCTTCTGCACTAAACACTCGGCCTCCTCGATGATCTTGTCTTCAATGGTTCTCTTCCCCATTCCATAATCTCGCAGTGAGGAGAGGGCAAATCTTCTCATCACTTTCCAATTCTCTCCATTGGAAGAGACAAGCCCTGAACATAAAGAATTCATGTTACTCCTATCCATAAAACAGGTTGAAAAAAGCTCCCCAATATGGATAAGCTCTTAGATCACCAACGCTGAGATGATAGCAGATGACCAGAGTGGTTACTCATGGTCACAGGGAAATATGCTTGGAAGCGCTGTTCATGTAGGTAAATCTATATATTTTGCAGCAGCCCTCCACTCTTCTTTATAGGGTGGGTTTTCCTTAACACATCATTAGTTATATGGACTGGTTAATCGATGATCCTTTGTGAGCTTTCCAAAGCTTCCAGACTTCTATTAGAGGTCTAACCTCACAAGGGACCAATTAATTGTGCATGATAAACTTATAAAGACAAAGATAAAGAAAATGCACACGGCACTCAAGGTTCCTATGTGGTGCTCAAGTCAGGTTTCCAGCCCGTCAATTCAATAATCATAAATCACTTGGCACTCAGAAAGTTATTTTTGCAAGATGAGTATTCCATTTATTTGTGCATCCAGTTTAAAGATTAAACGTTTTCGGTCTATACATCAGACCTTCATCAGAAAATCCCTTTTACCAAACTGGAAAACAATGCACGTAGGTATGTCTAGGCCAGAATGGCCTAAGCTGGGTGACCCGGGTAAAAAAGAGAGACAGAAAACCTGAGGCGTCTCTGGGTTCCTGAAGAGATGCACTGGGTAAAGGCCTTTACCCAGTGCATCTCTTCAAGAACCCAGAGACGCCTCAGGTTTTCTGTCTCTCTTTTTTACCCGGGTCACCCAGCTTAGGCCATTCTGGCCTAGACATACCTACGTGCATTGTTTTCCAGTTTGATAAAAGGGATTTTCTGATGAAGGTCTGATGTATGGACCGAAAACGTTTAATCTTTAAACTTATAAAGACAATCTGGGGCACATAGCAGTACAGTATTGTCCCATGTGGTTGAACTTTTAAGGGTCAGCACTAGAGATGAGTGAATCTGACAGAATTCAATTTCACCAAATTGCATGGATATTCCCAGAAATGTTGATTTACTACAAAGTTATTCTCTGTGCCTTGAATGTCCCTTATTATGCTCAGGGTTCTCTTTAGACCCCATAGAATAACACTGGTCTACCAAAAAAAAATGTCTGGCATGGACTTTAAGAACAGTTTTAGACTAACTTGAGGGTGCCGAATTCAAATCTGATCTTATAATTTCTCTATCACATCACGTTTTTGCGCTATAGGTATATAGCCCATTTTCATGAATTCCATGATAAATATAAGTAGTGTATGAAAAGTGCCGGTTTATACGGTTCACTAAGGTAAATTTAGTTTTCATTTAGTCTCCCAATAAATGTGAGAATATCTTTGTTTTCTTTGAACATGCATAATTCCCATTTGTTATGATAACACCCTTGTTTTCTGTGCTACTGGGACAGTAGAGCTACAGCAGAGCATTGGGTGAAAACTGAATGGCCTCAGCGACAGTTTGGCATCTGGCAATTAGAATGTCATCCATGATCCTCTAGTGGATAGGAAGAATATTGTCTTTCCTCCCTTACACATAAAACTTGGATTGATGAAGCAGTTCGTCAAAGCTCTCAATCACAGTGGAGAATGTTTTAACTATATATGTTCAACTTTTTCTGGTCTTAGTGAAGAGAAGAAAAAGGCTGGAATATTTGATGGATCTCAAATAAGAACACTTATGAGAGACCCAAATTTTATCACATCAATGAATGAGACAGAAGAAAGAGCTTGGAATGCATTTTGTAATGTGGTGCAGAATTTTCTAGGGAACAAGAAAGCAGACAACTATGAAGAGATTGTGGAAGAGCTACTAATGAGTCTGCGAAATCTTGGATGCAGAATGAGTATCAAGATTCACTATTTACACAGCCATTTGGACTTTTTTCCAGAGAACCTTGGGGATGTGAGCGAGGAACAAGGGGAGAGCATTTTCATTAGGACATTAAAACAGTGGAAGAACGGTATCAAGGCCGGTGGGACTCACATATGATGCCTGACTATTGATGGAGCTTGATGAGAGACAACCCAGAAGCTGTACATCACAGATCAGCCAAGAAAAGAAAGTTCACATAACTGCCATTTGTCATTCTTCTGTGTGCCATATATATGTGTTTTTTATATTTTTTAGTTTAGTTCTGTAACTATATTTGATTTGCTGTACATAGACTTTGTAATCTCTGTTGTTCCTTGATTAAAAATATACAAAATGTAGTACCGAAAATCATGTGTTTTTATCATAAAACATTAGGAGTAATTTTTATCAAAAATTGAAAATATCTCGAAATCCTGATGTGATAGCCAAAAACGGAGTTCATATTCATAATCAGAAGCCAAAATTGACTTAAAATATGTTTTAAAACCTTTTGCCAGAAAAATTGTGTTGACCAGTGTAATCAATGTAAGATTTTTTTAAAAAAATCCACTCCTTACATGTTGTAAACCTCCGCTGCTCACTGATCGCCTTCCAGTTCTCAAAGCCTCTTTTTTTCCCCCCTATTGACTCCCTCACTCTTGGCCAAGACTTCTGAACATTACCAAACCTTTGACATGAGAGGCATATGAGGCACAGTGGCCTCCAAGGCCTGGTCATAGTTGAAAGTGAACAGGTCTTTGTTTTATTCACAGAAATAAGAAGAGGCCCTAAGGACCAGATGGTGGGTTGCGTTGCCCACTCACTGGTTCTCTTCTTTCTGTTTTCTCATTTTTTACTCTGAAGACTGTATGGCAAGCAGCAGAGAGGCATGGTAAGTGAGGATATGTTTGTTCTTTATTTACTTTTCCTGGCTTTTCTTGGCGGATCAATAAAATGTCACACAGCTGACCGCTAATTTTTTCTGAATTCACGTGAAGCTTAATTTATATTCTAAAAGAAATGTGGATTTTTTTGTATATGCTAGTAGAATTCAATTCCATTATAACAAAACCATTCAGCTCTACTTTGCACCATTATAAGTTTTTTGAAGCCTTAAAGCAGTATTCTCATCTAATATATTACGATACAGTCAAAGATATTCCTGAAAAGCGCAATAGATATAGGTGCTTCCAATAGAATCTGCAAGAGCCAGAACTTATTTATTTTTCCATCCTACAGCTTATTTTTTTATGAGATGAGTTGCATTTTGAAAAATGGGAAAGTACATGTAGAACAAGTAATGTCAGTACAATTAAAGTCCCACGATTCTGCCGCTCACTGTAGACTATGGATACAGTAAGTGACAGCTCAGCCATCCTATGGATTGCAGGGGCGTGCCGGGCTGTCAGTTTTATGTAAGGGATTTATTTTCAGCACAATTACACCAGGCATGCTTGAAATCCTCCAGGTGTTGCCCTTTCAGGGTGATTGTTTTGACATTTAGCTGTCTGGCTATGTGGGGACTATTGGCAGGTGCAGCATTCAACCTAGCAGTCTGTTTGCTCTGTTCTCTGATATTTTGATCTTTTTTACCAGGACCTTGGATTTACCTTTTGACTACCCATTTGTTATAACACCTTTTCCTTGACGCACTGACCTTGGGATTCTGACCCCAGCCTGTGACTTGACTACACCTTTGTCTCTTTCCTCTGTTTATGATGTACCCTCCTGGTTCTTGAACTCAGACTCTTATCTTTTTCCCCAGTATGGATCCTGTTCGCATGCTCTGTGACAAGGTGAATCTGATGCAAATGATTCAGGATCTGGATAAGGCATTTTAGAGGCTTGAATCGTCGCAATATCAGTTGCAGTGTTAGATAATTAGTTTGATGAAAACTTCCTATAGCCCTCTACTGAAAGGTCAGAAACCAATGGTCAGACTGAGAGGACAAATTAATCTTTAAAACAAATATTAAGGTGCTTTGTGGTGGCTCAGCAGGAGGACTGGTTCTCAATTTTACCTCTTGCTTAGTTTGCCTTCAACAGTCGTGTCAATCAGTCTACTGGAGCCTTGCCAATTTTCAGTAATTATGGTTTTCATCCCCATTTTGGAGAATTTTCAAAGATTACTTCTGAGTGTCCTAGGGTGGAGGTCGTCATACAAAAATTTGAGTATTTCTGGAGTGAGTTTCAAAAGAATATTTGGGTATCTCAAATTCACTAAGGCTAGGTTCTCATTTCGTTTTTGTGTGAGCACTAACGGACAGCGTTGCTCGGCGAAATTAACGCCGTGCAACGCGTCCGTTAGCGCTCCCATTGCCAGCAATGTTAAAGCGCCTTGCTAGCGTGTGCCATTTTCGGCACGCGCTAGTGATGTGCCGTTCTTTTGTGGCGCGCCTCGGACGCTGCTTGCAGCATCCGCGGCATGCCCGAGGTCCGTTCCCCGCTCCTGCAGATCGGGGATCTGCGCTAGCGGGGACGTTTAACGCGACCCCTAAAAATACATTGCGTTAGCGCAATCTGCTAGCGCTTAGCGCTAAACGGATTGCCCTAACGCAATCTGAACCTAGCCTAAAAATGAAAGGCCAATATAAAACATTCTGTGGGTCCTGTCTTTAAGGTAGATTACAAGGTTTTGTTGTTATCTAAAAATATAAAATTTAAAGTGCTGTATGAGAAGTTGGGTCCAAAGTTTATTGGTCCTGTGGGGATTTGCTCTGGTAGGCAATAATATGACCGCAGGGATAAGGCACATGCAGTCCAAACTCAGTGGTTTATTCACACTTGCAGCAGAGGAAAAAACAGTCTTACATCAGATGGAAAAACAGAGGAAAAGTCCTGATTATTTACCGAACCTAGTTTGGGGCCCAGATATGCCATTCCATTCAGGTCTGGCCTTTCCACAAGAACATGCCTCAGCTTTTGTCCCAATCGAAAACACAACACTCTAAGGCTGTTCATTTATGCTACCCTGGGTTATTCAGCTGTGAAATCCGGTTGTTGCCCAAAAACCTGGAATGGCAGAGAAGATCCAGGTCAGGCTTTTAGATTGCAACTTCCTCCATGTCTTTGACTCTAGAAAGTTTTCTATAGATCCATATTAAAAGAGATTGTGCCTTCGGTAGTGTCTCCCTCATCCCTGCCTCTTCCGGTTTCGGCTGATAGTGGCTTGGAGTATGAGGTTCAAAGGTTCGTCGATTCTCAAAAGATCAAAAATTCCCTCCAATACCTCCTCCACTGGAGAGTATATGAACCTGAGAAGAGATGCTGGATCCCAGCTCAAGATGTGAATGTTGGTTGGTTAGTCAGGACCTTCCATTTGAAATTTCCAGGGAATCCTGTCACGCTCCTGCCACTCACTGTGTCCTAGGGCGTATGACGGGCTGTCAGCATTGTGAATGGTAGCTCGACCATAATATAGTGTAAAGTCTAAAAGGGCCGGGCATGCTGGAAATCCTTCAAGTGTTGACCTTTCAGAGTGATTGTTTGGTCATTAAGCTGGCTGGCTATGCTGAGACTATTTTCAGTCTTAGCTTTCAGCCTAATGGCGTATTATGCTCCGTGCTCTGAATCCTGATATTCTGATCTTTGTTGTCGGACCTTGGATTTGCCTTTTGACTACTCGTTTGTATTACCCATTTTTCCTTAACACACTCTGAGCTTGGAATTCTGACCTCAGACTGTGACTTGACTATGCCTTTGTCTCTTCCCTCTGTTTATGATGTACCCTCTTGGCTTCTGACCTTGGACTTGTTGACTTCTCCGACTTATGATTAAATCATGAAAAGTGACTCAGCATCAAATGCTATATGACTAAATTTTTTTTTGCTTTGATACATTAATAAGATTTGCTTTCTCTGAGACAATGACTTATATTTCATTATACAGATTGGTATAATTGGGGCAAACCCATGCATATGTATATTTTTTGTTTTTAACACCTTTACAAAATAGTATTAGATAGAGCTGTCTTGCCAGGGGGCTGCCATGACAAACATCATCACCCTGTGATCACATTCTTGGGCGAAGAGAATGACCTATCTCTGTTAAACTTCTTAGATGCTGCGGTGGCTGTTGACTGTGGCATCCAAGGGTTAAAGGATTGAGATCAGAGGTATTTTCCACCATCAAGTGGCAAGGACATATCTTTATACCTCACTATTTTGGGTGGAGACAGCATCTAAAGAAAATAATCTTACCATAGTTCTTTGCTACTTTCATAGTCAGAGGACCATAGGGTCGGTTAGAAAACACATCAGCATGGTTGATGAGCGCATCCTTAACAGCTTCAAAACCACAGAGGACAACTGTTTTTGTCATGCCCATCTGGACACTGAAGACTGGGCCATATGTCTTAGAAAGCTGTAGACACACGATAAGCCATGATTAACTTTATCCACCCAATACTGACATGTCTGAGTAAGAAAATACTAATATTCCACATAAGATGCCAATTTTGGAGTATCTTATCCTTGAAAGTTGCCTCTGTCAGCACTGATCAAATGATATTAGACTGGGAAGGGACTCACCCTCAACTGGAATCAGCCAGTTGTCAGTAGGGTAATGGGACAACTCAAAGTTCAAGATATTCCACAATGCATTTAGACAAGCCATGGGTTAAATAATACTGTCGGCATAATTTGGGGCTCATAAATACCTTTCTACAAATTCTCATTTCCATATTACTAGTTTTACAAAGAGGGAAAAATGTTATACAAAATTGCCATGTGTCGTTCTCTACTCTAGTAATCTGAAGCAGTGGGAACTGGTTATGGCTTCCTTGTTGCTGGCATGCCCACTAATTATGTCACAAATAGAGATGAGTGCATCTCATCGAATTCAAATATGACAAATTTTTACAAAAACTTTTGTATGGATCTGAATACTGGAAACTTTGCAAATGCTGAAAAAATACACTTGAGGGAGAAAACAGAAAGAAAAAAAGAATGAGAGAAAGAGCCAGAGATAAAAGGAGAGTGAGGTCGAGAGCAAGTTTGCGAGAGAGAAAAAGAGCATGAAATAGAGAAAAAAAAATCGACAAAGAGAGTGTGAGAAAGAGAGAAAAAAGAGCAAGAGAGAGTAAAAAAGAGAGAAATAAAAAATAGTGAAAAAGAAAAAGTGAAAAAGCAAATCGGAGACTTCCAAGGATCAGTGTATTTGTGATTAACTGTGACACGGTAACTGAGTGAATAGACTAAAAGAGTATGTAAGTTGCCAGTCAAGAGATACTATAACATAAAGCTAAAAAGAAAGGTGACCAAGAGAAAAGGCTGTAACCAGCGCTGTGGATGTTTGCTGCACTGCACTGAGTAGGAGACCAAAATATTGTGGCTAAGTGAAAGAAGTGCTGCTGAGGTGTTTGCCAGCACACTGTCACAAGTGTTGTCAATGTTAGGTTATCACTGTATACCAACTGGCTACCTCTAATCAAGCCTGTTACTTTAAAGGGAATCTGTCAGCAGGTTTTTACTATTTAATCTGGGAGTACCATAACATAGGGCAGTAGAGCCTGATTCCAGGGATGTGTCATTTATTAGGGTGTGTTATAGATTCAATACAATCAGCATTTTAATCAGCTGGACACTAACAGTATCAGACTACAGCTCATGTACAGCCCAGTCAGGCTAATCTGTGTAACCCCGCCCTCACCACTGATTAACATCTTGCTGACAATGCACAGTGAATACAGGTAGCTGCCAATCAGGAATGTGGGCGGGGTTATACACGGTTTAATTATTTGCACAGCTACATCGGCATTAGACAAAACAAATATTCTATGAACACAAAACCACGCAGCCAGGAAAGTGATACATCATTGGAATCAGACTTTCTTGTCCTATATTATGCTGCTATCGGACTATATGGCAAAAACCTGCTGACAGATGCCCTTTAAAAGGCTGTACCAGAAAGTCTGTTACCTCCCAGTGAATAAAATCTATTTTAACTTTTTCTGGTGTCTATCTGCATTAGTTTGAATATTTATAAGTGCGAGCAATGGAAAAAACAGATGGGTTAGTTACGCGATACCATAGGAAGAAGAATGACGGATGCAAATCTAAATAGTTTATTCGTCAACGCGTTTTGAAGCTCATAGCTTCTTCATCATAACAACCACGATTTCTCAGGCCTTATCTTATGAAAGCAAGAAAAGGGAAGCCGGGTAGTCCTATCACTTATGTAAATGGTGGAAGAGGTTACACTTCTGAGACTCACATTGCACAGACATTTATGGCACATACTGTCACTTTGCCATGAATATCTCAAACGAGAACCCCTCTAAGTTTTATGTAGCCCTCGGCTCTACGGGAGGATATCATTACAGATTTTATATTATTTTTTTATTACCTCCATAAAAGTCTTGTAGGGTTTTGACATGTCCAACGTAAGGGCATTTCCAATGATCGGTAAAGGTGTTGGTCCTGGTGGAAAATTTTTGTAATTTTCTTTTTTCTGCTTCATAAAAGCATTGGCCAAAAATAAGATGACAACGATGGAGAGGAGAACAGTGACCAGGTCCATGATGAATGCGAGTTCTGGAAAGGGAACAGAGGGCATGGGTGATGCTTGTGTGCACATACATAAAGGACACCTGTCCTTCAAATCATTTAGAATCAACTAAAAGAATCCCTTTAACTTTCAACACTTTGTTACTAAACGAAATGGATGATTTATTCAATTCACCAATTCATTAAAAAAGTGAACTTTAAAAAGTATTTAGACAATAATTTAGATTTTTTTTTCTACAACCCCTTGACAGACCAATAGAACAATGTTTGCAAACATGTCATAAGAAAGAAATGACTTAAATCAAAGAAAACAAAGTTATCATGGGATCTCGGTGTTTAGTGCTGAGAGACTGACATTGCATGCGTGACTTCTGGGGACACCATTTCAGGAGAAGAGTCATCAGAAGTAAGTACCTTTTTTTTTTACTGCAAGTGTCCGATACTGTTAGACTATGTACACATGTTGCGTTTTACAGTACCAACAAAGTCTACGAGATTTCAGATATCGCATACACACAGCTTGGTTTTTTTGTAGTCAACATTTTGTGCAATACCCTGGATTTGCAAAGTGTAGCATGTCACTTCTTTAAGCGTTTGTGCAGTGTTTTTTCACCCACAGAAAGCAATGTGTAAGTGCAAAAATGCAGGTATCAAGTTTTGCGGCGTTTTTAGTGAAAACAAAAGGTTCAGCACTATGTGAAACCCATTTATTTTCAGCATTTTTACCAAGTTTAAACCACAATGTCTTGATGATCATGACAGTTTAGGAATAGTGCAATTTACCGTAATTAATTTAGTGATGTGTACAAAGTAAACATTGGCCGACCAAGGTGTGAAATTGAGCAATGCCTGTGGCCGACTAAAGTGTAAAACAAACGAAATTCTTTGTCAATGTCTTAGGAAACCTATTCCCGAGCAAATAATCTCAACCCCTTGTAGATTGTGAGCCTTCGCGGGCAGGGTCCTCTCTCCTTCTGTACCAGTTATGACTTGTATTGTTCAAGATTATTGTACTTGTTTTTATTATGTATACCCCTCCTCACTTGTAAAGCGCCATGGAATAAATGGCGCTATAACAATAAATAATAATAATAATAACCCAGCTGTTACTTTTTCCAAAAATGGTATTAAGGTGGACATCCCTATTCTCGAAACCCAAAGATTGACTACATCAGTCATATGCGGTTTTCGTACTACAGTGTATTTTTCCATCTTTATTTCTTTACCGATATAGCACACACTATTACATTCAACGCCAGCGCCTTGACTTTGATGTAGGCTTGAACACTGAGCCCAACTTTAATAGCTACTGGAGAAGTGGAGCTCTGCCCGCAGCTGTTAACCTGTTTAATGCCACTGTCAATGTCTGACAGCGGCATTTCACAGGTTCCAGTAGTGGTTGTGTCATTGCATGCGCCAATAGGCACACCCATGATATGATTATAGAGCGCCAATGGGTTGCCATAACAGCCAGGGCTCTGCTGAAGACCCCTGTGCCTGTCATTATGGTACTTCTGTGAAAACCAGCCCTTGGTGTGTCCATAGGAGACTGTGACAGCTACATACAACAATTTTCTGTCATTGCGGTTTATAGCAATTCCCTAAGGGGACTGAGAATTACAGCAAAAAGTAAAAAAAAAAAAAAAAAACGTTTTAAAGAAATATAAAAAAAATGAAAGTTCAAATCACCCTCCCTTTACCCAATTAAAAATGAAGAAATATATATATATATATATATATATATATATATATATATATATATATATATATATATTACATATATTGCAGTGTTTATAAATGTCCGATCTATCGGTAAACGGTGTAAAGAGAAAAAAAAATTAAAATGCCAGAATTGCGGTTTTTGGCCACCGCATCAAGACAAAAAAAATAATAGGAGGCAATCAAAATATTGTATCTACCTTCAAGTGATATCAATAAAAACATCTATTAAAAAAATAAGCCCTCACAGAAGTCCATATCCAGAAAATAGAAAAAGTTACGAGACTCAGAATATGGTGTCACAAGCAAATTATGATTTTTTTTTTTCATTTCCGTGTTTTTTTTATTTTTAGTCCATTTAAATAAAATAAAAGCTATATATATTTAGAATCTGCGTAATCACACTGACCTGGAAAATCAAATTACCAGGTTAGTTTTACTGAAAAATGAATGCTGTAAATAAAAAAAAACAATTGGACTTGGTTTGCTATTTCGCCACATTTGGACATTTTTTTCCGCTTTCCAGTAAAACACACAATAAAGTAGATGGTGTCATACAAAAATTACGACTCGGCCTGCAAAAAAAATCAAGCCCTGAGATGGTTATGTTGACTGAAAAATAAAAAAGTAAGGGCTCTTGGAATAAGATGAGAAAAAAAATGAAAGCGCAAAAACAGAAAATCACCGGTTCGGTTAAGAAATTAAATACATTAAACCTTTGGGGGTAGGGACATTGCATCACATGCACAAGTTGGAAACTAACTCTCCAAAATGGGGATTTAGTTGTGCGCAAACCGATTTATAACTTTTGGAACTTTGTAAAAAAAGGGAGAAAAAAAATGTGCAAACTAAGTTGTCTGGTGGCCAAAAAAAAAATCACTTTTTTTAATTTTTCTTTCTGCCAATATTTACAAAGAGCTTGGAACATTTTGATTATTTTTAAACAAAAATAAACACAAAAAGGAAAGGATATTAAATAAAATAAACAAAAAAAAGTCGAAACACAATGAAAGTATCTTACCTTCTGCAGCACAGTTCAGTGTCAACAGATCGAATCCTCCGCTGCAGTCTCCGTTCTTCTCTCCCCGCGATGAATTTGCTGCTTTTAGTCTCTTGGAGAATAATTAAACCAGTTAATAACAACACAAGGAGATACTATTCCTCTAGAAAACCTGCTCCGCCCCTCAATAAAATCCAGGGAATTCTCAAAGACATGTGCCAATGATTACAGAAATATTTCCCTCTATTGCTACATAAACACTATTTATTCCATTGACCAAGATACAGGAGAATATTTATAATACTCAAATCTTGATACGTTTGTTCAGCAGGAAGTGACGACGTGAATTTTCATTCTTATATTCAATAAATAAACAAATAATATAATATAATAATAAATAAATAAAGATGTAAAAAGAATAAAAAATGAAAAACAATTTTTCTTACCACTTTATTAGTAATATAGCTGATAGCATTTATTAATTAGTTTGTGTGTTTTTTTTGTTGATGACAATCTAGGACATTTGTCTTAATAAACGTATTGGAATATTACTTAATGTAAAAGCTGTTGATTTTCACAGATAGAATATGTACTCATTAAAGTCTATGGGACTTCAAGTGTCTGGGGTTTTTTTTATGGGCTATGTATCTGAGCAAAAATTACTGAGACGTGGTTGTTTTATATTGGCATTAGGGATGAAAAGTACCAATGCAAAATCTTGGGAGGAAACTCTTCATAGATTTTTCTTTAGATGTGTGAAAAAAGAAAAAACTTTAAAAGGTTGGAATTTTTTAATGCAACAAGATGTTTTGCAAATATATGCAACTTCTGGTGTTTTCACGAAATTCTAGACCCTGTTCCAACAACGTGACTGGAGCAGGGGTGGGACAGGGTCATGAGGATGCACGGAGACCACCACTTGTCAAATTGACGATGAGCAGCGGCTTTTGCTATTCCACAAACCTTACTCCATCAGAGGTGCACAACGCCACTACGTACCTCCCCTAATTCAATAAGACCGGTGAGAGTATCGAGTGGCATTCATGCTCAGTCCATAATTAACATTGCAATAGATAGGAGAAGCTTTGTAATTTATGTATTTATATGCAAAAGTCATTGTTGAAACATTGATGATGAAATGTGACACTGACCAAACACTGATGAAATTCAGACCATTTTTTTTTTGTGCACATAAAAAACAGAGATGTCTGAATGAGACCTAATAACTGAGCTCTGTGCATGGAGTATATACTTCCAAATTGCATGTACAGTTGTGTGAAAAAATGTTTACCCCCTTCTTGATTTCCTATTCTTTTGCATGCTTGTCACACTTAAATGTTTTAGGTCACCAACCAAATGTAAATATTAGACAAAGATAACACAAGTAAACATAAAATGCAATTTTTAAATGAAGGTCTTAATTATTAATGGAAAAAGAAATCCAAACCTACAGAGCCCTGTGTGAAAAAGTGATTACCCCCTAAACCTAATAACTGGTTGGGCCACCCTTAGCAGCAACAACCGCAATCAAGAGTTTGTGATAACTGGTAATGAATCTTTTACAACGCTCTGGAGGAATTTTGGATGAGGATGCAGAGACAATTGAAAGCAATGATGGGAGAGAGAGCCATCAGCTGACTCTTCCCCTGCCATAATTCCACGTCTGCTTCTGAGCTCTGTGACATATCATGGCAGAGGGTGTGATGACGTCACTACACTGCACCCTCTGTGCTCAACAGTGTGGAGGATCAGAAGACTGGAGAAGGCAGAATCTGAAAAAGCGGAGGAACAGGGAGAGGTGAGTATTTATATTTTATGATTGGAGAACTATATGGGGCCCATAATATTGTATAGAGGACTATATCATGAGGCACATAACACAGTATAAAGGACTATATCATGGGACCCATAATACTGTATAGCGGACTATATCATGGGCCCCATAATACTCTATAGAAGACTATATCAAAGGACCCATAATACTGTATGGAGGGCTATGTGGTGCTTGCAATACTGTATGGAGGGCTATATGCTGCTCGGAATACTGTATAGAGGGCTATGTAGTGCCAATTATACTGTATGGAGGACTATGTGGTGCTCGTAATACTGTATGGAGGGTTATGTGGTGCTCGTAATATTGTACGGAGAACTATGTGGTGTCCATAATACTGTATGGAGGGCTATGTGGTGCTTGCAATACTGTATGGAGGGCTATGTGCTGCTCGGAATACTGTATAGAGGGCTATGTAGTGCCAATTATACTGTATGGAGGACTATGTGGTGCTCGTAATACTGTATGGAGGGTTATGTGGTGCTCGTAATATTGTACGGAGAACTATGTGGTGTCCATAATACTGTATGGAGGGCTATGTGGTGTCCATAATACTGTATGGAGGGTTCTGTAGTGTCCATAATTCTGTATGCAGGTCTACAGTATGTGGAGGGGGCATTATACTATTTGCAGGTCTATGTGGGGGGCATTATATTGTTTGCAGGGCTATATCGAAACCAGCTCAAGATCACATCTCTCCTCCTGTGCACTTGACCCGATCCCATCCCACTTCATACCAAACCTCACCACAGTCTTCAACCCAACACTAACCCATCTCTTCAACCTATCACTAACAACTGGTGTTTTCCTCTCAAGCTTTAAACATGCCTCAATCACACCTATCCTCAAAAAGCCTTCTCTTGACTCATCCTCTGCATTTAGCTATTGCCCCATATCACTTCTCCCCTATGCCTCAAAACTACTGGAACAACACGTCCATCTTGAACTGTCCTCCCATCTCTCTTCCTGCTCCCTCTTTGACCGCTTTCAATCTGGCTTTCAGCTGCATCACTCCACTGAAACTGCCCTAACTAAAGTCACCAATGACCTATTAACCGCCAAAGCCTAGCGACACTACTCTGTCCTCCTCCTCCTAGACCTGTCCTCTGCCTTTGACACAGTGAACCATCAGTAATCAGTACTTGTAACAATCCAGGCAACTTGACAGTCATTGTGCAGGCACAGCATGTATTGCCTCATGTATGCCAGGCTGTCCAGAGGCAACAATAAGCTTTCCTCAGTGGGAGATGTATTGTCTGGGTCCTCCTTATCCTCTGTATCCCCCCAGCCAAGCTCCAGTGATGTCTGTGAATTGCTTAGATTGCCACTCTGATGTGAACATGGTTGTTCCTCATCCTCCAAAACTGTCCCCTGGCTGGACGTTTGTGTACTCGGCTGCTGTTCATACAGGAACCCATCATCCAAGACTTGTGTGGATGCCTGGCCTGATAATGGTGTGAATGGTCCCTGTTCCTGCTTCTCCTCTTCCTCCTGTACCTCCTCCTCATCAATCACCGCCTGAAGCTTGTTTTTCTAGTAGGCATAGAAGTTGGATAGTAATGCTGATGATGGCGTCATTAGCGCTAGCAATGTTCGTGGAGTACTTGAGGCAGCGCAACACAACCCTCATGTTCCGCATGGAGGTCCACTCATTGGTTGTGAAGTTGTGTTGTTCTGCAGAGCGACTCATCCATGCGTGCTGAAGCTGAAACTCCACTATCGTCTGCTGCTGTACATACAGTCTCTCCAGCATGTGAAAGGTGGCTTTCCACCCAGTGGGTACTTCACATATGATGTGGTAAGAGGGAAGGCAGAAGTTGATTAACTGTGTAGCTGTCACTGTGAAAAGTACACAATATAAGAATATTATTTTTTAAAGGAAGAATCAAGGCAAAGCTAATAGACTGTGCAATGCCTAGTGCTGGGTCTGAGGGATGGAGCATGACACAAGGATTTAACTAATAGTTATACTGTATGACTTTAATTATAGAGACAAAACATTATGTTTTGTTTTCATTACTCCGACTATTCAAAGTTTGCTGTTTGCTTTACAGGTAGACATAGTTTGACCGCTTTACCTTTCCTCTACCCAGAGCTGTTATTTCCTAATATCTTATCATGTCAACTTTCATCTACAGGCTAAACGATGGTTACCTATTACCTGTCGATCTGTATTACACAATCTGCTCTGTGACTACAGTATGTTCATTGTCACAAAGATCTCCAGCCTCCGCGATCTACATTGTTATTGCTGGGATGTAACTACTGATTATACCGCAACAGAAATAAAAAAGAAATGCGCAACTCTAGTAAAAAGGATCAAGGTTTTCTTCACTCCCAAAGGGAATGTTCTTTCCACTTTATAATGAGCCTGATCTCGAATCTGTGGAATCTCCATTGATCCTGAGAATGAAAGAGATTTAGCCCTAGTTGTGTACTGCTTCTATTTATTTTCCCTCTACACAGCTGTCCCCATCCGCTGTGAAGGGAACTGCAAGGCTGCAGTGCCAACCACTGAGCTGCCCTGTTGGATCTTAGAAGTCAAACTCCCAGAAACCATGAAGTGATGGCATATCTTAGCAAATAACTTTTGAAATTATTGAAAATAATATATTTTTATTGTGATTGTTAACGCAAGCATCAGTAATAGAAATGTTCAGCACTGACAATGCCCCTTCTTTTATTCTTCATACTTTTTCTGTCTCAACACTTCTGTCCCACCTTTCAAAGACACCAAGGCACAAGAAACCTTCTGGCATTGCCTATTTCCTTTTTTTCAGTGAAGGTGTGAATATGACCTGGTCAAAGTATGTAGAGTTTCTGACCACTTTCTTTCATTGCACGAAAAGAAGAACCATGCCATCTGTAGTAAAACCATCTTCTTGTATGGCCATCTCATGCTGCATGGAAGACCTCGGAGTCATTGATTGCTATGTGCATAAACGGAGGGAAACTCATGGGGTGGCCATCATTCTCCCCTGACATCAACCCTACTGAGAACCTTTGGAATAACCTCAATTAAAAGATCTATGAGGGTGGGAGGCCATTTCCATCAAAACAACAATTTTGATGCCAAGCAATTGTAACAATTCCATCTCTCAGTAAGGGGAAATTCATAATGACTCTATATATATATATATCAATGTGGAGACATAAATCTTTTTTAGAGGCACTTGGATTGGAAATGCACAAATATAATACAGGCAGTTACAATACAGCAAAAACAGTGTTACAATTAGCTTACCAGACATTGTCTACCATGGGAAAACTCAGCTTATCTACTCTTCGTTTTTGGGAAACAGTTATGCCACATCTTACGTAGTCTTACTATTGCCATGCAACATTTGTTCTGGAGACACACTGTTCCTCCCCAATTTGTAGCAGGCCATAGTATCTCCTTGCTGTCTCAAACCGCAGAAACCTAACAGATGGGCTACTTGTCAGTCTGTATCTCCAGCCTTGGAAGAGCTTGTCACTGATAGTGACAGCTCAGCTCATCCCACTGTCTCGGGTTGTAATTAGTGATGAGCGAATATACTCGTTACTCGAGATTTCCCGAGCATGCTCGGGGGTAATCTGAGTATTTTTTAGTGCTCAGAGATTTAGTTTTTCTTGCCACATCTGAATGATTTACAGCTATTATCCAGCATAAGTACATGTGGGGATTCCCAAGCAACCAGGCAACCCCCACATGTACTTATGCTGGCTAACAGATGTAAATCATTCAGCTGCGGCAAGAAAAACTAAATCTCCGAGCACTAAAAAAACTCGGAGGACCCCCGAGCATGCTCGAGAAATCTCGAGTAACGAGTATATTTGCTCAACACTAGTTGTAATACTACTCACCATCAAGGTCTCTCTCTCTATCCATTTACACTAGTGGCCAAAACTGTTGACACACTTGAAGTTTTTAATAATTTTCGAGGCTTCTGGAACTTTCGGTGATCTTACTTGCTTGATTACGTAATTATATTTAAATCCCAGGCACGCAATCTGTTACTAAAGATATCAGGAGACATGTTTTTGATCTTTGTAGGTAGTTTTTATAATTTTGACAAGAAATACTGGACTTCATTCTTTGTGAGTAAAACTCATACATTTTTAGTTATATATTAACTTTTCTCTATGCCCGCATTAAGTTAAAAGCTACAGTCAACACTTGATCCTTCCAGTGTAGGTCCTACAGGCTTTAATTTCTTTAGAAACTATTAAGAATTTTTATTTCTTGTATTTTATTAATATTTAAATTAATTTTTTAACTGAAGAATTATAAATGTCTATTTTGAGCTCACAAACTCCTGAATGATTGATTTTTTTATTTTTTATTTTAATCGTGCCAGCCACAAAGAGGTCTGATTGGTATTCAAAAAGAGAGCTATGGCTATTGTTTTGAGGAAAGAGGGATACAGTTTCAGAAAAATTTCTAGGAAGATGGGCGGCGAAGTCACTGCTTCTGGAGTGTAAAAGCTGTGTTCACATTTTGCTGATAGTTGCAGCATCAAAACTAAGAGTGGAAGAGGAAGGAAAAAGGCAGCAACTCCAAAAACAGGCAGAAGAATTGTTAGGTTAGCTTGCAAAACAGACGACAATCAGCCAAGGAACTCAACCAGTTCTTCCACAATGGAGGAGTTTCGTAGTTGGATACAACAGTACTAGGGTTGAGCGAAACGGACCGGTCATTTTCATAAGTCGCCGACTTTTGGCAAAGTCGGCATCTCATGAAACCCGACCCGATCCCTGTGTGGGGTCGGCCATGTGGAACGCGATCTTGGCGCCAAAGTTGCGTTTCGTATGACGCGTTTAGCGCCATTTTTTCAGCCAATGAAGGAGCGTGGGCAGAGTGATGACATAGGCCTTAGGGGCGTGTATGCCTATCGCCATTTTAGCGCTTGTGCGCAGTAGGGATTTGCAATGTGTAAAACGAGATTTTCTTTGCTGGGACGGGACGAAGGGGAGAGAGAGAGAGAGAGAGAGAGAGAGAGAGAGAGATAAAATATATATTTTTCCCCATTGACATGCATTGGGTTTCGTGTTCCGGCCGATCCCCGATTTTTCGCAGTAATCGGCCGATTACGCCCGACTCGACTTTTCAGATAGTTGGGTTTCGTGAAACACCACTCGACCCTAAAACAGGCAAGGTCGCTCAACCCTAAACAGTACGTCACCGATTACTTGATGTTGGTCTTAAAGCACGAACACGAAGGAAAAACATTTCTAAATCATAAACAGAGAAGTCAGAGAATTTTCTGGGCCAAAGAACATCTTAGCTGGACAACTGAAGATTGGAAGAAAGTAATCTGAAGCGATAAAATGAGAATATCAATTTTTGGAAGTGACGGAGTGCTTTATGTTCGGAAAAGGCCACAGGAAGACTGTTTTCCAGAGTGTACTGATTGCAGCTCTCATCAGTTCCTGGTACCATGTTATAACCACAGAGAACCTGAGAAGTCTTGCTGAATCAATGCCAAGGAGAGGCAAAGCTGTTATCGATGCTAAAGGATACCCTACACGCTACTAAAGAAAGAATACATAGGGATAGCATGAAATTAACATATTAGGACTAGTGATGAGCGAACGTGCTCACCACTACTCGTTACTCGCCCAAGTATCGCTATGCTCGGTGTACTCGGCGAGCACCGAGCATTTCCGAGATTACTCGGCGGTAACTGCAGTCTACACCCAGCAGTTTTGGCGGACTTTAGAGACCCAATCATGGTGCAGGGATTGTCTGCCAGGCCATGAAATGCCTCAGCCATCTTTGTTGTGGTCGTACAATGATTGGCTGGGCCGCACAGGATCATCCCAAGTATAGGAGACCTGGCGCCACCCTGCTCGCCACATTCAGCTCCGGAGTTGGCTAGTTTAGGGAGAGCTGCTGCTGAGATAGGGTCAGAATTGTGCTTTTAATAGACAGTGTAGGTCTGCAACTGTTCAGTCCACAACTCCTCAGAAACCAAATGTCCTTTATAGGGCTAATTCGTGGGTCCCGATATTGCAGCGCTAGGTAGGCAGGGCACAGCATATCCACATCAGTGCAATATTATTATTATTATTATAAGGCCTGCAGGCACTATATGTGCATACATAGCTCCCACTGTATCCTTCCCAAAGCTCCATAAGGGCTGTCCCACACGTCCAGATAATTCCGGTACCGGAAAAATCGGTACCGGAGTTATCCGTGTCCGTGTGCCCGTGAGCTCACGTAGGCCATACGTGCGGCACACGTGTGCGGCCCGTGTGCCGAGTGGGTACCACACGGAGCGTGTGGTACCCACTCTGCATCGTGCTGAAGCTGCGATTCATATCTTCTGTGCAGCAGCGTTTGCTGCATAGAAGATATGAATAATAGTGTTTAAAATAAAGATCTATGTGTCCGCCACCCCCCCACCCCCTGTGCGCCCCCCCGCTGTTCTGAAAATACTCACCCGCTCCCTCGTTGGCTGTCGGTGCTTCCTGTCCTGGCCCCATCTTCTCCTGTATGCAGTCACGTGGGGCCGCTCATTTACAGTCATGAATAGGCGGCTCCACCCCTATGGGAGGTGGAGCCACATATTCATGACTCTAATCGTCGGCCCCACGTGACCGCATACAGTAGAAGGGGCGGTCAGCATAGAACACTGCGAGGGAGGCGTGTGAGTATTTTCAGAACAGTGGGGGGGCGCACAGGGGGTGGGAGGGCGGCGGACACATAAATCTTTATTTTAAACACTATTATTCATATTTTCTCTGCAGCAAATGCTGCTGCAGGGAACATATGAATCGCGGATTCAGCACCAGTGGGGGGACAGTGCTTACTGTAGCGCTGTCTCCTGCACGCCACACGGACTGCAAACGGAGAAGGTCCGTGTGTGGTCCGTGTTTTACACGGACCCATTGACTTTATTGGGTCCGTGTAATGCGTGCGCTCCCACGAACACTGACATGTCTCCGTGTTTGGCACACGGAGACACGGTCCGCAAAAAGTCAATGACATCTGCACAGATGCATTGATTTTTATGGGTCTACGTGTGTCAGTGGCTCCGGTACGTGAGGAAACTGTCACCTCACGTACCGGAGCCACTGATGTGTGAAACCGGCCTGTCTGCTGCTGATGGTGATTTAATATATATCTAGCTGAATTTTTCTTTTTTTTTTTTTTTTTAAATTCACCCAACCCCCCAAAAAATGTATACAGTCTGTTATGTCAGACTGAGTCCTGGTGAATCTGTTTAAAAATCATAGTTTGTCAGGCATTCGTAGCATAGTTCTGTGAGCTAGCCTTGTTCTACTCTTTTTCCTTTTCTTTTTTAAATTCAGCCAAAAGCAAAAAAAAAATGTTATACAGTCTGTTATGTCAGGCTAAGGCCTGTTGTATGTGTGTTGGAAAAATCATCGCTTGACAGGCATAAGTGTCATAGGTCTGTCTGCTAGCCTTGTTATTTTTTTTATTATTTTAAAAATTCTACAAAACTAAAAATTTTTTTTATATATTACATTACATTGCATTACATTCCCAGTCCTCCTCCCAAGCTGATATAGATGCTTATCCTGAACATTTCTGTTGGATCCTCTGGTCCCTAAGGCTCCCTTGAGATAGATAGATAGATAGATAGATAGATAGATAGATAGATAGATAGATAGATAGATAGATAGATAGATAGAAAAATACTTGCTATGCTGCAAACGTTTTCCCCGTTCTCTTGAGCGGGGTGCACATAATTGTTGTGAATATTAATAATATCAATAATTTATTTTCATCTATATTTTGGTTTATCACAACATTCATGTCCCCTATAGTAATATGTATATGGCTAATTAATTTATACCATCCTTGCCTGAAATAGTTGCGTGTCCCTTAAATCTCATTGGTTGAGTGGTATGGTGTTGCTTTACCTATGACCTTACCTGTTTGTGTTCCATTGCAAAACGCTTTTTTTTTAACCAAAACTGCTATTCATCATCCGCTCCTATAGAGACCGGCAGCGCAGCATTGGATACTGACATGCGCAGTGCTGTGTCCGCAATTACCCACTTCCTGTCATGTGCGGTTAGTTCAGGAAGTGTATCTGTGGTTCAGCTGACACGCACGCCGACCGTACTTCAGGCTCAACAGCGGGTGAAGGTATGTCTACCAATGAGGAACTATTAATCTCTAAAGGCGCCAACGCAAGCGCATGAGGGGGGCTTAAAATGGACGGAGCGTCTAATACTGTTTCATCATTCCGGACCCATTTTAATGGCTATTACAATTTACCTCTACCATTTGAAGGAAGTACATCCCCCTGGGCTCAGGTGTAATCTATATATTTAGGGAAACATGGGTGGTTCCATGCAGTATCCACATATCTGAGCCTCCTGATGATCCGTATAGGTGAACGCGTTGTCTGGACGTCATACATGATGAGTATCTTTCCTCACTTACTGGTATCATTATGACATAATATGTGATACCAGTCTTTAATCAGCGCTGTATGTTATTTGTTTTCAAAATCTGCTTTTCTTGTACAATGTGGCCGCCCGCTTGGAGCTCATCATATGGCATGTTTTCAATGATATTACTCGATCTGCAGGGTTTCCAAGGGTGAGCCGTCGCGGAGTGGGGGTGCCATATCCGCTGAACAGTAGGGTGCCAACCCCCACAGCCAGGCAGGATTGTGTATCAGTAGGGAACAGTATAGTGAGGCATTATATGTTTTCAATATATATACTGTATATATACATATATAGCACTTTGTCCTTGTGTTTTTCACCCTGTCACGTTTACTTAGTATTGCCATAAGCCATTCAACATCCTTTATTGGCAATCCCTATTATTTTCCATGTTTTCCGGTGATGTGTAAATGGTGGCCCACCTGTGATACCAGTCTAGGGCGCACCCAGGAGATTTAGGGACAGCCACCGAGGAGCGGGGGCACCAGTCTCGTATTGTGTGTTAGGGTGCCAACCTCCGCTGACCGGCAGTGTTTATCAGGCTACAGTGGCAGGGTTATTTAGTCAGCACGGTTGTGTGTTATGTTGATTGTGGCTGTACTGATGCAGCACAAGCATGCCGCACGTGTGACACAAGTATTACACACACGGACTCTGACATCTCCGGTACCGGAAATATCAGGATGTGTGAAAGAAGCCTTATAGCGGGATTTTATGTTTGGCAGCTGTCACTCACCGAAAGACGCTATTTATTGCAAAAAATAGTTTTTGCATCACCACATTTTGGGAGCTAGAACTTTTAAACAAATAACTATTTTTGCATCATTTTATTCTGAGAGCTAGAACTTTTTTATTTTTCAGCTGATGGAGCTGTATGGTGGCTTGCTTTTTGCAGGACAAGATGACGTTTGCAGTGGTACCATGTTTAATTATATCTGCTTTTTTGATCGTGTTTTATTCTACTTTTTGTTCAGCGGTATGATGATAAAGCATTGTTTTTCACCTTGTTTTTTTATTTTTATTTTTGTGGTGTTCACTAAAGGGGTTAACTAGTGGGACAGTTTTATAGGACGGGTCGTTGCGGATGCAGCGATACCAAATATGTGTACTTTTATTGTTAAGATTTTTTTTTTCATTCGAATATTTATTTAGTGATAGAAGATATATTGATTTTTTTAGAATTATGATTTTAAAAAAAAATATATATATATTTTGTCTCACTATGGGACAATCATTTTTTGCAGGCTGATCGCTTCGATAGCATGCAGATGAAGCAGAATCTTCATGCTATGGAAACTGTCAGCGCTGCACTGACAGGGAGACTTGCTGTTCATGCGCTGCGCATGATCAACAAGTTTCCTTGCTCTGGTGACCTGGATGTCATCATGACGACATCTGCTCACCATGACATTGATCGGGAGCCCGCATCACGCCGTGGGGTCTCCAATTCAAAGGCAGAGGGGCTGTCAGCCCTGTGTCGGCTTCCGGAATGCTGCGATCGTGTTCGATCACAATATTTCGGTGGTTAAATTGCCACAGACCACTCCCGGCACCTAGTGTTGGGTGTCAGCTGTCAGAATCAGCTGACACCTGACGGCAATCGTCTGTGCACCACCTGTGAGCGCGGCCGATCGCTCAGGCATAATATTCCGTCCATGGTCAAAAAGGCCCAGGTCACATGGATGGAATATTACGTCTGATGTCAGAAAGGGGTTAATGAAATAACATGCAATTTAGTTATTTAAAAATCATACAATGTGATTCTCTGTTTTTTATTTTAAGATTCTGTCTCTCACTGGTGAAATGTACCTACGATAACATTTACAGACCTCTCCATTCTTTGCAGGTGGGGAAAACTTGATAAATTTTGCAGTGTATCAAATACTTCTTTTCCCCGCTGTATATGTATGTGGATATATACAGCTCTGACAAAAATTAAGAGACCACCACATCGAAACCCTGTCATGGGCAGCCCAATCTTCAGACCTGAACCCCATTGAAAACCTCTGGAATGTAATCAGGAGGATGATGGATAGTCACAAGCCATCAAAAAAAGAAGAACTGCTTACATTTTTGAGCCAGAAGCAGTGTGAAAGACTGGTGGAAAGCATGCCAAGACGCATGGAAGCTGTGATTAAAAATCATGGTTATTCCACAAAATATTGATTTCTGAATTCTTCCTGAGGTAAAACATTAGTATTTTTGTTTCCAAATGATTATGAACTTTATTTTCTTTGCATTATTTGAGGTCTCTAAGCACTGGGTTTATTTTTTTATTTTGACCATTTTTCTTTGTCAGAAAAAAATACAAAATTTATTGCTTGGAAATTCGGAGACGTTGTCAGAAGTTTATAGAATAAAAGAACAATTTACATTTCACTCAAAAATATACCTATAAAAAGAAAAATCAGACAAACTGAACATTTTGCAGTGGTCTCTTAATTTTTGTCAGAGCTGTATACATACATACACTGCATACGACATGATGGAGCAGGTGGGGTT
This sequence comes from Ranitomeya variabilis, assembly GCF_051348905.1. Taxonomy (NCBI): domain Eukaryota; kingdom Metazoa; phylum Chordata; class Amphibia; order Anura; family Dendrobatidae; genus Ranitomeya; species Ranitomeya variabilis. Next base: position 1,079,451,473 of record NC_135233.1, read on the forward strand.
TATCTGTCAGTTCAACAGAGATGCACCCCCTGATGAAGGCAATGAGCCGAAATGCGCGTCGGGTGTTGGACGCCATTCCAGGAGGCCAGGCACATATTATACAGCTCTGTAAGTATTTTCTTACTTTATTCTCTTGATTTGAGGTTTGACTCTAAACAGTTTAGCTTACAGTTACGCTACGGTCCTGGTCTTACAAATATGTATGTGGAAACACTGACTTCCACTGGCTGCTTGGTTGTTTGCACTATTGCACTTTGAATATATACGAGTATATATTTTTTGCATTTTTTTTTGCATTTTTCACATGGATTTGTTGGATAATTTTTATAAATGCACTTTATAAGGTTTGCAAATAGTTTCTGCATACTGTTCATTAGCATGTTACACATATGCTTTATATGCACTATATATACACTGATATACATCCATGAGCCATTTATAATTTCAGTGTATCCCACTACTTAATAATTACTGTTTTTACTGGATTTGTTTGCGTTCCTATAGTAATATACAATAATTAGGTATTTTCTATTTACTACATGTACAGATCTTGTGATCTCATTGTTTGAAAAACTGTTATTTAATAAAAATTATATATTTTATCCCTACAATATAGTTTGGACGTTTCTGGTCCGTCTCTTTTCGTTTTCATGAGGTTATTGCTTGCATTTCCGGCTGTCCTTCCAGTCATTTTACCTCCCAGTATTTTATATATATATATATATATATATATATATATATATATATATATATATATACAAAAAAGAGTTTAAATAATAACTACCACAATTGTATTAAGAGGTACCCCTGATTCGTGTTAATTAGAGATGCACATAACCAGATATGGAATGCCTAAACGGCACCGTTCAATCTTACTTGCACCTTGTCCTTTCTCGGGCACATAACCACTGAGATCTGGGTCGACAGACTGGACCAGGGGCAAGAACTGGCCCAGCCTCCAGTATCATATCAGAAAGGGTGTTCACTACTTGGACAACCACTTCTTAAATACTATATTCTTATATAAAAGCATAATAATCTCCGCTCCCATACCAGCATCAATCCAACAATATCAACGACAGGTATAACAATTCTTATGTGACATAATAATGTCATGTGGGATCCAGCAACGACATCACGTGGATTGTACCAATGCAGGAGATGAGCATACGGCTTTTTTATTTCACAGGGGAAATGTAGTATTTAAGAAGGGGATGCCTCAGTAGTGAACAACCCCTTTAACATAACTTTTTTTAAAAATCTTTATTTTAGTCTTATTAGGGGACTTGAACCAGAAATACATTTTTATATATTTTTAATCTTTGCTTTTATTTATATTTGTTTTATTATTTTTTAGGAAACTTGAACCTGCAGTCATCTGATTGCTTGTAATAAGTTCTGTGTTACTACACTTTAACAGTATATAGTAAAAATCTTGATCTTCTTTGAAGTCCTGATGTTCGAGCAGAATCCGATCATATTATGAGTATGGCGCAGGTTTACCAACTATCCCAAAAAAATGTTTTTCCCATGTCCGTAACAAAAAAAATAAGGCATCTGTAATTTTTTGAGGCTGAAGACACTTATACAGATCGTTTTTACTGTAGTTATCACTTTACAGTATACAGTGAATGCGGATAATGCTCTGATATCAGAATTATGGGCTGCAGACATGTATCACTTATAAGCATAATGATTGTTTATGGTTCTCCAATGTGTCGATATAAAAAAATTGTCTATAATTTTTGGTAAGCTGCCTAGAAAAAAAATTAAAACTTAAGTCAAGTTGTCAACCTTGTCATGGCGGACAAACTCGACTGCATTCTTGTAGATAATCGCATAGGTTGAGTTGTAGAATTCTTAGGAGCATTTGCATGTGTTTACATGAATTCTTTTTCCTTTATTGTCTTAAAATTTTGAGGAGCAAAATGAACGAAAACAATAAAATGCATTTATTTTTATAAACATTTACTATAAAAAAATAATTTCAGTATATACAGTGCATTTCAATAATTTTTAATATTCACATTCAGTGACATTCTCCAATTCAGAATCTACAGGGATCACCAGAAAACCAGCATGGACTTTACCAAATTTGACAAACTTATTTTTTATTTATAATATATTTTGCTCTTTCTCTACTGTCTTAAAATTTTACACAACCTCTTCACCTGTTTGTCTACCTGCAGCCACCACTGGAGGGAGAATTTTGTATACTGTAAGCTCCCTAGCTCCCTCTAGAGGCAGTTGTAGACAGCCAGAACTTTAACTTATAACTCCATATTTATGCAGGAGATTTGGAACTCTGAACCGAAAATGTTTTCTATCTGTAATTCCAGAAGAAGTAGTAGAACACAACAGTCATCCACTCTCGAGCTTAAAATGACAAATAACGAAGAGCAATTTATTCCAATTCTATTCATGGCACATGCAGACCAGACACAGTAGATTTTCATTAAAATAATTAGTGTAATACATGCAGCATGTCTCATGTTAGCAGTAAGAAAGTGTAGTCTATTTGCGATATATGGCACAGATCTCAAAGGGTTTGGGGGCATTTGTAGCCCCAAGTGCAGGGGTGAGGTCCAGTTTGGCTCCAGGTATGGGCTTGAAAGTGAAATTTTGTAATAATGTTGTAAAGAACAGGAACAGCTCCATTTTAGCCAAGGTTTCTCCAGCACAGCTTCGTTTACCTGTGAGAAAGAAGAGACAACATTAAAAAAAAATAGTCGAGGACTTGAGACTAGTGTTGAGCATTCCGATACCGCAAGTATCGGGTATCGGCCGATACTTGCGGGTATCGGAATTCCGATACCGAGATCCGATACTTTTGTGGTATTGGGAATCGGTATCGGGATTAATATCAATGTGTAAAATAAAGAATTAAAATAAAAAATAGGGATATACTCACCTCTCCGGCGGCTCCTGGACTTTACCGCCGTAACCGGGAGCCGTTGTACCTAAGAATGCGCGCTTGCAGGGCCTTAGATGAGGTCACTGCGCTCTGATTGGTCCGTAGCGGTCGCGTGACCGCTACGCGACCAATCACAAAGCAGTGACGTCACCTAAGGTCTTTCAAGAGCTTGAAATACCTTAGAAGATGTCACTACTTTGTGATTGGTCGCGTAGCGGTCACGCGACCGCAACGCGACCAATCAGAAGCTGCGGACGTCTTCTAAAGTATTTCAAGCGCTTGAAAGACCTTAGGTGACGTCACTGCTTTGTGATTGGTCGCGTAGCGGTCACGCGACCGCTACGGACCAATCAGAGCGCAGTGACCTCATCTAAGGCCCTTCAAGCGCGCATTCTTAGGTACAACGGCTCCCGGTTATGGCGGTAAAGTCCAGGCTGCGTCGGAGGGTGAGTATATCCCTATTTTTTATTTTAATTCTTTCTTTTACACATTGATATGGATCCCAGGGCCTGAAGGAGAGTTTCCTCTCCTTGAGACCCTGGGAACCATGCAGAATACCGTCCGATACTTGGTGTCCCATTGACTTGTATTGGTATCGGTGTCATGATCTCCATGGCCAGAGAACTAGCATAAGCCTCTATAGGAACAAGCTCTTGGAAGATGTAACTGTACTGACCATGAACTAAACCTACCGCATCATCTAGAAGTAGCCAGGTAGCATGTCCTACTTTTTATCCCTATATGCCCAGCGCCGGCCGGAGAACTAAATAATGCCAGCAGAGGGAAATATAAGACCTGACTCACCTCCAGAGAAATGCCCAAAAGGAGACAGAAGCCCCCCACATATATTGGCGGTGATATGAGATGAAACAACAAACGCAGCAGGAAAATAGTTTTAGCAAATTTGAGGTCCGCTTTCTAGATAGCAGAAGACAGAAAGCATACTTTCATGGTCAGTAGAAAACCCTAACAAAACACATCCAGAAATTACTTTAGGACTCTGGCATTAACTCATAATACCAGAGTGGCAATTCCTGATCAACAAGAGCTTTCCAGACACAGTAACGAAACTGCAGCTGTGAACTGGAACCAAAATACAAAAACAAAACATGGACGAATGTCCAACTTATCTAGTAGATGTCTGGGAGCAGGAACAAGCACAGAGAGGCTTCTGATAACATTGTTGACCGGCAAGCATCTAACAGAGAAGCCAGGTTATATAGCGACACCCAGATCTAATCAGAACAGGTGAACAGGGAAGATGATGTCACAAGTTCAATTCCACCAGTAGCCACCGGGGGAGCCCAGAATCCAAATTCACAACAGTACCCCCCCCTCAAGGAGGGGGCACCGAACCCTCACCAGAACCACCAGGGCGATCAGGATGGGCCCTATGAAAGGCACGAACCAGATCAGAGGCATGAACATCAGATGCAGTGACCCAAGAATTATCCTCCTGGCCGTATCCCTTCCACTTGACCAGATACTGGAGTCTCCGTCTGGAAACACGGGAGTCTAGGATTTTTTCCACAACGTACTCCAACTCACCCTCAACCAACACCGGAGCAGGAGGCTCAACGGAAGGCACAACCGGTGCCTCATACCTGCGCAATAACGACCGATGAAAAACGTTATGAATAGAAAAGGATGCAGGGAGGTCCAAACGGAAGGAAACAGGGTTAAGAATCTCCAATATTTTATACGGACCGATGAACCGAGGCTTAAACTTAGGAGATGAGACCCTCATAGGGACAAAACGAGAAGACAACCACACCAAATCTCCAACACAAAGCCGAGGACCAACACGACGGTGACGGTTGGCAAAAAGCTGAGTCTTCTCCTGGGACAACTTTAAATTGTCCATCACCTGCCCCCAGATATGATGCAATCTCTCCACCACCGCATCCACTCCAGGACAATCCGAGGATTCCATCTGACCGGAGGAAAATCGAGGATGGAACCCCGAATTACAGAAAAACGGGGAAACCAAGGTGGCAGAGCTGGCCCGATTATTGAGGGCGAACTCCGCCAATGGCAAAAAAGCAACCCAATCATCCTGGTCAGCAGACACAAAACACCTCAGATATGTCTCCAGGGTCTGATTAGTCCGCTCGGTCTGGCCATTAGTCTGAGGGTGAAAAGCAGACGAAAAAGACAAATCCATGCCCATCCTAGCACAAAATGCCCGCCAAAATCTAGACACAAATTGGGTTCCTCTGTCAGAAACGATATTCTCAGGAATACCATGCAAACGAACAACATTTTGAAAAAACAGGGGCACCAACTCGGAAGAAGAAGGCAATTTGGGCAGGGGAACCAAATGAACCATCTTAGAAAAACGGTCACACACCACCCAGATGACAGACATCTTCTGAGAAACAGGCAGATCTGAAATAAAATCCATCGAGATGTGTGTCCAAGGCCTCTTAGGAATAGGCAAGGGCAACAATAATCCACTAGCCCGAGAACAACAAGGCTTGGCCCGAGCACAAACGTCACAAGACTGCACAAAGCCTCGCACATCTCGTGACAGGGAAGGCCACCAGAAGGATCTTGCCACCAAATCCCTGGTACCAAAAATTCCAGGATGACCTGCCAACGCAGAAGAATGCACCTCAGAGATGACTTTACTGATCCAATCATCAGGAACAAACAGCCTATCAGGCGGACAACGATCCGGTCTATCCGCCTGAAACTCCTGCAAGGCCCGCCGCAGGTCTGGAGAAACAGCTGACAAGATAACTCCCTCCTTAAGAATACCTGTGGGGTCAGAGTTGCCAGGTGAATCAGGCTCAAAACTCCTAGAAAGGGCATCCGCCTTAACATTCTTAGAACCTGGTAGGTACGATACCACAAAATTAAACCGAGAAAAAAATAATGACCAGCGCGCCTGTCTAGGATTCAGGCGCCTGGCGGTCTCAAGATAAATCAAATTTTTGTGGTCAGTCAATACCACCACCTGATGTCTGGCCCCCTCGAGCCAATGGCGCCACTCCTCAAACGCCCACTTCATGGCCAAAAGCTCCCGATTCCCAACATCATAATTCCGCTCAGCGGGCGAAAATTTACGGGAAAAGAAGGCACAAGGCCTCATCACGGCGCAGTCAGAACTTTTCTGCGACAACACTGCCCCAGCTCCGATCTCAGAAGCGTCGACCTCAACCTGAAAAGGAAGAGTCACATCAGGCTGACGCAACACAGGGGCAGAAGAAAAACGGCGCTTAAGCTCCTGAAAGGCCTCCACAGCATCAGGGGACCAATTAGCAACATCAGCACCCTGTCTAGTCAAATCGGTCAATGGCTTAACGACATCCGAAAAACCAGAAATAAATCGACGATAAAAGTTGGCAAAGCCCAAAAATTTCTGAAGACTTTTAAGAGAAGAGGGCTGCGTCCAATCACAAATAGCTTGAACCTTGACAGGATCCATCTCAATGGAAGAGGGAGAAAAAATATATCCCAAAAAGGAAATTCTCTGAACCCCAAAAACGCACTTAGAACCCTTGACACACAGAGAATTAGACCGCAAAACCTGAAAAACCCTCTTAACTTGCCGGACATGAGAGTCCCAGTCATCCGAAAAAATCAGAATATCATCCAGATACACTATCATAAATTTATCCAAAAAATCGCGGAAAATATCATGCATAAAGGACTGGAAGACTGAAGGGGCATTAGAAAGACCAAAAGGCATCACCAAATACTCAAAGTGGCCCTCGGGCGTATTAAATGCGGTTTTCCACTCATCCCCCTGCCTGATCCGCACCAAATTATACGCCCCACGGAGATCAATCTTAGAGAACCACTTGGCCCCCTTTATGCGAGCAAACAAATCAGTCAGCAACGGCAATGGGTATTGATATTTAACCGTGATTTTATTCAAAAGCCGATAATCAATACATGGTCTCAAAGAGCCGTCTTTTTTTGACACAAAGAAAAAACCGGCTCCTAAGGGAGATGACGATGGACGAATATGTCCCTTTTCCAAGGACTCCTTTATATATTCTCGCATAGCAGTATGTTCAGGCACAGACAGATTAAATAAACGACCCTTTGGGTATTTACTACCCGGAATTAAATCTATAGCACAATCGCACTCACGGTGCGGAGGTAGTGAACCCAGCTTGGGTTCTTCAAAGACGTCACGATAATCAGACAGGAACTCAGGGATTTCAGAGGGAATAGATGATGAAATGGACACCAAAGGTACGTCCCCATGAGCCCCCTTACATCCCCAGCTCAACACAGACATAGCTCTCCAGTCAAGGACTGGGTTGTGAGACTGCAGCCATGGCAATCCCAGCACCAAATCCTCATGTAGATTATACAGCACTAGAAAACGAATAGTCTCCTGGTGATCCGGATTAATACACATAGTCACTTGTGTCCAGTATTGTGGTTTATTATTAGCCAATGGGGTGGAGTCAATCCCCTTCAGAGGAATAAGAGTTTCCAAAGGCTCTAAATCATACCCACAACGATTGGCAAAGGACCAATCCATAAGACTCAAAGCGGCGCCAGAGTCGATATAGGCGTCAGTAGTAATAGATGACAAAGAGCAAATCAGGGTCACAGACAAAATAAATTTAGACTGTAAAGTGCCAATGGAAACGGATTTATCAAGCTTTTTAGTACGCTTAGAGCACGCTGATATAACATGAGTAGAATCCCCACAATAGAAACACAACCCATTTTTCCGTCTAAAATTCTGCCGCTCGCTTCTGGACAGAATTCTATCACACTGCATGTTTTCTGGCGTCTTCTCAGTGGACACCGCCAGATGGTGCACTGGTTTGCGCTCCCGCAGACGCCTATCGATCTGAATGGCCATTGTCATGGACTCATTCAGACCCGCAGGCACAGGGAACCCCACCATAACATCCTTAATGGCATCAGAGAGACCCTCTCTGAAAGTAGCCGCCAAGGCACACTCATTCCACTGAGTAAGCACAGACCATTTACGGAATCTTTGGCAGTAAATTTCAGCTTCATCTTGCCCCTGCGATAGGGACATCAAAGTTTTTTCTGCCTGAAGTTCCAAATGAGGTTCCTCATACAGCAAGCCCAAGGCCAAAAAAAACGCATCCACATTGCGCAACGCAGGATCCCCTGGTGCCAATGCAAAAGCCCAGTCTTGAGGGTCGCCGCGGAGCAAGGAAATCACAATCCCAACCTGCTGTGCAGAGTCTCCAGCAGAACGAGATTTCAGGGACAAAAATAGCTTACAATTATTTCTAAAATTCTGAAAGCTAGATCTATTCCCTGAGAAGAATTCCGGCAAAGGAATTCTCGGCTCAGATACCGGAGCATGAATAATAAAATCTTGCAAATTTTGTACTTTCGTTGTGAGATTATTCAAACCTGCAGTTACACTCTGAAGATCCATTATTAACAGGTGAACACAAAGCCATTCAAAGATTATAAGGAGAGAGAAAAAAAAGAAAGACTGCAGCATAGACAGACTGACAAGTGATCCAATTAAGAGCACAGAGGAAAAAAAAAAAAAAAAAAAAAAAAACTCTCAGCAGACTTCTTATTTCTCTCCTTTCTCAGCCAAGGATTTTAACCCTTTAGTTGGCCGGTCAAACTGTCATGATCTCCATGGCCAGAGAACTAGCATAAGCCTCTATAGGAACAAGCTCTTGGAAGATGTAACTGTACTGACCATGAACTAAACCTACCGCATCATCTAGAAGTAGCCAGGTAGCATGTCCTACTTTTTATCCCTATATGCCCAGCGCCGGCCGGAGAACTAAATAATGCCAGCAGAGGGAAATATAAGACCTGACTCACCTCCAGAGAAATGCCCAAAAGGAGACAGAAGCCCCCCACATATATTGGCGGTGATATGAGATGAAACAACAAACGCAGCAGGAAAATAGTTTTAGCAAATTTGAGGTCCGCTTTCTAGATAGCAGAAGACAGAAAGCATACTTTCATGGTCAGTAGAAAACCCTAACAAAACACATCCAGAAATTACTTTAGGACTCTGGCATTAACTCATAATACCAGAGTGGCAATTCCTGATCAACAAGAGCTTTCCAGACACAGTAACGAAACTGCAGCTGTGAACTGGAACCAAAATACAAAAACAAAACATGGACGAATGTCCAACTTATCTAGTAGATGTCTGGGAGCAGGAACAAGCACAGAGAGGCTTCTGATAACATTGTTGACCGGCAAGCATCTAACAGAGAAGCCAGGTTATATAGCGACACCCAGATCTAATCAGAACAGGTGAACAGGGAAGATGATGTCACAAGTTCAATTCCACCAGTAGCCACCGGGGGAGCCCAGAATCCAAATTCACAACATATCGGGTATCGGTATCGGATTAGATCCGATACTTTGCCGGTATCGGCCGATACTTTCCGATACCGATACTTTCAAGTATCGGACGGTATTGCTCAACACTAATTGAGACCACAACTGGAAAGAAATAACATTTTATAAATATTTGTTTTTTGGCTTTGGGGCTTTGATCTGTTGCGATTAATACTTTGCTTCTATTTGGAAACCCTACTAGCTTCTTCTCAGGTTATTAAAGTTACACTTTTTTTCCCCAATTGGTTTCACCGACCTCTCAATAACAACTCACCATATTTCTTATATTCTGTAAGGGGAGCCTAATGTACAAACATGAATTTTAACAGAGCATCATTAAATGTTCCTGTATAGTGTTGAGCATTCCGATACTGCAAATATCAGGTATCGGCCGATATTCCCTGTATCGGAATTCCGATACCGAGTTCCGATATTTTTGTGATATCGGAAATCGGAATCGGAAGTTCCCAGTGTATGGTTCCCAGGGTCTGGAGGAGAGGAGACTCTCCTTCAGGCCCTGGGATCCATATTCATGTAAAAAATAAAGAATAAAAATAAAAAATATAGATATACTCACCCCTCCGGCGGAGCCTGGACCTTAGCGGTGTAACCGGCAGCCTCCGTTCCTAAGAATGCAGTGAGTGTAGGACCTGTGATGACGTCGCGGCTTGTGATTGGTCGCGTGAGCGGTCACATGAGCGGTCATGCGACCAATCACAAGCCACGACGTCATCGAATGTCCTTCACTCTGCATTCTTAGGAACGGAGGCTGCCGGTTACACCGCTAAGGTCCAGGCTCCGCGGGAGGGGTGAGTATATCCATATTTTTTATTTTTATTCTTTATTTTTTACATGAATATGGATCCCAGGGCCTGAAGGAGAGTTTCCTCTCCTTCAGACCCTGGGAACCATCCAGGATACCTTCCGATATTTGCGTCCCATTGACTTGTATTGGTATCGGGTATCGGTATCGGCGAGATCAGATATTTTGCCGGCATCGGCCGATCCAATCCGCTACCGATACATTTGAATATCGGAAGGTATCGCTCAACACTATTCCTGTATTGTATGCCACAGTTTAGTTGTGCCTATGGGAAGGGGTTCAGGAAGGATCACTCCAAGTTCTCTCTCCATCTTATGACACTTGAGGCAGAAGGGAACTGGATGTGTCTCTGGGTAGAAACACCAACTATGTCCTCCTCTCAACTCCAGTCTCTGACATCATCTTGCAGCCAGGCCCTGGCATCTATAAGACCCTACGGTATTAGGAGCTTGGAATATATTACTTAGACAATAAGAGACAAACTTTACTCTTGGCTAAGAAAAATACAATCTCACCTAGGGATATTATCAACCACCATACGAAGGCCTCAAATGCCCCAATAACAGTGCATCAGTCAAGACTTCCATGAATTGTAGTGTCAGCCTCCTCATAATATTGTGTCAACCAAAGCTACCTAAATAATATCAGACCATCCACAAGTGCCCCAATAATAGGACATCAGCCATAACATTACGTGTGTAATTATGGCGCTATATAATTAAATAAAATAAATAAACCTCAGATACCCAAAGAACATTTTGTCAGAGGGCCCCGTGTATAGTTCTAACTCCTGCACACTAGGACACAGGGGTCTCACCTCCTGTATGCCAGTCATAAACTCTGCTTTATGAGCACATCTATGGTGGGCTGATAGGGGAAGAAGAACAAGTGCCTTCTGTACCACTGAGTCACATTTTGGAGTAGGAAGCTGAGAAGAGGACTGTGGACTAGTCTGACAATTACAGCGTCTGCTGAAAAATTTGGAAGATTTTTAACAAAATAAAGCTTCTTTTATGCTAAATTAGTTGTTCACTATTTGGAAACCCCCTTCTTAATCTGAATGTTTGATCTCAGTAAAATAACAATACTTATGTTCATCTCCTGTGCCTGCACTGTTCCAGCCATGTCGGCACTGGCTTTCACAGGGCTCATGTGAGATTATGTCATGTGATCCCTGAGGCCAATCACCACTAGTTTGACTCTCCCTTTGCTCGGACGTAGCAGACCCTAAGAGGAAGTAAGTGGCCAGATGCAACACTGACTTCCTCTTGATGTCTTAAGAAGTAGCGTAAAGCCAGCAGTGATTGGCCAAAGGGATCATGTGAGCCCCGGGAGAGCCAGTGCATACACTGTTGGAATGGCACTGTCACTGGACATATTTAGAAATCCAGGGTCACATGGCCGTATGTTCTCTCATTTGAAAGAATTGGGACAATTATGCTAATGTCACTCTGATCAAACCTTAGGTTGGTCCTATTTTCTCTCGTGAGAAAATCATATCACAGTTTCAGAGAAGAAAGAGAATGCAATATCTCCATCTTCTCCATTGCCTATGTCTGCGGTAATTGGACTGCCGATGTTAGTTGTGTGGGTACATGGTCTGAATATCAGAGTCACTTGCAGCATGCCACAATTTTTTCTTATGTCGAATTGGCATAAGAGGAAAGGTGTGGATCAGCACTATTCCACAGTACTCGTCTGAGTACTATCTGATAAAACATCAGATAGCTCTCGGCCTCGATTTACACTTGTGTGAACGAGCCCTAAGTGTTATTTTACTGGGGTGTTGTGAATTTGGATTCTGGGCTCCCCCGGTGGCTACTGGTGGAATTGAACTGGTGTCTTCATCTTCTCTGTTCACCTGTTCCCATCAAGATGTGGGAGTCGCTATATAGCCTTGCTGCTCTGTTAGTTGCTTGCCGGTCAACAATGTTATCAGAAGCCTCTCTGTGCTTGTTCCTGCTCCTAGACAACTACTAGATAAGTTGGACTCTTGTCCATGTTTGTTTTTGCATTTTTGTTCCAGTTCACAGCTGTAGTTTCGTTACTGTGTCTGGAAAGCTCTTGTGAACAGGAATTGCCACTCTGGTGTTATGAGTTAATGCCAGAGTTTTAAAGTAATTTCTGGATGGTGTTTTGAAAGGGTTTTTAGCTGACCATGAAAGTGTCCTTTCTGTCTTCTGCTATGTAGTAAGTGGACCTCAAATTTGCTAAACCTATTTTCATACTACGTTTGTTATTTCATCTTGATTCACCGCCAATACATGTGGGGGGCCTCTGTCTCCTTTCGGGGTATTTCTCTAGAGGTGAGCTAGGACTAATATTTTCCTCTGCTAGCTTTATTTAGTCCTCCGGCTGGTGCTGGGCATCTAGAATCAACGTAGGCATGCTACCCGGCCACTGCTAGTTGTGCGTTAGGTTTAGTTCATGGTCAGCTCAGTTTCCATCTTCCAAGAGCTAGTTCCTATATATGCTGATGCTATGATCTCTTGCCATTGAGATCATGACAGTTTGACCGGCCCACTAAAGGGTTAAAATCCTTGGCTGAGAAAGGAGAGAAATAAGTAGTCTGCTGAAATTTTTTTTTTTTTTTCTCTCCTTTGAATGGCTCTGTGTTCACCTGTTTGCAATGGATCTTCAGAGTGTAACTGCAGGTTTGAATAATCTCGCCACGAAGGTACAAAATTTGCAAGATTTTGTTTGTCATGCACCTGTATCTGAGCCGAGAATTCCTTTGCCGGAATTTTTCTCGGGGAATAGATCTGGGTTTCAGAATTTTCGAAATAATTGCAAATTATTTTTGTCCCTGAAATCTCGCTCTGCCGGAGATCCTGCACAGCAGGTCAGGATTGTGATTTCCTTGCTCCGGGGCGACCCTCAAGACTGGGCTTTTTCATTGACACCAGGGGATCCTGCGTTGCTCAATGTGGATGCGTTTTTTCTGGCCTTGGGGTTGCTTTATGACGAACCTCATTTGGAGCTTCAGGCAGAAAAAACTTTGATGTCCCTATCTCAGGGGCAAGATGAAGCGGAAATTTACTGCCAAAGATTCCGTAAATGGTCTGTGCTTACTCAGTGGAATGAGTGCGCCCTGGCGGCGACTTTCAGAGAGGGTCTCTCTGATGCCATTAAGGATGTTATGGTGGGGTTCCCTGTGCCTGCGGGTCTGAATGAGTCCATGACAATGGCTATTCAGATCGATAGGCGTTTGCGGGAGCGCAAACCAGTGCACCATCTGGCGGTGTCCACTGAGAAGTCGCCAGAGAGTATGCAGTGTGATAGAATTCTGTCCCGAAGCGAGCGGCAGAATTTTAGACGGAAAAATGGGTTGTGTTTCTATTGTGGTGATTCTACTCATGTTATATCAGCATGCTCTAAGCGCACTAAAAAGCTTGGTAAATCTGTTTCCATTTGCACCTTACCGTCTAAGTTTATTCTATCTGTGACCCTGATTTGCTCTTTGTCATCTATTACCACGGACGCCTATGTCGACTCTGGCGCCGCTTTGAGTCTTATGGATTGGTCCTTTGCCAAACGCTGTGGGTATGATTTAGAGCCTTTGGAGACTCCTATTCCTCTGAAGGGGATTGACTCCACCCCATTGGCTAATAATAAACCACAATACTGGACACAAGTAACTATGCGTATTAATCCGGATCACCAGGAGATTATTCGCTTTCTGGTGCTGTATAATCTACATGATGATTTGGTGCTAGGATTGCCTTGGCTGCAATCTCACAACCCAGTCCTCGACTGGAAAGCTATGTCTGTGTTGAGCTGGGGATGTAAGGGGGCTCATGGGGATGTACCTGTGGTTTCCATTTCATCATCTATTCCCTCTGAAATTCCTGAGTTCCTGTCTGACTATCGTGACGTCTTTGAAGAATCCAAGCTTGGTTCGTTACCTCCGCACCGAGAGTGCGATTGTGCCATAGATTTAATCCCGGGTAGTAAATACCCAAAGGGTCGTTTATTTAATCTGTCTGTGCCTGAACATGCTGCTATGCGTGAATATATAAAGGAGTCCTTGGAAAAGGGACATATTCGTCCATCGTCATCTCCCTTAGGAGCCGGTTTTTTCTTTGTGTCAAAAAAAGACGGCTCTTTGAGACCATGTATTGATTATCGGCTTTTGAATAAAATCACTGTTAAATATCAATACCCATTGCCGTTGCTGACTGATTTGTTTGCTCGCATAAAGGGGGCCAAGTGGTTCTCTAAGATTGACCTTCGTGGGGCGTATAATTTGGTGCGAATCAGGCAGGGGGATGAGTGGAAAACCGCATTTAATACGCCCGAGGGCCACTTTGAGTATTTAGTGATGCCTTTTGGTCTTTCAAATGCTCCGTCAGTTTTCCAGTCCTTTATGCATGATATTTTTCGCGATTATTTGGATAAATTTATGATTGTGTATCTGGATGATATTCTGATTTTTTCGGATGACTGGGACTCTCATGTCCAGCAAGTCAGGAGGGTTTTTCAGGTTTTGCGGTCTAATTCTTTGTGTGTGAAGGGTTCTAAGTGTGTTTTTGGGGTACAGAGGATTTCCTTTTTGGGATATATTTTTTCCCCCTCTTCCATTGAAATGGATCCTGTCAAGGTTCAAGCTATTTGTGATTGGACGCAGCCCTCTTCTCTTAAGAGTCTTCAGAAATTTTTGGGCTTTGCTAACTTTTATCGTCGATTTATTGCTGGTTTTTCGGATATTGCTAAGCCATTGACCGATTTGACTAAGAAGGGTGCTGATGTTGCTGATTGGTCCCCTGATGCTGTGGAGGCCTTTCGGGAGCTTAAGCGCCGTTTTTCCTCTGCCCCTGTGTTGCGTCAGCCTGATGTTGCTCTACCTTTTCAGGTTGAGGTCGACGCTTCTGAGATCGGAGCTGGGGCAGTGTTGTCGCAGAAAAGTTCTGACTGCTCCGTGATGAGGCCTTGTGCCTTCTTTTCCCGTAAATTTTCGCCCGCTGAGCGGAATTATGATGTTGGGAATCGGGAGCTTTTGGCCATGAAGTGGGCTTTTGAGGAGTGGCGCCATTGGCTTGAGGGGGCCAGACATCAGGTGGTGGTATTGACTGACCACAAAAATTTGATTTATCTTGAGACCGCCAGGCGCCTGAATCCTAGACAGGCGCGCTGGTCATTATTTTTCTCTCGGTTTAATTTTGTGGTGTCATACCTACCGGGTTCTAAGAATGTTAAGGCGGATGCCCTTTCTAGGAGTTTTGAGCCTGACTCGCCTGGTAACTCTGAGCCCACAGGTATCCTTAAGGATGGAGTGGTATTGTCAGCCGTTTCTCCAGACCTGCGGCGGGCCTTGCAGGAGTTTCAGGCGGATAGACCTGATCGTTGCCCACCTGATAAACTGTTTGTTCCTGATGATTGGACCAGTAGAGTCATCTCTGAGGTTCATTCTTCTGCATTGGCAGGTCATCCTGGCATTTTTGGTACCAGGGATTTGGTGGCAAGGTCCTTCTGGTGGCCTTCCCTGTCACGAGATGTGCGAGGCTTTGTGCAGTCTTGTGACGTTTGTGCTCGGGCCAAGCCTTGTTGTTCTCGGGCTAGTGGATTGTTGTTGCCCTTGCCTATTCCTAAGAGGCCTTGGACGCACATCTCGATGGATTTTATTTCAGATCTGCCTGTTTCTCAGAAGATGTCTGTCATCTGGGTGGTGTGTGACCGTTTCTCTAAGATGGTCCATTTGGTTCCTCTGCCCAAGTTGCCTTCTTCTTCCGAGTTGGTTCCTCTGTTTTTTCAAAATGTTGTTCGTTTGCATGGTATTCCTGAGAATATCGTTTCTGACAGAGGGACCCAATTCGTGTCTAGATTTTGGCGGGCATTCTGTGCTAGGATGGGCATAGATTTATCTTTTTCGTCCGCTTTCCATCCTCAGACGAATGGCCAGACTGAGCGGATTAATCAGACCCTGGAGACATATCTGAGGTGTTTTGTGTCTGCTGACCAGGATGATTGGGTTGCTTTTTTGCCATTGGCGGAGTTCGCTCTCAATAATCGGGCCAGCTCTGCCACTTTGGTGTCCCCGTTTTTCTGTAATTCGGGGTTTCATCCTCGATTTTCCTCTGGTCAGGTGGAATCTTCGGATTGTCCTGGAGTGGATGCTGTGGTGGAGAGATTGCATCAGATCTGGGGGCAGGTGGTGGACAATTTGAGGTTGTCCCAGGAGAAGACTCAGCTTTTTGCCAACCGCCACCGTCGTGTTGGTCCTCGGCTTTGTGTTGGGGATTTGGTGTGGTTGTCTTCTCGTTTTGTCCCTATGAGGGTCTCTTCTCCTAAGTTTAAGCCTCGGTTCATCGGCCCATATAAGATATTGGAGATTCTTAACCCTGTTTCCTTCCGTTTGGACCTCCCTGCATCCTTTTCTATTCATAACGTTTTTCATCGGTCATTATTGCGCAGGTATGAGGTACCGGTTGTGCCTTCCGTTGAGCCTCCTGCTCCGGTGTTGGTTGAGGGTGAGTTGGAGTACGTTGTGGAGAAAATCTTGGACTCTCGTGTTTCCAGACGGAGACTCCAGTATCTGGTCAAGTGGAAGGGATACGGCCAGGAGGATAATTCTTGGGTGAATGCATCTGATGTTCATGCCTCTGATCTGGTTCGTACCTTTCATAGGGCCCATCCTGATCGCCCTGGTGGTTCTGGTGAGGGTTCGGTGCCCCCTCCTTGAGGGGGGGGTACTGTTGTGAATTTGGATTCTGGGCTCCCCCGGTGGCTACTGGTGGAATTGAACTGGTGTCTTCATCTTCTCTGTTCACCTGTTCCCATCAAGATGTGGGAGTCGCTATATAGCCTTGCTGCTCTGTTAGTTGCTTGCCGGTCAACAATGTTATCAGAAGCCTCTCTGTGCTTGTTCCTGCTCCTAGACAACTACTAGATAAGTTGGACTCTTGTCCATGTTTGTTTTTGCATTTTTGTTCCAGTTCACAGCTGTAGTTTCGTTACTGTGTCTGGAAAGCTCTTGTGAACAGGAATTGCCACTCTGGTGTTATGAGTTAATGCCAGAGTTTTAAAGTAATTTCTGGATGGTGTTTTGAAAGGGTTTTTAGCTGACCATGAAAGTGTCCTTTCTGTCTTCTGCTATGTAGTAAGTGGACCTCAAATTTGCTAAACCTATTTTCATACTACGTTTGTTATTTCATCTTGATTCACCGCCAATACATGTGGGGGGCCTCTGTCTCCTTTCGGGGTATTTCTCTAGAGGTGAGCTAGGACTAATATTTTCCTCTGCTAGCTTTATTTAGTCCTCCGGCTGGTGCTGGGCATCTAGAATCAACGTAGGCATGCTACCCGGCCACTGCTAGTTGTGCGTTAGGTTTAGTTCATGGTCAGCTCAGTTTCCATCTTCCAAGAGCTAGTTCCTATATATGCTGATGCTATGATCTCTTGCCATTGAGATCATGACACTGGGGGAAACATGCAGATTTAAACAGGGTTGTCCCCAATTATGCAGGCATCAGCACACTGTACATGTACAGGTACCCCAGTTTTGGCATCTGTCTTAGTCATGTTTCTCTGGTCTTGTATAGTGATTTACACTATGTAGTAACTCTAGTTTCACCCACACCTTCAAGTTGCCAGCTTTCAAGGTTCTATGAAACGGAGATATCATGGAATCATCAGACTGGGGCCATAAACCCCTAGAATATAAAAGCCACAAGGATTTAGATCAAATGACCACAGGCAAAGTTTCAGTAAACCTTAATGTTTTACAATGACAAACTGCACACATATAGAGGCTTAGAACTGTTTGTGAAGTGAATAAACAAACATTTCTCAAGATTGTGTCACTATGAGCATTGTCTGTCACATCTGTAAATGTTTTACAAGAAATGCAGCTATGTGATTTTCTGAATGCATTTGGTATACAGTATTTCAATCTGGATTCCAAATCGCCATTTGTATATTCGCCATTTGTACATTTGAGGCAGCCAAAGTTATGAATCTCAAGGAGAGAAACTAATATAGTCGACAAAGAAATATTTGTAATGAACTACTGAGCCAAAATAACAGCATTGCTTTACAAATTTGTATGAAGTGTATTGTGTCCAATGTGAGCAACCAGGCAACACAAAAAGGAGCTTTTCAAGTGAGATCTTTAAGGTACACAAATGTTATGAAGTCTTTTCCAACAAGGATGTGGTTTCACCAATGGGGGTACCGTTTTTAAAAAATATACTATTGCCATCACAGCCCCCCTTGCCCAAAATTCTGGGGCCTATAAAAGTACAGAACACATTCACCCAGGTCATGTCATCGGAGATAAGGAAGAGACATTGCAGGAAACAGAGTTAAGAAATAGGCCCAATGTAGGGGTGTGGGTCTCTGAGACTTGTAATGGAGGGCATGAGCTGACAAACAATTCCCCAATGTGGGGTCCTTTCTTTACTAAATAAAATAGTGCTATCACAGCCCCTTGCCCAAAATGCACCGTACAGAGCATGTTCCTGGTGATCTAGTGGCAGTTAAAGGACACATTGCAGGAGACAGAGTTAAGAAGTAGGCCCAATGTAATGTGATGCCCAATTCCCCAATGTGGGGTCCTCTCTTTACTAAATAAAATAGCGCCATCACAGCCCCCTTCCCCAAAATGCACCGGCCTATAACAGTACAGAGCACGTTCACCCTGGTCATCTAGTGGTTCTGGATGATGAGGATGAGGATAAGGAGGAGGATAACAACAAAGAGACCAAATCTGGAAGCGTATACCCATGTATGGTTGTGAAGAGGTGCATGAGAATACACCTCCCCAAAAGAGAGAATGCATTTGAGGTTATATTTCGCTGTTTTCACAAGATGGTGTACAGAAGTCTTTCCCAATCCAGCCCTTGTTCATTTTTATAAGAGTTAGCCTGTCAGCATTTTCATTTGACAGGCGGATTGACTTATCTGTTATAATTCCACCAGTGGCACTTAAAACCCGCTCTGACAGAATACTAGCAGCAGGGCAGGCCAGGACCTCCAAGGCGTAGAGAGCCAGTTCATGCCACTTGTCCAGCTTGGATACCCAATAATTAAAAGGTACAGAGGAATCATGGAGGAAGTTTGTACGATCTGCAAGGTAGTCCCTCATCATCTTCCCAAACATTGCACTTCTTGTGACAGCACCCCATGCCTCTGTGCCATCATGATGGGAGGGTCTGAGAAAACTGTCCCAGAACTTTGCCATTGTTCCCCTGCCTGAGCTGGATTGTACTTCGGTCTCTCTCACTTGGACTCCTTGGTTGTACAACAAACGCTGACGTCTGCTGCCAGCATTCTCACATGGGAATTTTTTCTAAGGAATTCCTCTACAAGGGCCCTCTGGTACTGCAAAATTTTAGTACATCTCTCTGCCTCTGGTAGAAGAAATTGAAAGTTCTCCTTGTAGCGTGGGTCTAGAAGTGTCACCAACCACTAATGAGTGTCACCCAAAATTTTTATAATGCAAGGGTCAAGTGAAACGCAGCGCAATATAAAGTAAGCCATGCGTGCAAGAATGCTAACAGGCAAGACTTCTGTGTCCTCACCAACAGGACGACTAACCATGCTGTCATCCTCCTCATCCTCCTCCTCCCTGTCCTCAGGCCATCCCAGCTGATCAGACGGTATGACAGCTGTGTTTGTAGTACCGTCTATAGTGCATGAAAGTAGCTCCTGTTCTTCCTCCTCCTTGCCTACCAATCCACGTAGGGAAGACATGAAGCTGGGCTGAGTGTAATCCCTGTATGGTTCCTTGTTCCATGTCCTCGTGCTCTGACTGCAATGCATCCTCTTTAATTCTGAGCACAGAATTTTTCAGAATGCTGAGAAGCGGAATGGTGATGCTAATTATGGTGTCATTGCCGCTCACCATCTTGGTGCAGTCCTCAAAGTTTTGGAGGATGGTAAATATGTCAGACATCCATGTCCACTCCTGAGGTCTTATGTGTGGAGTCTGAACTAAATATCGACAGCAACTGCCCTCTTCTGCTCACAAATCCTTTCCAACATAAGCAGTGTAGAGTTCCAGCACGTGGGGACATCACACACTAGCCGGTGAGCAGGAAGCTTCAAACACTGCTGAAGCATGGCAAGGGCAGCTGAAGCTGTAGCTGACTTTCTAAAATGGGCAGACAGATGGTGTACTTTCACTAGCAGATCCGGCAACTCCGGGTAGCTTCTTAGAAAATGTTGAACCACGAGGTTAAGCACATTGCCCAAGCAAGGTACGTTTGTGAGCTAACCTTGCCTCAGAGCTGCCACCAGGTTCTGGCCATTGTCACACACAACCTGGCTGTAGGTTCAGCGGTGTCATCCAAACATCTGACTGTTCTTTCAGCGCTGTCCACAACTCTTCTGCATTGCGTGGTTTGTCACCTATGCAGCTTAGCTTCAGTACAGCCTGTTGCTGCTTGGCTGAGGCAGTGCTGCAGTGCTTCCAGCTTCTGACTGATGTGTTGATTTCAGAGATGGAGGATGAAGAGGAGGATGAGGAGGAGGAGGATGTACAGGAGCTGTAGACTGTGGGGGCAACTCTGATTGACGTAGGGCCAGCAATCCTCGGCGTGGGGAGGATGTGTTCCATCCCAAGGTTCGACTGGGTCCTGAAAGCCACTATGTTAACCCAGTGTGCCATCAGTGAGATGTACCATCTCTGCCCACAAGCACTTGTCCATGTGTCCGTGGTTAGATGGACTTTCCCTGTAACAGCATTGCTGAGGGCACTGGTAATGTTGTGGAACACATGCTGGTGTAATGCCGCTACGGCACACTGGGAGCAATAGTGGCGACTGGGGACCTAGAACCTTGGGACGGCAGCCACCATCAGGTTGCGGAAAGCTTCCATCTCAATGAGCCTAAAAGGCAGCATTTCTAGCACAAGCAGAAGAGAAATATTAGAATTTAGGACTGTGGCCTGTGGGGCGTTGGCTGGGAATTTCTGCTTGCGTTCCAAAGACTGGGTAATAGACAACTGAAGGCTGTGCTGGGACAAGGGGTGGACGGGCTTGATGATGGTGCTGCTTGACTGTGAGCCACAACAGGTGCAGGGCTAGAGGCATCTTTTCATGCATGATGTACTGGGGATTGGCTTCTACGCAAAACAGTGAAAGCAGTGGTGTGACCTGCAGACAATGGTCCTGGAGCCTGGGGTTTGTGTTATGATTGAACTGGTGGTTAGGAGCACTAGAAATGACCAGATGAGCAAACTAGTAATACAGGACGAGCTCTGGGAAGTGGGAGCTCTGCTGACCGCAACCCCTAGTCCTATCACAACAACTAGAAATAGCCGTGGAGCGTTCCTGACTCTGCCTAGATGCCTCTTCACAGCCTGAGCTAACTACCCCTAAAGATAGAAAATACAGCCTACATTGCCTTAGAGAAATTCCCCAAAGAAATAGGCAGCCCCCCACACTTATTGACTGTGAGTTAAGATGGAAGTCACAAACACAGGAATGAAATAGGTTTCAGCAAAGGAGGCCAGCCTTAACTAAACAGACTGAGGATAGAAAAGGTATCTTTGCGGTCAGCATAAAAAACTAACAAAAAACCACGCAGAGTGTGCAAAAGAAACCACCGCACCGACTCACGGCGCGGTGGTGTCACTCTGCATCCCAGAGCTTCCAGCTAACAGGACAAAATCATGATAGCAAGCTGGACAAAAAAACAGTGTAATAAGCTATGGCTTGGATGTACCAAGCCGTTGCCAACTCTTGGGGATTATAACAGATATAAGCTAGAAGAGTGTATCCCAATAAGTTAAAACATAACCTTTACTTAGAATATAAAAATAGAACAAACTATAACAAACAAATAAAGTGCTCACGCCGAAAACTGTGCTCAAGATAAAAAACTGGTTTGATCTCACCAATTGTGGACAAGGGATCCCCACATGGATAAATCGGGTGATCCTAGGGAGGGTCCAAGCAGTAGAATAATGAAAGGGGACAGGGACCTATTCCCCTGTCGTGCCCCAGCACAAAACTCCTGTCCTTACAAGGACAGGCCCAAGTATGCTCTACTATGGACACCCCCCACCAAATATAATGTAGTTGACGCCTCCCTACGCGTTTCTTCACCAATAGTGGAGATTCATCAGGGGAGATTTTTTCATGGCCAAACAGGCCTAGACATCAGTTCAAAAGTCCGTGAGTAAAGTCCACTCAAGCACTCAAAGATACGGAGTATACGCAGTGGCTGTATAGCATCCTGGAGATGGGTGATATCATGTGGCACTCCACCCTGATAAGTGAGTCAGCACCGAGTGGCATCTGCTATCCCTTTTTATACATGGCGGATAAAGAAAAAAATTAATTATAAATCCCTCCCCACCAAGCGGGTCCATACCAACCAATACCTGCCCCCGTACCGGCTCTGATAATACTGCTTACCGGGTCCTTTTGCGCTCCATTACTGGAACGCACGCTGTCTGCCCATGTGTTCAATGGTTGCCGGCCTCTTCCCAGTGCATATCGCGCAACCGGAAGTGCCGACGCCATATTGGATACCTCATTTCCGGTACGCCAGTGCTGTTGTGCGTTCCAAGCATGAAACGCAAGCGGCCGCTAACAACCCGGCGCAGCAGGATGGCATACTCGTATACATAGTACTCCGCTGGTATAAAGCGCTCCGGATGTATAGTTAGGTAGAAAAACCCAGACACATGGCACTGGAGTACTTTATACAGGCCCATTCTCCGTATGTAAACACATAGCTTACGACTCAGGCACAATAGGCTATCAAATACAAAACGGGTGATTGTCATTCAGGCTGGTCCACCCCATGCAGCTTCAGGTCACAGATAAATAAACTACAGAGATAGAATAATAGTCCAATTACGGAGACTGGAAGTGTCCAGACCACATGATCTGCTATAATTACATTCTTCACTATGTAAGGAAGTGTCCACACATAAAAAGAGGCGTATTCGTATGCCTAGTAAGCAGAAAGACGATAACCTGGATATCATTATTATAACAAACTGTGTGCTGTACGAATATTACTTAATGTCAAGGAGTGTGCATACATGAGAAGAAGCACAAACCAATTCTATCATACAAAAAAGGGGGGTGGCAAAAAATATCACCATAATAGCACTATACAGAGGCAGGCATAGATAATATATGTAAGATGCTGCATAATATAAAAGGACAAGGGGATATAGGGTGGGGAAAATGAGAGATAGCCACTTAATAAACTTCAAAGCCACATAGATATCAGATATACAAAGTTTGTTCAAAATGAATTAAGGTACCCCTACCATCTGGAAAGTGACACGGTGTACAGACAGGGAGGCGTCAACTACATTATATTTGGTGGGGGGTGTCCATAGTAAAGCATACTTGGGCCTGTCCTTGTAAGGACAGGAGTTTTGTGCTGGGGCACGACAGGGGAATAGGTCCCTGTCCCCTTTCATTATTCTACTGCTTGGACCCTCCCTAGGATCACCCGATTTATCCATGTGGGGATCCCTTGTCCACAATTGGTGAGATCAAACCAGTTTTTTATCTTGAGCACAGTTTTCGGCGTGAGCACTTTATTTGTTTGTTATAGTTTGTTCTATTTTAATATTCTAAGTAAAGGTTATGTTTTAACTTATTGGGATACACTCTTCTAGCTTATATCTGTTATAATCCCCCAAGAGTTGGCAACGGCTTGGTACATCCAGGCCATAGCTTATTACATTATTATCTAGTTTTGGTATGGCTGGTTCCTTGGCAGCGGGGCCGGACACTAATTTGTGGCTGACTGAAGCAAAGGATATTTTTTCTGAAAAGACCTTTGCCCCAAAAAAAGTATACACCAACATATGGTACGGTCTTTAAAGATCTTACTAGAACTTATAAGGAACAAATAGTCTCTTGGTGGGAGTTACAGAGCCTGGAAAACTATTTAGCTAATAGCATTGTACCTAGGGGCCTGCGAATCTCCCTATTACCAGCTGCACGCTGTAGAACACCACAACTTATGAGCTTGTGGGAGAAGGAGGCTACCTCTAGTTCCCTTAGGCTAATGCAAATTTTGGTGAGTGAGGAGAAGACCAATTTAGAAAGGCTCAATTTAAAACTCAGAGAACAAATTGAGATCACCAAGAAGTTCAGTTCAGAAAGTGATTTTGTCACAAAAGAAAGTCAGCTGCAGAGTACGATTGAAAAATTTCAATACAACCTCAAAGAGAGGAAACATAAGCAATACCTGAGAGACCTACAAGATTTTAAGGACAATAAGATCTACCAGGTAGTGGGAGACCGACGAGAAAGGGTAGATAGAGAGACAGATTTTTCCTCCACTGAAACCGACATTTCTGACACTGAGGGTAGAGTGGGTCCATTTAGAGGTCGACAACGAGGTAAAAACAGAGGCTATCAAAGGGGAGGTAGATATCACTCATCCACTTCAAGGCCGGGTTTTTTAGACCGTCCTTACCAACTGAGGAGTTACAACAACTACAACAAGGAGTAGCCCCACAGGTCATCAATCTATCCAAGAGGCATCTAAATTCTATAGAAAGACTGGAGGTCCAAACACTGTAAAAGGAAACAACAAGCAAAAATATTTTAAGCAAAGAGAGAGGAATCTTAGGAAGGGAAAGGGGTTTTATGTGTGTGTATGTAAAAGACACATGGGTGCATGAACACCACTGGGGGTGGTTGGGGAGTATCGATGACTAGAGGAAGCAGCTGAAATTCAGTTGTTCATTGAGTCCATGGGGGTGACAGGTGTCCAACATAAAAATCCACCTAGTTTCCCTTTGTAGTAGGATTTTATCAAAATCACCCCCTCTGGAAGGTGGAGACACCTTGTCAATCCCCATGAAACTCATGACACCCACATTGCCCCCATGATTTGTGGCAACATGTCTGGCAATGGGGGTATCTCTCTCGTTACGGATGTCCCCCAGATGTTCTCCCACTCGTCTTCTAAATTCTCGGACAGTTTTGCCAATGTACGTTATACCGCAAGTACACACTGCCCTATATACCACCCCTTTTGATTTGCAATTGATGAATTCTTTGATGGTATATGTTTTTTGCGTATGGGTGTCATGGAACTCCTTACCCACCTGTATTGACTCGCACGCAACACATCCTCCACATCTGTAGCACCCCCTCGGCCTCTGTGGTAACCAGGTTGTTTTAGTGGGTGCAGTCAAGTGACTATGCACTAGTCGATCTCCCAGGGACTTACATTTTCTGTATGTGATCTGGGGATGTGTACCCACAACTTCCCTGAGATCCTCGTCCATACCAAGGATACCCCAGTGTTTTTCTAGAATTGACCTCACCGAAGAGGCACCATTGTCAAATGCACAAATCATTCTAATGATGTTATGATTACCCCTCTCCTTTTTTCGTGGCACCAACAGATTATTTCTAATCTGGGCCCTAGCATGATGGTAGGCCTCCCTCAGCACCCGATCAGGGTACCCCCTATCCAAGAACCTAGATCTTAGGTCTCTTGCTTTGATTTTGAAATCCGCATCATTGGAGCAGTTCCTTCTCAAGCGGAGGTACTGGCCCTTAGGAATGCCTCTGTTTAGGGAATACGGGTGATGACTGTCCCATCTCAATACTGAATTTGTGGAAGTGGGTTTTCTGAAAATTGTGGTTTCAAGACCATCATCATTCTCATTTTTGGAGATCAATACATTCAGGAAGGGTAGACTTTTTTCCTCCATTTCAAAGGTGAACCTGAGACCTATGTTGTTTAGATTCAGTGATGCCAGAAATTTCTGGAAAACATCTCTAGTGCCTTTCCACAGGACAAATACGTCGTCTATATATCGAACCCAAAGGTCGATATAGACAGTGTAGATCTCATTAGCTTCCGAAAAAACAATGCTGTCCTCCCACCAGCCCAGGAACAAGTTGGCATAGCTTGGCGCACAAGGGCTGCCCATTGCAGTGCCCCTGAGCTGGTGGAGGACCCTACCATCAAAGCAGAAATAGTTGTTATTAAGAACAAAGTCCAAAAGGGTCATCAAGAATTGGTTATGAGGGCCAAATTGTTGACCCCTCATCCCTAGGAAGTGCCGTACCCCCCGCATCCCACAAACATGTGGGATGGAGGAGTACAGTGACTCAACATCTATGCTTACCAAAAATGTCCCAGGTTCAAGGGAGATTCCCTCGAGCCTCCGTAAAAGGTCCATAGTGTTCCTAATATAGGATGGGAGCGATATCACAAATGGTCTCAGGATCTGATCTATATAAGTTCCCGCATTCTGGCAAATGCTCCCTATCCCCGAGACAATTGGTCTCCCCTTTAGAGGCTCAACTCCCTTGTGGACTTTCGGCAAGGCATAGAAGGTAGCCATAACCGGGTGCTGAGGGAGGAGGAAAGAGAATTCCTCTTGACTGATGAGATTATCAATTTGAGCTCTCTGTAAGATGCCCTCCAAGTCCCTTACACATGATGCTGTTGGATTGTGCATTACTCGAGTATAGGTAGTTTGATCATTTAGCAAGGCCAGACACATATCTTTATATCACTCCACATCCATAACGACCACATTGCCCCCTTTATCAGAGGGCTTAAAGATGACAGTTTTGTCTGTTTCAAGGTTGTGGAGTGCTGTTATCTGTGCCTTGCTAAGATTGTGTCTAGATCATGTCCCTGTGAGTTGTTTAATGTCTCTAGTAGCCAAGTTGAGGAAGACATCTATTGCTGAGACATCCCCTCCCACTGGTGCCATTCTCTTACTCGGGTTCTTCAATTGTGTAAAAGGACCCACGCCTCTATCTGTTTGGGGTATGGTATCTAGGTTAGCTAGTAATTGAACATCCTGTATCATATCTACAGGAATCCCTAGATCGGCTGCAGTTTTTTTATCTTTTTGTTTGAACAATTTATGCCACCTTAGTCTTCTAATGAATAAATGTAAGTCCTTTACCATATCAAACAGGGCAAAATCTGTGGTTGGTATAAAAGAAAGTCCCTTTGAAAGAACCGACATTTCTATAGAATTTAGATGCCTCTTGGATAGATTGATGACCTGTGGGGCTACTCCTTGTTGTAGTTGTTGTAACTCCTCAGTTGGTAAGGACGGTCTAAAAAACCCGGCTTTGAAGTGGATGAGTGATATCTACCTCTCCTTTGATAGCCTCTGTTTTTACCTCGTTGTCGACCTCTAAATGGACCCACTCTACCCTCAGTGTCAGAAATGTCGGTTTCAGTGGAGGAAAAATCTGTCTCTCTATCTACCCTTTCTCGTCGGTCTCCAACTACCTGGTAGATCTTATTGTCCTTAAAATCTTGTAGGTCTCTCAGGTATTGCTTATGTTTCCTCTCTTTGAGGTTGTATTGAAATTTTTCAATCGTACTCTGCAGCTGACTTTCTTTTGTGACAAAATCACTTTCTGAACTGAACTTCTTGGTGATCTCAATTTGTTCTCTGAGTTTTAAATTGAGCCTTTCTAAATTGGTCTTCTCCTCACTCACCAAAATTTGCATTAGCCTAAGGGAACTAGAGGTAGCCTCCTTCTCCCACAAGCTCATAAGTTGTGGTGTTCTACAGCGTGCAGCTGGTAATAGGGAGATTCGCAGGCCCCTAGGTACAATGCTATTAGCTAAATAGTTTTCCAGGCTCTGTAACTCCCACCAAGACACTATTTGTTCCTTATAAGTTCTAGTAAGATCTTTAAAGACCGTACCATATGTTGGTGTATACTTTTTTTGGGGCAAAGGTCTTTTCAGAAAATATATCCTTTGCTTCAGTCAGCCACAAATTAGTGTCCGGCCCCGCTGCCAAGAAACCAGCCATACCAAAACTAGATAATAATGTAATAAGCTATGGCCTGGATGTACCAAGCCGTTGCCAACTCTTGGGGATTATAACAGATATAAGCTAGAAGAGTGTATCCCAATAAGTTAAAACATAACCTTTACTTAGAATATTAAAATAGAACAAACTATAACAAACAAATAAAGTGCTCACGCCGAAAACTGTGCTCAAGATAAAAAACTGGTTTGATCTCACCAATTGTGGACAAGGGATCCCCACATGGATAAATCGGGTGATCCTAGGGAGGGTCCAAGCAGTAGAATAATGAAAGGGGACAGGGACCTATTCCCCTGTCGTGCCCCAGCACAAAACTCCTGTCCTTACAAGGACAGGCCCAAGTATGCTCTACTATGGACACCCCCCACCAAATATAATGTAGTTGACGCCTCCCTGTCTGTACACCGTGTCACTTTCCAGATGGTAGGGGTACCTTAATTCATTTTGAACAAACTTTGTATATCTGATATCTATGTGGCTTTGAAGTTTATTAAGTGGCTATCTCTCATTTTCCCCACCCTATATCCCCTTGTCCTTTTATATTATGCAGCATCTTACATATATTATCTATGCCCGCCTCTGTATAGTGCTATTATGGTGATATTTTTTGCCACCCCCCTTTTTTGTATGATAGAATTGGTTTGTGCTTCTTCTCATGTATGCACACTCCTTGACATTAAGTAATATTCGTACAGCACACAGTTTGTTATAATAATGATATCCAGGTTATCGTCTTTCTGCTTACTAGGCATACGAATACGCCTCTTTTTATGTGTGGACACTTCCTTACATAGTGAAGAATGTAATTATAGCAGATCATGTGGTCTGGACACTTCCAGTCTCCGTAATTGGACTATTATTCTATCTCTGTAGTTTATTTATCTGTGACCTGAAGCTGTATGGGGTGGACCAGCCTGAATGACAATCACCCGTTTTGTATTTGATAGCCTATTGTGCCTGAGTCGTAAGCTATGTGTTTACATACGGAGAATGGGCCTGTATAAAGTACGCCAGCGCCATGTGTCCGGGTTTTTCTACCTAACTATACATCCGGAGCGCTTTATACCAGCGGAGTACTATGTATACGAGTATGCCATCCTGCTGCGCCGGGTTGTTAGCGGCCGCTTGCGTTTCATGCTTGGAACGCACAACAGCACTGGCGTACCGGAAATGAGGTATCCAATATGGCGTCGGCACTTCCGGTTGCGCGATATGCACTGGGAAGAGGCCGGCAACCATTGAACACATGGGCAGACAGCGTGCGTTCCAGTAATGGAGCGCAAAAGGACCCGGTAAGCAGTATTATCAGAGCCGGTACGGGGGCAGGTATTGGTTGGTATGGACCCGCTTGGTGGGGAGGGATTTATAATTAATTTTTTTCTTTATCTGCCACGTATAAAAAGGGATAGCAGATGCCACTCGGTGCTGACTCACTTATCAGGGTGGAGTGCCACATGATATCACCCATCTCCAGGATGCTATACAGCCACTGCGTATACTCCGTATCTTTGAGTGCTTGAGTGGACTTTACTCACGGACTTTTGAACTGATGTCTAGGCCTTTTTGGCCATGAAAAAATCTCCCCTGATGAATCTCCACTATTGGTGAAGAAACGCGTAGGGAGGCGTCAACTACATTATATTTGGTGGGGGGTGTCCATAGTAGAGCATACTTGGGCCTGTCCTTGTAAGGACAGGAGTTTTGTGCTGGGGCACGACAGGGGAATAGGTCCCTGTCCCCTTTCATTATTCTACTGCTTGGACCCTCCCTAGGATCACCCGATTTATCCATGTGGGGATCCCTTGTCCACAATTGGTGAGATCAAACCAGTTTTTTATCTTGAGCACAGTTTTCGGCGTGAGCACTTTATTTGTTTGTTATAGTTTGTTCTATTTTAATATTCTAAGTAAAGGTTATGTTTTAACTTATTGGGATACACTCTTCTAGCTTATATCTCTACAAAAAAACAGTGGTAACAAATAAGCTAGCAGGGACTTAGCTTTTGCTGAAGTAGACAGGTCATCTGAAAGATCCAAGAGAACTGAAACAGTACTAGGACATTGACAGCTGGTATCAGGTAACGATCTGAGTGGAGTTAAATAGAGCAGCCAGCCAAGGCCTAAACGAGGTCAGCTGGGGAAGGAACCTCAGAACCAGCAGCTCCTCTCACAGCCACCAGAGGGAGTCCATGGACAGTACTCGCCGAAATACCATTCACAACCACAGGAGGGAGTTCGAGAACAGAATTCACAACAGTACCCCCCCCCTTGAGGAGGGGTCACCGAACCCTCACCAGAGCCTCCAGGCCTATCTGGACGAGCCAAATGAAAGGCACGAACAAGATCGGCAGCATGAACATCAGAGGCTACCACCCAGGAATTATCCTCCTGACCATAACCTTTCCACTTGACCAGGTACTGAAGTTTCCGTCTCGAAACACGAGAATCCAAAATCTTCTCCACCACATACTCCAACTCCCCCTCAACCAACACCGGGGCAGGAGGATCAACGGAGGGAACCATAGGAGCCACATATCTCCGCAATAACGACCTATGGAACACATTATGGATGGCGAAAGACGCTGGAAGGTCCAAACGAAATGACACAGGATTAAGAATTTCAGAAATCTTATAAGGACCAATGAAACGAGGCTTAAACTTAGGAGACGAAACCTTCATAGGAACATAACGAGATGACAACCAAACCAAATCCCCAACATGAAGTCGGGGACCAACACAGCGACGGCGGTTAGCGAAACGTTGAGCCTTCTCCTGGGACCAGGTACGGACTGGAGCTAAAATTCAGTCCTGGCATTTGAAATCACACAGGCCCATGTTGTCGCCGTCCCCATGAACCAGATGGGGATATATTACTAATATTACCCTGGATAGAGGAAAGGAAGATTTTCTACAAGACCAATATTTCTAATGATTCCCGTGGCCTGCTGGGGTAAGTGATGGAGTCAGCGACTTTGTGCTCCATCCAAACTCTTAATAGGATGAATGTCTTGAGAACACCGATTGACAGCGTAGCAGACAAGGCAGCCCATGACCAGACAGGTCCTTCTGGCATTTGCCAGAATTGCCAGATGGCCAGTCCGGCCCTGCCTGGGACAATGTCAAATTGTCCACTACGTGAGTCCAAATTTGCTGCAACCTGTCCACCACAGAATCCACACCAGGACAGTCCGAAGGCTCAACCTGCCCTGACGAAAAACAAGGGTGGAAACCAGAATTACAGAAAAAGGGCGAAACCAAAGTGGCCGAGCTGGCTCGATTATTAAGGGCGAACTCAGCCAAAGGCAAGAAGGACACCCAATCATCCTGATCAGCAGAAACAAAGCATCTCAGATATGTTTCCAAAGTCTGATTGGTTCGTTCGGTTTGGCCATTTGTCTGAGGATGGAAGGCTGAAGAAAAATACAAATCAATGCCCATCTTAGCACAAAAGGACCGCCAAAATCTTGAAACAAACTGGGAACCTCTGTCCGACACGATGTTCTCTGGAATGCCATGTAAACGGACCACATGCTGGAAAAACAATGGAACCAAATCAGAGGAGGAAGGCAATGGACCATCTTAGAGAAGCGATCACAAACCACCCAGATAACTGACATCCTCTGAGAGACAGGGAGATCTGAAATAAAATCCATGGAAATATGCGTCCGGGGCCTTTTCGGGACCGGCAAGGGCAAAAGCAACCCACTGGCACGAGAACAGCAGGGCTTAGCCCGAGCACAAGTCCCACAGGACTGCACAAAAGAACGCACATCTCGTGACAAGGAAGGCCACCAAAAGGATCTAGCCACCAAATCTCTGGTACCAAAGATTCCAGGATGACCAGCCAACACCGAACAATGAACCTCAGAGATAACTCTACTAGTCCATCTATCGGGGACAAACAGCTTCTCCGCTGGGCAACGGTCAGGTCTATCAGCCTGAAACTCCTGCAGCACCCACCGCAAATCAGGGGAGATGGCAGACAAAACTACCCTCTCTTTGAGAATACCAGCCGGCTCAGGAACTCCCGGAGAATCAGGCACAAAACTCCTTGAAAGGGCATCAGCCTTCACATTGTTAGAACCCGGAAGGTACGAAACCACAAAATTGAAGCGGGAGAAAAACAGCGACCATCGAGCCTGTCTAGGATTCAACCGCTTGGCAGACTCGAGATAAGTCAGATTCTTGTGATCCGTCAAGACCACCACGCGATGCTTGGCTCCTTCAAGCCAATGTCGCCACTCCTCAAACGCCCACTTCATAGCCAACAACTCTCGATTGCCCACATCATAATTGCACTCAGCAGGCGAAAACTTTCTAGAAAAGAAAGCACATGGTTTCATCACAGAGCCATCAGAACCTCTTTGTGACAAAACAGCCCCTGCTCCAATCTCAGAAGCATCCACCTCGACCTGAAACGGGAGCGAAACATCTGGCTGACACAACACAGGGACAGAAGAAAAACGACGCTTCAACTCCTGAAAAGCCTCAACGGCCGCAGAGGACCAATTGACCACATCAGCACCTTTCTTGGTCAAATCAGTCAATGGTTTAACAACACTAGAAAAATTAGTGATGAAGCAATGGTAAAAATTAGCAAAGCCCAGGAATTTCTGAAGGCTCTTCACAGAAGTAGGCTGAGTCCAATCATAAATGGCCTGAACTTTAACAGGGTCCATCTCGATAGTAGAAGGGGAAAAAATGAAGCCCAAAAATGAAACCCTCTGAACTCCAAAGAGACATTTAGACCCCTTCACAAACAAGGAATAAGCACGAAGGACCTGGAACACCATTCTGACCTGCTTCACATGAGACTCCCAATCGTCCGAAAAGACCAAAATATCATCCAAATATACAATCATGAATCTATCCAGGTACTTTCGGAAGATGTCATGCATAAAGGACTGAAACACAGATGGAGCATTAGAAAGCCCGAATGACATCACCAAGTACTCAAAATGGCCCTCGGGCGTATTAAATGCTGTTTTCCATTCATCGCCCCGTTTAATACGCACAAGATTATATGCCCCTCAAAGATCTATCTTGGTGAACTAGCTAGCCCCCTTAATCCGAGCAAACAAATCAGACAGTAGCGGCAAAGGGTACTGAAATTTGACGGTGATTTTATTGAGAAGGCGGTAATCTATACAAGGTCTCAGAGAACCATCCTTCTTGGCCACAAAAAAGAACCCTGCTCCCAACGGTGACGACGACGGGCGAATATGCCCTTTCTCCAAGGACTCCTTTATATAACTCCGCATTGCAGCGTGTTCTGGCACAGATAAATTGAACAGTCGGCCCTTCTGAAACTTACTACCAGGAATCAAATTAATAGCACAATTGCAATCCCTATGAGGAGGTAGGGCACTGGATTTGGGCTCATCAAATACATCCCAGTAATCTGACAAGAACTCAGGGACTTCAGAAGGATGGGAAGATGAAATAGACAACAATGGGACATCCCCATGTACCCCTTGACAACCCCAACTGGATACAGACATTGATTTCCAATAGGGTTGAGCGAAACGGGTCGATCATTTTCAAAAGTCGCCGACTTTTGGCTAAGTCGGCGTCTCATGAAACCCGATCCGACCCCTGTGCTTGTCGGCCATGCGGTACGCGACTTTCGCGCCAAAGTCGCGTTTCAATGACGCGAAAAGCGCCATTTCTCAGCCAATGAAGGTGAACGCAGAGTGTGGGCAGCGTGATGACATAGATCCTGGTCCCCACCATCTTAGAGAAGGGCATTGCAGTGATTGGCTTGCTGTCTGCGGCGTCACAGGGGCTATAAAGGGGCGTTCCCGCCGACCGCCATCTTACTGCTGCTGATCTGAGCTTAGGGACAGGTTGCTGCCGCTTCATCAGAAGCAGGGAGAGCGTTAGGCAGGGTCCACTAACCACCAAACCGCTTGTGCTGCAGCGATTTCCACTGTCCAACACCACCTTCGGTGTGCAGGGACTGTGGAAGCTATTTTTTTTTTTTTTTCCCCTCAGCGCTGTAGCTCATTGGGCTGCCCTAGAAGGCTCCGTGATAGCTGTATTGCTGTGTGTACGCCACTGTGGAAACCAACTGCTTTTTTCAAAGCACATATCCTCTTGTTCCTTCCTTTCTGCACAGCTATCTTTTCTGTTTTTCCACACTTTTTATTTAATTTGTGCATCAGTCCACTCCTATTGCTGCCTGCCATACCTGGCTTACATTACTGCAGGGAGATAGTAATTGTAGGACAGTTTTTTTTTTTTTTTTGTTTTTTTTTTTTGTGGGAGATTAAGATTGGCATTTCTGCTACAGTGCCATCCCTGTGTGTGCCATCTCTCACTGAGTGGGCCATAGAAAGCCTATTTATTTTTTCCGTGATTTGTGTTCTAAAATCTACCTCAACACAAAAACAGTACATCAATCAGTGGGAGAAAAATATTGGCCTCAGTCAGGGCTTGTGTGCCACTGCTGTGTGTGCTATCTCTCATTCAGTGGGCTATAGCAAGCCTATTTTTTTTTTTTTTTTTTAATATTATTTGGTTTCTAATTCTCCCTGAAAAAAAAAAAAAAAACCTAAAAAAACAGTGGGAGAATAATATTGCCCTTTCAGCTTGTGTGCCAGTCTTGACTCCTGGGTGTGCCACCTCTCTCCCTCTCATTCAGTGGGCCATAGAAAGCCTATTTATTTTTTTTTTTAAATATTATTGGGTTTCTAAAGTCTCCCTGAAAAAACAAAAAATACATAAAAAAACAGTGGGAGAGTAATATTGCCCTTTCAGCTTGTGTGCCAGTCTTGACTCCTGGGTGTGCCACCTCTCTCCCTTTCATTCAGTGGGCCATAGAAAGCCTATTTATTTTTTCCATGATTTGTGTTCTAAAATCTACCTCAACACAAAAACACTACATCAATCAGTGGGAGAAAAATATTGGCCTCAGTCAGGGCTTGTGTGCCACTGCTGTGTGTGCTATCTCTCATTCAGTGGGCTATAGCAAGCCTATTTTTTTTTTTTTTTTTTTTTTTTAATATTATTTGGTTTCTAAAGTCTCCCTGAAAAAAAAAACAAAACATAAAAAAACAGTGGGAGAGTAATATTGCCCTTTCAGCTTGTGTGCCAGTCTTGACTCCTGGGTGTGCCACCTCTCTCCCTTTCATTCAGTGGGCCATAGAAAGCCTATTTATTTTTTGGTTTTTTTAATATTATTTGGTTTCTAAAGTCTCCCTGAAAATAAAAAAAAAAAATACATAAAAAAACAGTGGGAGAGTAATATTGCCATTTCAGCTTGTGTGCCAGTCTTGACTCCTGGGTGTGCCACCTCTCTCCCTCTCATTCAGTGGGCCATAGAAAGCCTTGTTTTTTTGTTTTTTTTTTAATATTATTTGGTTTCTAAAGTCTCCCTGAAAATAAAAAAAAAAAACATAAAAAAACAGTGGGAGAGTAATATTGCCATTTCAGCTTGTGTGCCAGTCTTGACTCCTGGGTGTGCCACCTCTCTCTCTAATTGTGGGCCATAGAAAGCCTATTTATTTTTTGGTTTTTTTAATATTATTTGGTTTCTAAAGTCTCCCTGAAAATAAAAAAAAAAAATACATAAAAAAACAGTGGGAGAGTAATATTGCCCTTTCAGCTTGTGTGCCAGTCTTGACTCCTGGGTGTGCCACCTCTCTCCCTTTCATTCAGTGGGCCATAGAAAGCCTATTTATTTTTTGGTTTTTTTAATATTATTTGGTTTCTAAAGTCTCCCTGAAAATAAAAAAAAAAAATACATAAAAAAATAGTGGGAGAGTAATATTGCCATTTCAGCTTGTGTGCCAGTCTTGACTCCTGGGTGTGCCACCTCTGTCCCTCTCATTCAGTGGGCCATAGAAAGCCTTGTTTTTTTTTTTTTTTTTAAATATTATTTGGTTTCTAAAGTCTCCCTGAAAATAAAAAAAAAATACATAAAAAAACAGTGGGAGAGTAATATTGCCATTTCAGCTTGTGTGCCAGTCTTGACTCCTGGGTGTGCCACCTCTCTCTCTAATTGTGGGCCATAGAAAGCCTTTTTATTTTTTTCCTTCATTTGTGTTTTAAAATCAACCTCAACACAAAAACACTACATCAATCAGTGGGAGAAAAATATTGGCCTCAGTCAGGGCTTGTGTGCCACTCCTGTGCGTGCCATCTCTCATTCAGTGGGCCATAGAAAGCCTTGTTTTTTTTTTTTTTTTTTAAATATTATTTGGTTTCTAAAGTCTCACAGAGAAAAAAAAAAAAATAAATTAGGTGGGAGATTAATATTGACATTAGTGCTTGAGTGACAGTCCTGCGTGTGTGTCATCTCTGTGATTTGGTGTCACAGAAAACAGAGTGTGTAACATTGTGCCTGATTTTCCTTGTGGTCTCACCAACCTGTTAAGGGATATTGAAATCATACTGAAGTTATAGCTCACCGTGTAAGTTGTTTGACAGCAACAAATAAAGTTAGTTTGGTTACGATTTTTAAACAATGAGGAAGTCTGGTGCAAGAGGTCGTCGTGGGCGTTCATTGTCAGCTGGTAATGATGGTAGTGGTAGTGGAGCATCAGGTGGTCGTGGGGATAAAAATATTCCACCTAAGTCTGGAGCTGTGGAGCCAGTTTCGTCGTCAGGCTACACAAGGCCTTGAACGCTCTCTTTTCTGGGAGTAGGAAAACCGCTTTTAAAGGCTGAGCAGCAACAGCAAGTTTTGGCTTACATTGCAGACTCAGCCTCTAGCTCTTTTGCCTCCTCTTCCGAAACTGGTAAATGTAAAAGCAGCGCGTCGCTTGTGGATGTTCACGGTCAGGGACAAGTCGCTTCCTTGTCCTCCTCAGCAAAAACTACAACAAGAGAGAAGGATGCAGCAGGCGACACAACGGGTCACTCCATGGAGCTCTTTACACATACCGTCCCTGGCTTAGAAAGTGAAACATTTAACAGGCCATGCCCATTACAAGTAGATTCTGACATGGAGTGCACTGATGCACAGCCACAGCCAGAGTACTATGCTGCTCCTTTGACTCAGACCACCACATTGCCCTCTCAGGGT
Source organism: Ranitomeya variabilis (assembly GCF_051348905.1). Taxonomy (NCBI): domain Eukaryota; kingdom Metazoa; phylum Chordata; class Amphibia; order Anura; family Dendrobatidae; genus Ranitomeya; species Ranitomeya variabilis. Next base: position 1,079,488,310 of record NC_135233.1, read on the forward strand.
ACAGATCCACAATCAGACCCTGATGAGACTATGTTGCCCCGCCACGAACGCTATACCACCGACCGACACAGTGACACAGACGAAGTTGCACACGAGCTCGAAGAGGAGGTAATAGATGACCCAGTTATTGACCCCGATTGGCAGCCATTGGGGGAACAGGGTGCAGGCGGCAGTAGTTCAGAAGCGGAGGTGGAGGAGGGGCCGCAGCAGGCATCAACATCGCAACAGGTTCCATCTGCCGGGCCCGTATCTGGCCCAAAACGCGTGTCAAAGCCAAAACCTGTTGGAGGACAGCGTGGCCATCCGGTTAAAGCTCAGTCTGCAATCCCTGAAAAGGGATCCGAGTCTAGGAAGAGTGCAGTCTGGCATTTTTTTAAACAACATCCAACTGATCAGCGCAAAGTCATCTGTCAAAAATGTTCAACTAGCTTAAGCAGAGGTCAGAATCTGAAAAGTCTAAATACTAGTTGCATGCATAGACACTTAACCACCATGCATTTTCAAGCCTGGACTAACTACCAAACGTCCCTTAAGGTTGTAGCACCCTCGGCCAATGAAGCTAGTCAGCAACGCAACATCCCTTCCGTCACTGTAAGGCCACCATTTTCCGCACCACCGGCAGTATCTGTGCAGGTTTCTTTGCCAGCCAAAAGCAGTCAGGGTCAGGGAATCACCAGTTTAGTAGGAGGAAATATTGCATCTAGGGCACCGGCGGAAACAATACCGTCTCCAACCGTCTCTCAGTCTGCCATGTACACCGGCACACCCGAAAGTTCCACGATCTCCTGCTCTCCAGTCCAGCTCACCCTACATGAGACTCTGGTTAGAAAAAGGAAGTACTTATCCTCGCATCCGCGTACACAGGGTTTTAACGCCCACATAGCTAGACTAATCTCGTTAGAGATGATGCCCTACCGTTTAGTTGAAAGCGAAGCTTTTAAAGCCCTGATGGAGTACGCTGAACCACGATACGAGCTACCTAGTCGACACTTTTTTTCCAGAAAAGCCATCCCAGCCCTGCACCAGCATGTTAAACAGCGCATCGTCCATGCACTTAGGCAATCTGTGAGTACAAAGGTGCACCTGACTACAGATGCATGGACCAGTAGGCATGGCCAGGGACGTTATGTGTCCATCACGGCACACTGGGTGAATGTGGTGGATGCAGGGTCCACAGGCGACATCAATTTAGGGACAGTTGTGCCTAGCCCACGGTCTAGGAAACAGTTGGCTGTAGGCGTTCGCACCCCCTCCTCCTCCTCCTCGTCCTCCTGCAGAAGCTACAGCTCTTCCACAGAACGCAGTCGGCCAACCACTCCATCGGCAGATGACACTGTTGCACACCAGTTGTCCCATTATGGGCCAGCTACTGCCAAGCGTCAGCAGGCTGTATTGGCTATGAAGTGTTTGGGCGACAACAGACACACCGCGGAAGTTCTGTCCGAGTTCTTGCAACAAGAAACGCAGTCGTGGCTGGGCACAGTAGATCTTGAGGCAGGCAAGGTAGTGAGTGATAACGGAAGGAATTTCATGGCTGCCATCTCCCTTTCCCAACTGAAACACATTCCTTGCCTGGCTCACACCTTAAACCTGGTGGTGCAGTGCTTATTGAAAACTTATCCTGGGTTCTCCGACCTGCTCCTCAAAGTGCGTGCACTTTGCTCACATATCCGACGTTCGCCTGTACACGCCAGCCGTATGCAGACCTATCAGCGGTCTTTGAACCTTCCCCAGCATCGCCTAATCATAGACGTTGCAACAAGGTGGAACTCAACACTGCACATGCTTCAGAGACTGTGCGAACAGAGGCGTGCTGTTATTTATTTGTGGGAGGATACACGGGCAGGCAGTAGGATGGCAGACATGGAGTTGTCAGGTGTGCAGTGGTCGAAGATACAAGACATGTGTCAAGTCCTTCAGTGTTTTGAGGAATGCACACGGCTGGTTAGTGCAGACAACGCCGTAATAAGCATGAGCATCCCCCTAATGCGTCTGCTGATGCAAAGTTTGACGCACATAAAGGAGCAGGCGTCTGCACCAGAGGAAGAGGGAAGCCTTGATGACAGTCAGCCATTGTCTGGTCAGGGCAGTGTACAGGACGAGGTAGCGGGCGAAGAGGAGGTGGAGGACGAGGAGGATGATGGGGATGAGTATATTTTTAATGCCGAACCTTTCCCGGGGGCACAGGAAATTGGTTGCGTGTCACGGCCGGGTTCTGGTTTTTTGAGGGACACAAGTGACGTAGATTTGCCTGCAACTGCCCCTCAACCAATCACAACCGGAGATTTGACAACTGGAACTTTGGCCCACATGGCGGATTATGCCTTACGTATCCTAAAAAGGGACACACGCATTACGAAAATGATGAACGATGACGATTACTGGTTGGCCTGCCTCCTTGATCCACGCTATAAAGGCAAATTGCAAAATATTATGCCACATGAGAACTTGGAACTAATATTAGCAACCAAACAATCAACTCTTGTTGACCGTTTGCTTCAGGCATTCCCAGCACACAGCGCACGTGATCGTTCTCACACAAGCTCCAGGGGGCAGCAGACTAGGAGTGTTAGGGGTGCACACATCAGAAGTGGCGTTGGACAGAGGGGTTTTCTGACCAGGTTGTGGAGTGATTTTGCTATGACCGCAGACAGGACAGGTACTGCTGCATCAATTGAAAGTGACAGGAGACAACATTTGTCCAGTATGGTTACTAACTATTTTTCATCCCTTATCGATGTTCTCCCTCAACCGTCATTCCCATTTGATTACTGGGCCTCCAAATTAGACACCTGGCCAGAATTGGCAGAATATGCATTGCAGGAGCTTGCTTGCCCGGCAGCAAGTGTCCTATCAGAAAGAGTATTCAGTGCTGCAGGTTCAATATTAACCGAAAAAAGGACTCGTCTGGCTACCCAAAATGTTGACGATCTAACATTCATTAAAATGAACCACAACTGGATTTCGAAATCTTTTGCCCCACCTTGCCCGGCCGACACCTAGCTTTCCTATGAAAAGCTCTTGCCTGTGAATTACTTTTCTAATGTCTAATTTGCTGCAGCTGATTGTACAGCATACGACATGTTTACACCTCCCTAAATGGCAAAACTCCCCACACGGGGCCGTGGTATCGCGACTTGGCGCAAGCACCCGTGAGACTGCTGTTTGTCTGAAGAGGTGGGTGTGCTCGCTTTTGGTTGACGGCATTGCTACTGGGTCCCTCATAGTACAATGTAGTGTCTCTGGCGGTGGTGGTGCGCACCCAACGTCAGACACACCGTTGTAACATGAGGGGCCCTGGGGCGGTCCCGCCGGCCTCAAGAGAGTTCCCCCCTACCCCAGCTCAAAATGTGCTCTACCACGTGCAAAATTATGTCGCACAGCTCCACCAATCTTTAGTCTATTCGCTGACATCATTCAATGTCTGGCACTGACAATACAAATTTGTAGACATCTATGATGCAACTTAAAGTAGTCTGTGTCTGTGTCCTATATTGGCACCATTAAATAGTTACTGCCAAATTACAATGTCAGAAACTCAGTAGATGAGCCCACCCCTGTACCTAAGTATGCCACCTTTTTTTTTTGTTTTGGTTGTTTTGCGAGACATTAACATCTATTTATATTTTGGGAGTACTGGGACAGACACTCCTTGCACTACTCCTCCACTCACCACCAAGCTGCCTGTGTATCCATGTAACCGCTGTAAAACTGCCATGAGCCTATTGTTTGTTATTTTAGGCCTTTGATAGCCTGTCTGCGGTCCCTACTTTAAATACTCCTCCACTGACCACCAAGCTGCCTGCCCGTGTATCCATGTAACCGCTGTGAAACTGCCATGAGCCTATTGTTTGTTATGTTAGGCCTTTGATAGCCTGTCTGCGGTCCCTACTTTAAATACTCCTCCACTGACCAGACCACTGCTGCCCGTGTACCCCTGGAACCAATTATAAAGTGCCTACAGCCAGCCCATTTTCTTATGTTAGGCCTTTGAAGCCTGTCTGCGGTCCCTACTTTAAATACTCCTCCACTGACCAGACCACTGCTGCCCGTGTACCCCTGGAACCAATTATAAAGTGCCTACAGCCAGCCCATTTTCTTATGTTAGGCCTTTGAAGCCTTTCTGCGGTCCCTACTTTAAATACTCCTCCACTCACCACCACCAAGCTGCCTGCCCGTGTATCCATGTAACCGCTGTGAAACTGCCATGAGCCTATTGTTTGTTATTTTAGGCCTTTGATAGCCTGTCTGCGGTCCCTACTTTAAATACTCCTCCACTCACCACCAAGCTGCCTGTGTATCCATGTAACCGCTGTAAAACTGCCATGAGCCTATTGTTTGTTATTTTAGGCCTTTGATAGCCTGTCTGCGGTCCCTACTTTAAATACTCCTCCACTGACCAGACCACTGCTGCCCGTGTACCCCTGGAACCAATTATAAAGTGCCTACAGCCAGCCCATTTTCTTATGTTAGGCCTTTGAAGCCTGTCTGCGGTCCCTACTTTAAATACTCCTCCACTCACCACCACCAAGCTGCCTGCCCGTGTATCCATGTAACCGCTGTGAAACTGCCATGAGCCTATTGTTTGTTATTTTAGGCCTTTGATAGCCTGTGTGCGGTCCCTACTTTAAATACTCCTCCACTCACCACCAAGCTGCCTGCCCGTGTATCCATGTAACCGCTGTGAAACTGCCATGAGCCTATTGTTTGTTATTTTAGGCCTTTGATAGCCTGTGTGCGGTCCCTACTTTAAATACTCCTCCACTCACCACCAAGCTGCCTGCCCGTGTATCCATGTAACCGCTGTGAAACTGCCATGAGCCTATTGTTTGTTATTTTAGGCCTTTGATAGCCTGTCTGCGGTCCCTACTTTAAATACTCCTCCACTCACCACCAAGCTGCCTGCCCGTGTATCCATGTAACCGCTGTGAAACTGCCATGAGCCTATTGTTTGTTATGTTAGGCCTTTGATAGCCTGTCTGCGGTCCCTACTTTAAATACTCCTCCACTGACCAGACCACTGCTGCCCGTGTACCCCTGGAACCAATTATAAAGTGCCTACAGCCAGCCCATTTTCTTATGTTAGGCCTTTGAAGCCTGTCTGCGGTCCCTACTTTAAATACTCCTCCACTGACCAGACCACTGCTGCCCGTGTACCCCTGGAACCAATTATAAAGTGCCTACAGCCAGCCCATTTTCTTATGTTAGGCCTTTGAAGCCTGTCTGCGGTCCCTACTTTAAATACTCCTCCACTCACCACCACCAAGCTGCCTGCCCGTGTATCCATGTAACCGCTGTGAAACTGCCATGAGCCTATTGTTTGTTATTTTAGGCCTTTGATAGCCTGTCTGCGGTCCCTACTTTAAATACTCCTCCACTCACCACCAAGCTGCCTGCCCGTGTATCCATGTAACCGCTGTGAAACTGCCATCATGAGCCTATTGTTTGTTATGTTAGGCCTTTGATAGCCTGTCTGCGGTCCCTACTTTAAATACTCCTCCACTGACCAGACCACTGCTGCCCGTGTACCCCTGGAACCAATTATAAAGTGCCTACAGCCAGCCCATTTTCTTATGTTAGGCCTTTGATAGCCTGTCTGCGGTCCCTACTTTAAATACTCCTCCACTCACCACCAAGCTGCCTGCCCGTGTATCCATGTAACCGCTGTGAAACTGCCATCATGAGCCTATTGTTTGTTATGTTAGGCCTTTGATAGCCTGTCTGCGGTCCCTACTTTAAATACTCCTCCACTGACCAGACCACTGCTGCCCGTGTACCCCTGGAACCAATTATAAAGTGCCTACAGCCAGCCCATTTTCTTATGTTAGGCCTTTGAAGCCTGTCTGCGGTCCCTACTTTAAATACTCCTCCACTGACCAGACCACTGCTGCCCGTGTACCCCTGGAACCAATTATAAAGTGCCTACAGCCAGCCCATTTTCTTATGTTAGGCCTTTGAAGCCTGTCTGCGGTCCCTACTTTAAATACTCCTCCACTCACCACCACCAAGCTGCCTGCCCGTGTATCCATGTAACCGCTGTGAAACTGCCATGAGCCTATTGTTTGTTATTTTAGGCCTTTGATAGCCTGTCTGCGGTCCCTACTTTAAATACTCCTCCACTCACCACCAAGCTGCCTGCCCGTGTATCCATGTAACCGCTGTGAAACTGCCATCATGAGCCTATTGTTTGTTATGTTAGGCCTTTGATAGCCTGTCTGCGGTCCCTACTTTAAATACTCCTCCACTGACCAGACCACTGCTGCCCGTGTACCCCTGGAACCAATTATAAAGTGCCTACAGCCAGCCCATTTTCTTATGTTAGGCCTTTGAAGCCTGTCTGCGGTCCCTACTTTAAATACTCCTCCACTGACCAGACCACTGCTGCCCGTGTACCCCTGGAACCAATTATAAAGTGCCTACAGCCAGCCCATTTTCTTATGTTAGGCCTTTGAAGCCTGTCTGCGGTCCCTACTTTAAATACTCCTCCACTCACCACCACCAAGCTGCCTGCCCGTCTATCCATGTAACCGCTGTAAAACTGCAATGAGCCTATTGTTTGTTATTTTAGGCCTTTGATAGCCTGTCTGCGGCCCCTACTTGCAATACTCCTCCACTGACCACAATGCTGCCTGGAGTGCCTGCCTGTGTATCCATGTAACCGATGTAAAACTGCCATGACTGCCTACTGTTTGTTATTTTAGGCCTTTGATAGCCTGTCTGCAGCCCCTACTTGCAATACTCCTCCACTGACCACACCAATGCTGCCCGTGTACCCCTGGAACCTATTTAAAAGTTCATAGAGCCTAGTTATATATTTTATTTACTATTAATAAGGCCATGATGGACTACGCTGTACCACGCTACAAGCTAACCAGTCGACACTTCTTTTGCGAGAAAAGCCATCCCAACCCTCCACCAGCATGTAGAAGACCGCATTGTCCATGCACTCTGGCAATCTGTGAGTACAAAGGTGCACCTGACAACAGACGCATGGACCTGTAGGCATGGCCACGGAAGATTACGTGTCCATTACGGCGCAATGGGTTAATGTGGTGGATGCATGGTCCACAGGGGACAGCCTACTAAGTCTGTCTGCAGTCCCTAATTCAAATTGTGCTCCACTGTCTAAATCGGAACTTCCACCTTCTGGCTTTCGGCCTATAGTATCAGAAATTAAACTGCATTTGGCCTTCAACTTTGGTTAGGGCCTACTAACGGCTTCTGCCCCTCCCTGGTGTTGCCCTCAACTAAATAAAGCTGAGCTTCAACCTTCTGCTCCAAATTACCATTTTGAAAAATGCAATAGGCTTTTCAGGCCTACTAAAGGAGTCTGTCTGTGTGCCCCTCCCTGGTGTTGTCCTCAACTAAATAAAGCTGAGCTTCAACCTTCCGGCTCTCATTATGTGGTTTTAAAAAAAAAAAAGGTGGTTAGGGCCTACTAACGGCTTCTGCCCCTCCCTGGTGTTGTCCTCAACTAAATAAAGCTGAGCTTCAACCTTCCGGCTCTCATTATGTGGTTTTAAAAAAAAAAAGGTGGTTAGGGCCTACTAACGGCTTCTGCCCCTCCCTGGTGTTGTCCTCAACTAAATAAAGCTGAGCTTCAACCTTCCGGCTCTCATTATGTGGTTTTAAAAAAAAAAAAGGTGGTTAGGGCCTACTAACGGCTTCTGCCCCTCCCTGGTGTTGTCCTCAACTAAATAAAGCTGAGCTTCAACCTTCCGGCTCTCATTATGTGGTTTTAAAAAAAAAAATGGTGGTTAGGGCCTACTAACGGCTTCTGCCCCTCCCTGGTGTTGTCCTCAACTAAATAAAGCTGAGCTTCAACCTTCCGGCTCTCATTATGTGGTTTTAAAAAAAAAAAGGTGGTTAGGGCCTACTAACGGCTTCTGCCCCTCCCTGGTGTTGTCCTCAACTAAATAAAGCTGAGCTTCAACCTTCCGGCTCTCATTATGTGGTTTTAAAAAAAAAAAAGGTGGTTAGGGCCTACTAACGGCTTCTGCCCCTCCCTGGTGTTGTCCTCAACTAAATAAAGCTGAGCTTCAACCTTCCGGCTCTCATTATGTGGTTTTAAAAAAAAAAAAGGTGGTTAGGGCCTACTAACGGCTTCTGCCCCTCCCTGGTGTTGTCCTCAACTAAATAAAGCTGAGCTTCAACCTTCCGGCTCTCATTATGTGGTTTTAAAAAAAAAAAGGTGGTTAGGGCCTACTAACGGCTTCTGCCCCTCCCTGGTGTTGTCCTCAACTAAATAAAGCTGAGCTTCAACCTTCCGGCTCTCATTATGTGGTTTTAAAAAAAAAAAATGGTGGTTAGGGCCTACTAACGGCTTCTGCCCCTCCCTGGTGTTGTCCTCAACTAAATAAAGCTGAGCTTCAACCTTCCGGCTCTCATTAAGTGGTTTTAAAAAAAAAATGGTGGTTAGGGCCTACTAACGGCTTCTGCCCCTCCCTGGTGTTGCCCTCAACTAAATAAAGCTGAGCTTCAACCTTCTGCTCCAAATTACCATTTTAAAAAATGCAATAGGCTTTTCCGGCCTACTAAAGGTGTCTGCCCCTCCCTGGTGTTGTCCTCAACTGAACAAAGCTGAGCTTCCACATTCTGGCTTTCGCCCTATACTATCAGATATTAAACTGCATTTGGCCTACTAGTGTGGTTAGGCCCTTGAAACAGTGTCTGCTGCTCTTGGGTTTGCTACTCCACTGAACAAAGCAATGCCGCCTGTTTAGTCCTGTTACCAATTTTGAACTGCATGTAGCCTACTTTATTCTTTGGCCCTATATCTGTTTCCTCCTCATCCTGCCCATTGCCCAGCCACTGCTAAATGAGTCTGCTGGTACATTGACCGAGACCACTACATTCCCCTTGTACTCTACACAGCCAGAATCTGTCCCTGCTGAAAGTAAGGTTCCCCTTCCCGCATGTTATACCACCTTACACAGGGACAAAGAGGAAGGTGCAGATGAAAGTGCAGGTTCCTTCATCAGGTGGGGGGGCATACTCGTTGGCGACGTCACTGGCACAGGGCCCCTCAGAGTACGCAAAAGTGTCGCTGCTGGTGGGAGGCGCCCCCGCCATGCAAACACACCGCCGTACTTTGAGGGGCCCTGTGCCAGTGGCAATGCGAACGAGTGGGCCCCCCCCCTGCTTGCTCAGGATCACAGCACTTGCAACTTTTAAATAATTACCTTTCCCTGCAACACCGCCGTGACGTAGTCCGCATTTCCTGGGCCCACGAAAAACTTGAGCCGGCCCTACTCCCCCCACAACTTTTGCCAAATGACCCCCAATTCCCTATGCCCAACTATTATTATAAAGTTAATTAAGATTGACAAGCTTCAGAAACAAGAATGGATGTTTTTGGCATTAAAATGGGCACTGTAGGTGTTTTCCTGGCCTCCACTCACTGCCGACTATGCTTCCCCATTGACTTGCATTGGGTTTCGTGTTTCGGTCGATCCCCGACTTTTAGCGATAATCGGCCGACTGCACTCGACTCGACTCTGGACAAAATCGGGTTTCCCAAAACCCTACTCGATCTTAAAAAAATGAAAGTCGCTCAACCCTAATTTCCAATCCAATACTGGATTATGGACCTGTAGCCATGGCAAACCCAAAACGACCACATTATGCAGATTATGCAACACCAAAAAGCGAATATCCTCCTGATGTGCAGGAGCCATGCACATGGTCAATTGAGTCCAGTACTGAGGCTTATTCTTGGCCAAAGGTGTAGCATCAGTTCCTCTCAATGGAATAGGATACTGTAAGGGCTCCAAGAAAAAAACACAGCGTCTGGCAAACTCCAAGTCCATCAAATTTAGGGCAGCGCCTGAATCCACAAATGCCATAACAGAATAGGACGACAAAGAGCAAATCAGAGTAACGGACAAAAGAAATTTTGGCTGTACCGTACCAATGGTGGCAGACCTAGCGAACCATTTAGTGCGCTTAGGACAATCAGAGATAGCATGAGTGGAGTCACCACAGTAAAAACACAGCCCATTCTGACGTCTGTACTCTTGCCGTTCAGCTCTGGTCAAGGTCCTGTCACATTGCATAGGCTCAGGCCTCTGCTCAGAAAACACCGCCAAATGGTGCACATTTTTGCGCTCACATAAGCGTCAATCGATCTGAATGGCCAAGGACATAGACTCATTCAGACCAGCAGGCGTGGGGAATCCCACCATAACATCCTTAAGGGCTTCAGAAAGACCCTTTCTGAAAATTGCCGCCAGGGCACATTCATTCCACTGAGTAAGCACAGACCATTTTCTAAACTTCTGACAATATACCTCCGCTTCATCCTGACCCTGACACAAAGCCAGCAAAATTTTCTCTGCCTGATCCACTGAATCTGGTTCATCATAAAGCAATCCAAGCGCCAGAAAAAAACGCATCTACATTACGCAATGCAGGATCTCCTGGCGCAAGGGAAAATGCCCAGTCTTGAGGGTCGCCACGTAGCAAAGAAATAATGATTTTTACTTGCTGAATGGGTTCACCAGAGGAGCGGGGTTTCAAAGCAAAAAACAGTCTACAATTATTTTTGAAATTCAGGAACTTAGATCTATCCCCAGAAAACAAATCAGGAATTGGAATTCTGGGTTCTAACATCGGGTTCTGAACTACATAATCTTGAATGCCTTGTACCCTTGCAGTGAGTTGATCCACACAAGAGGACAGACATTGAATGTCCATATCTACACCTGTGTCCTGAACCACCCAGAGATTTAGGGGAAAAGAGAAACAAAACACACTTCAGAAAAAAAAAAAAATGGTCTCAGAACTTCTCTTATCCCTCTATTGAGATGCATTAACACTTTACGGGCCAGCTGTACTGTTATGATTGAACTGGTGGTTAGGAGCACTAGAAATGACCAGATGAGCACACTAGTAATACAGGACGAGCTCTGGGAAGTGGGAGCTCTGCTGACCGCAACCCCTAATCCTATCACAACAACTAGAAATAGCCGTGGAGCGTTCCTGACTCTGCCTAGATGCCTCTTCACAACCTAAGAGCTAACTACCCCTAAAGATAGAAAATACAGCCTACCTTGCCTCAGAGAAATTCCCCAAAGAAATAGGCAGCCCCCCACACTTATTGACTGTGAGTTAAGATGGAAGTCACAAACACAGGAATGAAACAGGTTTCAGCAAAGGAGGCCAGCCTTAACTAAACAGACTGAGGATAGAAAAGGTATCTTTGCGGTCAGCATAAAAAACTAACAAAAAACCACGCAGAGTGTGCAAAAGAAACCACCGCACCGACTCACGGCGCGGTGGTGTCACTCTGCATCCCAGAGCTTCCAGCTAACAGGACAAAATCATGATAGCAAGCTGGACAAAAAAACAGTGGTAACAAATAAGCTAGCAGGGACTTAGCTTTTGCTGAAGTAGACAGGTCATCTGAAAGATCCAAGAGAACTGAACCAGTACTAGGACATTGACAGCTGGCATCAGGTAACGATCTGAGTGGAGTTAAATAGAGCAGCCAGCCAAGGCCTAAACGAGGTCAGCTGGGGAAGGAACCTCAGAACCAGCAGCTCCACTCACAGCCACCAGAGGGAGTCCATGGACAGAACTCGCCAAAGTACCATTCACAACCACAGGAGGGAGTTCGAGAACAGAATTCACAACAGGTTTGGCCCCCAAAGTTGCTGCCATGTGCCTGATCATGCTGGTGGTGGTCAGGCTGGTTGCTTTGCTACCCCTGCTGATGCAGGCATGGCAGGTGCTGCAAAAGGCCTGTTTAAGGTTATCGGCAGAGTCTTTAAAAAATAACCAGACTCAAGAAGATCTAACAGTTGGAATGGCAACTTCCCTCATGTTGGTGTTACGGGGAACGGATGAACACCTTCTATCTGTGGCCACAAAACTGCTTCTTCATGCCTGTTGGGGTGATATGCCTCCTTCCTATGTGTGCTGCTGCCCTCGCTCTGCATATCCTCCTGTCAGGTTGGGTCAGTCACATAGTCATCCACCACCTCATCTTCCAACATTCGCACCCTGCTCTTCTTCCTGACTTTCTGGCAATTGTGTCTCATCATCGTCCACCTCTTCTGACACTTTCCCACCATTGCCTTCATGTAACCGGGCTAGTCAAAGCTTTGGACATCTCTACATGCGATCTTATCTGTACCCACTTCAAGGTGACCAGCCGAGAGTTCTGAATCTTGAAATGGAAAACTGAACAGCTCTTCAGAGTGTCCAAGTGTGGGATCAGTTGTCTCAGGGCACTTGGCATGGTGGAAGGAAGGAGGATCAGGGTGAGGAATATCAGGGTCACACTCACGGCTACTCAGACTTGACCATGAGGAAACCATGGTGGTGGTGGTGGTGGCTAAGTGACTGGAAGCATTATCCGCTATCCAACCAACAACCATTTCACACTGCTTCAATAGTGGTGTGCTGCGGTCCCCTAGAAACTGGGACATGAAGGTCGAGCGAGAAGACGTGGGTCTTTGTTGTAGCCAACTTTCACCCAGGCCACAGCCTCGTCCTCTGCATGCACCATCATCATCACGTCCACTTCCCCATCCCTCGTCCCTTACCTTGGCCATTTTAAATGGACTAATACTGTAACAACTCTGCTGGCATCACTGCATGGCCTCCCATCCCCACACCTGCATTACACTCAAACTCACTTACTTCTCTGGGCCTTGTTGTGACTTCTCTCTGCTGCCAGCTCCATGCTGTGTGCCTCATGTCTGCTGTCTGCTCTGTGCATGCTCTGTCTGTATGCATAGGGGGGCGGCGCTGGCAACTCCTGTTTCTTATAGAGACTGTGTGCACCTTGCTAAGGTGTCCCTGGCCAATCACCATGAGGCTTCCTGTATTTAAGACATCCCCACCCATTGGTGGGGGCCTGTGCAACTTACTCCCTCAGTCAGTTCTTAGCTGCTGAGGCGCCAGGCCCTGTCTCGCTTACTCTGTGTCCTGTGTAGCCACCCAGAGGGGCTTAGTACCCTGGCCTACGTCTGCCACCCAGAGGGGCGTCATACCCTGGCTTGTGTCCATGTCTTTGTGTCTTGTCCGGTTCATGACTTTGCTTAGCCTAGTCTTGCTCCTATGTCCGTTTATATCCCTGCCTTGGTTTCCTTTCCCTGCTGTGCGTACTCTGTGTCTTGCTTTGCCCTGCTCTGCCCTTTGTGTCTTGCTTTACTCTGCTTTCAGCTCTGCTCTCTGCAACCTTGCTTTGCTCCTAGCTCTGCATTCTGTTACCTTGCTCTGCACTCTGTGGTTTTGCTCTCGGCTCTGCTCTCTGAGTCTTGCTCTGCACTCTGACTTTGCTCTGCTCTCAGCTCCGCACTCTGTGGCTTTGCTCTCAGCTCTGCTCTCTGTAGCTTTGCTCTGCACTTTGCTCTGTACTCTGACTTTGCTCTGCACTCTGTGGCCCTGCTCTGCGGCTCCGCTCAGCTCTCGCTCTGCAGCTCCGCTTCTTGTGGTTCTACCTTGCTCCGCTCCTTGCGGTTCTACCTTCCTCCGCTCCTTGCAGTTCTACCTGGCTCCGCTCCTTGTGGTTCTACCTGGCTCCGCTCCTTGCGGTTCTACCTGGCTCCGCTCCTTGCGGTTCTACCTGGCTCCGCTCCTTGCGATTCTACCTGGCTCCGCTCCTTGACGTTCTACTTCTCCCACTCTTGGCTCCGCCTCCTGCGTCTCTGTATTTGGCTCCGCCTCCTGCATCTCTGCACTTGGCTCCGCCTCCTGCGTTTCTGCACTTAGCTCTGCCTCCTTCTCTTGACTCCGCCTCCTGCGTGTCTGTTCTTGGTTCTAGCTCCTGTGCTTTTGCTCTGCATCCGCCCTTGCGGTCTTTCTCTACTTGTTATTTAGTCCTCCTGTCTGAACAGGTTCCTACCTGTTTCACATACCTGCCTGCAGACCGGTCCCTACCGGTTCTTCCTGTGTTCCATCCGTACCTGCCTGCCTACCAGAGAGCCAGCTGTGTCCGCCTGCCCGCCAGTGTCTCTGTTGTACCCGTCTGCCTGCCTGTGTCCCAGCCGTGCCCGCCTGTCAGCCAGAGTGCCAGTCGTGCCCGCTTGCCTATGTTCCATTCCTTGGTGGGATCAGCAACCACAGCCAGACACCACCCTGGAGTGGTACCTGGTAGCTTCCTATTGCACAAGTCTGACCTCACCATCAGAGGCTCCAGCGAACACCTAGGAAGCTACTTAGTCACGCCCCTTCCAGGGTAGTCTGGTTTGTGGCACAGTGGGGCCACATCCCCACAACCAGTCTGGGCGCGAGCGTGACAAATACTATTTCAAATGCTCGACACAGATATATTTATTAGTAGCAAAATAATATCTGATCAGTATGCCTGCAAATCTACTATTTTTCAAACCCAAACACCAGGCAGGCCTCAGCCTGACATAACAGACTGTATTCAATTATGGGGGGCTTTTTTGTGAAGTTAATTTATGCAAAATAGTGCTGTATATAAGTAGAGTAACAGACAGCAAAAAAAGGGGTACACCGGCCTACAATGACCAAACTTGGAGCACACAGATATATGAGGGCTGTCATGGAAATACCACACTGGCAAATATATGGCCTGTGTTTTTTTTTTAAATGCTAATTAGTGCTGTATAAATAGAGTAACAGACAGCAAAAATAGTGGCCAAGCGGCCTAAAATGCCCAAACATGGAGCACGCAGATATAGGAGGCCTTTTTTGGTGAACTTAAAACACCAAAAAAAAAAAAAAAGTGGCACAAGGCTAGCACACACAACTATGCTACGTATGCCTGACAAACTATGTTTTTTAAGCAGGCCTCAGTCTGACAAAACAGACTATATATTTTTTATTGGGGGGAATTAATTTTTTGGAAAAAAAATGCAACTAGGTATATAGCAAAGAAACTGCAGCAGCAGCAGCAGACAGTTATGGAGCTTTGGGAGGGATGCAGTTGGAGCAATGGACGCACATACAGTGCCTGCAGGCCTTGCACTGATGTGGATATGCTGTGCCCTGCCTACGTAGCGCTGCAATATCGGGACCCACGAATTAACCCTAAAAAGGACTGTTAGTTTCTCAGGAGTTGTAGATTTAATAGTTGCAGACCTACATTAACTCTAAAAACCACGATTCTGACCCTATCTCGGCAGCAGCTCTCCGTACTCTCGCTGAATCCAGAGCAGAATGCGGCGAGCAGGGCGGCGCCAGGTCTTTTATACTCGGGATGATGCTGTGCGGCCAGCCAATCACTGCACCTCCACAACAAAGATGGCTGCGGCGTTTCTTGGCCTGGCAGACAATCCCTGCAGCGTGATTGGGTTTCTAAAGTCTGCCAAAAATGCCGGGTGGAGACACAAGTTAGCGCCGAATAATCCAGGAAATGCTCGGTGCTCGCCGAGTACACCGAGTACACTGATCTTCGGGCAAGCACGATCGCTCATCACTAGTGTGGACCTTTATATGATACTTTATTAATAGCGAGGGCTGGTGGGTATTGGTGCTAATGCACATCAATTTACTTTGAAGCTCTGATTAGGGGTCTCTTTTGGGTATAAATTGCTTCATATTTTATAACCATATTCTGGTCAGAGTTTTGTTAAGTGCCTTGCATTAATGGATGGGGTTTTTTTGGCAATAACTACAGCATAAGAATGTTTATAGTTCCTTGATTATTATTATGGTTGATTTATTTTGTGCAAGATCTTTAAAACTCTCCCATATTTTTAATCTATTTATTATTGATCTGCCTTGACCACTGCCTTTCATTTTTCATTGACGATAAGAGCTTACACTTCACTGGAGAGAGAGAACCACACTGGCCTTAAGACCTTACACTCTACGAGAGAGAGGACCACGCTAATCTTAAGACCTTACACTCTACAGGAGAGAGAAGACCCCTCTGACCATGATAGCTTACACCCTACAGGAGAGAGAGGACCCCACTGATCATAAGAGCTTACACTCTACAGGAGAGAGAACCCCACTGACCATAAGAGCTTACACTCTACAGGAGACAGAGGACTCCGCTGACCATAAGAGCTTACACCCTACAGGAGAGAGAGGACTCTACTGACCATAAGAGCTTACACCCTACAGAAGAGAGAGGACCCCACTGACCATAAGAGCTTACACCCTACAGGAGAGAGAAGACCCCTCTAACCATGATAGCTTACACTCTACAAAAGAGAGACAGATCCCACTAACCATAAGAGCTTACACTCTACAGGACAGAGAGATGACCATGCTGACCATAAGAGTTTACACTCTACAAGAGAGAGAAGACCCCGCTGACCAAAAGAACTTACATTCTACAGGAGAGAGAGGAACCCTACTGAACTTAAGAGCTTACACTCTGCAGGAGAACGAGAACCCACTGTTTATAAGATCTTATGGTCTACAGGAAAACAAGGACATGTGGAACACAAGAGCTAACACTATACAGGAGAGAGAGGACCTCACTGATCACAACAGATTACACTCTAAAGGAGAGAGAGAACTGCATTGACAATAAACGTTTACACTCCACAGAAGGAAGAGACTTATCCCAGTGACATAGGAAATGGGAAATGTCTCTGCCATTCATACTGCGCTCCACTGGGAACCACAGATCTGAGATGTCCAAGGTACTGGCCACCATTGTACACTGTATGATAATCCGTAACATGTCATTGCTGCAGGGAATTATGGAGAGGCCACAAAAAAAGAAATTAGGCCGCTCTCTGATGATTCAAAAGTGTCAGAAATGATGCCGGGCAAGTTATTCTTTCTTATAAACAGCAAATCGAATCACAAAGTAAAAAGAATTTCCTAAAATGTGTGGTTTCATGCAAATTCAAACAAACTTGATCCTCCACAGAAAGATCAGCTCATCTCTCTTGCAACACAGATTTATTATCTCCAAAGGGATGCGGTTGTCGGGACATCCATGATATAAATCCTTATGAGAAAAAAATAGTTTATTATAAATGTTACCTATTGAGAAGGGGACGAAGGCCTCATTCTTTCGGAAATTTCCTTTAGAGTCCAGAAAATGTTCTGGATAAAACTCATCTGGTTTCTCAAAGTAAGCTTTATCTCTGAGTATGGAGTGTAGTAGTGGGAAAACAACAGTGCCCTGGGAACACAAAATGAGTTATGAGGTATAAATCATAAAGCAAAAAAAAATTATGCAAAACATAGGCACATGAAACAATAGCTTATAAAAGATAACAATTGTTCTTCTGCACATTAGGATTGAAATTGTATTGTAAACATCCAAACCCAGAACTCCATATGGAGAAAAGGTACTTGCGTCTTTAAAATTATCTGTTGACTCTCCTGTGTGGTGTAGTATATAGAGGATCTGTCATCTCTCCTGTGTGGTGTAGTATATAGAGGATCTGTCATCTCTCCTGTGTGGTTTAGTATATAGAGGATCTGTCATCTCTCCTGTGTGGTGTAGTATATAGAGGACCTGTCATCTCTCCTGTGTGGTCTAGTATATAGAGGATCTGTCATCTCTCCTGTGTGGTGTAGTATATAGAGGATCTGTCATCTCTCCTGTGTGGTGTAGTATATAGAGGATCTGTCATCTCTCCTGTGTGGTTTAGTATATAGAGGATCTGTCATCTCTCCTGTGTGGTGTAGTATATAGAGGATCAGTTGACTCTCCTGTGTGGTGTAGTATATAGAGGATCTGTCAGCTCTCCTGTGTGCTGTAGTATATAGAGGATCTGTCAGCTCTCCTGTGTGGTGTAGTGTATAGAGGATCTGTCAGCTCTCCTGTGTGGTGTAGTATATACAGAATCTGTCCGCTCTCCTCTGTGTTGTAGTATATAGAGGATCTGTCAGCTCTCCTGTGTGCTGTAGTATATAGAGGATCTGTCAGCTCTCCTGTGTGCTGTAGTATATAGAGGATCTGTCAGCTCTCCTGTGTGGTGTAGTGTATAGAGGATCTGTCAGCTCTCCTGTGTGGTGTAGTATATACAGAATCTGTCCGCTCTCCTCTGTGTTGTAGTATATAGAGGATCTGTCAGCTCTCCTGTGTGGTGTAGTATATAGAGGATATGTCCGCTCTACTGTGTGGTGTAGTATATAGAGGATCTGTCAGTTCTCCTGTGTGGTGTACTATATAGAGGATCTGTCAGCTCTCCTGTGTGGTGTAGTATATAGAGGATCTGTCAGCTCTCATGTGTGGTGTAGTATATAGAGGATCTGTCAGCTCTCCTGTGTGGTGTAGTATATAGAGGATCTGTCAGCTCTCCTGTGTGGTGTAGTATATAGAGGATCTGTCAGCTCTCCTGTG
Source organism: Ranitomeya variabilis (assembly GCF_051348905.1). Taxonomy (NCBI): domain Eukaryota; kingdom Metazoa; phylum Chordata; class Amphibia; order Anura; family Dendrobatidae; genus Ranitomeya; species Ranitomeya variabilis. Next base: position 1,079,506,545 of record NC_135233.1, read on the forward strand.
TGGTGTAGTATATAGAGGATCTGTCAGCTCTCCTGTGTGGTGCAGTGTATAGAGAATCTGTCAGCTCTCCTGTGTGGTGCAGTATATAGAGGATCTGTCAGCTCTCCTGTGTGGTGTAGTATATAGAGGATCTGTCAGCTCTCCTATGTGGTGTAGTATGTAGAGGATCTGTCAGCTCTCCTGTGTGGTCTAGTATATAGAGTATCTGTCAGCTCTCCTGTGTGGTGTAGTATATATAGGGTCTGTCAGCTCTCCTGTGTGGTGTAGTATATAGAGGATCTGTCAGCTCTCCTGTGTGGTGTAGTATATAGAGGATCTGTCAGCTCTCCTGTGTGGTGTAGTATATATAGGGTCTGTCAGCTCTCCTGTGTGTAGTATATAGAGGATCTGTCGGCTCTCCTGTGTGGTGTAGTATATAGAGAGTTTGTCAGCTCTCCTTTGTGGTGCGGTATATAGAGGATCTGTCAGCTCTCCCGTGTGGTGTAGTATATAGAGGATCTGTCAGCTCTCCCGTGTGGTGTAGTATATAGAGGATCTGTCAGCTCTCCTGTGTGGTGTAATATGTAGAGGATCTGTCAGCTCTCCTGTGTGGTGTAGCATATAGAGGATATGTCAGATCTCCTTTGTGGTTCAGTTTATAGACGATCTGTCAGCTCTCCTGTGTGGTGTAGTATATAGAGGATCTGTCAGCTCTCCTGTGTGGTGTAGTATATAGAGTATCTGTCAGCTCTCCTTTGTGGTGCACTATAAAGAGGATCTGTCAGCTCTCCCATGTGGTGTAGTATATAGAGGATCTGTCAGCTCTCCTTTGTGGTGTACTATATAGAGGATCTGTCAGCTCTCCTTTGTGGTGCAGTATATAGAGGGTCTGTCAGATCTCCTGTGTGGTTTAGTATATAGCAGATCTGTCATCTCTCCTGTGTGGTGTAGTATATAGAGGATCTGTCAGCTCTCCCGTGTGGTGTATTATATAGAGGATCTGTCAGCTATCCTGTGTGGTGTAGTATATAAAGAATATGTCAGCTCTCCTGTGTGGTGTAGTATATAGAGGTTCTGTCAGCTCTCCTGTGTGGTGTAGTATATACAGGATCTGTCAGCTCTCCTATGTGGTGTAGTATATAGAGGATCTGTCAGCTCTCCTGTGTGGTCTAGTATATAGAGTGTCTGTCAGCTCTCCTGTGTGGTGTAGTATATACAGGATCTGTCAGCTCTCCTATGTGGTGTAGTATATAGAGGATATGTCAGCTCTCCTGTGTGGTGTAGTATATAGAGGGTCTTTCAGCTCTCCTGTGTGGTGTAGTATATACAGGATCCATCAGCTCTCCTATGTGGTGTAGTATATAGAGGATCTGTCAGCTATCCTGCGTGATGTAGAATATAGAGGATCTCTCAGCTCTCCTTTGTGGTTCAGTATATAGAGGATCTGTCAGCTCTCCTGTGTGTTGTAGTATATAGAGGATCTGTCAGCTCTCCTGTGTGGTGTAGTATCTAGAGGATCTGTCAGCTCTCCTGTGTGGTGTAGTATATAGAGGATCTGTCAGCTATCCTGCGTGATGTAGAATATAGAGGATCTCTCAGCTCTCCTTTGTGGTTCAGTATATAGAGGATCTGTCAGCTCTCCTGTGTGTTGTAGTATATAGAGTATCTGTCAGCTCTCCTGTGTGGTGTAGTATATAGAGGATCTGTCAGCTCTCCTTTGTGGTGCAGTATATAGAGGATCTGTCAGCTCTCCTGTGTGGTGTAGTATATAGAGGATCTGTCAGCTCTCCTGTGTGGTGCAGTATATAGAGGATCTGTCAGCTCTCTTGTGTGGTGTAGTATATTGAGGATCTGTCAGCTCTCCTGTGTGGTGTAGTATATAGAGGATCTGTCAGCTCTCCTGTGTGGTGTTGTATATAGAGGATCTGTCATCTCTCCTGTGTGGTGTAGTATATAGAGGATCTGTCAGCTCTCCTGTGTGATGTAGAATATAGAGGATCTGTCAGTTCTCCTGTGTGGTGTAGTTTGTAGAGAATCTGTCAGCTCTCCTGTGTGGTGTAATATATAGAGGATCTGTCAGCTCTCCTGTGTGGTGTAGTATATAGAGGATCTGTCAGCTCTCCTGTGTGGTGCAGTATATAGAGGATCTGTCAGCTCTCCTGTGTGGTGTTGTATATAGAGGATCTGTCAGCTCTCCTGTGTGTTGTAGTATATAGAGGACCTGTCAGCTCTCCTGTGTGGTGTAGAATATAGAGGATCTGTCAGCTCTCCTGTGTGGTGTAGTATGTAGAGGATCTGTCGGCTCTCCTGTGTGGTGTAGTATATAGAGGATCTGTCGGCTCTCCTGTGTGGTGTAGTATATAGAGGATCTGTCGGCTCTCCTGTGTGGTGTAGTATATAGAGGATCTGTCAGCTCTCCTGTGTGGTGCAGTGTATAGAGGATCTGTCAGCTCTCCTTTGTGGTGCAGTGTATAGAGGATCTGTCAGCTCTCCTGTGTGGTGTAGTATATAGTGGATCTGTCAGCTCTCCTGTAGGTGTTTAGTGTATGGGCTGGTGGGTTGCTGGATATTTCTGCTCTCTGGTAAACGTCTGGGACAGAGAAAACTGAATGCTGCACTGGGACAACGAACCAGATGTGTTTATTGACAGTTGTGTGTGTGCAACTGCAGTTTGTGGGCAGGAGGCATCAGATCCTGCTTCATGGTCAGCAGATTGGGAAGGCCATAACACAGGGAAAGGAGCAGTCGTTTCACCCTCAGACACAGATTTTCTACACAGACATTCCTCCCACCTACTGAGATGTTTGGCTGCCATGTTCTTTTGTATGCTAGATGTGCTCAGGTTGTCAGTGTTCTTGCCTAATTTTAGCTTGGTTTGGTGGATGCTGCAAATTACAGTTGTTTTGTCTCATGGAATTTCAGAAAAAAACTGCCATACAGTGGAACAACGCATCATTGGCTGGTTATCTAGCCAAGTGTGGGAGGGGTCTGTGAAAAAGTTGACCGAGTTCTTCCTCTGGTCAAACTACTACCTCTTCTTGCCTGTTTTCATACTTCAGATCCATTCCTCTCTGCATTGCTGTGCTCGCTAGGTGTGCCACTGTGCCAAGTTGGATCAGTGGCATCATCATCGACCACATCGTCTTCCAATTCCTCAATCTTATCCTCCTTCTAAGTTGCAATTTGAGGCTGGCCTAATTGCAACTGTGCATCATGATTATCCTCCACCTCCTCAGACATGATTTGACCTTCCCCAATGTGGCTTTCTCCTGGCCGTGTCTGCTCAAATGTTTGGGCAACATTGCACTCCACCTCCTCATGACCCTCTTTAATGTTGCATGATGAGAGGTCTGACAAATTACAACGAAACGTAAACAGTTCCTCAAAGTGGAAATCACACACCCCCTGACGAAGCTTGGGTGAAACGCATGTTGGGGCTGGAGATCAAAAACCTAGACTTTTCATTTGACTACTAAAACATTACCTGATGTAAGTACCATGCCTGCTGTTTAAACGCTTCTTTTTCACTTTGCAGGTTCCATTTTATCCAGCTGCAGCTGCAGATGTGATGTAGGCAGAAACACTATGGTTTAGGCACTGTACTTCTATGTAGATTTATTCTGTGGTCTAGTTTTATCACCCACATTTTGGTTCTCCGCCTTGTTTGAATAATTTTATGCATTGTTTTAATATATTTCAATAAACTGTATGTTTTTATGAGACCAATGTAGCACTTTTTTGTGTTGGTATTTTAATTTTAGTTTCTCAGAGTGGCCAGTCATGGGGTCATATGTCTCATGAGACTCTTGATGGTGGGAGGAAAGAGGACCAGGTTGAGGATTCAGAGGCCCAGCCTCTTGGCTACTGAGACTGGACAATGTGGAAGACTTTGTGCTGCTGCTTGTCAACATACTGGAGCCTTTGTCTGCCATCCAACCCACAACATCCTCACACTTGTCTGGGTTCGTTAGTGGTGTAGCGCACTGACAAAAATTTAACAGGAAGCTGTGACAAGATACAGTCACCTTCGGATCTGTCACACGGCCTTGGCAGACACCACCACATCCATATCCCTTAATGTCACCCTTTCTCATATTGAATGTGTTATGCTTATAAAAAAAATGGTTTTATTTTTTTCGAGTACCTTCAGAAAGGTCTAATGTACAGGGTGGGCCATTTATATGGATACACCTGGGTGGGTCATTTATAAAGTTACATCCAAAATGGTCAACTACAAAATGACCGCCATGGTCACCACCCATCTTGAAAAGTTTCCCCCCTCCCATATACTAATGTGCCACAAACAGGAAGTTGATATCACCAACTATTCCCATTTTATTTAGGTGTATCCATATACATGGCCCACCCAGGGTTATCCCCATATATGGTCCACCCTGTACAAATTCACTGTGTCTAGCAATGTGTGGAAATATTATTTAGCAATTAGCTTTTAAAATGGATGTTACTGTATGCTGGCACTGAGGAATACTACTTTGCTTTAAAAAACCTATAGGCTGCTACACAGGAATATTATGTAGCTCCAAAGAAAATGGTTATGCTGATACTATATTATTTGCCTCTACAAATAGCTGATTTTTATATTTTGGTAGTGGATGAAACCCTCCCTATTATACCCTAATCCCAAAGTCTGTTCCTAATTATAAACTATACAACACAATGGAAAATAGCAGAGATCTGCAGCATGTACTTGCATGTGCTTGCCTTTTACTCTCCCTCCTACTAAAACTCGCCCTACGCTTTCTCCACCTAACAAAGAACTAATCTTCAGCTCTTAAAAGAGCTTTAAGGAATGAATAACTCTCCCTATACAGTTCTATCACTCTTCCAACGCTCACAGTATGCTCTCCCTTTGCTGTTTCTGACTGCAATATGCTCAAGATTGTGCCGGCAGCTATTAAATATCCCCTATGATGCTGTAAGGCCAGCCAATCACAGTAATGCCACACCAATGATGGCGCCAGCATTACTGTGATTGGCAAGCCAGCCCAGCATGTTCATTGGCTGCAAATAAAGCTCCAAACATGCTGGGCAGGTCACTCGAATATACTGAGGCGAATACCTAATTACTCGCCGCATAACAAATAGCCCGAATAGCGCACTATTCTTGCGAGTAACAAATAGTGTCAAATGTATTTGCTCATCACTATTTTTACCTTTGGAAGAAAATATCCTCTGAATGTGACATCTTCAGTAGTTGCATGTGGAACATTATGAGGTGCAATATCCCCAAACCGCTGAATCTCATGAATGACGGCATCTGTATATGGCATTTGTTTCCGATGCTCCATTTGAGGTTGGGCTGATCCAATCACTTGCTCAATTTCAGTGTGAACTTTCTCTATCAAGGAAAGGATAACATTCCATACTATTTATTATTCATGTCTACATGGTAAAGACCACAAAACACATTTAATAATTTACCCATCTTATATTTAGTATTTGAAGTTGCAGCAACCAATTAAGTCTACCGACCAACATTTCGCACCTCTACATGGCAATGCTACATGCTGGCCACCATAATAAATCATCACGTAAACTCATTTTCAAGGATTGTAGGTAAAATCTGTCCATCCCATAGAGGCTAAAAGAATAAATGAATAAAACCACTATAAAATTATTTATTATCCAGAAAGCATTCCTTTTCTTCTTTAAATGATGGAGAGGTAGAATCAGCAAGCACTGTAAAGCCAAATAGAAGAAACATTGATCTGAAATAATTTGAAAAATTTGTAAGATTTTTTTCACCATAATATCACTTCAAGTGAAAAATAGATTTCTTACGTTGAATTTCTGGGTACTTTATCATCAGTAGAAGTCCCCATCTCAGTGTGGTTGAAGTGGTCTCCATTCCTGCTCCGAACAAGTTTCCTACCAGAACCGTTAAATTTTCATTGTGAAAATACTCTTTGGATTCAGGTTTTCCCTGAATAGCAGAAAAAAACAAAATCCTACTAAATACTGAAAGGTAATTTGTCCTTGGCGGTCTCTCATAAAATATGTCCAAATTTACAATGTAGAATTGTAAAAATAGAATTACTTATTTACTTATTAAGTTCTGTCCACATGTTGTGCTCTGTGTCACAGTTCAGTCTCAATATCTAGGGAAGGGAAAATCCGAATAGTAAAGTTCGGAATCTTTATCGAACACCTAGTGTCTGTGCACTGACCCGGAACACGGACTTCTCGCCTGGACCCTGAACATGGACTTCTCCAGGAAGTCCATTCTACTGATCATGTTTGGCAGCCTGAACAAAGTTTTGTTGAAAGACTTAAGTGCAGCCAATGAACAAGCTTTTCCAGTGTGGACACTTCCGTCTCAATCACAGCCATGTCTAGTATTGGTGTGGCTGTGATTGGCCAGGGCAAACAGCGTAAAAAAAAAATTACATGCAATCCAATCTATTTGTGCTAACCAGCTCTAGTAAAGCTGATAGCTGTGGGTTGCAGCCCCCCGCTGTCAGCTTTAGCTTGGCTGTTTATCAAAAGTTAAGAGGTCCCACACCTTTTTTTAAATTATTTAAATAAATAATTTTTAAAAATGATGTGTAGTCCTCGTCATTTTTTACAACAAGCCAAGCTAAAGCAGACAGATGGGGGCTATTATTCTCAGACTGGGAAGAGAGAATGGATATTGTCCTCCACAGCCTTAAATTAGCAGCCCGCAGCTGCCTCAGAAAACACTTATCTATATTGCCCGGGAGTGTTTCTTTCAAATAAATGAGTCTGTATTTTTATTTCAAATAAGGGAATTTAGTCTTTATGTGTTTTTATTTCTTTTGGTTAGTGGTTTAGTAATGGGGGCATCTGATAGTTGCCTCTCCATTACTACCCTGTTGGCTTGATGTCAGCTGATATTACAAAGCTGGCATCAACCCCACAAATATTACCCCACTTGCCTTCACTCCAGGGCAAGTGAGAAGAGGCAGCAAAAGAGGCAGAATTAGTGTATTTAATAGTTGTGCCTTTTCTGGGGCAGCTACATGCTGCTATTTTTAGGCTGGGGAGGACCGATATCAATGGCCCCTTCCCAGTCTGAGAATACTAACCCCCAGTTGTCTCATTTAGCTTGGCTGGTTATCAAAAATGGAGGTGACTCCACAACATTTTTTAAATTATTCTTTTATAAATAATTTAAAAAACGGCATGGTACCTCTCTATTTTTGATTACAAGATGTTATAAAGATGACAACTAAGGGCTGCATCTTGGAACTGATAGATTTACTTGCGCTGATTAACAAAAATAGAGGACTGCATGTCATTTTTTAAAAACAATATTTTTTATTGGACATGTGCCAACTGGTGAATATTCTATCAGCCTTTTCATTCTCTCGCTGCTATCAAAGAGACCAGACGTATGCCGATGAGCGTAGTACTCTCATCAGCTCATGCTGGTCAGAGCTGCTGGGAACTGCAGTGCTCTGCCTGGCGGTAACAAACTTACCACCAATCCGAGCTGGTTTTTCCCACCCTGTCACACAGATGACAGCATGGAAAGCGCTAGATGTTTGGTCCCCTCATTCATTTGTATGCGGTTTGGGTTCGAGTCCTGGTACCATTGTGGTACCTGAACCAAACTTTTTTAAAATGTTTGGCCGAACCCGCTGGGCCCAAATATCCCCAGGTCTGCTCATCACTATCAGTACCCTGAATTGAGCTGAGTTAGGCTATGTTCATACATTGCATTTTTGCTACTTCTTATTTTTCTGCAGCCAAACGATGATCTCTTGGCGGTAAAAAAAACGAACTTTTTTTATGCGTTTTTGCTGCATTTTTTTGTGAAAATTATATGTATTCGCTGTCTACAGTACATGTTTTATATAGTCAGTTTCATTCACAAAAAAGCAGCTAAAAAGTAGCAAAAACTAATGATTGCAAATTTTAACATGTTGCAGTTTTCGAAAAAGCAGTCATTTTACAGTTCATTCAGGTAAAAAAAGCAATTGTGTGCATGAGATTTTTGAAATGTCATAGCTCTTGCTGTTACATGTAAAATGCAGTTTTAATTTGCATAAAAACACACAAAAAAACCTGCAAAAACACAACGTGTGACCATAGTCTTGCAAAAATGGATATCATATAAATACAAAAATGCATTTTTGGATAAAAATTTGTTATTAGAATTTGCTATAATTGCCAAAATTAGATTTTTTTACCCAAAAATGTATTGATTGCTAATAGCTAGTGATGAGCGAGTATGCTCGTTACTTGAGTTTACCAGAGCATGCTCGGGTGTTCTCCCAATATTTGGGCGTGCTCAGAGATTTAGTTTTTTCACCGTGATTTGCGTCTCCTAGACAGTTTGAATACATGTGGGGATTCCCTAACAAACAGGCACTCCCAGCATATGTTCAGGCTGTCTAGCAGCTGCAAATCATGCAGCCACAGCGACAAAAACTAAATCTCTGCACACACCGAAATACTAGGAGACCACCCAAGCATGCTCGGGAAAACTTGAGTAATGAGCATACTCGCTCATCACTACTAATAGCAAATATGAAGGGATTCTGCCATGTCCCCAAATGATATTAACCTGCAGATAAGTGGTTTAACTGCAGGTTAATAGCTTCCTAAATCTGTATGGCTACCCTACTGAAAGTGCAGCTACTGAGAGACAAAGAACTTTTCAACTGAAAGCTAGTTGCTCTCAAGAGAAAAAATGAGTGTGCTCGGAGCGCTTACAGTCACGACTCACAGCTTTGTGTCAGCTGTAAATATACTGTGTGCTGTGAGGGTTCTCCGGTTTCTGAGCCAGGAATGGCGGTGATGTATGTGATATGCATACTCCTGTGCAGAACCCATCTAGTGGGCGTGGGGCTTGCTCCATACAAGTGTATGGAGTGAGGGCGTGGCCATCTAGTGGGCACGGCCTTGCTCAATACACTTGTATGTAGTGAGGCCTTGCCCGCTATATGGCTTCTGCTCGGGAGTATGCACATCACATACATAACCGCCATTCCCAGCTCAGAAACCGACGAATCCTTGTAGTGCACACAAAGTCTGCAGACACACAGAGCGACTGCAGACTTTCCATTTTAGACCACACAACCCGTTAATTGAAGAGAACAACCACTTTAATAGACAGTTGTGAGTGAGTTTGTACTGATGGAGAGTGTGCAACTCTTTTATCTGTCTTTTTCTGAGCTCCTTTCAGCTAATTTATAACAATATCAAAGCTGAGCTAAACTTTGTATAAAGCAGCTGAGAAGAGCTCACAAAAAGACAAATAAAAGAGTTGCAAGCTCTCCATGAGTGAAAAATTAATAATTAATCAATTCTGCAGTCAGCAATCTGCAAAGAGACAAATCGTCTGCAAAATCCTATCTTTTAAAAATCCCAACTGTAAGTTAATTGTAACCCAATGTACAGAAATCAAAGAAACATATTGCATCCAAAAGTCTCCACATAGCTATAGAACTTATTTTAATGTGTACTATAGAAACAAGTACCAAGTTATCTGATTTTCTATATAATACCTTCCATTTGCATATATATGCATTAATATGCTTAATAATTACTAACGATTATTATCATATCAATCGTACCTCTTCTTGCTTGGCCAGGAAGGCATCAATGAGATTCCTCTGGTCATTTACGTCCAATTCTTTCTTCTGTTTTGTACATTTTGCTCTTAAGAAATTATAAAATTCTCTGACATTCCCAAAAATTGTCCTGTGAGGTCCAGGAAGCAAATCCATATATGTCGGGAAACTGTCGTACAGCTAAACAAATATAAAAGTAACAATTACTAACACTATCAAAAGTGTAGTAGAACAGCTCATCTTTACACTTGAGAAAGAGGTCAGTCTGGTGTGAAAATTTGACCTTGAATCAAGGATCTTCTTCTTATCAGTTAGTGCAGCCCCAAACCATGATTTGTCCTTTCCTTCAAAGCATCCTGGTGCTGTTCTATGGCTGGGGATGGACAGTAGTAACCGTTAATGAGCTTTCACAGGAGCTGTGCCTACTCAACCCACTCAGGTGAGCACATTACCAGGATCTATTATACCTTTTATAAAGGAATCACCATGTGATCTGGTTTGGTAGGTTTCCCTGCAATTCTTATCTAAAAGTGTGATAGTGGAAGCAATTACCGCTACTATTCATGTAAGCATTTAACTCCATTTCTGTCCTCTTTAAAGGCGTTGTCTTATTGGTCAGAACCCACATTTCTCTCAGGAACAGGGACCTGTTGTCCTCTGTCTGGGATGGAAAGATGGACGCTACAGATGACCTAATCAATTGAATGAGCAAATTTGTATACATTTTTTAGAAATTCCCTGAACCTCTTTTATAGGGAGGTGACTAATAATATCATGCAGAACAGAAACTGCAGTTTGTCTTTCCTTGAGATGCCCATTGGCATGTGATGAGGACTCGTGTTGCTTACTAAAGCCCTTTGAAGAGACTACAAATTAGATGGTAGGGTCAATTTTGTCATCAGCGATGTCGTTCCCCCTCTTAATTTTATTGAAAAAAATTTCTAACAAAAATGGAAAAAAGAGGAAGAAGAATATCAACTTCCAAATTTATCCTGTTGCCTTGGATCTCTTAAAGTTCTGTCACGCTTGTGCCCAGACTGGTTGGCGCGGGCATGCGGGGGTGTGGCCCCACTGGACCACAGACCAAACTACCCTGGAAGGGGCGTAACTAAGTAGCTTCCTAGATGTTCGCTGGAGCCTCTGATGGTGAGGTCAGACTTGTACAGTAGGAAGCTACCAGGTACCACTCCAGGGCAGTGTCTGGCTGTGGCTGCTTATCCCACCGGGGAACAGAACATAAACAGGCAAGCGGGCACGGCTGACACTCTGGCAGACAGGTGGGCACAGCTTGGATACAGGCAGACAGACGGGTACAACAGAGACACTGGCGGGCATGGCTGGCTCTCTGGTAGGCAGGCAGGTAGACTCGCTCTCTGGCAGGACAGGCGGACAAGGCTGATACACTGGAAGAACCGGTAGGGACCGGTTTGCAGGCAGGTATGTAAAACAGGTAAGAACCTGTTCAGACAGGAGGATTTAAGAATAGATAGAGAAAGACCGCAAGAGCAGATGCAGAGCAAAAGCACAGGATCTAGAGCCAAGAACAGAAATGCAGGAGGCGGAGCCAAGCACAGGAGGCGGAGCCAAGCACAGAAACACAGGAGGTGGAGCCGAGAGCTGAAGGAGGAGCCAAGTGCAGAAATGCAGGAGGCGGGGCCAAGAGCTGGAGGCGGAGCCAAGAGCAGAAACGCAGGAGGCAGGGCCAAGAATGTGAGAAGTAGGACCACAAGGAGCGGAGCCAGGAAGAACCACAAGGAGCTGAGCAAAGTAGAACCACAAGAAGCGAAGCCACAGAGAGAGAGCTGAGCGGAGCAGCAGAGCAGGGCCACAGAGTGCAGAGCAAAGTCAGAGTACAAAGCAAAGTGCAGAGCAAAGCTACAGAGAGCAGAGCTGAGAGCAAAGCCACAGAGTGCAGAGCTGAGAGCAGAGCAAAGTCAGAGTGCAGAGCAAGACAGAGTGCCGAGCCGAGAGCAAAACCACAGAGTGCGACACCCCTCTGGGTGGCGGACATAGGCCAGGGTACTAAGCCCCACTGGGTGGCTACACAGGACACAGACCAGGGTACAACACCCCCCTGGGTGACAGACATGAGAGTAAGCGAGACAGGGCCTGGCACCTCAGCAGCTAAGAACTGTCTGAGGGAGTAAGTTGCACAGGCCCCCACCAATGGGTGGGGAAGTCTTAAATACAGGAAGCCTCATGGCAATTGGCCAGGGACACCTTAGCAAGGTGCACACAGACTCAATAAGAAACAGGAGTTGCCGGCGCCACCCCCTTATGCACACAGACAGAGCATGCACAGAGCAAACAGCAGACATGAGGCACACAGCAGGGAGCTGGCAGCAGAGAGAAGTCACAACAAGGCCCAGAGAAATAAGTGAGTTTGAGTGTAATGCAGGTGGGGGATGGGAGGCCATGCAGTGATGCCAGCAGATTTATTACAAGTTCTTTGGTGCTCCCCATTGCTTTCTTTTTCGTATTTTAAGGAGCTCATATTCTGTTATAAACATTGTTAATACTTCCTTCGGGCTTTCTTTAGGCTTTGGTGGGCAATAAAATCTAGCATTTTTAAAGTATTTTATTCCTAAGCAAATAAAATGTTAGTCATGACTCTACAGATTTAAACAAAAAGCATTTGCTTTCATCATTACATACTTTGCACAATTATAATTTTTGGTTATAATGTGTGCTTTAAATGACAGAACTGTCAGCACAATCACAAAAAAGGGAATCATTTTTTTTACTTTCTTGAACTGTCAGTGATAATTATACTTAATCCCCTTTGTTCATATTTTTTCAAGGACAATAATTGTAATCCAAAAAAGCACTGAAAATTGCAAAATATAATAATTTTTCATTTTTTACTTACCCGGATCCAGGGGCTTCCCATGAGTCTTACATTTTCATTAACTAAGGCAATAAGTTTCAAAATGGTTGGATCTTCATACTCAAATCTATGACTGAGCAGTATGGCCACAATTATATTGGTCACAGCCGCATTAATACTCATCAAGTTATCAAAGGGCCTTCCTAAAAAGATAGAAAATATTTGTTTTTTTTAAACAAACAATATTTCTAACCATCTGTACAGAGTTTAATGTTGCCCATAACCAAAAATCAAAATATGTGTGTTTCATAAAGGACATATTCAGTTAACTATTGACAGGGAAGTATGAAGTTAATTTCTCCATGAATGGGAGGCCCGACCATCTGTTATTTGCCATGCTGTAAGAACGTGTTATTGCAATAATTTTCTGGGAGAAATACTTCATTTTTGGAACAATTTCAAGGGTGACAACACTTTCAGTCAAGACTATATTGTAGAAAACCTTTAATGGAAAATTACGATATTGTATCTCTTAATGTAGAAATTTCTGAGTCTCAAAATAATTTTCAATCATCTGAATAGTGTTATCTCAAATGTATGGGATGGGTAAAGGACTTTTTGCAATACAATTTGCAACACATACACAAGCTGCACTAATTTTTAATAATTCTAATACATTTTTTCTATTAAAAAATCCTGTAGCAATTTTGCAACTTTTTTCATTTGTTTTTCTTTTTGCTGGAAGGTTTGTTTTTAAAATGTTCACAGTGTGGTATAAACGACATGCTAACCTTATTTTTCAGGTTATAACAAATATGACAATATTATTTTGTTTGGCGCTACTGCTTTCGCACAATATAAATATATAGATAAAATATTAATTTGTTTGCATTTTTTCCAGGATGAGTTGTCATTTTCAGCGACACCACTTTAAGTTAAATTATTATTATTATTTATTGTTATAGCGCCATTTATTCCATGGCGCTTTACATGTGAGGAGGGGTATACATAATAAAAACAGGTACAATAATGTTACAATACAAGTCATAACTGGTACAGGAGGAGAAAGGACCCTGCCCACGACGGCTCACAATCTACAAGGGATGGGTGAGAATACAGTAGGTGAGGATAAAGCTGGTCATGCAGCGGTTTGGTTGATCGGTGGTTACTGCAGGTTGTAGGCTTGTCGGAAGAGGTGGGTCTTCAGGCTCTTTTTTAAGGTTTCGATGGTGTTGTGGTAGAGGGTTCCAGAGTAGGGGTGATACACGAGAGAAATCTTGTATGCGATTGTGGGAAGAGGAGATAAGAGGGGAGTAGAGAAGGAGATCTTGTGAGGATCGGAGGTTGCGTGTAGGTAAGTACCGGGAGATGAGGTCACAGATGTTTGGAGGAGACAGGTTGTGGATGGCTTTGTACGTCATGGTTAGGGTTTCATAGTGGAGTCTTTGGGCAATGGGGAGCCAGTGAAGGGATTGACAGAGGGGAGAGGCTGGGGAATAGCGGGGGGACAGGTGGATTAGTTGGGCAGCAGATTTTAGAATAAATTGGAGGGGTGCGAGAGTGTTAGAGGAGAGGCCACAGAGCAGGAGGTTGCAGTAGTCAAGGCGAGAGATGATGAGGGCATGGACTAGGGTTTTTGCAGATTCTTGGTTGAGGAATGTACGGATTCATGAAATATTTTTGAGTTGAAGTTGGAAGGAAGTGGAAAGAGCTTGGATATGTGGTTTGAAGGAGAGATCAGTGTCAAGGATTACCCCGAGGCAGCGAGCTTGTGGGACTGGGGAGAGTGGGAAGCCATGTACTGTAATGGATAGGTTCGTTGGGGGGTTGCGAGAGATGAGGGAAAGATGATGAATTCTGTTTTGTCCATGTTAATTTTCAGAAATCTAACAGAGAAGAAGGATGAAATAGTGGACAGACATTGAGGGATTCTGGTTAGTAGGGAGGTGATATCTGATCCAGAGATGTAGATCTGTTTGTCATCAGCATAGAGGTGATACTGAAAGCCATGAGATTCTATGAGCTGTCCCAGGCCAAAGGTGTAAACGGAGAAGAGCAGGGGCCCAAGGACTGAACCTTGTGGAACTCCAGCAGATAGGGGGCGAGGTGAGGAGGTGGTGTGTGAGTGGGAGATGCTGAATGTCCGGTCTGTTAGGTATGATGAGATCCAGGATAGGGCCAAGTCTGTGATGCCAAGGGATGAGAGGGTCTGTAATAATAGGCAATGGTCCACTGTGTCAAAGGCAGCCGACAGGTCGAGGAGGAGGAGGACAGAGTAGTGTTGCTTGCTCTTGGCGGTTAAGAGATCATTGGTGACCTTAGTTAGGGCAGTTTCAGTGGAATGGTGTGACCGGAAGCCAGATTGTAAGCGGTCAAAGAGGGAGCAAGAAGAGAGATGGGAGGACAGTTCAAGGTAGACGTGTTGTTCCAGTAGTTTTGAGGCATAGGGGAGAAGTGAAATTTCAGACTTTGTTTAAAAAAAAAAAAAAAACTGTGCCATTTTCCGATACCCGTAGTGTCTCCAATTTTCGTGATCTCGGGTTAGGTGAGGGATTATTTTTTGTATGCCAAGCTGACATTTTTAATGATACCATTTTGGTGCAGATACGTTCTTTTGATCACCCGTTATTGCATTTTAATGCAATGTTGCGGAGACCAAAAAAACATAATTCTAGCATTTTGTCTTTTTTTCTCACTACACCATTTAGCAATCAGGTTAATCCTTTTTTTATTGATAGATCAGGCAATTCTGAACACGGCAATACCAAATATGTGTATGTTTGATTTTATTTTTATTGTTTTAATTTGAATGGGGCGAAAGGGGGTGATTTGAACTTTTATATATATGTTTTTTTATACATTTTTAAAAACTTTTTTTTACTTTTGGCATGCTTCAATAGTCTCCATGGGAGGCTAGAAGCTGCTACAACCCAATCAGCTCTGCTACATAGAGGCGAGGATCAGGTCGCCTCTATGTAGTAGAACTACTCACTTGCTATGAGCACCGATCACTGGGTGGCGCTCATAGCAATCCGGCAGTGACAACCATAGAGGTCTGTCAGCATTTGACAGCATCATGTAAAGGGTTAATAGCCGCAGGTGGATCGCGATTCCTCCCGTGGCTGTTCCGGGCACATGTCAGCTGTTCAAACAGCTGACATGTATCGGGAAAGATGTTGGCTCACTGCCGGAGCCCACATCAAAGGGAGGAAGTCCGACTTCGGCGTAGTATTACGCCTGACATCAAAAAGGGGTTAAAAAGAGAAAACACAGTAGTTTGACAATAAATGGCTTCACCCAACCACTAAGCATAGGTGGAAAAAAGTTTTGGTGTTATCATTCATATTCTCTGGAAAAAGGCCAAGAAAAAAAAAATTCTGCCAAGGTATGTAAACTTTTCTGCACAACTGTACATACCATACCTTTAGAGGTATTAGAAATATTGATTCCTAAATTAAATCTTTCATCATGGAAAAAACTAGTTATCGCTAATTTAAGGGACATTGTCATGAGTGACTCACTAATTCCCTTCCAAAATTTACAACAGGAATTTGAGATCTCGGATATGGAACTTGGTAACTGGCAATTCATTAACTCTTTTCTAAAAGAAAGAAAGGCATCTCATTTAAATTCCTATCTAATAATTACTAATCTACTAAATAATCCTTTAGCTGCTCCTTTCTGGGAAACAAAGAACATATATCAACAATTCAATGAAGATTCCTCTGTAGGCCGGGGTCACACTTGCGAGTGTGATGCGAGAAACACACATCAATACCCGGCACTGCCGCCGGCACTCGGACCGGAGCATGCGGCTGCATGTATTTCTATGCAGCTGCATGCTCCAGTCCGAGTGCCGGCGGCAGTGCCGGGTATTGGTGTGAGATACTTGCGTGAGTTTCTCGCATCACACTCGCAATTGTGACCCCGACCTTAGTTAAAGGCTCACACATATGGGCTTGGGAGAAGGAGTTAGATTTTCAGGTTGATACTGACCGTCTGTTAAAAGCTCTTGATATCATATATGCTGACACATCTTGTGCAACATTACAGGAAATGCATTATAAAGGGTTTTCAAGGTGGTATTATACGCCACAAAAACTCAGTTTAATATATCCTGCTCATTCTTCCCTCTGCTGAAGGAACTGTGGATAGGTTGGGGACATATCTAATACTTTTTGGAATTGTCCTGTTTTGAGGATAGATATAGAAGATATTTCTTCTGAAATATATGATTCAGAGAGAACCCCCGGCAGAAGATTCCCTATAATGAGGAAGATGGAGTCAATGTGGATGATGTCTGGCCTATGGTCCGGCGGTGACCGTCTTTTAAGGCGTACATAAAGCGCGGTCTGCCACAGTTTTGTGCCCTTCTGAAAAAAGGACAATGCTGAACAGAGGCCAGACATAGTCCAGACTAACTCTGCTGCCTCATTATAGTGAATCGCACCCTCAGGAGATTCATCTGAATCATGCTATTCAGAGATTTAGATGGAAACCGTGATGGTAGTGCTCAGCGTAGAGCACCAGAACCATCATCGGTTAATGGAAATATAGGTGGCTTTCACGTTAATTTTTGTACCAAGGCTCTGAAAAAGTGAAATGTCTCCTCACCCCCCAAAACAAATTCAGCTAATTCTGCTCCCAAATCCAAATGCCACCCTCTCTTCTGAGTATCACAGTATGCATGAACCTCAGTTAGCATCTAAATATTTGGCATTTCTGTAGCGATGAGAGCTCGTCTAATTTACAGGTGCATGAGCTGGGCACAATGTACGTGCACTACCACGTACTGGCCACTACAACGTACTGATCACAATAACATACTTGTCACTACAACGGCAGTTTGCTATTTGCACTTAGCAACATCCACTGTTACTTGTTTCTGGAAAACAACAATGGAATCAAGATCGTCACTACACCTGTACATAAACTCCCAAGGGGGTATAATTTCCAAAATGGTGTTACTTGAGGGGGGATCTTTCTTTTCTACCACTTAGGAGTTCTGTATATGGAATCCACAAACTTTTCTAGGAAAATATGTGCTCCAATTCTCACCGTATGGCTAAACAAAACTGGACAGCCACATATGGTATATTTCTACATTCAGCAGAAATTGTAGGACAAATTTTGGTGACATTTTTAACGATTTTCCAGTGTGAAAACGTTAAATCTGGGGCAAAAACTACGGTAAAAATTTAATTATTTTTTTATTCACTGCCCAATGGTATAAAATTCCGTGATCCACTTGTAGTTCTGCTGTTCTAGCACCTCAAGGACTCTGTCAATGTGACATGGCATCCTCAAACTAGTCCAACAAAATCTGAACTCCAATATGGCACCTCGTCCTTTCTGAGCTTTGCATTGTGCATCAAAAAATGTTTTTAACCACATATCGGCATACTCAGGAGAAATTTCAAAACAAATTTTGGGGTTCATTTTCTCCTATGATTATGATTTTATGATATTTTTATGGGAAAAATATAATTTTTTTCATTTTCACAGGTCAACATTGTAAAATTCTGTGAAGCACCTGGGGGTTAAAGCTGCTTACCACACAACTAGATAAATTCATTGAGGTATCTAGTTTTCAAAATGGCATCACTTGTGGGTGGATTCCACTGTTTAAGCACATCATGGGCTCTCCAAACACGATATGATACCCGGAGACCATTCCATCAAAGTCTGTGTTCCAAAATATCACTGCTTCCTTTCTGAGTCCTGTTGTGCACCCAAATAGTAGCTTTCCCCTAAATATGGGGTAGTTGCGTACTCAGGAGAAATTTCACAACAAATTTTGGGGTCCATTTGCACCTGTTACAATTGTGAAAATCAAAATTTGGGGCTAAATGTGCATTTTTGGGGGAATTTTTTTTTTTATTATTTCCATGGCTTAACTTTATAAATTTCTGTTGAGCTCCTAGGGATTCAAGGTGCTCACCTCACATCTATATCAGTTCCCTGAGTAAACTAATAAAAATGAATTTCCAAAATGGTGTTACTTGTTACTTGGGTTTCTAATGTGTAGGCGCATCAGGGGTTCAACCATTTGCTACATGGTGTCCTCTAATTATTCCAGCAAATTTTTGAATTCAAAAAGACAAATGATTCTCCTTCATTTCCAAGCCCTGCCCAAAAAGTAGTTTTTGTCCATAGGTTATATCGGCATGCTCAAAATAAATTGCACAACAAATTGTATGGTGCAAGTTCTCCTGTTACCCTTGTTGAAATGGAAATTTGAGGCTAAAGAATTTTTTTGGGGAAAAATGTGATTTCTTTATTTTCTCTGTTCAATGTTCTAAACTTTTGTAAAGCACCTGGAGGTTCAAGTTGCTCACCACACATCTAGATAAGTTCCCTTAGGGGTCTAATTTCTGAAGTGGTGTTACTTTTGGGCGGCTTCCACTTTTTAGGCACATCAAGGGCTCTCCAAACGCGACCTGGTGTCCGCTAATTATTCCAGCAAATTTTAAATTCTAAAAGTAAAATGGCGCTCCTTTCCATCTGAATCTTGCCATGCATCCAAACAATAGTTTCCCCCCATATGTGGGGTATCTTTATGCTCAGGAGAAACTGCACAACAAGTTTTAGGGTCAATTTTCTCCTTTTACCAATTTGAAAATAAAAAAAATTGAGGTATAAAATAAACTCTGAAGTTTAAGCAAAAAGTTAAATGTTCATTTTTTACTTTCCACATTTCATTACTTCTTATGAAGCACCTAAAGAGTTATTAAACTTCTTTAATGTGGTTGTGAACACCTTGAGAGATGCAGTTTTTAGAATCTTGTCACTTTTGGGTAATTTTTTGTCATATAGACCCCTAAAAGTCACTTCAAATGTAATTTGGTCCCTAAATAATAATAAAAAAAAAATGTGTTGGAAAAATGAAAAATTGCTGGTCAACTGTTAACCCTTATAATTTCCTAACAAAATTTTTTATTTCAGTTGAGTGATTTCTAGCAGTCATTTCTTTCTATCAGAAAGTACAGACGTTGCTGGCAATTCTAAACTTTGAAGCTTAAAATAACCCAGAAGGTCCCTTTATGTTGGACTCTGTAAGAGTTTGCACTGAGGCCCAGGAGATTATAATTATCACTCTCCCTGCTTCCATACATTATTTTCATCAGTCCTCCATCATTACAAATTTGTTGACATGATCCTCTCACCTCCATATGATTTCAGCTTCTGCACTAAACACTCGGCCTCCTCAATGATCTTGTCTTCTATGGTTCTCTTCCCCATTCCATAATCTCGCAGTGTGGAGAGTGCAAATCTTCTCATCACTTTCCAGTTCTCTCCATTCGAGAAGACAACACCTGAATGCAATAAATTCATGTTATTTCCATAAGTGATATTATGGAAGACATTTTCCTGTATGAACAAGATTTTTGCTGAAAACAGAACCCCAAATTATGAGATAACGAAAAAGAACCCAATTGAGATGTCAATGACTCTACAATGGACTTTCTGTTCATTCACTATCAAGCCTGCAATGGTCACTTTGAGCAACCATCTACTCATTCCACTGGCTCTCATTAACTACATTTATACACAATGCCTGATCAGACATCTTTGGGGACATTCATGAAGGGAATTTTATCACTTTGTAAATAGAACTCCATTTAAAGAATTATCTTCTGTCACCAAATGGTGGATATGGATGATGCCATATTACAGAGGTCTCCCCAAGAGGCACCCTTTAATGGAGCATGACAAAAATTGAATGGCAATTGGCAATATGCAAGGATACTGTATGGCCCCTTGACCTGTTATCCATGCCCTTTATGGCTCCTTACCACATTATATACCATAAATATACAGTACATATGCATCACTAATGGAACCCACATCTGTCTCGAGAAAAAAAAGCCCCTTTGCACACTGTTTTCAGTGCAAAGATGCACATAAATCGTATACAAAATGCATGGAAAATCTGATCATTTCTCTTATGACAGCGGCATACCTCAGTACCTTGATTTCAAGTTGGATGAAGATCCCATTAGTGAGATACTGTAGATGTTCCATAAGTGTATGAAATGTCCTTTAACTTTTTGTTGATTCTCATATGTTACCTTAGCTGCTCAATATATGGCCCCCAGCTGCCTATTTGTGGACTGAATAAACAGTAGAGAGCCCCAGAGCCAGTGATCTTGGGATTTACTGATGTGTCCACTTTCTCAGCTTACCCCGGCTGTATCCATTTCTGCATATTTGCTGAATATATTTAATTACTCTTTAAAGTTTGTGCAATAGAGAATGCAGCTCGAGATATCAAATTAAGCGGTAGCATGAATAACGCACATGACCACCGCTATCATGTACGCTATGGATGCGGCTGCTTTGGCTTTATTCTGTAGAGTAGCAGCTGGGGTAAAGAATGAGGAGCTTTATAATTCATTGTGTCCCAATAGGTAGTTTATTGGTTTTAACACAAAAGAAAAAAATATATATTTCAGCTCACCCTTATTCTTCCATCCGATGTGGTAAATGTTAGTCCGAGCACGGAGACAAAGTGTTGCTGCCACAACGCTGATCAACGTATTGAAAAAGAAGAAATGGTTCCAGCTCCAGGAATTAAATGTAGAAACTTTATTAGTACATATTAAAACGCTGCTGAGACATGACCGGCATAGTCGGTAGGGGAGAGTAACCAACACCCGACTGGACGCGTTTCGAGCACAAGCATGCTCTTAGTCCTCAGTGTGCTGATGGGAACACGGGTTGCAATAAAAAAAGGTTCACAGCAGGTGAATACAATTAAAATAAGTATAGGATGTGACTAAATCCTAAATAAGCACAACAAAGTGAACAAATAAAGCTGTGTTACAATTTGATTAACAGGAGTAATTATAAGGAACATGCAAGTTTAGAAGGAACTAAAGAGATCTAAGAAAAACCGCAAGACTGATTAATAATGGAGCATAATCTCTCTCCTAAGGTTTAACCCTAAAGGGGCTCCGGTATTAAGCCTGAAGATCCAGAAAGCCTCTCTATCACGCAGCTTCTTTTCCCTATCACCACCTCGTATATCTTTATGTATCTGTTCAATGGCAAATGTTCTATGATACGTGGTGTGCCTGTTATGATTTTTTATAAAATTATTGGATACATTGGATACGTGTCGAAGTGTAGGATGTACTATGTCGTAAAGATGTTCTCTGAATCTTTCTTTGAACTTCCTGATAGTAGATCCAACATAGGACAATTTACATTCAGTACATTCGACAATGTAAACCACATAATCAGAATTACAATTAAGAAATTTTTTTATGGGAAAAGTGGTTAAATTTTGTGAACAATTGAAATATGCTTTTTTTTTCATATAAGTACAAGTCTTACACGAATGCGATCCGCATTTGAAACAACCTGTAGTAGATGACCAGTCTGAATGATTTTTAGTCTTTTTAGAATACAAAAATCTAGGTGATAAAACATTTCCCAGAGTGGGAGCTCTGTTATGACCCCAATGGCAGAGGGTCTCAGGAATAATTGCTAAGTCTGCAAACACAGAAAACCAGCTCATAGGGCAGTGGTAACTGGGCTGACCATATACCTAATCCTAGCACCACAAATAACAGCAGCCGGGGAACGTACCTACATTGATTCTAGACGTCTCGCGCCAGCCGGAGAACTAACTAACCCTAGAAGGGAAAAGAAAGACCTTTCTTGCCTCCAGAGAAAAGACCCCAAAAGTTGGATACAAGCCCCCAACAAATAATAACGGTGAGGTAAGAGGAAAAGACAAACATAAGAATGAGCTAGGTATTTAGCAAAGAGAGGCCCACTAGCTAATAGCAGAATATAGAAAGATAACTTATATAGTCAGCAAAAACCCTATCAAAAATATCCACACTGGAAATTCAAGAACCCCCGAACCGTCTAACGGCCCGGGGGGAGAACACCAGCCCCCTAGAGCTTCCAGCAAGGTCAGGAATCACATTTAGTACAAGCTGGACAAAAATGAGAGCAAGCAAATAACCCAAAAAACAAAGAAGCAGGACTTAGCTTAATTTTGCACGAACCAGGACCAGCAGATAGGAGTAAACAGAATGTGTCTGATTACAACGATGCCAGGCACTGGACTAAAGATCCAGGAGGTTTATATAGCAACACCCCTGAACTAACGACCCAGCTGGGTGCAAACTGAGGGAAGAAAATCCCAGAGTCATATCACTAGTAACTACAAGAGGGAGCCAAAAAGTCTAATTCACAACAGTACCCCCCCTTAAGGAGGGGTCACCGAACCCTCACCAAGACCACCAGGGCGATCAGGATGAGCAGCGTGAAAGGCACGAACTAAATCGGCTGCATGCACATCAGAGGCAACCACCCAGGAATTATCCTCCTGACCATAGCCCTTCCACTTGACCAAATACTGAAGCCTCCGTCTGGAGAGACGAGAATCCAAGATCTTCTCAACTACGTACTCAAACTCGCCCTCAACCAACACCGGAGCAGGAGGCTCAGCAGAAGGAACCACAGGCACAACGTAGAGTCGCAACAAAGACCTATGGAACACGTTATGAATGGCAAACGAAACCGGAAGATCCAAGAGAAAGGACACTGGATTAAGGATTTCCAATATCTTGTAAGAACCGATGAAGCGAGGCTTAAATTTAGGAGAGGAGACCTTCATAGGAACAAATCGAGAAGACAGCCACACCAAATCCCCAACACGAAGTCGGGGACCCACACCGCGGCGGCGGTTGGCAAAACGCTGAGCCTTCTCCTGTGACAATTTTAAGTTGTCCACCACATGATTCCAGATCTGCTGCAACCTATCCACCACAGAATCTACCCCAGGACAGTCAGAAGGCTCCACATGTCCCGAGAAAAAACGAGGATGGAAACCAGAGTTGCAGAAAATGGCGAAACCAAAGTAGCGGAACTAGCCCGATTATTAAGGGCAAACTCAGCCAACGGCAAGAAGGTCACCCAATCATCCTGATCTGCCAAAACAAAACACCTCAAATAAGCCTCCAGAGTCTGATTAGTTCGCTCCGTTTGTCCATTAGTCTGAGGATGAAAGGCAGACGAGAACGACAAATCAATGCCCATCCTAGCACAAAAGGATCGCCAGAACCTGGAAACAAACTGGGATCCTCTGTCAGACACAATATTCTCAGGAATGCCGTGTAAACGAACCACATTCTGAAGGAACACAGGAACCAGATCGGAAGAGGAAGGCAGCTTAGTCAAAGGCACCAAATGGACCATTTTCGAGAAGCGATCACATACCACCCAGATGACAGACATACCCTGAGACACCGGGAGATCAGAAATGAAATCCATGGAAATGTGTGTCCAAGGCCTCTTCGGGACAGGCAAGGGCAAGAGCAACCCGCTGGCACGAGAACAGCAAGGCTTAGCTCGAGCACAAGTCCCACAGGACTGCACAAATGACCGCACATCCCGTGACAAGGAAGGCCACCAAAAGGACCTAGCCACCAGATCTCTGGTGCCAAAAATTCCCGGATGACCTGCCAACACCGAGGAATGAACCTCGGAAATGACTCTGCTGGTCCACTTATCAGGAACAAACAGTCTGTCAGGTGGACAAGAGTCAGGTCTACCAGCCTGAAATCTCTGCAACACGCGTCGCAAATCAGGAGAAATGGCTGACAAGATAACTCCCTCTTTAAGAATACCAACTGGTTCTGCGACTCCAGGAGAGTCAGGCACAAAGCTCCTTGAAAGAGCATCAGCCTTCACATTCTTTGAACCTGGTAAATACGAGACCACAAAGTCAAAACGGGAGAAAAACAATGACCAGCGGGCCTGTCTAGGATTCAGGCGTTTAGCAGACTCGAGATACATCAAATTTTTGTGATCAGTCAAGACCACCACACGATGCTTAGCACCCTCGAGCCAATGACGCCACTCCTCAAATGCCCACTTCATGGCCAGTAACTCCCGATTGCCAACATCATAATTCCGCTCAGCAGGCGAAAACTTCCTAGAGAAGAAAGCACATGGTCTCATTACAGAGCAACCAGGGCCTCTCTGTGACAAAACGGCCCCTGCCCCAATCTCAGAAGCATCCACTTCGACCTGAAAGGGAAGTGAGACATCAGGCTGGCACAAAACAGGCGCTGAAGTGAACCGGCGCTTCAACTCTTGGAACGCCTCCACGGCTGCAGGAGACCAGTTAGCAACATCAGAACCTTTCTTGGTCATATCCGTCAAAGGTTTAACAACGCTAGAAAAATTAGCGATAAAACGACGGTAGAAGTTAGCAAAACCCAAGAACTTCTGAAGACTCTTAACTGACGTGGGTTGAGTCCACTCATGAATAGCTCGGACCTTGACTGGGTCCATCTCCACAGCAGAAGGGGAAAAAATAAACCCCAAAAAGGGAACCTTCTGTACTCCAAAGAGACACTTTGAGCCTTTAACAAACAAAGCATTCTCACGCAAAACCTGAAACACCATCCTGACCTGCTCCACATGTGAGTCCCAATCTTCAGAGAAAACCAGAATATCATCCAGATAAACAATCATAAATTTATCCAGATACTTCCGGAAAATATCATGCATAAAGGACTGAAACACTGAGGGAGCATTAGAGAGCCCAAAAGGCATCACCAAGTACTCAAAATGACCTTCGGGCGTATTAAATGCAGTCTTCCATTCATCTCCTTGCTTAATGCGCACAAGGTTGTACGCACCACGAAGATCTATCTTGGTGAACCCCTTGGCACCTTTAATCCGGGCAAACAAGTCCGACAACAGAGGCAAAGGATACTGAAATTTAACAGTGATTTTATTCAGAAGCCGATAGTCAATACAAGGTCTCAAAGATCCGTCCTTCTTGGCCACAAAAAAGAATCCCGCACCAAGAGGGGAAGAGGAAGGACGGATATGCCCCTTCTCCAGAGACTCCTTGATATACGAACGCATTGCGGCATGCTCAGGTACAGACAGATTAAATAATCTTCCCTTGGGAAATTTACTACCTGGAATCAAATCTATGGCGCAGTCACAGTCCCTATGAGGAGGCAGAGCACTGGATCTGGACTCGCTGAATACATCCTGATAATCAGACAAATACTCAGGAACTTCCGAAGGAGTAGAGGAAGCAATAGACACCGGCGGGGAATCAGCATGAATTCCATGACAGCCCCAACTTGACACAGACATTGCCTTCCAATCCAAGACTGGATTGTGGGTCTGTAAACATGGCAGACCCAAAACGACCAAATCATGCATTTTATGCAGAACAAGAAAACGAATCACCTCCCGATGTTCAGGAGTCATGCACATGGTTACCTGCGTCCAAAACTGTGGTTTATTTTCCGCCAATGGCGTAGCATCAATACCTCTAAGAGGAATAGGATTTACCAACGGTTCAAGAACAAAACCACAGCGCTTGGCAAATGACAGATCCATAAGACTCAGGACAGCACCTGAATCCACAAACGCCATAACAGGGTAAGAAGACAAAGAGCAAATTAAAGTCACAGACAAAATAAATTTAGGTTGCAAATTACCAATGGCGACAGGACTAACAACCCTTGTTAGACCTCTAGAGCATGCTGATATAACATGTGTAGAATCACCACAGTAAAAACATAACCCATTCTGACGTCTATGATTTTTCCGCTCATTTCTAGTCTGAATTCTATCACATTGCATTAAATCAGGTGTTTGTTCAGACAATACCACCAGAGGATTAGCGGTTTTGCGTTCCCGCAAACGCCGGTCAATTTGAATAGCCAGCGCCATAGAATCATTCAGATTTGTAGGAATGGGGAAACCCACCATCACATTCTTAATGGCTTCAGAAAGGCCATTTCTGAAATTTGCGGCCAGAGCACACTCATTCCATTGAGTAAGCACGGACCATTTCCAAAATTTTTGGCAATACACTTCAGCTTCATCCTGGCCCTGAGAAATAGCCAGCAAAGCTTTTTCTGCCTGAATTTCAAGATTGGGTTCCTCGTAAAGCAATCCGAGCGCCTGAAAAAATGCATCAATATTTGCCAATGCCGGATCTCCTGGCGCTAGCGAGAAAGCCCAATCCTGAGGGTCGCCCCGTAAAAAAGAAATAACAATTTTAACTTGCTGAGCAGAATCTCCAGATGAACGGGGTCTCAGAGAAAGAAACAATTTACATTTATTCATGAAATTCCTAAACCTAAATCGGTCTCCAG
Organism: Ranitomeya variabilis; assembly: GCF_051348905.1. Taxonomy (NCBI): domain Eukaryota; kingdom Metazoa; phylum Chordata; class Amphibia; order Anura; family Dendrobatidae; genus Ranitomeya; species Ranitomeya variabilis. Next base: position 1,079,533,064 of record NC_135233.1, read on the forward strand.
AAAATAATTCCGGAATAGGTATCTTAGGTTCAGACATAGGACTACTGGTAACAAAATCTTGTATGCCCTGCACACGAGCTGCCAGCTGGTTTACACTTGTAATCAAGGTCTGGACATTCATGTCTGCAGCAAGCACAAGCCACTCAAAGGTAAAGGGGAGGAAGAGAGGAAAGAAAAAAAAAAAAACTCAGAATTTCCTTTCTTATTATCCCACTTCAGCAATGCATTAAAAATTCAATGTTGGCCTGGCATACTGTTATGACCCCAATGGCAGAGGGTCTCAGGAATAATTGCTAAGTCTGCAAACACAGAAAACCAGCTCATAGGGCAGTGGTAACTGGGCTGACCATATACCTAATCCTAGCACCACAAATAATAGCAGCCGGGGAACGTAACTACGTTGATTCTAGACGTCTCGCGCCAGCCGGAGAACTAACTAACCCTAGAAGGGAAAAGAAAGACCTTTCTTGCCTCCAGAGAAAAGACCCCAAAAGTTGGATACAAGCCCCCAACAAATAATAACGGTGAGGTAAGAGGAAAAGACAAACATAAGAATGAGCTAGGTATTTAGCAAAGAGAGGCCCACTAGCTAATAGCAGAATATAGAAAGATAACTTATATAGTCAGCAAAAACCCTATCAAAAATATCCACACTGGAAATTCAAGAACCCCCGAACCGTCTAACGGCCCGGGGGGAGAACACAAGCCCCCTAGAGCTTCCAGCAAGGTCAGGAATCACATTTAGTACAAGCTGGACAAAAATGAGAGCAAGCAAATAACCCAAAAAACAAAGAAGCAGGACTTAGCTTAATTTTGCATGAACCAGGACCAGCAGATAGGAGCAAACAGAATGTGTCTGATTACAACGATGCCAGGCACTGGACTAAAGATCCAGGAGGTTTATATAGCAACACCCCTGAACTAACGACCCAGCTGGGTGCAAACTGAGGGAAGAAAATCCCAGAGTCATATCACTAGTAACCACAAGAGGGAGCCAAAAAGTCTAATTCACAACAGAGCTCGTCTTGATACGATTCTAATACCGTCTTTCAGAATGGAATCCATGATGTGGTCATCTCTCTGAGTATGCTTAACTTACGTGTGACAGTTTTGGAAATAGATTTAAGAAAAGTACTGTAAGTGAGGACTAAGGGTACTGTCACACCGTGCAATTTTCGTCGCTACGACGGCACGATCCGTGACGTCGCAGCGTCGTATGAGTATCGCTCCAGCGTCGTAGACTGCGGTCACACTTTGCAATCACGGCGCTGGAGCGATGCCGAGGTTCGCTGGTAACCAGGGTAAACATCGGGTTACTAAGCGCAGGGCCGCGCTTAGTAACCCGATGTTTACCGTGGTTACCAGCGTAAAAGTAAAAAAAAAAAAACCGTACATACTCACCATGTGATGTCCGTCAGGTCCCTTGCAGTCTGCTTCCCGCTCTGACTGAGTGCAGCCGTACAGTGAGAGCAGAGCGCAGCGGTGATCACCGCTGTGATCTGCTCTCACTTTCCGGCCGGCGCTCACAGTCAGAGAGGGAAGCAGACTGCAAGGGACCTGACGGACATCACATGGTGAGTATGTACGGTTTGTTTTTTTTTACTTTTACGCTGGTAACCACGGTAAACATCGGGTTACTAAGCGCGGCCCTGCGCTTAGTAACCCGATGTTTACCCTGGTTACCAGCGAACGCATCGCTGGATCGCTGTCACACACAACGATCCAGCGATGACAGCGGGAGATCCAGCGACAAAAGAAAGTTTCAAACGATCTGCTACGACGTACGATTCTCAGCAGGGTCCCTGATCGCTGCTGCGTGTCAGACACTGCGATATCGTAACGATATCGCTAGAACGTCACGAATCGTACTGTCATAGCGATCGTAATTGCACTGTGTGACAGTACCCTTAGACAGGTTGTACCGAGTGCGCATTACGATAGGGGTTATTAAAAAAGTAATTTGAAGGAAAAATACAAGTAGAATCAATCTTTTTATTGGGCTCTTCAAAAAAATGCCTTTTGACTGTTAAGTCTCGAACAAATTTATTTATGTCCTTTAGAGTGGAAAAAAACATCTAATTCTTTATTAGTAGGTGCAAAATTCAAACCACAGGATAACAATTTAATGTCAATATCAGAAAAAATAGTAGATGATAAATTGAGGACATTTAATGAGGAATTCTGTTCTGGCTCCTGAGACGATTCTGAAAGATGAGGGGGGCACTTGGAATGTTTTCTCCCGCCCCTTTCATGGAAGAAAAACTGTATTAATTTTTTGGATCTTTGCCTGGAAGGCATTCCTTTTGAAAACATCAGAAGTCATACATATCGAAAAGAAACCACAGGTAACACTATTTTACATGCAAAAAGTTTCCATCCCCCACATACCATCCAGTCCATTCCTCTGGGTGAAGCTTTGAGGGCACGCAGAAACTGCAGCCTTGAATCTTCGTTCAGCGGTGAAAAATCAAACATTAAACAGAGTCTTCACCACAGAAAATATCCTAACTGGACTCTAAACAGAGCCTTTAACATTGCTGATTCCAAACAAAGGTCAGAGCTTATTGAACCGTTGCTAATGGATAGCCGCACTCAAACAAATAATAATAACTCCCATCGTAATGCGCACTCGGTACAACCTGTCTTAGTCCTCACTTACAGTACTTTTTAAAATCTATTTCCCAAACTGTCACACGTAATTTAAACATACTCAGAGAGATGACCGCATCATGGATTCCATTCTGAAAGATGACATTAGAATCGTACCAAGACGTGCTCCCACTCTGGTAAAATGTTTTATCACCTAGATTTTTGTATTCTAAAAAGACTAAAAATCATTCAGACTGGTTATCTACTACAGGTTGTTTCAAATGCGGATCGCATTCGTGTAAGACTTGTACTTATATGAAAAGAAAAAGCATATTTCAATTGTTCACAAAATTTAACCACTTTTCCCATAAAAAATATTTCTTAATTGTAATTCTGATTATGTGGTTTACATTGTCGAATGTACTGAATGTAAATTGTCCTATGTTGGATCTACTATCAGGAAGTTCAAAGAAAGATTCAGAGAACATCTTTACGACATAGTACATCCTACACTTCGACACGTATCCAATGTATCCAATCATTTTATAAAAAATCATAACAGGCACACCACGTATCTTAGAACATTTGCCATTGAACAGATACATAAAGATATACGAGGTGGTGATAGGGAAAAGAAGCTGCGTGATAGAGAGGCTTTCTGGATCTTCAGGCTTAATACCGGAGCCCCTTCAGGGTTAAACCTTAGGAGAGAGATTATGCTCCATTATTAATCAGTCTTGCGGTTTTTCTTAGATCTCTTTAGTTCCTTCTAAACTTGCATGTTCCTTATAATTATTCCTGTTAATCGAATTGTTACACAGCTTTATTTGTTCACTTTGTTGTGTTTATTTAGGATTTAGTCACATCCTATACTTATTTTAATTGTATTCACCTGCTGTGAACCTTTTTTTATTGCAACCCGTGTTCCCATCAGCACACTGAGGACTAAGAGCACGCTCGTGCTCGAAACGCGTCCAGTCGGGTGTTGGTTACTCTGCCCTACCGACCATGCCGGTCATGTCTCAGCAGCGTTTTAATATGTACTAATAAAGTTTCTACATTTTATTCCTGGAGCTGGAATCATTTCTTCTTTTTCAATAAGTTTATTGGTTTTACCTACATATTTTTATAGATTGGCTAACCTCTCTACAATTTTTGCCAACGCTGTTTATCTTAAAATAAATATGTTTTGAACAGCATACTGCTCTATAATAAATAATCTATTAGCAAAATACAGAAACAGTATACATTTATGGTAAAGAATGGGAAAATAAAACAAATTTCCATAGAAATGTCTTGGTAAGCCATCATCTCCTCTTGACGGTGGGTAAATAGCAGGAGCTCCCTACTCCAGTTGAACTTCTTAGATGCCATAGTTGTTATTGCCTGAGGCACTAAAGGTGTGATTAGACTTTTTTTTAGAGCCATCAGTCTCTGGGATAGGCACAGCTCCATACCTCAACTTTTTGAGGGAGCTTAAGACATAATTAAAGGAAAACATGCTTACCATAATTTTTAAAAGCTTTCGTAGTCACTGGAGCCAGAGGTCTGTCAGCAAATACATCACCATGGTTGATGAGAGCATCCTTGACAGTTTCATAACCACATAGTACAACTGATTTTGTCATGCCTATCTGGACACTGAAGATTGGACCGTATGTCTTAGAAAGCTGTGAACACAAGATAAGCAATGATTAACTCTGTGCACTACTCCTGACATGTCCATTTAAAAAAAAAATACTTGCATCCCACATGCAGTACCCATTCTGGAGCAGCATGACCAACTAGTAACATCTGGTAGGCAATTTAGTCAAAGATTTAAAACTACTGCTACAAAATTTAGTTCTAGATGCAACAAATTTGGGAGAACATGTGTTTACTGAATCAGACAAGCCAACATATGACAAGTCCACCAAATTAACTTTAGTTAACTTTATACAAGTAAAAAATGTCTTAGCTAAAATTCAATAACTCAATTTTCAGAAACCAGAGCTCCAAAGAGTAATAACATAGATATATTGTGAATTTGTCAGAAAAATGTAGTTTTATAACCACTACTGGCATGCTGTATGGTTCGTAGATGTCTTACTAACAGAGAAATAGGAGTGGGAGGCGAACAGCTAATTGATGGATGGAAACCAATGGGCTGAAGAAAGATGGTAGGAAACTTAGGAGTTAACCTCTCTCCTGTAATCCAAGTGCTGCACATATTCGGCCAGGGTCTGGGTAGACACAGGTTGCTGAGCTTTGTAAAAACCAGCTGTACACTGTGAAAGATAAAAGCTTTCACATCAAAAGAATGCCAGAAGATAGATAAAGCAAGTTAGGTAATTGCAAACTTGCTGATTTTCATGCTAAGTAATTAGAGCAATTTAATAACATGAGAATGCTCCTATAAAAGTGGTGACCATAAAGGGAGTCCTTGATCATTACTGTGGATGTTTCATGAGCTGCATTGTTCAGGAGACAGAGACTAGTGAGAAGGAAGTGCTGCTGAGGTGTTTACCATCAAACTGTTGCACATAGCAACAAATTATTGACAATGCATACAAATCATCAAGCCTGCTGCTGCTTAAACCGACTCACCAATCATCAAATTGTAGCCTCCCAGTAAGTAAAATTTGCTCGAACGGTTGCTGATGTCTATCTCCATACTTCTTACTAGCCTTGAATGTATACATTATTATGACTGTAATTTTAAGGGAATCTGTCACCATGAAAATGGAGTTCAATCAGCAGGCAACATGTCATAAATCAGGAGGAGCTGAACAGATTTTATATAGTTAAGTGAGAAAATATTCAGTATAACCTGTGTTTTAATCATTGAATCCTCGGCTCTTTTTTCACTGATTTTTGGTCCAGTGGGTAGTCCTATCAGTGACTGTTATCTCTGTATACACACTTATACAAGGAAGGCTGTCAGTCACTGATGGGATGGCCCACTGAACTTAAAATCCCAAAAAGAGCGGTGGTTTAAATGACTGAAACATAAATTATACTGAGTATTTTCTCACAAAACTATATTTAAATCTTCTCAGCTCTCCCTGCTCTACAACATGGTGCCTTCAGATTGACTTCATGGTGCCAGGTATAGAGTTATCATTTTCTGCAGGTGGGAGGAAGCCAGAGAACCTTTAGGAAACCCATGCAAACAATGGGAGAACATACAAACTCGTTAGATATTGTCCTTGGTGGGATTTGAACCCAGAACCGCAGTGCTGCAAAGAAACAATTCTAACCACTGAACAACCATTCTTATAACAGTATTCCCATTGAGGATCACAATAAGGGATCTGAAGACTAAAAGGAGATATTCTTCTCAGACTCCCACTGCTCAGATGTTAATGACATATTCTGTCAATTTACCATAAATGTCCCAGATGATAATACCTCTGCGTTTTATGCAGCTCCTGGCATGGTACATTCTTAAAATGTGGCCAGAAATCATAGTGCACACCAGATTTATATTATAGTTTCATTATTACCTCCATGAACGTTTTGTAAGGTTTTGACATGTCCATCGTTAGAATATTCCCAATGATCGGTAAAGGTTTTGGTCCAGGTGGGAAATTTTTGTAATTTCCTTGTTTCTGGTTCTTAAAGGCATTGGCCAAAAATAAGATGACAAGGATGGAGAGGAGAACAGTGACCGGGTCCATGGTGAATTCGAGCTCTGTAAAACCTAGAAAAGGAACAGAAGACATGGATGAAGCTTGTGTACACATTTAAAGGAGGACTATTGTCCTGACATCCACAAAATTTGAAAAAAATTAAAGAATTCCTTTTAATTTTCCTTTTATTTTTCCTTTAATTTTCTACACTTTGATATTAAAGGTGTGTGCACATTTGCCAAGTTTGTTTATTGCTCCAATGTACTTAAATTAAATTAAACAAATTTGCTAAATATTGATCAGCCAGTATCCTTGAATGTTATATCTGTAGCTCCTATGCAGACCTATGCATCGCTATCGTTCCATACTAAAATTAAACTCTGTGTTTCCTGAACTGGAGTCATCATGTGTTATTCTGTTCTATTTGCTTCTTGTTTGGTTGATTGATGACATACGTATTTAAAGGTGTTGTCTCATCTTCTTGTTCAGGGCAAGAACACACCATTCCCCCGGCTCCTGCTTGCTGGGGCAACAATGCTCCAGTTTGTTTCAAAGTTTGGACATGTGGAATCATTGCACTACTGGCAAAAAAAGTGTCATCTCTGATACTGCCATATGAGGCTTTACCTCTTTAGTAATGGAGGAGCCAGTGGTACTGAAGCTGTCCAGGATAGAGAGATAACAATGGTCATATTGGAAAGAGCTTGTAAGCATTGCGCATGTTTGGTCACTGCTGCTAAACTGAGGTAGTGACAAAAAGCCCTTGCAAACCTCCATGAGCAGAAAAACAAGAAAAGAGTCATAGACCTGAGAATGTGGCAACACAAATCACTTTTTTAAAAAGTTCTGAATTTGTTTTGAAATTCTTAAGTATAAAAAAAATTATATAAGTTTGATATCGTCATTAAAGAACAGACCAGGTGAATAACATTGTCAAGCTTTTTTTGTACCATAAACTGAATGCTGTACAATTGGATCCCAGAAAACAATGGCAGAACTGTATGTTTTTAACATTTCACCAAAGTCACCCCCGCAGATCTAATTTAGTAAATACCCTTGCTCCACATAGCCTATCAAAAAGCTCAGATATCAGGGGTAGTGGGTACTTAGTCTTAACGGTGATGGTGTTAAGACCCCAGTAGTCTATGCATGGACGCAGTTCTCCTCTCTTCTTCTGTACGAAGCAGAACCCAGCCCCTGCAGGTGACACTGACTTCCTAATGAATCCTCTTGCCAGATTTTCTCGGATATACTGGGACATTGCCTCTGTCTCTGGAGGACATAACGGATAGACTCGACCCTGGGGAAGCTCTGCACCAGGCAAGAGGTCAATAGGACAGTCATAGGGGCGGTGAGGTGGAGGGGTCTCCGTAGCCCTTTTGGAGAACACGTCCGCATAGGACCAATAGTGCTTGGGAAGAGAGGAAAGATCTGCGGGTATCTCAGTTGTAGCAACCTGAACGCACTCCCTTTGACATCTACCCTCACAGGATTTACTCCATCCCAGAATTCTCCCTGAGGACCACTCTATATGAGGAGAATGGTAGCGTAACCATGGTATCCCCAACAGGACTTCATCAATTCCCTTGGGAATGACAAGTAGGGAAATAATCTCCTGATGAGATGGAGACATGGAGAGAGTGAATGGAATGGTTTGGTGTGTAATCTATGAGAGTAGTGTTGACCCATTTATCACTCGAACGGTCACAGGTTTAGCGAGCATCACCAGGGATATTGCGTGTCGCTGGGCGAAAGCAGATGACATAAAGTTGCCTTCCGCCCCGGAGTCCACGTAAAGCTCTACCATAAGAGTGGATGGGCCTATGGTAATTGTCCCCTTGAAGGACAATTTAAAGGAAAATGTCTTCGTGTCTAGTGGTCCTCCTCCAACTACCACTAGACGCCGACGATCCCCCAACACCTGAAAACACCTAGAGGCAAGATGTCCTGACTGCCGGCAAATATGACAGACCTTAAGTGCACGAGCGGACCGGGACTTGGATCCCGCTCATGACAGGTCTATGGCCTCATGTGACTCGGGCACCTGGACCGGAGATTCCAGAGGTTTGGCGAAGGTGGGAGCCAGCCAAAACCTCTGCCTACACTGGGCTCGCTCCAACCTTCCCTCATGAAAACAAAGGTCGATGCAAGTTGATATAGCTATGAGCCCCTCTACTGTGGCGGGAATCTCTCTAGTAGCCAAAGCGTCCTTCACATGGTCAGCCAGACCCCTCCAAAACACTGGGATGAGAGCTTTATCTGGCCACTCCAGCTCAGAGGCTAAAGTCCAGAAACGGACTGCAAAATGGCTGACCATGGACGACCCCTGAGTCAATGCCAGTAGTTAGAGCACCATATTATGGGTGACTCGAGGTCCTAAAAATACCTGCTTCAAAGTGCTCAAGAACCGAGAAGCATTCCGCACCACATGATCGTCGCACTCCCACAGTGGCGTAGCCCACTCCAACGCCCTGTCCGACAGAAGAGAGATTATAAATCCCACCCTTGCCCTCTCTGTAGGAAAATGTGCAGCCCGAAGCTCAAGGTGTATACCGCACTGGCTCACGAAACCTCTACAGGTTTTATTGTCACCAGAGAATTTCTCTCGCAGCGGGAGATGGGATAAAGTCGGAACGGAGGTGACAGTGGAAAAAATTGCTGCAGCCGTGCTAGCAGCCTGAACAGCTATTGCAGTTACATCCACAGCTGAGGTTTCATGCTCGAGAGTCACCAACCTGCCCTCCAGCTGCTGGAGGTACTCCTGCAATCGCTGCTTGTCCACCATTACTTAGCTAGACCCTGGCTCTAGTATTCTGTTAGGGCTGGTGGAATACATCAAGTATAGGAAGGAAACAACAAGGTGCGTTTGCAGCCCGGGGTCCAACGTGCAGAGATATCTGCTGCAAAGTAATTGGCGGCACTATATGGCGGTATAAGCTAACTCTGTTAACTTCACAGAATCGTAAAGATATGAAAATGCTGTGCCCTGTTAACCTCACAGAGGATCACAGCTACCTAACTGAGCAATGCAAAGAGTGGTCATGCAGACAGCATAGCACACAAACAACTCCTCACCGGAGGTGCCAGAATACTAGGGGCCTATTTCAGCCATGTCCTGAATCCAAGCATACAAAACTCCTCACCGGAGGTGCCGGTATTCTAGGGGCTTATTTCAGCCAACCCTGACCACATGCAGACATGACCTTCAAGTAGTAAAGCTCATAACATATGTTGATACTAGCACACGGCCGTGCGGCCATGGGAACCTTAAATAGCTGCAGCTGACAAGGACCTTCCTAGTGGTCCAATTGGAGCTGCTACAGGACCTGAGCGTGTGACCCAATGGTCACTCCCATGGGCATGGTCAATGTGTGCAAAGCAGGACTTAGTCCCAGAAAAACCTGCTCGCCACTGCCCAGTGCTGGCTACAAAACCAGATCCTGGAAAGACAGCAGTAACTAGTGTTGAGCAATACCTTCCGATTAGTGTTGAGCGATACCATCCGATACTTGAAAGTATCGGTATCAGATAGTATCGGCCGATGCCCAAAAAGTATCGGATATCGCCGATACCGATACCCGATACCAATACAAGTCAATGGGACACCAAGTATCGGACGGTATCCTGATGGTTCCCAGGGTCTGAAGGAGAGGAAACTCTCCTTCAGGCCCTGGGATCCATATTAATGTGTAAAATAAAGAATTAAAATAAAAAAATATTGATATACTCACCTCTCCGGAGGCCCCCGCACCTTACCGCTGTTAACTGGCAGCCTTCTTTGCTTAAAATGAACGGGTTTAGGGCCTTCCATGACGTCACGGCTTCTGATTGGTCGCGTGCCGCTCATGTGACCGCCACGCGACCAATCACAAGCCGCGACGTCATTCTCAGGTCCTAAATTCCTAGAATGAGGAGTTTAGGGCCTGAGAATGACGTCGCGGCTTGTGATTGACCCACATGAGTGGCACGCGACCAATCAGAAGCCGTGACGTCATGGAAGGCCCTAAACGCGCTCATTTTAAGCAAAGAAGGCTGCCGGTTAACAGCGGTGAGGTGCGGGGGCCCTCCGGAGAGGTGAGTATATCAATATTTTTTATTTTAATTCTTTATTTTACAAATTAATATGGATCCAATACCGATTCCCGATACCACAAAAGTATCGTAACTCGGTATCGGAATTCCGATACCGCAAGTATCGGCCAATACTTGATACTTGCAGTATCGGAATGCTCAACACTACTTCCGATATTTGAAAGTATCGGTATTGGATAGTATCGGCCGATATCCGAAAAATATCGGATATCACCGATACCCGATACTAATACAAGTCAATGGGACACAAATATCGGAAGTGATCCTGGATTGTTCCCAAGGTCTGAAGGAGAGGAAACTCTCCTTCAGGCCCTGGGATCCATATTCATGTGTAAAATAAAGAATAAAAATAAAAAATAGGGATATACTCACCCCTCCGGAGGCCCCTGGAGCTTAGCGCTGTAACCGGCAGCCTCCGTTCCTAAGAATGAGCGCGTGAAGGACCTTCGATGACGTCACGGCTTGTGATTGGTCGCGTGAGCGGTCACATGAGCGGTCACACGACCAATCACAAGCCACGACGTCATCGAAGGTCCTTCACGCGCTCATTCTTAGGAACGGAGGCTGCCGGTTACAGTGCTAAGGTCCAGGGGCCTCCGGAGGGGTGAGTATATCTCTATTTTTTATTCTTTATTTTACACATGAATATGGATCCCGATACCGATTCCTGATATCGCAAAAATATCGGAACTCGATACCGCAAATATCAGCCGATACCCGATACTTGCGGTATCGGAATGCTCAACACTAGCAGTAACCCTTTGCACAATATCAAACTGAGCGAGATGCTGGGACCGACGTCTCCACTGAGCAGGTTCCACTGTGGCTGATGTAGAATGGGAGACTGCAGCAGACATGGCTCAAGATTCCCCCTGTGCAGTGGCGGGAACTTGATCCCTAATAGAGAAGACATAAAAATTAATTTGTTCATTGTCTCCATATTAAATACATTATACCGATTAGCATTGCATTCACCTCTCCCCATGACAAGAAGGCGGCGGGATAGGTGTGTGGAATGAACTCCATGTGTGTTGAATCCCTAAAATCACTTATGACAAATTTAGTATCCAAATATGTCTGTAGACTGCTAGGGGTGTAGTAACTTGGAAATCAACAGGGCATTGCTCCTTTCCAAGCTGAGTTGCTTCCCACATGCCACTAGTTGGGTGGATAGGTGACAGTACAATCGTGCATCGTTCCGGTGCAACCATACAAAATGAATCTAAAGTCCTATTGCATGCGCCAGTTACCTGCAGCACATTTATCCAAGAAAAATTGTTTCTCCTTGCGGAGATCGACATGGTAAGCATGCCTAGATGAGGAGACTTAAAGCCGCAATGCTCCTCTGGGTAATATGCTAATTATGCAAATTGTCTCTTCAGAGAAGAAGAGAGCTAGAACTCTAGTGCCACCTATTGGAAGGCAGCAATCCTACAAGTCAATGTTGACCCTTTAACGAGCCTTGTCACATGACTTAGGATAAAAGCCAAACCAGAATCTCAATTTGCAGACACTGTGTTTTGGGTTACTGCCCCTCAGTGACACTATTTCAACAGGGCCAAAATTCCCTCATCTTTTTGGGTCCCTCAGGTCTTTGTAACTTATACACAGACTGCAACGCTCCAGTGTAGTCTGTAAGTTACTTGTTCATTTATCTCTCTTCAGACTAATGTTAGATTGATGTAAAATGCAATTCAGTTATTTCTTTTTTTATCTGTATGCGAACTAAGTAATGAAAGCTGTTTTCATTTACTTCATCGATATATGAGACGGAATCAATGACTGGACTAACAATTTGGAAGTCTGGCCCACTGCGATCCATAAAACGCATAAATGGATTTTATGTCACATTTTACTCTAGTAACCGGATGAAGGCTTCTTAGCCAAAACACATTGAGTTTTCTTCACCATCACCAGTGTGTTTCAACCGCACTAGTTTTTAAATAAAATATATGTTCCTGGAGTTAATTACCCCATCTCCTATGTATTCTATCAGACCATTCCTGACATTTTTGGAGTCCTCAATTCTCCACCATTCCAGGTTACTAGTGATGAGCGAATATACTCATTATTTGAGATTTCTAGAGCATGCTCAGGGGTCAGAGTATTTTTTAGTGCTCGGAGATTAGGTTTTCTTGCCACAGCTGAATGTTTTACATCTGTTAGCCAGTATAAGTACATGCGGGGATTGCCTAGCAACCAGGCAACCCCCACATGTACTTATGATGGCTAACAGATGTAAATCATTCAGCTGCGGCACTAAAAACTAAAACGCCGAGCACTAAAAAGGAGGACACCCGAGCGTGCTCGGGAAATCTCGAGTAACAAGTATATTCGCTCATCACTACAGGTTACCTATTTTTTCCTACTTGCTGGAAACCTTGAGAAGGAATCATCCACAGCTTACCAAGTAAGAAATCCGATATTTCAAACACATCTATAGATTTCATTGGGTGAATTGATCTGATTATCAAAACCACTCGCAGCATGCTGCGATTGTTTTCTCATGACGTATTGGCATGAGAACATACATAATCGTGAATCTGCACTGCTGTAGAGTAAAACATTGGGCCAAGTGCTATCTGATAAAATATTGGATAGCATTCGGCCATGTTATATAACAGTGTGAGTGAACCCTAAAATTGCAACTCTTCCAACAAAAAGCAAGTTCTCATATGACTATGTCGACAGAAAAAGAAAATTATAGCTCTATGGGAGAAGGGTGGAAAATATAAAAATTGGCCTTATCAGGAAGGGGTTAAAATTTTTGGATGACATTTCGTTGTCAAACTAGCATTTCAAGAGACAGCTAAGAAGGGAATGAAATCAATTTTGGAAAATGTAAAAAAAATATATTAACTTGCAGAATGAAGAACGGAAATCTTATTATGCCCTAAACTTTATGGTCTCTGCTAAAACTATTGAAGATCAGAAACGCCTTCAAAAACACTAATAGATGTTCCCATCATAAAATATATCAACTTTTCAAAGCTGGAACACCACAGTTTAAGAGAACAGGGCTCTGAAATCACACATTAGTATGAAGCAGGGTGTTATAAACTTAGTGCTAAGTGCAGTGGAGATCAGTATCATGGGTCAGAAAAGAGGCCAAGAGACAACAGGTTAAAAGTTCAAGAATATTTATGATGGTATGCAGGTAAACAGCTATGACACAGCAGGTTAGTAGCAGACAGAGCTGGATAAGCAGTAAGCACATGTACAGACCGTGGAGGTCCAAGTATGTCAGGTCCAGAGACCTGGAGACCAGGCCAGGCCCCCTAGCAGGGAACAGTCCAGCAGCAGAGATGAGTGCAGCGCAGATCCAGGGAAACAAGTCTTACGATGAAGAGACGTAGATCCGGAGACAGATGGGGTATCCCAAGGTAACGAAGAAACCAGCAAGATAGCAGTTCTTCCAGATTGATCACAAGTCCAGGAACAAGATACTCAAGCAATGAGTAATATACAGAGCTTCCTTATATACACCACAGACAGGAACAGGGAAAGTCTGACAGGAAGCAAGATGGCCCCCGTGAGGCCAGTGACTCCATCTTAGGTAAGGGCAAAAGTAACCGAACTGAGGGCAACAGCAGACAGGAACAGATGTACAGTCCAAATACGCACACAGGGATTTTCATACGTGCCACACATGCTACAACTATGTTTATCCTTTATCGATTGCTCGATTCCAACGAAGTATCTCAGAGCCTTAAAAGGCCCATTGTCATGTAGTATGACATAATATTATGACTATAAAATGAGATTGTCAGCTCACCTCCTCCTCTGGTTAATATGTCCTCCAGGCTGCACGGATCCACTGGGTAAAGGTTGATATGCATCAAATAGTTGACAGCCTGACGGCGAATCTATCCCAATATGTGGATACTCATCTGCAAAAGTGCAATGCAACTCATCCCGGCATATTTGAAGGACACAGGGCACGTTCTACAAGTCCTAAACACAATTGCCTGGAAACCACAATATCTGCTAGCAACCCTGGATATAAAATCACTATAAACTGTGATCAACCAAGAAAAAGGATGCTTAGCGGCGGGTTGCTTCCTCCAGAAACTGGGGATTTACCAAGATAATCAGATCCAGTTCATCCAAGAGGACCTCACTATATAAATTGAGGGAGGCCAATTGCGCACCAAATGCTACCGGAAGGAGGTTGACGCAAACAGCTACATCCATCTAACCAGCTGTCACATGCCTGTTTGGCTTAATAATATCCCCAAGGGCCAGTTTACTAGAGTCCGACGAAACTGCATGAACATAAAGGATTATGAGAACGAATGAGAGCACCTGACACAGCAACTCGTGGAAAAAGGGTATCCCCTAACTGCACTGGAAAGAGCCAGAAATGAAGTGAGGGATATATCGAGAGACTCATTAATAGATGGAAGTAGAACCAAAGTGGGGGAGATGACTAGCATTCCAGAACAAATAAAAACCCTACCAATTGTTACACAATTCCACACAGGATATAAGAAATTCCAGAGCATCATATGCAAACACTGGGCACTCTTATTAAGGGATAAGGTGGTGGGAGAATTTCTACCACCGCACCCTAAGTTCGTCTTCAAGAAAGCCCAAACCTTGGGCAATCTTCTTGCCCCAACAAGAAAACTGGCTCTTAATAAACCAACACTGAACACTAGAGTTCCCCCAAGTTCCAATGTGGGGTTTACACCTTGCGGCAGATGTTTCAGTTGTATTAATACAACGTTCAAGAAAACCTGCCAAGTCCATTTTATGGACACTAATAATACTAAAACCTTCAGTATTAAAAACAAAATCTCCTGCTTCTCCATGGGGGTTATATATATTATTATTTGCCCTTGCAGAAAATTGTATGTCGGTCGAACCAAGAGGGAACTCAGGATACGAATCAAAGAGCACCTCACCAACATCCAAAAGGGACATATGGGACACCCCTTATCGCGACATTTTGTGGAGAACCATGGGAGGAATGTAAAAGACATACACTTCTGTGGTATTCAGAAAATCCAACCGAACCCAAGGAAAGGGGACTTCCTCAAGCAGATGTCAAGAATCGAGTCCCAATGGATATTTCTACTGGATAGCCTAGCTCCAAGGGGCCTCAACCAGGAGTTGGAATTATATGCCCTCTAAAATGGATGTCTAGATGAGAATTAATCTCTACATATTTAATACATGGTGTTGACCCCTTCCCTTAAGCCTCCTTGTTCCTCTTTTTCCACCCCCTTCGCATCAGATACATAATTTATCCATTAACCCCCGTCCCATTCCCATAATAGGGATAAGCAATATAAATCAGGGGTTCCTATTCCATCCCATTCTCATAATATGGATAAGCAATATAAATCAGGGGGTCCTATTTAATTTCTGGTGTATGTAGGGATAGATACTACCCCAGGCGTCCCAATGGGTAGCAGCAGGCACAAGGATAGGGCCACGTCCCTATTTCAGGTGCCTCCACTGATCCAAAATAATATGTTTCACACAGTAGTTTTAAATATTTTAATCCTAAGTAAGTTAGATACCTTTTAATTTTTAGTTTTTATAACTGTCTAAGTGCAATATTCTTTTAAATAAGCAGAGCGATCTACTCACTATATATGTAACACATATTGTTCAGGTTTTAATCATGTAGTTCTAATAAAGTATTTAATTTTAATTGTAAACACTCAGCCACTCATTAATGTGGAAGTCAATTTTTAGAGACCTAAATCAGTCATATCCCAGATGTAATAAATAACACACACTTGGTGCGCAGAGCTTAGCCCACTATAACATCAAAGAATACACGCAGCATACCCAAATGAGTTGTGTGGGGATGCAGGCTGTGGGCGGGTTAATAACATAACTGTAGCGTATAAAGGGAGAAGATGGAATGACATACAATAACCCTGATGAAGAAGGCCGAGAACCTTCGAAACGCGTTGGTTAGTCGTTCCCTTTTTGGCCCCAACGCCGCTCGGTAGCTCTAGTGACGTCACTGTACAGGCACCTGCGAGCCGGCGCTAGAAGCCATCTTTTTCCTCGCGGTTACCAGGGACGCCTTCGGCCGGGGCTCCCAGGTATCGCGCAAGCTGCTACACTCCTTCCTGCTCCCAAACTCCCCACCGATGCCGCAACAAGCGACACAGCGGTCAATCAGTTTGGGCAATCCTTTGGACTCCGCAGTGGAACCACAAGTGCATCTATACATTGGGTAAGCACCTTTCTTTATCACAGATTTTATGCACACACACACACGCATGCATTCTTGACGTTATTCCTAATAATCATCCAACAACAGTTGTGCAGGGTATATAGTTGTAGCTGTGGTCTTGGTGACACCCTGAACCTAGATACCAGCAACTTGCCGCCCATCACCACGCAGTATTCACCCCTGAGCGCGGTTTCACCCTGTCTTCTTGTGACAATTTTGTATATGTTATGCATCTGCCTCAACTTGGCAAGGCTTCATCACCTTCCCCTATGTCAACTGCCCTATGCTGTGCTCCACGTTTGGTTTTATAAGTGGCCTAGCGTGCTCCCATGTCATCATCTGTCTAGGCCTATATAAGGCCCACACTGAGACCTGTGTCTTGGGAGTAAGACTCTTGGTTTTATTTGTTTTACTCTGCACTACTATCAGCTTCTGACTTGCTTCTGCCTGCATTGTCTTGAACTTTCCAGTGTCTATTCTGCATGGAGCCACCAGTGCTTCAAGTCCTTGTTTCATGGATGCTCTCCTTTCTCCTGACTGTCTCTTACTTTCCGTGATCGACGTTTTCACTGCCCACATGCCTTCCTGCTACTGCAGCAATGCTCGATATTCATGTGCACACCTGGACCTGGGCTTAAAGGATCCACCTCATAAGGTGAGCCCTTTTCAAGGATGCAAAAGTTAGAGGGCTAGTTACTGAAGGAAGAATTTCATGGATGACAGGAAGAAGAGACTCGTAGACTGGAAACAGATTAGCGTATAGCAACCGATGAGAAAGCATTGGATGCAATATGCTAATGACCCTTGTGTCAAGGTCTGCTGCGAGCGGGAACAGAGTGTCATGCTACTGTTCTCCCATCCTTTCAGATAAGAGAATCGCAGCAAAGATGCGGAGGAGACAAAGAAAGTATTTTCTCCATCTCCTCTATTATGTGACTCAGTGTATATCAGACTGCACTGGGATTGCAGTCCAATGTTTCACTCGCACTCAGACTTTTATGTGTGCGAGTGACACGATTCTAGCTGCCAATCGCAGCATGCTGTGATGTCTCTCATGCCGAAATTGGCATAAGAAAATAATCTCACACGTGAGCTGCTCCATATAATAACCCTGGTCCGAATGATATGAGATGCTTCATCGCATAGCACTGGGACGTAATCTGGTAGTGTGACGAAGAGAAGAGAGCAAAACCAAGAGAAAAAGGGGCTGAGTGACAAGAGGACAGGGAGCAAGAGCAGAACCAATGGAAGCACAGCATCCCAAAGTTGACCAGATCTCAGTCATTTCCCCCCAAAATAGAGTATTGTGTAAATCAACAGATAAGCGTGCAGGGCAACAAAGCCAAGACTAGATAAGTGACTGCAAAGAGGCCAAGCATTTTCAGCTCAAATCTGAAGAAATGACACCAAGCTTCATTTCAATCAGTGTCTTGAATCAGATTTTCATTGTTGTTTGGTTGATAAAACAGAAATCAGTTTTTATAACATCAGTGTTATTTCTTGTACAAAAAAACATTTTCCATTCCATTACAATACTAAAAAAACTGCATGGATTCTAAATGGATTGTGTCTGGGTTGTCAACTTGATAAACCAAAAAGAAGATGGACTCCAAGAGCTAAAAATTACAATTTTATTAAAGAACCATAAAAACAATACATACAAATAAAGTATATTAATAAAGACAAAGTTTGTAGTAAATAGTGGAGAAGCGACACTAGTGCCGCATACACATGTATCCTGCTTGAAACGTGTAGACCGTGACTCACAGCCAATAACCTGTCATTTAGTAAGATAATAGTTCACATATAAGAAGCAGGTATAAAGAAACAAGGCATGTGGTCAAGAAAACTTGAAACAATAAAAGGTGCCTAATGTCGGTAAAGTATAGCAGGGCAGCCCTATATGTGAGACCCAATTATCACATTTGTGTACAACTATCCTGGCAGAAATAGCGTGATAGTTCACACATAGGGAGCAGGTACAGGGGGACAATAGGTGTGCACATAAGTCACACAGGACAATAAAGTGCCTCATGCATATTATGAAAGTAAATCCTAGTATCAGTGTATAAGTATAATAAGGAAAATCCCAAGCACATGCATGAATCAAGCTATGATGTACTTACAAATGAAGAGATATATGCACACGTAGAGTCGCCCTGCAGCGGTATGCGGAAGAGAGGAGCCCCGACGCGCGTTTCGCAAGTATTGCTTCCTCGGGGGGCGCTAGTGTTGAGGTGGAACTGAAACTCTTTATATACATATGAAATAAATGCTCGGTGCGGTAAAGTCGGCGCTAATCCCGCCCAGCGCCAGCCGGAAGCGACCGAATCGGCGTCCGACGTCACTCCCAGGCGCCCCCCGCTGACGCGCCAGCGGGAGGAGCCAAAGAAGCGACGCCAAGAGGACGCGTCTCCATGGCAACCAACAAGCGCCGGCCGGAAGCAGCGCACACCGCAGAGAGCAGGAGACAGAAATAGGAGGCGGCCCTGTAAGAAGACCATAGCACGGGAAACCTGTGTTAAAGAATGCTCAAACCTGACTGGAAAAAGAAATAGTAAGAAGAAGTAAGAAAAAGTAAGAAAAGAAAGTAATTTAATCAGTGTGCTATATATATACTTTGAACACCAGTGCATCAAAATTAACAATGCAAAAAATAATGAGAATACATAATAAATAATACGAATTAAATAATACAATGCCCTGAGGGGCAGATCATGTATATATGATAATAAAATACATGTGAGTACACATATGTGGATACATATATATATACATATACTACAAAAGTAAAAACACAATGACAAGATCAAAAGGGTTGGCTGAGTGAAATAAATAAATATCCAGTGTAGGACAAAAAACTAAAAACAGAAATGAAATACACCATAGTAAGATGGAGCATTTATCCTATCAAAGATAGTGAGACATATGCAACATTAAGTACTAGTAATAATAAATAATACATAAATCCATATACAGTACCCAAATCATAAATATGTACATATTTAGACAACTAGAGCATAGAGAGTGACAGTGCATGTAATAAATAAAAAGAGTACAGATGTAAGATGCCCATAGGGGCCAGAAAATTTAAAATAGTAAAGTGCATGTGAGTGCCCATGTGTAGGTACATGTGAATATATATATATGCACATATAAAAAATATATATACCAACACGATAAATTGGTACAAACAAGTGAATAAATATAGTATATAACAATAAGATACATATAAGTGTCTATGTGTAGATACCCATGTATACCTGACTGTCACTCTCTATGCTCTAGTTGTCTAAATATGTACATATTTATGATTTGGGTACTGTATATGGATTTATGTATTATTTATTATTACTAGTACTTAATGTTGGTTTTCTTGACCACATGCCTTGTTTCTTTATACCTGCTTCTTATATGTGAACTATTATCTTACTAAATGACAGGTTATTGGCTGTGAGTCACGGTCTACACGTTTCAAGCAGGATACATGTGTATGCGGCACTAGTGTCGCTTCTCCACTATTTACTACAAACTTTGTCTTTATTAATATACTTTATTTGTATGTATTGTTTTTATGGTTCTTTAATAAAATTGTAATTTTTAGCTCTTGGAGTCCATCTTCTTTTTGGTTTATTATATATTTTGATGGCTGAGCATTTATTTGTAGTGCCCTCTCTATAGGTTTATTTGTCAACTTGACTTTTTTATTTTTTCTGGAAAGTTTCTAGCAACAAATAACGGACAGACAATATTTTTTACGGACACATTGGAAAACCATAATAAATCATTATAATTAATGATCCACGTCTACAGCCCATAATTCTGAAATGAAGATGTACAGTGAACTGCAAAATGATGATTAAAGTCATAACAATCTGAAGAAGTTTCTTCAGCTTCAAAAAAATCATGGACCCCTTACATGTTTTTTTACAGACAGGGGAAAAAAGTGCCCAATATTTTGGACTGTCGCGGAATTTTCTGGATAGTTGTCGACCCTAGATGGTATCTGCAATCGTAATACTAGGCCCAACTGGGTCTCCAGACCTGAGATCTGAGCTTAAAAATCGTCATTCAAAGAATATTAATTTACTCATTGTTCTATGTGTAAAAAACTGCAGTCTAATATGCGATCTGTTAATGATTGTTGAGTATTCCTCAATTAGCATGCTCTGCTCATGCAAATAGGCTATCAAACCAAACAAAAGAAGTATTCACCAATCAGTCGTCATTTAGTGCCGGCAGTCGGTTTATATATATATTCAGTGAATCCTTAAACAGGGCATAACCATTGCAGCCAATCATTGGGTTTAGCGGTTTTGCCCAACCTTCCACGGCATCACCAAAGAGCTTAGTGACTGGCTGCATCAGTCATGTGCTGTAATCACCAAGGAGTCAAGTTTGCTTTAAAAAAAAAAAAAGGAAGAACTTTAGAGCAGTTTGACAAACATAAATTAGGATTTACTAATTTGTGCACCGATTTATCTACTTTTATAATTTATAAGTTTTTAAAAGATCACAACATTTTTATATTATGTAATTTCACTTAGGGAGTAACCAAAGAATCACATTTTCAGATTCCTTATCCTAATTAATGCCAAACTTAGCACAACGCACACAACTTTGTGATACATTTTACCCAAAGATAATGAGCGAAAAACATTAGAAAGTAACTTAGATGCTCCATTATTGATAAACGAGCCCTTGGGTCTTACTTTGTGCGGCGTCCAGGGTCCGGCAGATACTTTCCCAGATGCAGTCTCCGGTCTTCTCTCCTCACATGGTGAAACCGCTGCTTTTAAACCCTTGGAGAATAATTAAACCATAGGATTACAACACCTATAGATACTAAAAACGTGGAAAACCTACTTTACCCCACAACAATAAATTCCAGGAAACTGGAAAGGAAATCTACCGGTGATAACAGCAATATTTCACAGTGATTTCATGTAGTTTAACCCTTTATATGCTCAGCAAACCTTTTGTTCTTTTCTGTTGTTTTTCTACATCCTAGGTATCTAAAACTTTTTTTTCTATTGGTTTATTTCTTTCTATTAAGGGGTAGGAAAGTTTATTTTTCTTACCAGTCAGTTTTCAAATAACAAAAATGTGCATATTATGAGAAGTATATTCTACAGGGAATAACAATGAGTATTTTCATACCTTTTATTTGGTTAAAATAGAAAAAAAATGGAGAATGGCTATGTATATTTTTTTCTTTTACTTTTCTAGAATATAACTTTTTTTATTACTTTTTTGTAATAAATGCATTGGAATATTGCGGAATGTAAGAGATGGCTGAGATAAATGCATGGAGTCTTGTGAGCACATATTGTCCCTTTCATCTTCATCATGCCATCCTTTCTAGCATTATATTGCACATTACATTTATACACCATATGGCTATGCTATGAAAATAATTTTTTTATAAAGGAAATCTGCAGGTAAAACGTCTTATGCTTAGTGCACGTTCTGGGGAATAGAGCATGACATTATGATTGAAGTATTAGTCATGCTCCACCTTCCAGACTCTTCACTGAATAGAATTCTATCATTTAAATGTTCCTTTAAATATAATAATATTAAAGGGGTGGTCCAACATACAAAGTAATTTTCCTCCTAAATACCTATCTATTTAATGCCATAATCTAAGCCTCTCTCCCCTCCCTCAAATGAAGTGTCATCTCATCAGTGATGTCCATTCCAGGGGCTGGGCTAGCCCCTGCACGATATGCACTATGTGATGTGCACAATGACAGCTCTCTCTCTCTCTGTTAAGGTACCTTCACAATAAGCGATGCTGCAGCGATACAGACAACGATGCCGATCGCTGCAGCATCGCTGTTTAGTCGTCATGTGGTCGCTGGAGAGCTGTCACACAGACGTCTCTCCAGCGACCAACGATGCCGAAGTCCCCTGGTAACCAGGGTAAACATCGGGTTACTAAGCGCAGGGCCGCGCTTTGTAACCCGATGTTTACCCTGGTTACCATTGTATAAGTAAAAAAAAACCACATACTCACATTCCGGTGCCCGGCGTCCGCTTCCCTGCACTCCTGCATCCTGTGTCAGTGTCGAACATCTCCGGCATCTCCCACAGAGCAGAGCGGTGACGTCACCGCTCTGCTTTACGGCCGGCACTTACACAGGATGCAGGAGGAGTGCAGGGAAGCACCGGAATGTGTGTATGTGTTTTTTTTTTTACTTTTACAATGGTAACCAGGGTAAACATCGGGTTACTAAGCACGGCCCTGCGCTTAGTAACCCGATGTTTACCCTGGTTACCAGTGAAGACATCGCTGGATCGGTGTCACACACACCGATTCAGCGATGTCAGCGGGAGATCCAGCGACAAAATAAAGTTCTGGACTTTCAGCAACGACCAGCGATCTCACAGCGGGATCCTGATCGCTGCTGCGTGTCAAACACAACGATATCGCTATCCTGGATGCTGCAACATCAGGGTCGCTATCGTTATCGTTGTAAAGTCGCTTAGTGTGAAGGTACCTTGAATGACTCTGTGTCTGTATTACACTCCCTGCCATGATATTATACACCTTATATCATTGTCCACAACGTGATCCACGTTTGGTTGTAGTGGACAGACTGGATAGAGTGTGCTGGATTTCTAAAATAGCTTATTGTTTAAAATAAGGGTTATATTTTATCATATTAATCCACCTTTGTCAGTGATAGTATTTTAAATAAGTGGACTTTTCGAGTTGTTTGGATCCTCACTCAGCGAATTTTTCATTTGAGAATCCCAGTACATGCTTGGATACTCAAATCAAGAGCAATCAGTGGATAGAGGTATTGCTCCCTGCTGCAGGCTCTGTCTTCTCTCTGAAAAAGTGTTATCAGTGATGCTCATTTCAGGGGTTGGGCTAGTCCCAGTGTGATGTGCACAATGACAGCTCACTCTCTGTTGCCAGCTCAGATTAGCAGTAATGAGCTGGCCCCAGAGCACACTATTAGTGTGTGTTCTAAGACTATTCAGTAGATGTTTCTTGCAAGAGCAGTGGTTTTCTCTGCATGCCTTAGAACATACACTAACCGTGCTCTCTTGTGCTAGCTCATTACTGCTGATCTGAGCCGGCAACAGAGAGCGAGCTGTCATTGTGCACATCACACATGGACTAGCCCAATCCCTGAAATGAGCATCACTGATAACACTTTTTTTCAGGGAGGGGCCAGAGGCTGCGGCAGGGAGCAATGCCTCTATCCACTGATGGCACTTTGTTTGAGTATCCAAGCATGTACTGGGATTCTCAAATGAAAAATTCTTTGAGTGAGGATCTGAACAATTTGAAAAGTCCATTTATTTAAAATACTATCACTGACTAAGGTGGATTACTACAATAAAATATAACCTTTATTTATAATCAATAAACTATTTTCCAAGGCTACCACGCTCTATCCAGTCTGTTCACTACAACCCATCTTGGATCATTTTCTGGACAATGTATAATATCATGGCAGGGGGTGTAACACAGACACTCCTGCACTGACAATATACAGTATCTATGTGTTAGCCCACAATAATAATAGAATTTAGCTTCCTTATGTGCCCACCCAATAGACTGTAGGGATGAAACATGTTGAGGGGATCCAAGATACATTCTAGTGGCAGAGACATAGAATAATGGGATTATATATATATATATATATATATATATATATATATATATATATATATATATATATATATATATATATATATATATATATACATACATACAGCTCTGGCAAAATTAGAAAACCACCACATCAAAACCCTCTCATGGGCAGCCCAATCTCCAGACCTGAACCCCATTGAAAACCTCTGGAATGTAATCAAGAGGATGATGGGTAGTCATCACAAGCCATCAAACAAAGAAGAATTGCTTACATTTTTGCACCAGAAGCAGTGTAAAAAAACTGGTGGAAAGCATGCCAAGACGCATGAAAGCTGTGATTAACAATCATGGTTATTCCATCAAATATTGATTTCTGAACTCTTCCTGAGGTAAAACATTAGTATTGTTGTTTCGAAATGATTATGAACTTGTTTACTTTGCATTTTTTGAGGTCTGAAAGTAGTGCACTTTTGTTTTTCATTTTGACCATTTTTCTTTGCCAGAAAAAAAAACTAAATTTAGTGCTTGGAAATTGGGAGACATGTTGTCAGAAGTTTATAGACTAAAAGAACAATTTACATTTTACTCAAAAATATACCTACAAAGTGAAAAATCAGACAAACTAAACATTTTTGCAGTGGTCTCTTCATTTTTGCCAGAGCTGTATATATATATATATATATATATATATATATATATATATATATATATATATATATATATATGTATATATATATATATATATATATATATATATATATGTAAAACAGTAAGCAGGTTTACACTAACTAAGGTGCTTTAGAGGACCACTATCAAATGAATCAGCATAGTAATCCTGAAGGAATAGAGTTTTAAAATATATAGTGGCGCTTTGTGAAAAATGAGTGCATAGTGCCTAATTTTCCAAGAGGAATGAGATCGGGTATTACCTTATATATAACTATATACCGTTGACCAATTTTCTAATACTCAATTCATCGTTACATTCACTAGATGTATTGATATTAATAGAGGATAATAAGTGACAGAGGCATATACAAGATGATAGCTTACATATGTATTCACCTTATATCCTTGTCCACAGCATGATCCAAGTTGGGTTGTACTGGGCAGACTGGATTGAGCGTGATGGCCTTGGAAAAAAGGTTACTACAGATTATAAATTAAGGTTAGATTCTATCGTGTTATTTTAGTCATTGATATTATTCATTTTTACAGGAGGACGGGAAAAAGAGAGAAATGCAGTTAGATAAAGTAGTTAGGGAATGATAGGGAATTTTAAGTTTAAATGAGTGTTCCCATCTCCAAGACACTTTCCCAATATGGAGTAGGTAATTATAGTAGCAAATACTTCCAATTAGAAATGTAGTGTAGTTTATCTTATTTATTTATGCTCTTTCTTCATGTCCAGACATTGCAGGACTTTAGGTATCCGTGATTATTTATGACCATTGATATAGTCATAACCATGGATACCTAAGGTCCTGAAATGCCTGGACATGAGGAAAGAGAATTAACAAATCAGAAAAACTACACTACATTACTAATTGTAAGTACATGTTATTATTATTATTATTATTATTATTATTATTATTATTATTATTCCTACTACATATTGGAATAGGATCTTTGAGGTGGAAATACCCCATTAAGAATATCAGAAATTGATTTACATTATGGTAATAAATAGATAGTGATTAAGGTGGAAAATTACTTTCTATGTTGGACCACGCCTTTTAGCTTTCTTGTCATTCCTATGATAATTGAAAGCATCCATTTAATTTCTCTTAACATTATGATTGCTTCACCTTTCCTCTACCCAACGCTGTTATTAATTAATATCTACCATGTCAACTTTCGTCTAGAAGATAATCCTGGCTCACCTTTTACCTGTGTAATTGTTCACGGATTCATATCTCATCTGTTTCACTGCAAAAACTTTAGTCACGTCTTTCTTCTTATGTAATTTCAGAAAAAAGGCTACCCCTGCTAAACACTTGGTCACCTTGCTCACCGACGCACCTGTATGTCTTAATTCTTTCATATAATCTAATGTTACCTACAGCAATTCCAGGGGCATCCTCTAGTACGATACCCATTGCACATGTCATCCCATGTTTCCATGCATTTGCATGTTCTTGCCATGGTTCTACCGACACTGAATTCCATACTAAACTGACATGTTTGTCTCTACTATGCTCCATAACAAATATTGGCAAGGCCGACCCACAAGATTCGCTTATGGATGAAAATCTCTAAAGACCTGCATTGGAGAATGGGATAGAGCATCAGCGACAATGTTCTGCAGTCCCGGGACATGCTTGGCCCTCAACTTAATGTTATGTTGAAGACATCTAAGCACTAAATCCCATAATAATGCTAAGTCAGGAGAAGATGCTGAGGCTTGTTTATTGATACCACCGCTGTGTTGTCTTTCCAGCAACAAATCCTTTTGCTGCTAATCATTTTGCCCTACAATTCAAATGCTACTACTATTGGGAATAACTCAAGGACTATCATGTTTTTGGTCAGACCCGCCTCTATCCAATACTGCGGCCATAGCCCCCTACTCCACAGCCAAACACTGCTGCAAATCCATCACTTGCAGCTGAACCAGTAGATAGGCTAACGTCATCACTAGACACCTCCTCTTGAAATAGATTCCTTCCATTGAAGATACATAGAAATTCTTTCCAAACTATTAGGTCATCCTTCATGTTCCTTGTCACCCTGATGAAATCGTGCAGTTGTAAAATACCTCTGGTTGCTAAAGATAGTCTCTTGGCAAAAATTCTACTCACTGGAGTCACTTTACATGGAAAATTCAGCAGACCCAACAAAACCTGTAACTGGTGTAAAGTGACATTCTTAGCACTATTAACTTGAATCACACTATGCTGTAATTTTTCGACTTTTTGCAGCCTGCAAACCATTTGATCTGTATCAATCTCTATACCTAAAACATCAAACATCTCACTAAGTTTTTTACTTCTGAAAGGGGGATGCCCAACTACCACATCAATTAATGGAAAGTATGCTAGAAATACTGACCAACCTGTGGATGACTTGGACATACAAACAGAAAACCATCAAGATTATGTGTTGATGAAAATATACCAGTCTCCCATTTAAGTAACCATTCCAAAAACAACTAAATCTCTCAAAGTAAAAACAAGAAGTAGAACACCCCATTGGCAGGCATGTGTCCACAAAATATTTGTCTTCCAAATGACACGCTTACAAATGGAAACATTGAACATGTATCGGCAGAACATAAGCAAGGAAAACAAAACAGGCAGTAATATACACACCATCTGATCATGATGTCATAGAAAAGATGTAAAAAAAGGTAACTCACACCTGCAAATGGAAATGTGTAGGACACACCAATGCTAGAAAGCAAAAAACCACTAAAGAAATGGTGCAAAAATCCAATGAATGATATTAAATAGCTTTTATTAAATATAAATATATAGGCACAAGGAATCGGGACAGTAACGGGTTAAAAATTGAAAACACAGTGCATGAAGCGCCTGGAGTCAAACAAAATCCCCCACAGTAACAACTGAGTCAGTCATGCTGGAAACAGCGTCAACAGTAATGCCCCTATAAGCTCCATAGTGGTACCAGTTCAATAGATATTAGACTAGGAGCATACAGGAAAAAGTACTAAAGATTTATGCATGGCAATGTCCAAGAACATTAACCCAGATGAATAACATACCAGTGCTGCAATCTGAGGAACGTGTCAGCTCCAACCCACACGTTCCTCAGATTGCAGCACCATTTCTTTAGTGGTTTTTTGTTTTTATGTATCAGCAGAGGCCTGAGGCAGCTTCTATGTCTTAGTTTGCTACTACAGCACCTCTACCTGCTTTGCCACATCCATGAATCGTACTGTCCCAACCCTCTGAAGCTCGACTTCCCCTTGCTAAATCCTCTCTCCTCTCCAGTCTTGATGTGTCCAAACAGCAATAGTTAATTGGGCATTTTGTGACTTACCCCTCCTTGCTCCATAAATGCTGTTTGTGTGCCCCCAATTTCCACCGCTACAGAATTACAGCAGGAGAACCCCATGCCTCCTGCAGACAGCAGCTCCTTATGCTTAAAACCTCCAGCAGTATTGCTCTCCTATTGTATCCTTGGTGTTGCTGCCGCTAAAGGTCCTTGCATCTCCCTGGCTGTGTCGCAACCTGTTAGCTGAGCAGCACAATGCCTTGTGACATCATCGATGCACGCTCAACATATTGGAGTTCTCAGCACCGAGCTGGGACTCAAGCGCGATGGAGGCCTTGCACATTGTCGCAGGCGATCTCAGGGAGAAGCTCTTCTCTGTACATCTCCTGCAAATGCTGGGGGAGGGGTCCGACAAAAGGCTTTGCAGAAATCCTGTGCCCTCCCGAGTGATATTCTCCTGCAGCTGCTCTTCAAAGCCGGACATCTCTTTTCCTTAGTTAAACTGGCCGAATGGCGCCCTTTCTCCCTGTTATAACCTCTTTATAACACACCCCTTTAGCATAGGGCAGTCCCTTTATTTTCCACATTTTTATATAAACCTTTAAGGGCCAAACCAACTCCCTCACAATTCTAGGCCCTTTTCTTATTGAGATTAGGGCCCTCTAAAACAGTTGAGTAGGAATCCCTCATGTCTGTGTGAATTGTGTATGAGAGACTTCATGATAGGGAGACTTCACACACTAGCTTAGAGACAACCGAGAGAGAGCCTACAGAGGAGAAAACTGATTAAAAATGCAGGATACAAGTCAAGTGGTTTCCCCAATCAGTGGTATTACCCAAAAGTCACCCGAAATTAGATGTATGCTTTAGATATAAGAACATTATGCGTTTTAGTCCTAACGAGGACAAGCGGAAACCGCTATTTGCTTTCGATGTAAACAAAGTCTGAGTGCTTCACCTTTCCTCTACCCAAAGCTGTTATGACCTCACTGATATCTCGTGTGATCTTTCCTCTAGCAGATAATCCTCGCTCACCTTCTATATGTCAATTTGTACATTATTACTCCATTTTCTTTCCACCTATCAACTTCATCACACAGACCTCCACCCTCTTCCCTGTGCCAGACATTCTCATTTATATCTGATAAGCTGTAACTTTTTATGCTACAACAGAAAAAAAAGAAAAAATATTTTCCTACAGCACAGAAAAAAAGACAGATTCAAATATTTTAAAAATATATTTTTCTTTAGATTATAAATGCTTAATTAGTATAACATTTAGAGATGTTGGGATCGAAGTGCAGAGTAGACTTTGGGCAGAATTTGGCAGGTCACCGCAAATTCAAACAAGCTGCAATTTGTGAGGACCTGGAAAAAAACAGCACCATTTCATACCTTGCTGACAGTGGGCTAATGACGTCAGGCACGGCCAGGTGGGATTGATACCCTGCAGTTATCACATCACATGGTGTACATAGTGCAACCAATCAGGGCGGCTATCATAAGGATTATAAAAAACAAAAGCAGACCAACAAGTGTCATTTTAGACTTTTACTAGGCAGCCACCTCATGGATTTTTTATTAGTTAGTGGTTGTTTTATTAATGTATTGCTCCTGTGCTCTCTCCTGCTGCATCCTGTTGTGCATTTGTGTATGGACATGGTATTGTAAGGCTACTTTCACACTAGCGTCGGTACGGGGCCGTCGCGCTGCGTCGGCCCGACGTACCGACGCATACTGTGAAAAAAATGCCCGACGTGGGCAGCGGAAGCAGTCTTACGACGCTTCCGCTGCCCCATTGTGATGTCCGGGGAGGAGGAGGCGGAGTTTCGGCCACGCATGCGCAGTCGAAAATGACAGACTCGACGCACAAAAAAAGTTACATGTAACTCTTTTTGTGCCGAGGTTCCGCCAAAACACGACGCAACTGTCGCACGACGGTTGCGACATGTGGCCATACATCGCAATGCGTCACTAATGTTAGTCTATGGGGAAAAACGCATCCTGCAGACAACTTTGCAGGATGCGTTTTTTCTCCTAAACGACGCATTGCGACGTACAGCCAAAAACGCTAGTGTGAAAGTACCCTAAGTATGACTGTTTTTTTCTTTGTTTTTCTTATTGATTTTTAGTCTATTTTCAGGATATTGATAATGCATTTAGCAAAATAATGAGGAACCCATATGTGTGTTGCAAGCTTGTGTATTTTTATCAAAATATCGACCAATACCTCTTGCATTACATACATCATTTTTGCAAGTCCTTTATGCAGAGTGCAGGTCTATCCCTGGGTAATGTGGGATCTCTGTCATGTGGGTGCACATATGGTATTAGCAGCCCACTTAATGTATTAGAGGTGTTGGCAAAAGACGGTGAATGGATTCACGCTCTCTCGTAGGCATTAGGCTTTAGGTAGCATTCACACAGGTAATGCGGTTTTGGTCCAAACACGTGCAGCTTTTATTACTTTCCATAGGTTATACAGCATCAAAAAAAAATCAAAAACATAAATTCCTAGCCTTGTCCAAGCACTTACTAAACAGAGCACTCATACACGGCTGAGCAAGCCCTAACTCGGTCAAACACAACGGCTATTGTTCATATCAACCACTGACACTTTCGGCTCTCTGCATATGGCCTGCGCAGACTCTTCTCAGAGAGCGATTCTGGCCTGTCTCTCTCGTCAGCTCCCAGACACATCCAGTCTGGAGCACATAGCTTATGCTTGATTCACTAGCTTAAACATTAACTTGTGATCCATCCAGGAGACAGAAAAACCCTGACTTACTTCCTGCTTTTTATAGAAACATTTAGGCAAACCGGAGTTTTTATTTTTACACTGATGCACTTTGAGCCTGCAGGATAGCTTGAACTTTTTTGGAACTTGATTGGGGCTGTTTATCTACCTACCAAGCTCTCCTGTGTTGCAAACTTTCATCAATTTTTCTGCAACCATGGGTTGTAAACTTCTTGATTATGTTGATCTCTGGTGATGGACTTGTAAACTTGAGGTTGTTGATCAAAAAAATGTGGTTCTCAAGTCCTTAGACAGTTCTCTTCTCGTTCTTTTCTTCATGTTTAGGACGTCACACACAGACACACAATGCAAAGATTGAGTCAAATTCTCTCTTTCTATCTGTGTCAGGACTCTGAACATTTTTTACCTTTTGTGCATTACTGCCCTTTTTCAAGATGGCGTCTTTGGTCTCATGTGCACTGTGTCTTACTGCTATAAAACTCCACCCCAGCCTTGAGTCTGTGCTAGAGTATTTTGCCTTGCATCCAGCTCCTGACCTCTGATTACTCCCTGGCTATACACCTGCTCCTGTGAACCTATGTGGTGATCCTGCTACTCTGCTCTGAGTTCCTGCTGCATACACAAGTTTCCAATAATCCTCCTTCATCTGCTGCTCATGTTGACTTCATCTGCATTTGCTGGACATGTAAGCTGCTTCTGCTCTGCAATAACCTGAGACTATTAACCAGGCCTCCCTGGTTGTGCTAAGATATTATTTGATCTGCCTTATAAGCATATCTATCTGTGTTTGGACTACCAAGGACTTATTCATGTCAAGTATCCTCAAGAATAATTGTGCTTCATAGACTTTCTGCTTGATTGCATTTCCCTCTGAAGTTTCCTATAGACTGCTAAGCTGCGTTTGTTATTTGCACCAAGGGTTGTGGACTTGAGTTTCTCTCTGCACCTGTTTGAATCGCCGTGTGATAATATAGACTTTACCACTCATATAACTGTGTCCTGTAGTTGTCTTGTTCCACGCAAAGAGTCTCCTGAGTTATCCCCTATAATTATTACAATCTGCTTCTTATTTGATTTCAGGTGTGATTTTCATATTGCTCACACCTGTAACTTTCCACAGGTGAGTTTGAAAGAGCATTATATGCTTGAAACAAACTAGCTTACCCACAATTTTGGAAATGTTGCAAAATTTTTATCCAGCCCATTGTTGGGGATTTGTGTAAATTTATATCCAACATTTTTTCCCTGTTTTTTTGTATTACTCCAATACACACAAAGGAAATAAACATGTAAAAATGTAATAGTTTTCTGGGAGAAATACTTCATTTTCTAGAACAATTTCAAGGGTGGCAACACTTTTGGCCATGACTGTATATACAGGTGCTTCTCAGAAAATTAGAATATCACCAAAAAGTTAATTTATTTCAGTTCTTCAAAACAAAAACAGAGTGATCTAGTTCAAATGTTTATTTCTGTTAATGCTGATGATTATGGCTTTTAGCCAATGAAAATACAAAAGTCATTATCTCAGTAAATTAGCTTGAAAAAATGATTTTAAAATCTGAAATGTTGGCCTACTGAAACGTAAGTTCATTAAATGCATTCAATACTTGGTCAGGCTCCTTTTGCTTCAATTACTGCATCAATGCGGTGTGGCATGGAGGTGATCAGCCTGTGGCACTGCTGAGGTGTTATGGAAGCCCAGGTTGCTTTGATAGCAGCCTTCAGCTCGTCTGCATTGTTAGGTCTAGTGTTATTCATCATCCCCTTGACAATGCCTCATAAATTCTCTATGGAGTTAAGGTCAGGCGAGTGTGCTGGCCAGTATGGCACAGTGATACTGTTGTTTTTAAACTAGATATTGGTACTCTTGGCAGTGTATACAGGTGCCTAGTCCTGATGGAGAATTACATTTCCATCTCAAAAAAGCTTGTCGACAGAGGGAAGCATGAAGTGCTCTAAAATTTTCCTGGTGGATGGCTGCGCTGACTTTGGTCTTGAAAAAACAGAGTGGACCTACACCAGCTGATTACATGACTCCCCAAACCATCACTGATTTAGAAAACTTGACACTGGACCTGAAGCAGTTTGGATTTTGGTCACTCCACTCTTCCTTTAGACTCTGGGACCATTATTTCCAAAGGCGTTGTCTATTAGTCATCAGTGGCTTGACACAAGAAATGTGACACTTGTAGCCCATGTCCTGGATACGTCTGTGTGTGATGGCTCTTGAAACAATGACTCCAGCAGCAGTCCATTTCTTGTGAATCTCCCTCATATTTTTGAATAGTTCTTCTTAACAATCTTTTCAAGGATGCAGTTATTCCGGTTGCTTGTGCATCTTTTTCTATCACACTTTTTCCCTCCACTCAACTTTCCATTAATATGCTTGAATGCAGCACTCTATGAACAGCCAGGTTCTTTAGCAATGACATTTTGTGGCTTACCCACTTTGTTGTGTGTGTGTCAATGACTGCCTTCTTGACATCTATCATGTCAGCAGCCTTCCCCATGATTGTGGAGCCTACTGAAATAGACTAAGGGACCGTTTTAAATGTTTAGGAAGCCTTCATAGATGTTATCTGTTAATTATTCTAATTTACTGAGATAATGACTATTGGGTTTTCATTGGCTCTAAGCCATAATCATAAACATTAACAGAAAGAAACACTTGAAATACATCACTCTGTTTGTAATGACTCTATGAGTTTCACTTTTTGCATTGAAGAACTGAAATAAATTAACTTTTCGATTATATTCTAATTTTGTGAGAAGCTCCTCTATACTGTATATGACATGATGGACAAGCTGGTTTATTAGCCTTTGCAACGAAGAGATGCATATAACTATGGATATTTGTAGATTTATCTTGCTTAACCCCTTTACCCCCAAGGGTGGTTTGCATGTTAATTGTATTAGTAACCACATTATTCGATATATCAACATAGGGTTTTAGATGGCTGAGAGCTACAATATTCCTGATTGTAGGTGCTCTACGAAAAGTAACCTTAGGATTTCTGGGTAGAATTTTATTAAGAATAGGATCATTCAACAAAATATACCAGCTTTTTTTTGAGAATATCCCATATTTCTTTATGTTCTGAACTAAATTGCAATATAAAATTTAACATATATTTTTTATCAGATGGGGTTATACTTGTATTTTTTAATAGTGATTCTTAGCTTAAATTTACAGAATTATTAAATGCACGTTTCACTAAATTCGATGGATACTTCTGAGCTGAAAACCTGTTATTTAATAAAACCTCTTGTTCCCTAAAATCTTGATCTGTGGTACAACGTTTCCTAATTCTACGATATTGATTATTTGGAATATTATAAAGCCATTTTGAATAGTTTCCACTGTTAAAATGAATGTAGCTATTTTTTATCAACCTCCTTAAAACAAGTTTTACTGCAGATATAATCTTCCCTGATGAAAAGGGTACTATCGAGAAAATCAATACTATTCATATCATATAATGCAGAGAAGGATAACCCCCAATTATTATTATTAATATATTGAATAAAAGAATCAATATTATTCTCTGTAATATCCCAAATAAAAATCAAATCGACAATAAACCTTTTATAAAAAAATGATCCATTTGTTCCTTAATTCGTTTAAAATAAATATTTCCTAAAAAAAAACATAAGAAGATTTAGCAAAAGTTGATGCTACTTTAGAGCCCATTGCAGTCCCTTTTACCTGATGATAAAATTCTTTTTCAAACATAAAGTAATTATTTTTCAAATGAATTCCAAACATTTCATTAAAAAGTTTTTTTTTGTACTGTAGAGAGCCTGCTATCATGGGAAAGAAAATAATTAAAACATATTAGCCCAATGTCATGAGGAAAATTTAATTAACTTTTCAGTTAAATTAAGGTTCATTTTTTTTCTTTTTATTGTTATGCATGCTTGTACATAAATTGTTCCTGGAAAGTTTTTCAAATTGTTTCAGTACAATATCTCTAAAAACAGTAACATGGTGTCCCTTATCTTCAAGTGGATAAAAACTAGATTTTTACGGGTACATCTAGATGGAATAATTTGTTTGATTCTTTTGAATGCTCTTCTGATGTTCTATTCACAGGTTTGCTCTGTGAGTTAATTTCTTTCAATAAAAAATGCCTTTTTAAAGTCAGTTTTCTGACAAAAGTTTGGAGGTCTAAAAAAAGATCAAAATCTTTTGATTTATTTGAAGGGCAGAAGGATAAAACTTTTGATAAAAGTGATCTCTCACTATCTTTTATTTCATGATCCGATAAGTTAAAAATATTTTCCAAAGTTTCTGTAGCTATAGTATAAGATGTGTCAATCCCAATTATACAATTTCTATTCTCATGACATTTATTCCACTTCGGTGGTGTCAGACCCTCATTTTTTAAAATGGGAATATTCCTGGTTGGTTGTCCATCTGCTGGATTGGATGTAGTGAAAGACCTGTCAGTCCCTATTATACTATTTCTACTGTGATGAAATTGATGCCACTTTGGTAATGTCTGCCAATAATTTTTGAAAATGTGAACACTCCTGGATGGGTGTCCATCTGCTGGATTGGGTGTGGTGGAAGACCTGTTGGTCCCTATTGTACTATTTCTACTCTCGTGAAATTTATGCCACTTCTGTGGTGTAAAGCCCTCACTTTTTAAAATGTGAAAACTCCAAGTTGGGTGTCCATCTGTTGGATTGGGTATAGTAGAAGACCTGTCGGTCACTATTATACAATTTCTACTGTGGTGAAATTGAAGCCACTTTGGTAATGTCTGCCAATAATTTTTGGAAATGTGAACACTCCTGGTTGGTAGTGTTGAGCATTCAGATACTACAAATATCGGGTATCGGCCGATATTCGCTGTATTGGAATTCCGATACCGAGTTCCGATATTTTTGTGATATCGGAAATCGGAAACAGAAGTTCCTATAAGTTCCCAGGCATGTGCGGTGCGTATGGTTCCCAGGGTCTGGAGGAGAGGAGACTCTCCTTCAGGCCCTGGGATCCATATTCATGCTAAAAATAAAGAATAAAAATAAAAAATATGGATATACTCACCCCTCCGACGACCCTGGCTGTCAACGCTGCAAGCGTCTGCCTCCGTTCCTAAGAATGCAGTGAGGGTAGGACCTGCGATGATGTCATGGTCTTGTGATTGGTCGCGTGACCGCTCATGTGACCGCTCACGTGACCGCGACGTCATCGAAGGTCCTTCACTCTCTGCATTCTTAGGAACGGAGGCAGACGCTTGCAGCGTTGACAGCCAGGGTCGTCGGAGGGGTGAGTATATCCATATTTTTTATTTTTATTCTTTATTTTTTACATGAATATGGATCCCAGGGCCTGAAGGAGAGTCTCCTCTCCTTCAGACCCTGGGAACCATCAAGGATAGCTTCCGATATTTGTGTCCCATTGACTTGTATTGGTATCGGGTATCAGTATCGGCGATATCCGATATTTTTTTGATATCGGCCGATCCAATGCGATACCGATACTTTCAAATATCAGACGGTATCGCTCAACACTACTGGTTGGTTGTCCATCTGCTGGATTAGAAGTGGTGGAAGACCTGTTGGTCTATTATACTATTTCTACTCTCGTGAAATTGATGCCACTTCAGTGGTGTCAGGCAATCATTTTTTTTTAAATGTGAAAACTCCAGGTTGAGTGTCCATCTGTTGGATTGGGTGTAGTGGAAGATCTGTTATTAATTATTATACTATTTCTACTTTGGTGAAATTGATGCCATTTTGGTTATGTCTGCCAATAATTTTTGTAAATATGAACACTCCTGGTTGGGTATCCTTCATGCGTGTTGCCTGTAGCAATAGGCCTCTGAGACCAACAGGCCTCCACTTCCTTGGACTCAACTGCCCGTCTCACTATGCTTACATTTTTCTGACCTCATGCCTGGCTGATTGCTGTAGTGCCATGCTACAATTTGTACTGTGGGTGAATTAAGGCCACTTTCACTGTGTCTGTCCTTCATTTGATGTGTTTTGGCAGCATTTGGGGCAGTTATAAGGTGTTGTGCATGCATTTGTTTTTGCCTCCCATTGACATGAATGGCGTTTGGTTATGTTCGGCGAATATTTGACAAATTAATCAGCAAATATTGCAAATTCAACAATCGTAATCCGAAGCGAATATTGAAATATTCACTCATCTCTAATACCGATTCTTATGTGACGTAATAATGTCCGGTGAGATCCAGCGCCAACATCACAGGAATTGCACCACTGCAGAAGATGATCATAAGATGTTTTTATTTCACAGGGGAAATGTAGCATTTAAGAAGGAAACAGCTGAGTTTTGAACAACCTCTTTAACTTAACTTTTTTTAAATCTTTATTTCAGTCTTCATAGGGGACTTGGACCAGAAATAATTTTTTAAAAACTTTTTTTGATATTTGATTTAATTATTTCTAGCCCCCATAGGAAACTTGAGCTTGCAGTCATCGCACTGCTTGTAATATGTTCTGTAATACTACACTTTAACTGTATATGGTAAAAAGCACGGTCTCCTATGAACCCCTGTAGCTCAAGTAGAATTAGTTCATATTATGAGCATGGTGCAGGTTTGTCAACTATCCCAAAATTCCAAGGACTGTCCATAAAAATAGGACATTTTTTTAATAGATCTTAAAAAAAAAAAAAAAATAAGGCGTCCAAATTTTTTTGAGGCTGAAGAAACTTATACAGATTGCTTTTACTGTAGTTATCACTTTACTGTTTGCAGTGAATGCAGATATTGCTCTGATAACAGAATTATGGGCTGCAGACATGTATCACTTACCAAAATAATGATTGTTTATGGTTCTCCAACGGGTCCATATAAGAAGCATTGTCTGAGTTTTGGTAAGATGCCCAGAAAAATAAACAGTCAAGTTGTTAACCTTGTCATGGCGGACAAACTCGACTGCATTCTTGTAGACCATCTCCTAAGTTGAGCTGCAAAATTCTTAGGAGCATTTGGATGTGTTTACATGAATTCTTATTCCTTTGTTCTCTTAAAATTTTGGGGAGCAAAATGAACAAAAACAATAAAATACATTCATTTTTATAAACATTTATTATAAATAAAAAAAATTCAGAATGTAAAGTTCATTTAAATATTCACATTCAGTGAGATTCTCCACTTTTAATTATTTCTTTTTAACTTAATTTCAAGAACCCAACCATGCGGGACCTAAATACGTGGTTGTCCTGGTTTTAAGTGCAAGAAAATTATCTAAATGAAAAAAGCAGCAATCACATGATTGATGTACATTATGTCAACTCTTCTGGGCCTACAGGGATCACCAGAACACCAGCACTAGAACAGCAGGGAATTTAGCAGATGAGTAATGCTTATTTTTTTATTTTATAACATATTTTGCTCTTCCACTACTGTCTTTCAGATAACCACTTTGAATTTGTGTCTACTTGCAGCCACCACTAGAGGGAACAGTTTGTATACCTTTAGCTCCCTCTAGAGGCAGTTACAGACAGACAGAATTTTATCTTTTAACTCCATAGTTATGCTGGAGATTTGGAACTCTGCACCGAAAATCTTTTCTATCTGTACTCCCAGAAGAAGAAGAACACAACAGTCAGCCGCTCTCCAGCCTAAAATAACAAATAACAAAGAGCAACAAATTCTAATTATATTCATGGCATATGCAAACTAGCATGTCTCATGTTAGCAGTGACAATGTGTAGTCTATCTGCGAGATGTTGCACATATTTCAAAGGGTTTGGGGGCGTTCGTAGCCCCCAGTGCAGGGGTGAGGTCCAGTTTGGCTCCAGGTAAGGGCTGGAATGTGAAATGTTGTAGTAATGTTGTAAAGAATAGGAACAGCTCCATTTTAGCCAAGGTTTCCCCAGCACAGCTTCGTTTACCTGCGAGGAAGAAGAGAAGATGGTCGATGACTTGAGATCACAACAGGACAAAAGTAACATTTTATAAATTGGTTTTCGGCTTCGAAGCTTAAATCTGCTGTGATTGATACTTTTTATTTTAAGATCTGTTACTTTGCTTCTACTTGGAAGCCCAAATAGGTTCTTCTCATGTAATTAAAGATACAATTATTTGCACCAATTGATATCATCCACCTTTCAATAACATCTCACCAAAATTCCTGAAATTCCATATTCTGCATGTATACAAGTGAATTGTAACTGAACATCATTAAATGTTCATGCATGTTATAATTTTGTGCCACATTTTATGTTAGAGTAGAAGTGGCCTCCAGGGTCATTGTGTCCAACCCTCCCGCTCAATGCAGGAGTCACTAAACCATCTCAGACAGATGTCTGTCCAGCCTCTGTTTGAAAACTTCCATTGCAGGAGAACTCACCACTTTTCGTGGCAGTCTGTTACTGGTCATGTTGCATTTGTGCCTGCGGGAAGGGGTTCAGGAAGGATCTCTTTCCATCATGTGATGACTAAGGCAGAAGGGA
Source organism: Ranitomeya variabilis (assembly GCF_051348905.1). Taxonomy (NCBI): domain Eukaryota; kingdom Metazoa; phylum Chordata; class Amphibia; order Anura; family Dendrobatidae; genus Ranitomeya; species Ranitomeya variabilis. The sequence continues at coordinate 1,079,572,322 of NC_135233.1, forward strand.
ACTAGAGTGGCCTCTGACCAGTAGCACCAATTTAAGGTCATGCTCACAAGTTCAACATTTGGTCAGTATTTTATTTGTAAGCCAAAATCAGGAGTGGATGAAAAATTCAGGAGTGGTGACCTTTTTTTCTATTATACTTTCCCTCTGATTGTTCCACTCCTGGTTTTGGCTTACAAATACTGATGTAAAATACAGACTAAATATAGAAAGTGTGAACATGGCCTAAATGTCCTTCTCTCAACCCTAGTCTCTGACTGCATCTTACAGCCGGGCCCTGACATCTATAGGACCCTGCTGTATCAGGAGTTTTGAATATATTACTTAGAGAATAAGGCCACATTCCCACTTTCAGCATTTGGTCAGCCGCATGTGCTTTGATAAAAATGAGTCATCCATAGATGTCCTCATCACAATGTGTCATTAACAGATGTACTCAACGTGTTAGCCGCAGATGTACCCCATAAAGAGTTTGTCTCAATCTTCAATCTTTAGGATTGTCGGTGGGAGAGTGGAACTCTGATTGACAGCTTAGACCATCATCAAGGTTGCCCTACTGACCTGAAAATTGTGCTCTCCCATGCCACAAGGAGATTTCTCCTGCAGGATCAGAGGAGCTCAAGGGCACTAATTATTGTATGTGTTGGTGTATTTACTTGTAGGAGTCTAGTTCCTCCATGATTATCATTAATTAGGCAGCTCTTTCTTTGTTATTTTAATTGCACTTTAGAGAAATGTGATTTTGTTTTAGTGTTATCAAAAGAATGACCATCACTTCCAAACAAGAACACAAATGTGAACAGGTGCAAGCTAAGAGAGCCACACTCTGTATAACTGACAAATGAAAGCTCTACTCTGAGCCGCTGTAGAATGTGAACATTGAATATCTGAAAATGGAATTGCATTACTGCTGTAGAAAACCAGTTAGAAAATGAAGGTACTTAGAAAAGACATTCATGTGAGACCAACAGCCAGCGACAAATTGCAACCCTGTTGGGTCCCTAACCTAACAAGATGCCTTTTCCGGGCCAAAAGCCTGCAATTATATGGGCAGGTAAATAGAGCTTTTTTTGTTACAATGATTGTTTTGCATCACTAGCTTACCATAGCTGTGACTATCTGGTCACGTGAGCCTTGATCCAAGACACCCCCTTCTATAATAGGCAGCTCACTGTCTACGGACTTTGTCTATACAGAGCCTGGAGAGAGCAGAGGAAGCTCTGTTTTATTTGAAATCTAAACACTCTGATTGTATGAGAGCGGCTGCACCCAGTAATTTAAGTGATACAACATTGGATTCTGCTTATCTTTGTCTACATCAGGCTGCTCTCAGATGAAATAGTAAAAACATGCTAACAGATTCCCTTTAACCCCTTCCCGACTTCCGCCATACTAGTACTGCTCTGCAAGAACTGCACTTCTGCCTTTAGCAGTACTAGTATGGCAGCACGATCACTGCGGCCTCACGCTGGGTGCCGCGGTGATCGAGTGCGAGTGTCAGCTGTATGTGACAGCTGACACCCCGCAGCAACGTCCATGATCAGGCATTTAACCCCTCTGATGCCACTGTCAGTACTGACAGCGGCATAGAGAACAATCGCGCAGGGACAGGGGCTCCCTGTGCTCTCCCACCGGAACAATGCGATGCGATCACGTTGTTCCTGAGGTCTCCATTGGGGACCCCTGGCTCCAAGTTGGCCGCGTGGTCCTTCCGGGTCCTGCAGTGAGGTGTCTTGCAAGCGCCTGCTAAGAGCAGGCGCCGGCAAGCCTACTACACTGCCTGTCAGATCAGCAATCTGACTTTATATAGTGATGTCCCAACCTGGGACAATGTAATAAAGTTAAAAAAAATATATGATGTGCAAAAATATATTTAAAAAAATCACCAAATAAATAAATAAATGTTTTACCAATAAATTAATTTATTTATGTAAATAATAACAAAAAAAAATAAAAGTACACATATTTGGTATCGCCGCGTCTGTAACGACCCGACCTATAAAACTGTCCCACTCGTTAACCCCTTTAGTGAACACCATTAAAAAAATAAAAACAAGGCAAAAAAAATGCTTTATCATACCGCCGAACAAAAAGTGGAATAACACGCGATCAAAAAGACGGATATAAATAACCATGGTACCGCTGAAAATGTCATCTTGTCCCACAAAAAAATGAGCCACCACACAGCATCATCAGCAATAAAATAAAAAAGTTATAGCTTAATTATTTTTTCTATAAAATAGTTTTTATTGTATAAAAGCGCCAAAACATAAAAAAATGATGTAAATGAGGTATCGAACTGACCCGAAGAATAAAACTGCTTTATCAATTTTACCAAATGCGGAACGGTATAAACGCCCCCCCCCCCCCCAAAAGAAATTCACAAAAATCGGAATAAAAAGTGATTTAAAAATGTCATGTGCCCGAAAATGGTACCAATAAAAACGTCAACTTGTCCCGCAAAAAAAAGACCTCACATAACTATGTGGGCCAAAATATAGAAAAATTATAGCTCTCAAAATGTGGTGATACAAAAACTATTTTTTGAAATAAAAAGTCTTTTAGTGAGTGACAGCAGCCAAGCATAAAAATCTGCTACAGAAACCCGCTATAAATAGTAAATCAAACCCCCCTTATCAACCTCTCAGGCAAAAATAATAAAAATGTGTGTTAGGTGTTGAGCTCCCACAGCTGCACAGGAGGAATGTAGTGGAGTCTGCTCATCAGAGACATCGATCCCAGCGTCTGGCTCAAGCTGATACTGTGTGTCTGGTTACAGCTGCTGCTCCAGGTTCAGCCTTTGTAACCAGCACTGATCAGCGGCAGGCAGACGTTCCAGGGACTAAGTCCTGCTTTTCATCTACTGAGCATGCCCGTGAGATGACCTCTCATTGGAGGTCGGAGGTCACATGCTCAGGTCCTGTAGCAGCTCTGATTGGACCACAAGGAAGGTTCCGGAAGGCTACACCTATAAAATGCTCGCATGGCCGCTCGGCCATGCGCTAGTATAGAATTGTACTCGTGTGTGTGTAGATGTGTGACCGAATCTGGTGAAAACTCCCTAGCGTTGTTGCATGTTCTTGGGTGAGTGAGCTATCTAGCGGCAGACTGTGCCATCCAGCTCTAGGCACGAGCATCCTGCGCCTTTCTGCAGCGACCGCCAGTGCGGCGTCGTGCACTACTAGTGCGCTTTCCTGGCCCTAGTTAGGGTGGCTAGTGGATTACAGTTGGGCTTAGGGTTTGGATTACATTTATGATTGGGATTAGGGTTAGGGTTGGAATTAGGGTTGGGGTGTGTCAGGGTTAGGGATGTGGTTAGGGTTATGGTTAGGGTTGTGATTAGGTTTACTGGTGTGTTGGGGTTAGGGTTGTGGTTAAGGTTGGGATTAGGGTTAGGGGTGTGTTGGGGTTAGGGTTACAGTTTGAATTGGAGGGTTTCCACTGTTTAGGCACAACATGACATAGCGTTCGATCTCAATTCCAGCCAATTCTGCATCTTCCCTTCCAAGCTCTGCCATGAGCCCAAACGGTGGTTTACCCCACTGACCATAATAGCTAACACTGTACAGGAGAGAGACGACCTCACTGACCATAAGAGCTTTCACTCTACAGGAGAGAGGACCTCACTGACCATAAGAGCTTACACTCCACAGGAGAGAGAGGACCCCGCTGACCATAAGAGCTTACACTCTACAGGCGAGAGTGGACCCCGCTGATTATAAGAGCTTACCCTCTATAGAAGAGAGAGGACCCCACTGACCATAAGAGCTTACACTCCACAGGAGAGAGAGGACCCCGCTGACCATAAGAGCTTACACTCTACAGGAGAGAGAGGACCCCACTGATTATAAGAGCTTACACTCTATAGAAGAGAGAGGACCCCACTGACCATAAGAGCTTACACTCTACAGGAGAGAGTGGACCCCGCTGATTATAAGAGCTTACACTCTATAGAAGAGAGAGGACCCCACTGACCATAAGAGCTTACACTCTCCGGTAGAGAGAGAGGACCCTGTTGATCATAAGAGCTTACACTCTACAGGAAAGAGAGGATCCCACTGACCATAAGAGCTTACACTCTACAGGAGAGAAAGGACCCATTGTAAAAGCTTATATTCTACATTAAAGGACCCCGGTGACCAAAAGATCTTGCACTCCATAGAAGAAAGAGACTTATCCAGTGACTTTGAAAATTAAACATAATTCTACCGTACAAATTGTGCTCTTCTGGAAACCGCTGGTCTGTGATAGCACAGATACTGACCATCAATGTACAAGGTATGATAATCCTTAAGATGACATTTTAGGGAGATCAGTGCAGCCACATAAAAAGACTTTAGCCCGCTCTCCTAAATTTCACCAATTTGGGAATTGGTGACTGGTGAGTTTTTTTCTTTTAATTGTGAACCGCAAATCGAATTGCAAAGTAAAAAGAATTTCTTAAAATTTGTGGTTTCACGCAAATTTGAACAAACTCGATCCTCTGCAGAAAGATCGGCTCATCTCTATTGCAACACAGATTAGCTCCAGTAAGATGATGTCATCTGGACTTCCATGACATAAACCTTTATAAGGAAAAAATGATTTATTACAAATATTACCTATTGAGAACGGGGTGAAGGCCTCATTCTTTTTGAAATTTCCTTTAGAGTCCAGAAAATGTTCTGGATAAAATTCCTCTGGTTTCTCAAAGTAAGCTTTATCTCTCAGCATGGAATGTATCAGTGGGAAAATAAAAGTGCCCTGGAGGAACACAAACAGTTATGAGGTATAAATCATGAAGGAAAAAAATATATTATATAAAAATCAGTGCATTGAACAAAAACATATAACAGATAACAATTGTTCTTCACATCAGGACTGCAATTATAAATATAATATCCAAATCTAGAACTGTTTATAAGCTTAAGGTCTTTGAGTCTTTAATGTGATCTGTCAGCTCTACTGTGTGGTGTAGTATATAGAGGATCTGTCCTGTGTGGCATAGTATATAGAGGATCTGTCGGCTCTCCTGTGTGGTGTAGTATATAGAGGATCTGTCAGCTCTCCTGTGTGGTGTAGTATATAGAGGATCTATCAGCTCTCCTGTGTGGTGTAGTATATAGAGGATGTGTCGGCTCTCCTGTGTGGTGTAGTATATAGAGGATCTGTCACCTCTCCTCTGTGGTATAGTTTATAAAGGATCTGTCAGCTCTCCTATGTGGTGTAGTACATAGGGGATCTGTCAGATCTTCTTTGTCATGTAGTATATAGAGGATCTGTCAGCTCTCCTGTGTAGTGTAGTATATAGAGGATCTGTCAGCTCTTCTATGTGGTGTAGTATATAGAGGATCTGTCAGCTCTCCTGTGTGGTGCAGTAGATAGATCTGTCAGCTCTCCTGTGTGGTGTAGTATATAGAGGATCTGTCAGCTCTCCTGTGTGATATAGTATATAGAGGATCTGTCAGCTCTCCTGTGTAGTGTAGTATATAGAGGATCTGTCAGCTCTCCTGTGTGGTGTAGTATATAGAGTATATGTCAGCTCTCCTGTGTGGTGCAGTAGATAGATCTGTCAGCACTCCTGTGTGGTGTAGCATATAGAGGATCTGTCTCCTCTCCTGTGTGGTGTAGTATATAGAGGATCTGTCAGCTCTCCTGCATGGTGTGGTATATAGAATATCTGTCAGCTCTCCTGTGTTTTAAAGTAGTATATAGAGGATCTGTCAGATCTCCTGTGTGGTGTAGTATGTGAAGGATCTGTCAGCTCTCCTGTGTTTTGAAGTAGTATATAGGGTTGAGCGAAACGGGTCGGCCATTTTCAGAAGTCGCCGACTTTTGGCAAAGTCGGGTTTCATGAAACCCGACCCGACGCCTGTGTGTTGTCGGCCATGAGGTCGGCGATCTTCTGAATCTGGTGTCTGAGTTCCGATACTGAGTTCCGATATGTTTGCGATATCGGGAATCGGTATCGGAATCCATATTTAAGTGTTAAATAAAGAATCAAAATAAAAAATATTGATATACTCACCCTCGGACGCGCCCTGTTACTAACCGGCAGGCTTCCTTCCTAAGAATGAGCGCGTGAATGACCTGCGGTGACGTCGTGGTCACGCGACCAATCACAAGTCGCAACGTCATCTAAGGTCCTTCACGCGCTCATTCTTAGGAAGGAAGGCTGCCGGAAAGAAGCAGGGCGCGTCCGAGGGTGAGTATATACCTAATAGGAATATACTCACCCTCGGACGCGCCCTGCTTCTTTCCGGCAGCCTTCCTTCCTAAGAAGGAGCGCGTGAAGGACCTTAGATGATGTCGCGGCTTGTCCATGTGACCGCTCGCGACCAATCACAAGCTGCGACGTCACCGCAGGTCATTCACGCGCTCATTCTTAGGAAGGAAGCCTGTCGGTTAGTACCAGGGCGCGTCCGAGGGTGAGTATATCAATATTTTTTATTTTGATTCTTTATTTTACACAATAATATGGATCCCAGGGCCTGAAGGAGAGTTTCCTCTCCTTCAGACCCTGGGAACCATAGTATCCCATTGCACTGCATTGGGTTTCGTGTTTTGTCCGACCCCGACTTTTTTATAGGATCGGCCGATTTCACTCGACCCGTCTTTTGAGAAAATCGGGTTTCGTGAAACCCGACCCGATCCTATAAAAATAAAAGTTGCTCAACCCTAGTAGTAAATAGATGATCTGTCAGCTCTCCTGTGTGGTGTAGTATATAAAGGATCTGTCAGCTCACCTGTGTGGTGTAGTATATAGAAGATCTATCAGCTCTCCTGTGTTTTGAAGTAGTATATAGAGGATCTGTCAGCTCTCCTGTGTGGTGTAGTGTATGTAGGATCTGTCAGCTCTCCTGTGTGGTGTAGTATTTAGAAGATCTGTCAGCTATCCTGTGTGGTGTAGTATTTAGAAGATCTGTCAGCTCTCCTGTGTGGTGTAGTTTATAAAGGATCTGTTAGCTCTCCTATGTGGTGTAGTATAGAGATCATCTGCCAGCACTCCTGTGTGGTGCAGTATATAGAGGATCTGTCAGCTCTCCTGTGTGGTGCAGTGTATAGAGGATCTGTCAGCTCTCCTGTGTTTTGAAGTAGTATATAGAGGATCTGACAGCTCTCCTGTGTGGTGTAGTATGTGTAGGATCTGTCTGTCAGCTCTCCTGTGTTTTGAAGTAGTATATAGGGGATCTGTCAGCTCTCCTGTGTGGTGTAGTATATAGAGGATCTGTCAGCTCTCCTGCATGGTGTAGTATATAGAGGATCTGTCAGCTCTCCTGCATGGTGTAGTATATAGAAGATCTGCCAGCTCTCCTGTGTTTTGAAGTAGTATATAGAGGATCTGTCAGATCTCCTGTGTGGTGTAGTATATGTAGGATCTGTCAGCTCTCCTGTGTTTTGAAGTAGTATATAGGGGATCTGTCAGCTCTACTGTGTGGTGTAGTATATAGACGATCTGTCAGCTCACCTGCGTGGTGTAGTATATAGAAGATCTATCAGCTCTCCTGTGTTTTGAAGTAGTATATAGAGGATCTGTCAGCTCTCCTGTGTGGTGTAGTGTATGTAGGATCTGTCAGCTCTCCTGTGTGGTGTAGTATATAGAGGATCAGTCAGCTCTCCTGTGTGGTGCAGTGTATAGAGGATCTGTCAGCTCTCCTGTGTGGTGTATTATATAGAGTATATGTCAGCTCTCCTGAGTGGTGCAGTATATAGAAGATCTGTCAGCTCTCCTGTGTGGTGCAGTATATAGAGGATCTGTCAGCTCACCAGCATGGTGTAGTATATAGAAGATCTGTCAGCTCTCCAGTGTTTTGAAGTAGTATATAGAGGATCTGTCAGCTCTCCTTTGTGGTGTTGTATATGTAGGATCTGTCAGCTCTCCTGTGTTTTGAAGTAGTATATAGAGGATCTGTCAGCTCTCCTGTGTGGTGTAGTATGTGTAGGATCTGTCAACTCCCTTGTGTTTTGAAGTAGTAGAGGATCTGTCTCTTGTCCTGTATATTTTAATATATTGTGGATCTGTCAGATATTCTCTACTACAACATACTGGAGATCGTTCTGTTCACCATGCAAGAAAGCTGACAGATCTGCTGACAAATATCAAAAGCTTCTTGATAAAGTTACTTGAATTTTCTTAAAAAAAGAATATTAGATGATCTTTGGCAAAAAAAATTGTCTTTCTCTCCTAACTATTGTACCTTGACTGCTTCAAGGTAATAGGATGCATTTTACATTGGTCATTGCCTTAGGTGGTTTTTAACTTGGAGGAGTCTGATATAAACTAAGATTTTCTTTTTACCTTAGGAATGAAATACCCCCTAAATGTGATGTCTTTAGTAGTTGCATGTGGAAGATTATGAGGTATAATATCCCCAAACCGCTGAATCTCGTGAATGACGGCGTCAGTATATGGCATTTGTCTCCGATGATCCATTTGAGGTTGAGCCGATCCAATAACTCGCTCAATTTCATCATGAACCTTCTCTGCCAAGACAGTATAACATACCATTTATTATTCATGTCAACATGGTAAAGATCACCAAACAAATCTAATCGACAAAGTGATGGTTAGTATACAGTTGTGCTCAAAAGTTTACATACCCTGGCAGAATTTTTACTTTCTTGGCCTTTTTTAGAGAATATGAATGATAACACCAAAACTTTTTTCTCCACTCATGGTTAGTGGTTGGGTGAAGCCATTTATTGTCAAACTACTGTATTTTCTCTTTTTACATTATAATGACAACCAAAAACAATCAAAGTTCATATACCCTTGATATTTTGGCCTGGTAACATGCACAGAAGTTGACACAAATGGTTTTGAATGGCTACTAAAGGTAACATCCTCACCTATGACCTATTTGTTTGTAATCAGTGTGTGCATAAAAGCTGAGTGAGTTTCTGGTATCCAGACAGACTCTTACATCTTACATCCAGCCACTGATGTTTCTGGTTTGTGAGTGATGGGGAAAGCAAAAGAATTGTCAACGGTTCTATGGGAAAAGATAGTTGAACTGTATAAAATGGGAAAGGGATACAAAAAGATATCCAAGGAATTGATAATATCAGTCAGCAGCATTCAATCTGTGATAAACAAATGGAAAATCAGGTGCTCTGTAAAAACAAAACCATGGTCAGGTAGACCAACAAAAAATTCATTCACAACTGCCAGGAAAATTGTTCGGGATGCAAAGAAAAACCCATAAATAATATGAGCTGAAATACTGGACTCTCTGAAAACTATCGTTGTGGCTGATTAAAGATGAATAATAAGGAGGCACTTGAAGAAAAATTGGTTGCATGGTCGAGTCGCCAGAAAAAAAGCCATCACTGCGCAAATGCCACAAAGTATCTAGCCTACAATACGCAAAACAGCTAAAGACAAGCCTCAAAACATGTGTAACAAGGTAATTTGGAGTGGTGAGACCAAAATTGAATGTTTTGGCCACAACCATAAACTTTATATTTGGAGAGATTGCAACAAGGCTATGTTGAAAGGAACACCATTCCTACTGTAAAGCACGGAGGTAGATCACTGATGTTTCGGAGATGTGTGAGCTACAAAGGCACAGGAAACTTGGTCAACCTTGAAGGAAAGATGAATACAGCATGTTATCAGCAAATACAGCCTGGAAGCTGCACATAGGATGTACTTGGACGTTCCAACATGAAAATGATCCAAAACACAAGGCCAAGTTGACTTGTCATTGGCTACACTAGAACAAAGTGAATGTTCTGGAGTGGCCGTCTCAGTCTCTTGACCTCAGTATCACTGAGCTACTCTGGGGAGATCTCAAGTGCGCAGTTTATTCTGGACAGCCTACGAATTTACAGGAACTGGAAGCTTTTTACCAAGAAGAGTGGGCAGCTTTTCCATCTGAGAAAATAAAGAACCTCATCCACAACTACCTAAAAAGACTTCAAGCTGTCATTGATGTTAGCGTGGGCAATACACGGTATTAAGAAATGGGGTATGTGAACTTTTGATCAGGGTCATTTGGATGTTTTGGGTTGTCATTATAACGCTCGCGCCCAGACTGGTTGGTGCGAGCGTGCGGGGGTGTGGCCTCACTGGACCACTGACCAGACTACCCTAGAAGGGGCATGACTAAATAGTATCCAAGGTGTTCGCTGGAGCCTCTGATGGTGAGGTCAGACTTGTGCGGCAGGTAGCTACCAGGTACCACTCCAGGGTGGTGTCTGGCTGTGGCTGCTGATCCCACTGGGGGACAGAACACAGGCAGGCATGGCTGTGACACTGGCAGGCAGACGGGTACAGCAGAGACAATGGTGGGCAGACAGGCATGGCGGAGACACAGGCAGGCAGGCACAGCTGGCACTCTGGCAGACAGGCAGGTACACTGGCAGAGAGGTGGACAGGGCAGGTACTCTGGCAGGACAGGAAGGAACCGGTTTACAGGCAGGTGTATGGAAACAGATAAGAACCTGTTCAGACTGTTGGGCATATGGGAACAGGTAGGGACCTGTTCGGACTGGTGAATATAAGTAAACAGGTATGGACCAGTTCGGCAATTTGCAGAAGGAGGTAGAGCAAGACCACAAGAGCAGATGCAAAGCAGAACCACAGGCGGAGTTAAGAGCAGAGACATAGGAGAAGGTGGAGCTAAGAGCAGAGAAGAGAAGGCGAAGCCAAGCACAGAACAGCTGGAGGCAGAGTCAAGAGCCAGAAGGCGCGGAATCACAGGCTGTGGCGCCCAGAACAGAGAAGCACAGAACCACAGGTGGTGGTGAACAGAGAGGCGCAGATGGCGAGCAGAGCAGAGAGGCACAGAGCCACAGGTAGTGGTGAGCAGAGCAGAGAAATGCAGAGCCAATGGTTGTGGCAAGCAGAGCAAAGAGGTGCAGAGCCACTGGTTGTGGTGAGCAAAGAGAGAACACAGAGGTACACACAGCAGAATGGGAATAGCAAACAAACCGAGAAACAACGGGAATGGACATAGACCAGAGTACAGACAGGAACAGACACACAAACTGGACACAGATATAGGCCTGTGTATTGCAGCCCTCAGAGATAAAGACAAAACATGACCTTGCAGCTCAGTAGCAAATACTAACTGAGGGAAATAGTTTGCTCAGGCATCCTCCAATGGGTGAGGATGGCTTAAGTATCCGAGGTCTCTAGGCAATTGGCCGGGGACACCATAGGGAGGTGCACACAGTCTCAATAAGAATATGGATTTGCCAGTGCCACCCCCCTATGCACACAGACAGGAAGTGTACACAGAGCAGGCAGCCATGAAGCAGACCGAATGGAGCCTGCAGCAGACAGAACTCACAGCATGGCCCAAGGTGAGTGAGTTGATGTATCAGGCAGGTGGGGGATGGAAGGCCATGCAGTGATGCCGGCAGGGTTGTTACAGTCATTATGATTTAAAAAGTGAAACTACAGTAGTTTGACAATAAATGGCTTCACCCAACCACTAGCCACGAGTGGAGAAATAGTTTTAGTGTTATCATTCATATTCTCTAAAAAAGGCCAAGAAAGCAAAAATTCTGCCAGGGTATGTAAACTTTTGAGCACAACTGTATGAATCACCTACTGCCAGTCAGGTCTATGGACCAACGAGCGCACTGTGCAACTCCATGTGGAAATGCTTCAAGCTGACCGCCATAATAAAGCATTTAGTGCGTGTTGTAATTTAATTTGCAAGGTTTGTCAGTAAAATCTGTCCATCCCGTAGGGCCAATAGACTAAATGAATAATATCACTAGGAAAGTAAAGATTAGCTGGAAAGCATTCCTTGTCTTCTGTAAAAGATGAAGAGGCGGAATCACCAAGCACTGCTCCCAGAAAGTAAAGAAAGGTTAGTAAAGCAGAATAGACAATACATTTATTTAAAATACTGTAATAAAAAAGTTGTTAGATTTTCCCGCTATAGTAGTCACTTTAAGTTAAAAATTAATTTCTTACTTTGAATTTCAGGGTATTTTATCATCAGCAGAAGTCCCCATCTCAGGGTGGTTGACGTGGTCTCCATTCCAGCAGCAAAGAGGTTTCCTACCAGTGCCAATAGGTTTTCATTGTGAAAATACTCGGATTCAGGTTTCCCCTGCACAGCAGAAAAGAACAAAAACCCATTAAATATTGACCATGTTGGTCTTTCAAAATACTAAAGAATATACAAAAGTAACTGATATTTTTTACAAAAACAGCACCAATTATGTCCTTAAGTTGTTTTTGGTGCTGCAGATTAGCCCCTTTTATTTGTATGAAGCGAAGTTGCAATACCAAACAATATCCATCAAAAAGTAGGAAAAGAAAAAAATCCTATGAAATACTGATTTCTGTTTTGTTCTTGGCGGTCTTTCACATAATATATTGACATGTAGAATTATTCAAATAGAATTGCTTCTTTTCCAAAAACACATGTTAAGTTAGGTGTCTCCTAATCACCTGAATTTGGCTGACATAGGCAGTGTTCACATGTTGCTTTATTGCTGTGTTTTTTTCCTGCAGCCATTAAAAAAGCTGCTTTTTTATGCATGTTTGCAGCATTTTTGCTGTGCATTTGGTGCAGATTATATATTTCATTTGTCTATAGTACATGTGTAATAAATTTAGTTTTATTCACCAAAAAAGCAGCAAAAATTCAGCGAACATGCATAAATACAGATTTTTACATCATTTTTGCACTTTCTTATTGCCTTCTAGGATTAAAAAAACATTGTGAGAGAGCTGCAAAAATGCTGAAAGAGTTGACATGTTTCTGTTTTCCAAAAAGCAGCAGTTTTTCAGTTCAGCAAGTAGTAAAAACAATTGTGTGCCTGAGATTTCTGAAATCTCATAGCTTTTACTGGGACTGGTACAAGTAAAACACTTGTTTTTTGTTTGGCTTTTTTGCTAGGTTTGCTAAATACTAAAACTGACCTGCGATTATGAAGACACCAAACATGTCCAGATTCTCTTTTGTCTAAGTGGTGAAAAAAAATCAAAACTTTGCTAAAAAAAATAAATTGCACCTTTTTCCGATACCCGTAGCGTTTCCATTTTTTGGGGATCTTGGGTCAGGTGAGGGCTTATTTTTCCATGCCGAGCTGTCGTTTTTAATGATACCAATTTTGTGCAGATATATGCAGATTTGTGCAGATACGTTCTTTTGATCGCCCGTTATTGCATTTTAATGCGATGTTGATGTGACTAAAAACAGTAAATCTGGCGTTTCTAATTTTTTTCTCGCTACGCCATTTAGCGATCAGGTTAATCTTTTTTTAATTGATAGACCAAGCAATTCTGAACGTGGCTATACCAAATATGTGGATGTTTCATTTTTTTTAATTGTTTTATTTTGAATGGGGCAAAAGGGGGGTGATTTAAACGTTTATTAATTTATTTATTTTTTTTCATATTTTTTCAAACATTTTTTTTTACTTTTGGCATGCTTCAATAGCCCCCAAGGGAGGCTAGAAGCTGGCACAACTGGATTGGCTCTCCTACATAGGAGCGATCATCAGATCGCTCCTATGCAACTGAATTACAAACTTGCTATGAGCTCCGACCACAGGGCTTTTAGCATTTGACAGCAGCATTTAACTAGTTCGCGATTCCACCTGTCGCTTTTGCATGCTCATGTCAGCTGTACAAAATAGCTGACATGTCACGACTTTGATGTAAATACATGTAGAAAAGCCGCGGAGACACCATCACGTGTTTCTCAACGCAAGCAATGAATAGCCAGGTCTTTCACCGGGAAGGAACAACCACGGGAAGAGCAGCATCCAATAAAGGAAAACCACCCATGCCAAAACATGGTATCCATCCACAGACAGCTGTTTCGGGGTATTTGCCCCTCATCAGTGTGGAGCAGGAAACTGGCTATTAGGAGCAGTGCCTAGTGAAAAGACTATAAACATAAAGAGGAATGACCTCAGGGAGATCAAAACATCCAACACCACGGAGACACCATCACGTGTTTCTCAACGCAGTGATCCAGTGTCTCCGCGGCTTTTCTACATGTATTTGCATATTTCCCTTAAGGGATGGGGGCAGTGTTCTGGATCACTGCGTTGAGAAACACGTGGTGTCTCCGCGGTGTTGGATGTTTTGATCTCCCCGAGGTCATTCATCTTTATGTTTATAGTCTTTTCACTAGCACTGCTCCTAATAGCCAGTTTCCTATTCCACACTGATGGGGCAAATACCCCGAAACAGTTGTCTGTGGATGGATACCATGTTTTGGCATAGGTGGTTTTCCTTTATTGGATGCTGCTCTTCCCGTGGTTGTTCCTTCCCGGTGAAAGACCTGGCTGTTCATTGCTTGCGTTGAGAAACACGTGGTGGTGTCTCCGCGGCTTTTCTACATGTATTTGCATATTTCCCTTAAGGGATGGGGGCAGTGTTCTGGATCACTGCGTTGGGAAACACGTGATGGTGTCTCCGCGGTGTTGGATGTTTTGATCTCCCCGAGGTCATTCATCTTTATGTTTACGACTTTGATGTAGGCTCAGCGCCGAAGCCCACATCAAAGGGGGAGACACGACATGTGCCGTACTAGTACGGCGCATGTCGTGAAGGGGTTAATGTATTGATTACTAATAGTAATTATGAATGAAGTTTATGGGGTTTATCTGCAGGTTAATAGCTTTATGAAGCTGAAAGTGCAGCTATTGAGAAAAATAGAAATTTACGACTGAAAACTTTCAAGGACTGGCTACAGTCACCGCTCACAGCTTTGTAAGTGGCAGCTGTAAGCACACCCCCAGCTTTTATACTGACAGGGAGATCTCCTTAGATGCACTGCAGAGCCAGCTGTAAATCAGATTGTTGGAGGTGTGAACAGCCATTCATTATGTTTTGGACATTGACTGTAGTCAGACTTTGCACGCTTCTATGACTGACAGCTGGTTTATCCCTGGAGGAATAAACTTAATTTTGGTGTAGTACATGCACTCTCAGCTCGGCGGCAAAATCCACTACACCGTTAATAGGAATCAGCAATTTAGCCAGTTGCGGTCACCATTTTGTTAAACTTTTGATGATTGTCTTTTATTAAGATTTCGCCAAACAAAAAAAATAATATCTCACTACAAATCTGTCCGTTGCCTCTGGAGCCCGGGCCCGATGTATAGCTCCCAGGACCTCTGTATTACAGAGTCGTGTGCGGGTATCTTCACTATAGTAAAGTAAAAATTGCTAATGATTATTATCATGTCTATCGTACCTCTTGTTGCTTGGCCAGGAAGGCATCAATGAGGTTCCTCTGGTCATTTACATCCAGTTCTTTCTTCTGTTTCATAAATTTTGCTCTTAGGAAATTCTGAAATTGTCTCATATTCTCAAAAACTTTCCTGTGAGGTCCAGGAAGCAAATCCATCAATGTCGGGAAACTGTCATACAGCTAAACAAATGTAAAAGTAATAATTAACACTATCAAAAGTGTACACACATGGTCAAAATTGTTGGTACCCCTCATTTGATGACAGAAAAACCCACAATGGTCACAGAAATAACTTGAATCTGACAAAAGTAATAATAAATTAAAAATCTATGAAAGTGAACAAATAAAAGTCAGACATTGCTTTTCAACCATGCTTCAACAGAATTTATAAAAAAATAAAACTCATGGAATAGGCCTGGACAGAAATGATGGCACCCATAACTTAATATTTTGTTGCACAACCTTTTGAAGCAATCACTGCAATCAAATGATTCATGTAACTATCAATGAGACTTCTGCACCTCTCGACAGGTATTTTGGCCACTCCTCAAGAGCAAATTGCTCCAGTTGTCTCATGTGTGAAGGTTGCCCTTACCAGACCGCATGTTTTAGCTCTTTCCAAAGATGCTCAATAGGATTTAGGTCAGGGCTCATACACGGTCACTTCAGAATAGTCCAATGTTTTCCTCTTAGCCATTCTTGGGTGTTTTTAGCTGTGTGTTTTGGGCCATTATCCTGTTGCAAGACCTATGACCTTCGACTGAGACCAACCTTTCTGACACTGGGCAGCACATTTCTAGAATCCCTGAATAGTCTTGAGATTTCATTGTACCCTGCACACATTCTAGACTCCCTGTGCCAGATGCAGCAAAGCAGCTCCAGACCATTACAGAGCCTCCTCCGTGTTTCACAGTAGGGACAGTGTTCTTTTCTTAATAAGCTTCATTTCTGTCTGTGAACTGTTATGACCTGGTGGTTAGGAGCACCTGGAATGACCTGATGGTTAAACTAGACAACAGGACAAGCTCTGGGGAGTGGGATCTCTGCTGACCGCAAACTCTAATCCTATCACACACACACTAGAAATAGCCGTGGAGCGTACCTAACTATCCCTAGACGCCTCTTCACAGCCTAAGAGCTAACTACCCCTAAAGATAGAAAATAAAGCCTTTCCTTGCCTCAGAAAAAATCCCCAAAGGAAAAGGCAGCCCCCCACAAATATTGACTGTGAGTTAAGAGGAAAGTCACAAACACAGGAATGAAACAGGTTTTCAGCAAAGGAGGCCAGACTTACTAAATAGACAGAGGATAGGAAAGGGATCTATGTGGTCAGCACAAAAACTACAAAAAGCCACGCAGAGTGTGCAAAAAGACCCCCGCACCGACTCACGGTGCGGAGGTGCCACTCTGCACCCCAGAGCTTCCAGCTAGCAAGGAAATATCATGTTAGCAAGCTGGACTAGAACTTAGCAAGTACTAATAAATATATTCAGAACACAATGAACAACAAATGAACTAGCAGGGACTTAGCTTCTGCTGGAGTAGACAGGTCATCAGAAAGATCCGAGAGAGATCTGAACCAGTACCGATACATTGACAGCTGGCATGAAGTAACAATCTGAGTGGAGTTAAATAGAAAAGCCAGCCTAGCCGCAAACAAGGGCAGCTGAGGAAGCGACCTCAGAACCAGCAGTTCCACTCCCAGCCACCAGAGGGAGTCCACGGACAGAACTCGCCGAAGTACCATTCATGACCACAGGAGGGAGTTCGAGAACGGAATTCACAACAGTACCCCCCCCTTGAGGAGGGGTCACCGAACCCTCAACAGGGCCCCAGGCTGATCAGGACGGGCCAAATGAAATGCATGAACCAAATCGGCAGCATGGACATCGGAGGCAACAACCCAGGAATTATCCTCCTGACCATAGCCCTTCCATTTGACCAGGTACTGAAGTTTCCGTCTCGAAACACGAGAATCTAAAATCTTCTCCACCACATACTCCAACTCCCCCTCGACCAACACCGGAGCAGGAGGGTCAACGGAGGGAACCATAGGCGCCACATATCTCCGCAACAACGACCTATGGAAAAAATTATGGATGGCAAAAGAAGCTGGAAGGGCCAAACGAAACGACACAGGATTGAGAATTTCAGAAATCTTATAAGGACCAATGAAACAAGGTTTAAACTTAGGAGAAGAAACCTTCATAGGGACATAACGAGACGACAACCAAACCAAATCCCCAACATGAAGTCGGGGACCAACACGGCGACGGCGGTTGGCGAAACGTTGAGCCTCCTCCTGGGACAATGTCAAATTGTCCACTACATGAGTCCAAATTTGCTGCAACCTGTCCACCACAGAATCCACACCAGGACAGTCCGAAGGCTCAACCTGCCCTGAAGAAAAACGAGGATGAAAACCAGAATTACAAAAAAAAGGCGAAACCAAAGTAGCCGAACTGGCCCGATTATTTAGGGCGAACTCAGCCAATGGCAAGAAGGTCACCCAATCATCCTGATCAGCAGAAACAAAGCATCTCAGATAGGTCTCCAAAGTCTGATTAGTTCGTTCGGTTTGGCCATTTGTCTGAGGATGGAAAGCCGAAGAAAAAGACAAATCAATGCCCATCTTAGCACAAAAGGACCGCCAAAACCTTGAAACAAACTGGGAACCTCTGTCCGACACGATGTTCTCCGGAATGCCATGCAAACGAACCACATGCTGGAAAAATAATGGAACCAAATCAGAGGAGGAAGGTAATTTAGGCAAGGGTACCAAATGGACCTTCTTAGAGAAGCGATCACAAACCACCCAGATGACCGACATCCTTTGAGAGACAGGGAGATCTGAAATAAAATCCATGGAAACATGCGTCCAATGCCTTTTCGGGACTGGCATGGGCAAAAGTAACCCACTGGCACGAGAACAGCAGGGCTTGGCCCGAGCACAAGTCCCACAGGACTGCACAAAAGAACGCACATCCCGTGACAAGGAAGGCCACCAAAAGGACCTAGCCACCAAATCTCTGGTACCAAAAATCCCAGGATGACCAGCCAACACCGAACAATGAACCTCAGAGATAACTCTACTAGTCCATCTATCAGGGACAAACAGTTTCTCCGCTGGACAACGGTCAGGTCTATCAGCCTGAAACTCCTGCAGCGCCCGCTGCAAATCAGGTGAGATGGCAGACAGAATTACCCCCTCTTTGAGAATACCAGCCGGCTCAGGAACTCCCGGAGAATCAGGCACAAAACTCCTTGAAAGGGCATCGGCCTTCACATTCTTAGAACCCGGAAGGCATGAAACCACAAAATTGAAACGGGAGAAAAACAGCGACCATCGAGCCTGTCTAGGATTCAACCGCTTGGCAGACTCGAGATAAGTCAGATTCTTGTGATCCGTTAAAACCACCACGCGATGCTTGGCTCTCTCAAGCCAATGTCGCCACTCCTCGAATGCCCACTTCATAGCCAACAACTCCCGATTGCCAACATCATAATTACGCTCAGCAGGCGAAAACTTTCTGGAAAAGAAAGCACATGGCTTCATCACAGAGCCATCAGAACTCCTTTGAGACAAAACAGCCCCTGCTCCAATCTCAGAAGCATCAACCTTGACCTGAAAAGGGAGCGAAACATCTGGCTGACACAACACAGGGGCCGAAGAAAAACGACGTTTCAACTCCTGAAAAGCCTCAACGGCCGCAGAGGACCAATTCACCACATCAGCACCTTTCTTGGTCAAATCAGTCAACGGTTTAACAACACTAGAAAAATTAGCGATGAAGCGACGGTAAAAATTAGCAAAGCCCAGGAATTTCTGAAGGCTCTTCACAGATGTAGGCTGAGTCCAATCAAAAATGGCCTGAACTTTAACAGGATCCATCTCGATAGTAGAAGGGGAAAAATGAAGCCCAAAAAGGAAACCTTCTGAACTCCGAAGAGACATTTAGACCCCTTCACAAACAAAGAATTAGCACGAAGGACCTGGAACACCATTCTGACCTGCTTCACATGAGACTCCCAATCATCCGAAAAAAACAAAATATCATCCAAATATACAATCATGAATCTATCCAAATACTTTCGGAAGATGTCATGCATAAAGGACTGAAACACAGATGGAGCATTAGAAAGCCCGAATGGCATCACCAGGTACTCAAAATGGCCCTCGGGCGTATTAAATGCTGTTTTCCATTCATCGCCCTGTTTAATACGTACAAGATTATACGCCCCTCGAAGATCTATCTTGGTAAACCAACTAGCCCCCTTAATCCGAGCAAACAAATCAGACAGTAGAGGCAAGGGGTACTGAAATTTGACCGTGATTTTATTAAGAAGGCGGTAATCTATACAAGGTCTCAGAGAACCATCCTTCTTGGCCACAAAAAAGAACCCTGCACCCAATGGTGATGACGACGGGCGAATGTGGCCTTTCTCCAAGGACTCCTTTATATAACTCCGCATAGCGACGTGTTCCGGCACAGATAAATTGAAAAGTCGTCCCTTAGGAAATTTACTACCAGGGATCAAATTAATAGCACAATCACAATCCCTATGAGGAGGTAGGGCACTGGATTTGGGCTCATCAAATACATCTCGGTAATCCGACAAAAACTCAGGGACTTCAGAAGGAGTAGAGGAAGAAATTGACAACAATGGAACATCACCATGTACCCCTTGACAACCCCAACTGGACACAGACATTGATTTCCAATCCAATACTGGATTATGGACCTGTAGCCATGGCAAACCCAACACGACCACATCATGCAAATTATGCAACACCAAAAAGCGAATATCTTCCTGATGTGCAGGAGCCATGCACATGATCAACTGAGTCCAATACTGAGGTTTATTCTTGGCCAAAGGCGTAGCATCAATTCCCCTTAATGGAATAGGATACCGCAAGGGCTCCAAGAAAAAAAACCACAGCGCCTGGCAAACTTCAAGTCCATCAAATTCAGGGCAGCGCCTGAATCCACAAATGCCATAACAGGGTAGGACGACAAAGAGCAAATCAGAGTAACGGACAAAAGAAATTTAGGCTGTACAGTACCAATGGTGACAGATCTAGCGAACCGCTTAGTGCGCTTAGGACAATCAGAGATAGCATGAGTGGAGTCACTACAGTTAAAACACAGCCCGTTCTGATGTCTGTGTTCTTGCCGTTCAGCTCTGGTCACAGTCCTATCACATTGCATAGGCTCAGGCCTCTGCTCAGAGGATACCGCCAAATGGTGCACAACTTTGCGCTCACGCAAGCGCCGATCGATCTGAATGGCCAAGGACATTGATTCATTCAGACCAGCAGGCGTGGGGAACCCCACCATAACATCCTTAAGGGCTTCAGAAAGACCCTTTCTGAAAATTGCCACAAGGGCACACTCATTCCATTGAGTAAGCACAGACCACTTTCTAAACTTCTGGCAATATACCTCCGCTTCATCCTGACCCTGACACAAAGCCAGCAAGATTTTCTCTGCCTGATCCACAGAGTTAGGTTCGTCATAAAGCAATCCAAGCACCAGAAAAAACGCATCCACATTAAGCAATGCAGGATCTCCTGGCGCAAGGGAGAATGCCCAGTCTTGAGGGTCGCCACGTAACAAAGAAATAATGATTTTCACTTGCTGAATGGGGTCACCAGAGGAGCGGGGTTTCAAAGCAAGAAACAGTCTACAATTATTTTTGAAATTCAGAAATTTAGATCTATCCCCAGAAAACAAATCAGGAATTGGAATTCTAGGCTCTAACATCGGATTCTGAACTACATAATCTTGAATGCTTTGTACCCTTGCAGTGAGTTGATCAACACAAGAGGACAGACCTTGAATGTCCATATCTACACCTGAGTCCTGAACCACCCAGAGGTTAAGGGGAAAAGAAAGACAAAACACACTGCAGAGGAAAAAAAATGGTCTCAGAACTTCTCTTATCCCTCTATTGAGATGCATTAACACTTTGTGGGCCAGCTGTACTGTTATGACCTGGTGGTTAGGAGCACCTGGAATGACCTGATGGTTAAACTAGACGACAGGACAAGCTCTGGGGAGTGGGATCTCTGCTGACCGCAAACTCTAATCCTATCACACACACTAGAAATAGCCGTGGAGCGTACCTAACTCACCCTAGACGCCTCTTCACAGCCTAAGAGCTAACTACCCCTAAAGATAGAAAATAAAGCCTTTCCTTGCCTCAGAAAAAATCCCCAAAGGAAAAGGCAGCCCCCCACAAATATTGACTGTGAGTTAAGAGGAAAGTCACAAACACAGGAATGAAACAGGTTTTCAGCAAAGGAGGCCAGACTTACTAAATAGACAGAGGATAGGAAAGGGATCTATGTGGTCAGCACAAAAACTACAAAAAGCCACGCAGAGTGTGCAAAAAGACCCCCGCACCGACTCACGGTGCGGAGGTGCCACTCTGCACCCCAGAGCTTCCAGCTAGCAAGGAAATATCATGTTAGCAAGCTGGACTAGAACTTAGCAAGTACTAATAAATATATTCAGAACACAATGAACAACAAATGAACTAGCAGGGACTTAGCTTCTGCTGGAGTAGACAGGTCATCAGAAAGATCCGAGAGAGATCTGAACCAGTACCGATACATTGACAGCTGGCATGAAGTAACAATCTGAGTGGAGTTAAATAGAAAAGCCAGCCTAGCCGCAAACAAGGGCAGCTGAGGAAGCGACCTCAGAACCAGCAGTTCCACTCCCAGCCACCAGAGGGAGTCCACGGACAGAACTCGCCGAAGTACCATTCATGACCACAGGAGGGAGTTCGAGAACGGAATTCACAACAGTACCCCCCCCTTGAGGAGGGGTCACCGAACCCTCAACAGGGCCCCAGGCTGATCAGGACGGGCCAAATGAAATGCATGAACCAAATCGGCAGCATGGACATCGGAGGCAACAACCCAGGAATTATCCTCCTGACCATAGCCCTTCCATTTGACCAGGTACTGAAGTTTCCGTCTCGAAACACGAGAATCTAAAATCTTCTCCACCACATACTCCAACTCCCCCTCGACCAACACCGGAGCAGGAGGGTCAACGGAGGGAACCATAGGCGCCACATATCTCCGCAACAACGACCTATGGAAAAAATTATGGATGGCAAAAGAAGCTGGAAGGGCCAAACGAAACGACACAGGATTGAGAATTTCAGAAATCTTATAAGGACCAATGAAACAAGGTTTAAACTTAGGAGAAGAAACCTTCATAGGGACATAACGAGACGACAACCAAACCAAATCCCCAACATGAAGTCGGGGACCAACACGGCGACGGCGGTTGGCGAAACGTTGAGCCTCCTCCTGGGACAATGTCAAATTGTCCACTACATGAGTCCAAATTTGCTGCAACCTGTCCACCACAGAATCCACACCAGGACAGTCCGAAGGCTCAACCTGCCCTGAAGAAAAACGAGGATGAAAACCAGAATTACAAAAAAAAGGCGAAACCAAAGTAGCCGAACTGGCCCGATTATTTAGGGCGAACTCAGCCAATGGCAAGAAGGTCACCCAATCATCCTGATCAGCAGAAACAAAGCATCTCAGATAGGTCTCCAAAGTCTGATTAGTTCGTTCGGTTTGGCCATTTGTCTGAGGATGGAAAGCCGAAGAAAAAGACAAATCAATGCCCATCTTAGCACAAAAGGACCGCCAAAACCTTGAAACAAACTGGGAACCTCTGTCCGACACGATGTTCTCCGGAATGCCATGTGTCATGATCTCAATGGCAAGAGAACATAGCATAAGCATATATAGGAACTAGCTCTTGGAAGATGGGAACTGAGCTGACCATGAACTAAACCTAACGCACAACTAGCAGTGGCCGGGTAGCATGCCTACGTTGATTCTAGATGCCCAGCCCAGCCGGAGGACTAAATAAAGCTAGCAGAGGAAAATATTAGTCCTAGCTCACCTCTAGAGAAATACCCCGAAAGGAGACAGAGGCCCCCCACATGTATTGGCGGTGAGTTGAGATGAAATAACAAACGTAGTATGAAAATAGGTTTAGCAAATTTGAGGTCCACTTACTACATAGCAGAAGACAGAAAGGACACTTTCATGGTCAGCTGAAAACCCTATCAAAAAACACCATCCAGAAATTACTTTAAAACTCTGGCATTAACTCATAACACCAGAGTGGCAATTCCTGTTCACAAGAGCTTTCCAGACACAGTAACGAAACTACAGCTGTGAACTGGAACAAAATGCAAAAACAAACATGGACAAGAGTCCAACTTATCTAGTAGTTGTCTAGGAGCAGGAACAAGCACAGAGAGGCTTCTGATAACATTGTTGACCGGCAAGCAACTAACAGAGCAGCAAGGTTATATAGCGACTCCCACATCTTGATGGGAACAGGTGAACAGAGAAGATGAAGACACCAGTTCAATTCCACCAGTAGCCACCGGGGGAGCCCAGAATCCAAATTCACAACAGTACCCCCCCCTCAAGGAGGGGGCACCGAACCCTCACCAGAACCACCAGGGCGATCAGGATGGGCCCTATGAAAGGCACGAACCAGATCGGAGGCATGAACATCAGATGCATTCACCCAAGAATTATCCTCCTGGCCGTATCCCTTCCACTTGACCAGATACTGGAGTCTCCGTCTGGAAACACAAGAGTCCAAGATTTTCTCCACAACGTACTCCAACTCACGCTCAACCAACACCGGAGCAGGAGGCTCAACGGAAGGCACAACCGGTACCTCATACCTGCGCAATAATGACCGATGAAAAACGTTATGAATAGAAAAGGATGCAGGGAGGTCCAAACGGAAGGAAACAGGGTTAAGAATCTCCAATATCTTATACGGGCCGATAAACCGAGGCTTAAACTTAGGAGAAGAGACCCTCATAGGGACAAAACGAGAAGACAACCACACCAAATCCCCAACAGAAAGCCGAGGACCAACACGACGGTGGCGGTTGGCAAAAAGCTGAGTCTTCTCCTGGGACAACCTCAAATTGTCCACCACCTGCCCCCAGATCTGATGCAATCTCTCCACCACAGCATCCACTCCAGGACAATCCGAAGATTCCACCTGACCAGAGGAAAATCGAGGATGAAACCCCGAATTACAGAAAAACGGGGACACCAAAGTGGCAGAGCTGGCCCGATTATTGAGAGCGAACTCCGCCAAAGGCAAAAAAGCAACCCAATCATCCTGGTCAGCAGACACAAAACACCTCAGATATGTCTCCAGGGTCTGATTAATCCGCTCGGTCTGGCCATTCGTCTGAGGATGGAAAGCGGACGAAAAAGATAAATCTATGCCCATCCTAGCACAGAATGCCCGCCAAAATCTAGACACGAATTGGGTCCCTCTGTCAGAAACGATATTCTCAGGAATACCATGCAAACGAACAACATTTTGAAAAAACAGAGGAACCAACTCGGAAGAAGAAGGTAACTTGGGCAGAGGAACCAAATGGACCATCTTAGAAAAACGGTCACACACCACCCAGATGACAGACATCTTCAGAGAAACAGGCAGATCTGAAATAAAATCCATCGAGATGTGCGTCCAAGGCCTCTTAGGAATAGGCAAGGGCAACAATAATCCACTAGCCCGAGAACAACAAGGCTTGGCCCGAGCACAAACGTCACAAGACTGCACAAAGCCTCGCACATCTCGTGACAGGGAAGGCCACCAGAAGGACCTTGCCACCAAATCCCTGGTACCAAAAATGCCAGGATGACCTGCCAACGCAGAAGAATGAACCTCAGAGATGACTCTACTGGTCCAATCATCAGGAACAAACAGTTTATCAGGTGGGCAACGATCAGGTCTCTCCGCCTGAAACTCCTGCAAGGCCCGCCGCAGGTCTGGAGAAACGGCTGACAATACCACTCCATCCTTAAGGATACCTGTGGGCTCAGAGTTACCAGGCGAGTCAGGCTCAAAACTCCTAGAAAGGGCATCCGCCTTAACATTCTTAGAACCCGGTAGGTATGACACCACAAAATTAAACCGAGAGAAAAATAATGACCAGCGCGCCTGTCTAGGATTCAGGTGCCTGGCGGTCTCAAGATAAATCAAATTTTTGTGGTCAGTCAATACCACCACCTGATGTCTGGCCCCCTCAAGCCAATGGCGCCACTCCTCAAAAGCCCACTTCATGGCCAAAAGCTCCCGATTCCCAACATCATAATTCCGCTCAGCGGGCGAAAATTTACGGGAAAAGAAGGCACAAGGCCTCATCACGGAGCAGTCAGAACTTTTCTGCGACAACACTGCCCCAGCTCCGATCTCAGAAGCGTCGACCTCAACCTGAAAAGGTAGAGCAACATCAGGCTGACGCAACACAGGGGCAGAGGAAAAACGGCGCTTAAGCTCCCGAAAGGCCTCCACAGCATCAGGGGACCAATCAGCAACATCAGCACCCTTCTTAGTCAAATCGGTCAATGGCTTAGCAATATCCGAAAAACCAGCAATAAATCGACGATAAAAGTTAGCAAAGCCCAAAAATTTCTGAAGACTCTTAAGAGAAGAGGGCTGCGTCCAATCACAAATAGCTTGAACCTTGACAGGATCCATTTCAATGGAAGAGGGGGAAAAAATATATCCCAAAAAGGAAATCCTCTGTACCCCAAAAACACACTTAGAACCCTTCACACACAAAGAATTAGACCGCAAAACCTGAAAAACCCTCCTGACTTGCTGGACATGAGAGTCCCAGTCATCCGAAAAAATCAGAATATCATCCAGATACACAATCATAAATTTATCCAAATAATCGCGAAAAATATCATGCATAAAGGACTGGAAAACTGACGGAGCATTAGAAAGACCAAAAGGCATCACTAAATACTCAAAGTGGCCCTCGGGCGTATTAAATGCGGTTTTCCACTCATCCCCCTGCCTGATTCGCACCAAATTATACGCCCCACGAAGGTCAATCTTAGAGAACCACTTGGCCCCCTTTATGCGAGCAAACAAATCAGTCAGCAACGGCAATGGGTATTGATATTTAACAGTGATTTTATTCAAAAGCCGATAATCAATACATGGTCTCAAAGAGCCGTCTTTTTTTGACACAAAGAAAAAACCGGCTCCTAAGGGAGATGACGATGGACGAATATGTCCCTTTTCCAAGGACTCCTTTATATATTCTCGCATAGCAGCATGTTCAGGCACAGACAGATTAAATAAACGACCCTTTGGGTATTTACTACCCGGGATTAAATCTATGGCACAATCGCACTCTCGGTGCGGAGGTAACGAACCAAGCTTGGATTCTTCAAAGACGTCACGATAGTCAGACAGGAACTCAGGAATTTCAGAGGGAATGGATGATGAAATGGAAACCACAGGTACATCCCCATGAGCCCCCTTACATCCCCAGCTCAACACAGACATAGCTCTCCAGTCGAGGACTGGGTTGTGAGATTGCAGCCAAGGCAATCCTAGCACCAAATCATCATGTAGATTATACAGCACCAGAAAGCGAATAATCTCCTGGTGATCCGGATTAATACGCATAGTTACTTGTGTCCAGTATTGTGGTTTATTATTAGCCAATGGGGTGGAGTCAATCCCCTTCAGAGGAATAGGAGTCTCCAAAGGCTCTAAATCATACCCACAGCGTTTGGCAAAGGACCAATCCATAAGACTCAAAGCGGCGCCAGAGTCGACATAGGCGTCCGTGGTAATAGATGACAAAGAGCAAATCAGGGTCACAGATAGAATAAATTTAGACGGTAAGGTGCAAATGGAAACAGATTTACCAAGCTTTTTAGTGCGCTTAGAGCATGCTGATATAACATGAGTAGAATCACCACAATAGAAACACAACCCATTTTTCCGTCTAAAATTCTGCCGCTCGCTTCGGGACAGAATTCTATCACACTGCATACTCTCTGGCGACTTCTCAGTGGACACCGCCAGATGGTGCACTGGTTTGCGCTCCCGCAAACGCCTATCGATCTGAATAGCCATTGTCATGGACTCATTCAGACCCGCAGGCACAGGGAACCCCACCATAACATCCTTAATGGCATCAGAGAGACCCTCTCTGAAAGTCGCCGCCAGGGCGCACTCATTCCACTGAGTAAGCACAGACCATTTACGGAATCTTTGGCAGTAAATTTCCGCTTCATCTTGCCCCTGAGATAGGGACATCAAAGTTTTTTCTGCCTGAAGCTCCAAATGAGGTTCGTCATAAAGCAACCCCAAGGCCAGAAAAAACGCATCCACATTGAGCAACGCAGGATCTCCTGGTGTCAATGAAAAAGCCCAGTCTTGAGGGTCGCCCCGGAGCAAGGAAATCACAATCCTGACCTGCTGTGCAGGGTCTCCGGCAGAGCGAGATTTCAGAGACAAAAATAGTTTGCAATTATTTCGAAAATTCTGAAACCCGGATCTATTCCCCGAGAAAAATTCCGGCAAAGGAATTCTCGGCTCAGATACAGGTGCATGACAAACAAAATCTTGCAAATTTTGTACCTTCGTGGCGAGATTATTCAAACCTGCAGTTACACTCTGAAGATCCATTACAAACAGGTGGACACAGAGCCATTCAAGGGTTAAGAGGAGGTAAGAAGCAGCTAGACAGCAATTAAGGGCTAGGCAGCAAAACTCTGAGGGGGAAAAAAAAAAAAAAAATTTCCCTTCAACACTTCTTTTTCTCCTGCTTCAGCCCAAACAATTAACAATTTGCGGGCCGGTCAAACTGTCATGATCTCAATGGCAAGAGAACATAGCATAAGCATATATAGGAACTAGCTCTTGGAAGATGGGAACTGAGCTGACCATGAACTAAACCTAACGCACAACTAGCAGTGGCCGGGTAGCATGCCTACGTTGATTCTAGATGCCCAGCCCAGCCGGAGGACTAAATAAAGCTAGCAGAGGAAAATATTAGTCCTAGCTCACCTCTAGAGAAATACCCCGAAAGGAGACAGAGGCCCCCCACATGTATTGGCGGTGAGTTGAGATGAAATAACAAACGTAGTATGAAAATAGGTTTAGCAAATTTGAGGTCCACTTACTACATAGCAGAAGACAGAAAGGACACTTTCATGGTCAGCTGAAAACCCTATCAAAAAACACCATCCAGAAATTACTTTAAAACTCTGGCATTAACTCATAACACCAGAGTGGCAATTCCTGTTCACAAGAGCTTTCCAGACACAGTAACGAAACTACAGCTGTGAACTGGAACAAAATGCAAAAACAAACATGGACAAGAGTCCAACTTATCTAGTAGTTGTCTAGGAGCAGGAACAAGCACAGAGAGGCTTCTGATAACATTGTTGACCGGCAAGCAACTAACAGAGCAGCAAGGTTATATAGCGACTCCCACATCTTGATGGGAACAGGTGAACAGAGAAGATGAAGACACCAGTTCAATTCCACCAGTAGCCACCGGGGGAGCCCAGAATCCAAATTCACAACAGCCATGCAAACGAACCACATGCTGGAAAAATAATGGAACCAAATCAGAGGAGGAAGGTAATTTAGGCAAGGGTACCAAATGGACCATCTTAGAGAAGCGATCACAAACCACCCAGATGACCGACATCCTTTGAGAGACAGGGAGATCTGAAATAAAATCCATGGAAACATGCGTCCAATGCCTTTTCGGGACTGGCATGGGCAAAAGTAACCCACTGGCACGAGAACAGCAGGGCTTGGCCCGAGCACAAGTCCCACAGGACTGCACAAAAGAACGCACATCCCGTGACAAGGAAGGCCACCAAAAGGACCTAGCCACCAAATCTCTGGTACCAAAAATCCCAGGATGACCAGCCAACACCGAACAATGAACCTCAGAGATAACTCTACTAGTCCATCTATCAGGGACAAACAGTTTCTCCGCTGGACAACGGTCAGGTCTATCAGCCTGAAACTCCTGCAGCGCCCGCTGCAAATCAGGTGAGATGGCAGACAGAATTACCCCCTCTTTGAGAATACCAGCCGGCTCAGGAACTCCCGGAGAATCAGGCACAAAACTCCTTGAAAGGGCATCGGCCTTCACATTCTTAGAACCCGGAAGGCATGAAACCACAAAATTGAAACGGGAGAAAAACAGCGACCATCGAGCCTGTCTAGGATTCAACCGCTTGGCAGACTCGAGATAAGTCAGATTCTTGTGATCCGTTAAAACCACCACGCGATGCTTGGCTCTCTCAAGCCAATGTCGCCACTCCTCGAATGCCCACTTCATAGCCAACAACTCCCGATTGCCAACATCATAATTACGCTCAGCAGGCGAAAACTTTCTGGAAAAGAAAGCACATGGCTTCATCACAGAGCCATCAGAACTCCTTTGAGACAAAACAGCCCCTGCTCCAATCTCAGAAGCATCAACCTTGACCTGAAAAGGGAGCGAAACATCTGGCTGACACAACACAGGGGCCGAAGAAAAACGACGTTTCAACTCCTGAAAAGCCTCAACGGCCGCAGAGGACCAATTCACCACATCAGCACCTTTCTTGGTCAAATCAGTCAACGGTTTAACAACACTAGAAAAATTAGCGATGAAGCGACGGTAAAAATTAGCAAAGCCCAGGAATTTCTGAAGGCTCTTCACAGATGTAGGCTGAGTCCAATCAAAAATGGCCTGAACTTTAACAGGATCCATCTCGATAGTAGAAGGGGAAAAATGAAGCCCAAAAAGGAAACCTTCTGAACTCCGAAGAGACATTTAGACCCCTTCACAAACAAAGAATTAGCACGAAGGACCTGGAACACCATTCTGACCTGCTTCACATGAGACTCCCAATCATCCGAAAAAAACAAAATATCATCCAAATATACAATCATGAATCTATCCAAATACTTTCGGAAGATGTCATGCATAAAGGACTGAAACACAGATGGAGCATTAGAAAGCCCGAATGGCATCACCAGGTACTCAAAATGGCCCTCGGGCGTATTAAATGCTGTTTTCCATTCATCGCCCTGTTTAATACGTACAAGATTATACGCCCCTCGAAGATCTATCTTGGTAAACCAACTAGCCCCCTTAATCCGAGCAAACAAATCAGACAGTAGAGGCAAGGGGTACTGAAATTTGACCGTGATTTTATTAAGAAGGCGGTAATCTATACAAGGTCTCAGAGAACCATCCTTCTTGGCCACAAAAAAGAACCCTGCACCCAATGGTGATGACGACGGGCGAATGTGGCCTTTCTCCAAGGACTCCTTTATATAACTCCGCATAGCGACGTGTTCCGGCACAGATAAATTGAAAAGTCGTCCCTTAGGAAATTTACTACCAGGGATCAAATTAATAGCACAATCACAATCCCTATGAGGAGGTAGGGCACTGGATTTGGGCTCATCAAATACATCTCGGTAATCCGACAAAAACTCAGGGACTTCAGAAGGAGTAGAGGAAGAAATTGACAACAATGGAACATCACCATGTACCCCTTGACAACCCCAACTGGACACAGACATTGATTTCCAATCCAATACTGGATTATGGACCTGTAGCCATGGCAAACCCAACACGACCACATCATGCAAATTATGCAACACCAAAAAGCGAATATCTTCCTGATGTGCAGGAGCCATGCACATGATCAACTGAGTCCAATACTGAGGTTTATTCTTGGCCAAAGGCGTAGCATCAATTCCCCTTAATGGAATAGGATACCGCAAGGGCTCCAAGAAAAAAAACCACAGCGCCTGGCAAACTTCAAGTCCATCAAATTCAGGGCAGCGCCTGAATCCACAAATGCCATAACAGGGTAGGACGACAAAGAGCAAATCAGAGTAACGGACAAAAGAAATTTAGGCTGTACAGTACCAATGGTGACAGATCTAGCGAACCGCTTAGTGCGCTTAGGACAATCAGAGATAGCATGAGTGGAGTCACTACAGTTAAAACACAGCCCGTTCTGATGTCTGTGTTCTTGCCGTTCAGCTCTGGTCACAGTCCTATCACATTGCATAGGCTCAGGCCTCTGCTCAGAGGATACCGCCAAATGGTGCACAACTTTGCGCTCACGCAAGCGCCGATCGATCTGAATGGCCAAGGACATTGATTCATTCAGACCAGCAGGCGTGGGGAACCCCACCATAACATCCTTAAGGGCTTCAGAAAGACCCTTTCTGAAAATTGCCACAAGGGCACACTCATTCCATTGAGTAAGCACAGACCACTTTCTAAACTTCTGGCAATATACCTCCGCTTCATCCTGACCCTGACACAAAGCCAGCAAGATTTTCTCTGCCTGATCCACAGAGTTAGGTTCGTCATAAAGCAATCCAAGCACCAGAAAAAACGCATCCACATTAAGCAATGCAGGATCTCCTGGCGCAAGGGAGAATGCCCAGTCTTGAGGGTCGCCACGTAACAAAGAAATAATGATTTTCACTTGCTGAATGGGGTCACCAGAGGAGCGGGGTTTCAAAGCAAGAAACAGTCTACAATTATTTTTGAAATTCAGAAATTTAGATCTATCCCCAGAAAACAAATCAGGAATTGGAATTCTAGGCTCTAACATCGGATTCTGAACTACATAATCTTGAATGCTTTGTACCCTTGCAGTGAGTTGATCAACACAAGAGGACAGACCTTGAATGTCCATATCTACACCTGAGTCCTGAACCACCCAGAGGTTAAGGGGAAAAGAAAGACAAAACACACTGCAGAGGAAAAAAAATGGTCTCAGAACTTCTCTTATCCCTCTATTGAGATGCATTAACACTTTGTGGGCCAGCTGTACTGTTATGACCTGGTGGTTAGGAGCACCTGGAATGACCTGATGGTTAAACTAGACGACAGGACAAGCTCTGGGGAGTGGGATCTCTGCTGACCGCAAACTCTAATCCTATCACACACACTAGAAATAGCCGTGGAGCGTACCTAACTCACCCTAGACGCCTCTTCACAGCCTAAGAGCTAACTACCCCTAAAGATAGAAAATAAAGCCTTTCCTTGCCTCAGAGAAAATCCCCAAAGGAAAAGGCAGCCCCCCACAAATATTGACTGTGAGTTAAGAGGAAAGTCACAAACACAGGAATGAAACAGGTTTTCAGCAAAGGAGGCCAGACTTACTAAATAGACGGAGGATAGGAAAGGGATCTATGCGGTCAGCACAAAAACTACAAAAAGCCACGCAGAGTGTGCAAAAAGACCCCCGCACCGACTCACGGTGCGGAGGTGCCACTCTGCACCCCAGAGCTTCCAGCTAGCAAGGAAATATCATTTTAGCAAGCTGGTCTAGAACTTAGCAAGTACTAATAAATATATTCAGTACACAATGAACAACAAATGAACTAGCAGGGACTTAGCTTCTGCTGGAGTAGACAGGTCATCAGAAAGATCCGAGAGAGATCTGAACCAGTACCGATACATTGACAGCTGGCATGAAGTGACGATCTGAGTGGAGTTAAATAGAAAAGCCAGCCTAGCCGCAAACGAGGGCAGCTGAGGAAGCGACCTCAGAACCAGCGGTTCCACTCCCAGCCACCAGAGGGAGTCCACGGACAGAACTCGCCGAAGTACCATTCATGACCACAGGAGAGAGTTCGAGAACGGAATTCACAACAGTGAACATAGAGCTGATGTGCCTTGCCAAAAAGTTCAATTTTTCACTCATCTGTCCATAGGACATTCTCCCAGAAGCTTTGTGGCTTGTCAACATGAAGTTTTCCAAATTCCAATCTGGCTTTTTAATGATTTTTATCAACAATGGTGTCCTCCTTGGCTGTCTCCCATGAAGTCCACTTTGGCTCAGACAACAACAGATGGTGTGATCTGACACTGATGTTCCTTGAGCTTGAAGTTCACCTTTAATCTGTTTAGAAGTTTTCTGGGCTCTTTTGTTACCATTCATATTATCTGTCGCTTTGATTTGTCATCAATTTTCCTCCTGCGGCCACGTCCAGGGTTGGCAACAGTCTTATGGATCTTAAATTTCTGAATAATATGTGCAACTGTAGTCACAGGAACATCAAGTTGCTTGGAGATGGTCTTATAACTTTTACCTTTAACATGTTTGTCTATAATTTTCTTTCTAATCTCCTGAGACAACTCTTTCCTTTGCTTCCTGTGGTTCATGTTGAGTGTGATACACACCATGTCACCAAACAGCACAGTGAGGGTCTGTAGCCCTATATACCGGCCACTCACTGATGCCAAGATTGTAGTCATCTGGGATGCTAATTAGTTGACACACATGATTTAACCCTGCTGTTATGTTTGGTCAAAAATGACCGTTTTTTAACTTTGATATTTTTAAAAAAATTCATTATGCGGTTCTGAAACTTGTGGTTACTTCTATTTTCCTAATTTAAGGGGTTCTTTCTAAGGCCGGCGTCTCACAGCATATGAAAATACGGTCGGTTTTTTATGGCCGTAATATGCAAAAATGTTCCCAAAACATTGTTCCGTATTCAATGCGAGGATGCGATTTTTACGGACAAATGTATCCGTGTGTCATCCGTATGGCTTCCATACGGTGATTTTTTTGCGCAGGCTTGCAAAATGGATAAATCATAGATCCATTAGCTAAATTATTTCTAAAAACATATATACAGTCTATATATATGTCAGTGAGACACAAATATACAGTTGTGGCCAAAAGTATTGACACCCCTACAATTCTGTCAGATAATACTCAGTTTCTTCCTGAAAATGATTGCAAACACAAATTCTTAAATATTGTCTTAAATGAAAAAAGACAAAAAGAAGTGTCCTAAAGCCAAATTGGATATAATTCCACACCAAACATAAAAAAGGGGGTGGACAAAAGTATTGGCACTGTTCGAAAAATCATGTGATGCTTCTCTAATTTGTGTAATAAACAGCACCTGTAACTTACCTGTGGCACCTAACAGGTGCTGGCAATAACTAAATCACACTTGCAGCCAGTTGACATGGATTAAAGTTGACTCAACCTCTGTCCTGTGTCCTTGTGTGTACCACATTGAGCATAGAGAAAAGAAAGAAAACCAAAGAACTGTCTGAGGACTTGAGAAACCAAATTGTGAGGAAGCATGAGCAATCTCAAGGCTACAAGTCCATCTCCAAAGACCTGAATGTTCCTGTGTCTACCGTGCGCAGTGTCATCAAGAAGTTTTAAAGCCCATGGCACTGTAGCTAACCTCCCTAGATGTGGACGGAAAAGAAAAATTGACAAGAGATTTCAATGCAAGATTGTGCAGATGTTGGATAAAGAACCTCGACTAGCATCCAAACAAGTTCAAGCTGCCCTGCAGTCCGTGGGTACAACAGTGTCAAACCGTACTATCCGTCGGCGTCTGAATGAAAAGGGACTGTATGGTAGGAGACCCAGGAAGACCCAACTTCTTAACCAGAGACATAAAAAAGCCAGGCTGGAGTTTGCCAAAACTTACCTGAAAAAGCCTAAAACGTTTTGGAAGAATGTTCTCTGGTCAGATGAGACAAAAGTAGAGCTTTTTGGGCAAAGGCATTAACTTAGAGTTTACAGGAGAAAAAAAGAGGCTTTCAAAGAAAAGTCAATCATGGCAGAGGTTCCCTGATGTTTTGGGGTTGCTTTGCTGCCTCTGGCACTGGACTGCTTGACTGTGTGCATGGCATTATGAAGTCTGAAGACTACCAACAAACTTTGCAGCATAATGTAGGGCCCAGTGTGAGAAAGCTGGGTCTCCCTCAGAGGTCATGGGTCTTCCAGCAGGACAATAACCCAAAACACACTTCAAAAAGCACTAGAAAATGGTTTGAGAGAAAGCACTGGAGACTTCTAAGGTGGCCAGCAATGAGTCCAGACCTGAATCCCATAGAACACCTGTGGAGAGATCTAAAAATGGCAGTTTGGAGAAGGCACTCTTCAAATATCAGGGACCTGGAGCAGTTTGCCAAAGAAGAATGGTCTAAAATTTCAGCAGAGCATTGTAAGAAACTCATTGATGGTTACTGGAAGCGGTTGGTCGCAGTTATTTTGGCTAAAGGTTGTGCAACCAAGTATTAGGCTGAGGGTGCCAATACTTTTGTCTGGCCCATTTTTCGGTCACTATACAGCACTTATTCAGCTCTTTGGCATCTTGCGGTTATGTTCACTCTCAGTCTGCGGCTCTGTGCAGACTATTGGACTATTTGGGCCCCGTTCACCAGTGGGACTGTCTGTCCCCATCCTGTATGCACTTTATATGTAGCTTCTATTTATGTCTTGTATTTATGTCTTGTATTTATTAAATTAGTGCTTGTATTCACACATTGTATATTTAATAAACTTTGATACCCTATATACTCCCTTTTCTTCTCCTTTTTCCCTACTATTTATATGGAGTGGGTGGCCTTTTGTGTAGGCCTGGGGCTGTTGTGCACTATTATGTGTTAATTCGCCCCTCTCTGCGCTGTCTTTTTCGGCAATATGCTTTCTGGTTGTGTTGTAATGTTAGTAGTGTGTATGTGCAAAATTTGGGCGCTCTAGCTTGTAAAATAAAGGGTTAAATCGCGGAAAAAGTTCCCACGCTCGAGTTCATATGAGAACATCCAGCAGAGGGCGCATCATCACGACTCAAGGTAACTGCAGGACATTCCCCTGCATTCCATTCATTCACAAAATTTTCCAGACAGGAGCACAGCTGCATTAGCAGAGCTCCTGGGTGTAAAATGATTTAACCCCTTCAGATGGATTTACATCGTGGGATGTGACTGAACGACGGAAAGTATGGGATATTGTTGATTTTTTATTTTTCCTTTTTTACAGAATGAGGGTCTTCAGGTGAATTAAGAGTATAATAAAATATTAAAACACCCTGTGTGTTTATTTCATTAAAATACTTTTTAATAATGTGTGTGTTTTTAACTATTTCGTACTATTGGATTAATAATGGATAGGTGTCATAACTGATGCCTCTCCATTATTAACCTGGCTTAATGTCACCTTACAATAGCAAGGTGACATTAACCCTTCATTACCCCATATCCCACCGCTACACGAGAGTGGGAAGGGAGTGGCCAAGTGCCAGAATAGGTGCATCTTCCAGATGTGCCTTTTCTGGGGTGGCTGGGGGCAGATGTTTTTTAGCCAGGAGGGGCCAATAACCATGGACCCTCTCTAGGCAATTAATATCTGCCCTCAGTCACTGGCTTTACCACTCTGGCGGAGAAAATTGCGCCGGAGCCCACGCCATTTTTTTCTGCGATTTAACCCTTTATTTTACAAGCTAGAGCGCCCAAATTTTGCAAATACACACTACTAACATTAGTAGTGAGGAATATGCAAAAAAAAGGAAAAAAAGGGATATGAGATGGTTTACTGTATGTAAACTATGTCTCATATCATGTCGGGTTTGTGAAGGAGAGAGCAAAACCCGGCAATTGAATTACCGGCTTTTCTATAGAGCCCCGCTGAGTATTTCTCGAAAGTCACACTGCTGGTCCTTGTGTAATCTGTATTTTTCTCGCCCCCATAGACTTACATTGGCAATTTTTTTTTCGCAATACGGTGACAAACGCAGCATGCTGCGATTTTCTACGGCTGTACAATATCGTATATTACGGATGCGTAATATACGGCTGATAGGAGCAGCCCCATAGAGATTCATTGGGCCGTGTGTAATGCATATTTTACGGACGTATTTTCTGTGCTCATACGTCCGTAAAACTCGCTAGTAGGGTTGAGCGACTTTGACTTTTTTAGGGTTGAGTCGGGTTTCGCGGAACTCGACTATCTCAAAAGTCGGGTCGAGTGAAATCGGCCGATTATCTCGTAAAGTCGGGATCGGCCGAAACACGAAACCCAATGCAAGTCAATGGGGCAGCATAGTCGGCAGTGAGTGGGGGCCAGGAAAACACCTAGAGTGCCCATTTTAATGGCAAAAACATCCATTCTTGTTAATGAAGCTTGTCAATCTTAATTTCCCTTATAATAATTTTTAGGCATTGGAAATTTGGGGTCATTTGGCTAAAGTTGTTGGGGGTAGGGCTGGTTCAAGTATTTTGTGGGCCCAGGAAATCTGGACCACGTCACGGCAGTGGCGCAGGGAGAGATAAGTATTTCAACTTTGCAAGTGCTGTGATCCTAAGCAAGCAGGGGGGGCCCACTCTTTGGCATTGGCACTGGCACAGGGCCCCTCAAAGTACAGCGGTGTGTTTGCACGGCGGGGGCGCCTCCCACCGGCAGCGACACTTTTGCGTACTATGAGGGGCCCTGTGCCAGTGCCATCGCCAACGAGTATTCCCCCCCACCTGATGAAGGAACCAGCACTTTCATCTGCACCTTCCTCTTTGTCCCCGTGTAAGGTGGTATAGTATGCGGGAAGGGGAACCTGACTTTCAGCAGGGACACATTCTGGCTGTGTAGCATGCAAGGGGAATATAGTGGTCTGGGACCTGGGTCAATGTACCAGCAGACTTATGTAGCACTGGCTGGGCAATGGGCACGATGAGGAGGAAACACAGATATAGGCCCAAACAATAAAGTTGGCTAAATGCAGTTCAAAAGTTTTAACAGGACTAACCAGGCGGCATTGCTTTGTTCAGTGGAGGACAACTGTAATGAGAGGCTGACACAGTGAGTAGGCCCAAATAAGTAAGTAGGCTAAATGCAGTTCAAAATTGGTAACAGTAGTAAACAGGCGGCACTGCTATGTTCAGTGGAGGTGAACAGCAAGGAGCGGCGGACACCGTTAGTAGGCCCCAACCAAACTAGTAGGCCTAATGCAGTGTTATCTAAACAACTACTTAATGAGAGCCTGAAGGTTGAAGCTCAGACAAGGAAACCTGGAGGAGAACACCCAGGAGGAGGAGAACACCCAGGAGGAGGAGAACACCCAGGAGCGGCAGACACCATTATTAGGCCCCAACCAAACTAGTAGGCCTAATGCAGTGTTATCTAAACAACTACTTAATGAGAGCCTGAAGGTTGAAGTTCAGACAAGGAAACCTGGAGGAGAACACCCAGGAGGAGGAGAACACCCAGGAGGAGGAGAACACCCAGGAGGAGGAGAACACCCAGGAGCGGCAGACACCGTTAGTAGGCCCCAACCAAACTAGTAGGCCTAATGCAGTGTTATCTAAACAACTACTTAATGAGAGCCTGAAGGTTGAAGCTCAGACAAGGAAACCTGGAGGAGAACACCCAGGAGGAGGAGAACACCCAGGAGATGGAGAACACCCAGGAGCGGCAGACACCGTTAGTAGGCCCCAACCAAACTAGTAGGCCTAATGCAGTGTTATCTAAACAACTACTTAATGAGAGCCTGAAGGTTGAAGCTCAGACAAGGAAACCTGGAGAAGAACACCCAGGAAGAGGAGAACACCCAGGAGGAAGAGAACACGCAGGAGCGGCAGACACCGTTAGTAGGCCCCAACCAAACTAGTAGCCCAAATGCAGTTTCCTATTTTTAAAAATAGCCCGAAAGCCTGAAGATGGAAGCTATTCATGTAGGAGAACCGCAAGCAGCGGCACACACCGCTAGTAGGCCCCAACCAAACTAGTAGCCCAAATGCAGTTTCCTATTTTTTAAAAAATTCTGAAAACCTGAATTGAGGACAATTTGAATTAGGGACTGCAGACAGACTTAGTAGGCTGTCCCCTGTGGACCATGCATCCAACACATTAACGCATTGCACCGTAATGGACACGTAACCTTCCGTGGCCATGCCTACAGGTCCATGCGTCTGTTGTCAGGTGCACCTTTGTACTCACAGATTGCCAGAGTGCATGGACAATGCGGTCTTTTACATGCTGGTGGAGGGCTGGGATGGCTTTTCTCGCAAAAGAAGTGTCGACTGGGTAGCTCGTAGCGTGGTACAGCGTAGTCCATCATGGCTTTATTAATATTAAATAAAATAAAAAAATAGGCTCTATGAACTTTAAAATAGGTTCCAGGGGTGCACGGGCAGCATTGGTGTGGTCAGTGGAGGACTATTGGAAGGAGGGACCGCAGACAGACTTAGTACGCCTACAATTAAAAAAAGTGGCTATATGCACTTTAAAATA
This sequence comes from Ranitomeya variabilis, assembly GCF_051348905.1. NCBI lineage: Eukaryota > Metazoa > Chordata > Amphibia > Anura > Dendrobatidae > Ranitomeya > Ranitomeya variabilis. The sequence continues at coordinate 1,079,611,394 of NC_135233.1, forward strand.
GGTTCAAGGGATACACGGGCAGCATTGGTGTGGTCAGCGGAGGACGATTGCAAGGAGGGACCGCAGACAGGCTTAGTAGGCCTAAAATAAATAAAAATAGGCTCAAGGCACTTAGAGTTATCTCGCAGGGGTACACAGGCAGCATTGGTGTGGTCAGCGGAGGACGATTGCAAGGAGGGACCGCAGACAGACTTACTAGGCCTAAAATAAAAAAGCAGGCTCTATGCAGTTTTAAATAGGTTACATGGGTACACAGGCAGCATTGGTGTGGTCAGTGGAGGACTATTGGAAGGAGAGACCGCAGACAGACTTAGTACGCCTACAATTAAAAAAAGTGGCTATATGCACTTTAAAATAGGTTCAAGGGGTACACAGGCAGCATTGGTGTGGTCAGCGGAGGACAATTGCAAGGAGGGACAGCAGACAGACTTACTAGGCCTAAAATAAAAAAGCAGGCTCTATGCAGTTTTAAATAGGTTACATGGTTACACAGGCAGCATTGGTGTGGTCAGCGGAGGACGATTGCAAGGAGGGACCGCAGACAGACTTACTAGGCCTAAAATAAATAAAAATAGGCTCAAAGCACTTAGAGTTATCTCGCAGGGATACACAGGCAGCATTGGTGTGGTCAGCGGAGGACGATTTCAAGGAGGGACCGCAGACAGACTTACTAGGCCTAAAATAAAAAAGCAGGCTTTATGCAGTTTTAAATAGGTTACATGAGTACACAGGCAGCATTGGTGTGGTCAGCGGAGGACGATTGCAAGGAGGGACCGCAGACAGGCTTAGTAGGCCTAAAATAAATAAAAATAGGCTCAAGGCACTTAGAGTTATCTCGCAGGGGTACACAGGCAGCATTGGTGTGGTCAGCGGAGGATGATTGCAAGGAGTGTCTGACACAGTTAGTACTCCCAAAAAATAAATAGATGTTAAACAAAAGTGTGGCATACTTAGGTACAGGGGTGGGCTCCTCTGCTGAGTTTCAGACATAGTAATTTGGCACTAAGTATTTATTAGTGTCAATATAGGACACTGACCCTGACTATTTTAACTAGCATCATACATGTCAACAAATTGGTATTGTCAGTGCCAGGCATTGAAGGATGTCAGCGCATAGACTAAACATTGTTGGAGCTGTGAGAGATAATTTTGCACGTGGTAGAGCACAGTTTGAGCTGGGGGGGGGGACTCTCTTGTGGCCGGCGGTACAGGCCCAGGGCCCCCCATGTTGCAACGGTGTGTCTGACGTTGGTTGCGCGCCACCACCGCCAGAGACACTTTATTGTACTATGAGGGACCAGTGGCAGTGCCGTCGACCAAAAGCAGGCACACCCACCTCTTCAGACAAACGGCACTCTAACGGGTGCTTGCGCCAAGTGGCGAGACCACGGCCCCGTGGGGGGACTTTTTCCATTTAGGGAGGTGTAAACATGTCGTATGCTGGACAAACAGCTGCTGCAAATTAAGAGATTGGAACACTCAGTAAGACCAGTCCACAAGCAAGACCTTTTTATAGGAAAGCTAGGTGTCAGCTGGGAAAGGTGGGGCAAAATAATTTGAAATCCAGGAGTGGTTCATTTTAATGAAGGTTAGATCATCAACATTTTGGGTAGCCAGACGAGTCCTTTTTTCGGTTAATATTGAACCAGCAGCACTGAATATTGTTTCTGATAGCACACTAGCTGCTGGGCAAGCAAGCTCCTGCAATGCATATTCTGCCAATTCAGGCCAGGTGTCTAATTTGGATGCCCAGTAATCAAATGGGAATGACGGTTGAGGGAGAACATCGATAAGGGATGAAAAATAGTTAGTAACCATACTGGACAAATGTTGTCTCCTGTCACTTTGAATAGATGCTGCAGTACCTGTCCTGTCTGCGGTCATTGCGAAATCACACCACAACCTGGTCAGAAAACCCCTCTGTCCAACGCCACTTCTGATTTGTACACCTCTAACACCTCTGCCCTGTAGCCCCCTGCAGCTCGTGTGAGAACCATCACTGGCGCTGTGTGCTGGGAATGCCTGAATCAAATGGTCAACAAGAGTTGCTTGTTTGGTTGCTAATATTTGTTCGAGGTTCTCATGTGGCATAATATTTTGCAATTTGCCTTTATAGCGAGGATCAAGGAGGCAGGCCAACCAGTAATCGTCATCGTTCATCATTTTAATAATGCGTGGGTCCCTTTTGAGGATACGTAAGGCATAATCCGCCATGTGGGCCAAAGTTCCAGTTGTCAAATCTGCGGTTGTGCTGGGTTGAGGGGCAGTTACAGGCAAATCTACGTCACTTGTCTCCCTCAAAAAACCTGAATCCGGCCTTGCCACGCCACCAATTTCCATTGGCCCTGGAAAACTTCCTCATTTAAAAAATACTCATCCCCATCATCCTCCTCGTCCTCCTCCTCTTCGCCCGCTACCTCGTCCTGTAGACTGCCCTGACCAGACAATGGCTGACTGTCATCAAGGCTTTCCTCTTCCTCGGCTGCAGACGCCTGCTCCTTTATGTGCGTCAAACTTTGCATCAGCAGACGCATTAGGGGGATGCTCATGCTTATTATGGCGTTGTCTGCACTAACCAGCCGTGTGCATTCCTCAAAACACTGAAGGACTTGACACAGGTCTTGTACCTTCGACCACTGCACACCTGACAACTCCATGTCTGCCATCCAACTGCCTGCCCGTGTATGTGTATCCTCCCACAAATACATAACAGCACGCCTCTGTTCGCACACTCTCTGAAGCATGTGCAGTGTTGAGTTCCACCTTGTTGCAACATTCGATGATTAAGCGATGCTGGGGAAGGTTCAAAGACCGCTGATAGTTCTGCATACGGCTGGAGTGTACGGGCGAACGGCGGATATGCGAGCAAAGTCTGCGCACTTTGAGGAGCAGGTCGGGTAATGTTGTGAAATTGGATTCTGGGCTCCCCCGGTGGCCACTTGTGGAATTGAACTTGTGTGCATCATCCCCTCTGTTCACCTGCTCCTATCAGGATGTGGGAGTCGCTATATAACCTTGCTCCTCTGTCAGTTTCTTGCCGGTCAACAATGTAATCAGAAGCCTTCTGTGCTTGTTCCTGCTACTAGACAACTCCCAGCTAAGTTGGACTTTTGTCCTTGTGTGTTTTTGCATTTTGTTCCTGTTCACAGCTGCTGTTTCGTTACTGTGTCTGGAAAGCTCTTGTGATCGGAAATTGCCACTCTGGTGTTATGAGTTAATGCTAGAGTCTTAAAGGAATTTCTGGATGGTGTTTTGATAGGGTTTTCTGCTGACCATGAAAGTGTCCTTTCTGTCTTCCTGCTATCTAGAAAGCGGACCTCGATTTTGCTAAACCTATTTTCATACTACGTTTGTCATTTCATCTAAAATCACCGCCAATATATGTGGGGGCCTCTGTCTGCCTTTTGGGAAAATTTCTCTAGAGGTGAGCCAGGACTGTCTTTTCCTCTGCTAGGATTAGGTAGTTTTCCGGCTGGCGCTGGGCATCTAGGGTTAAAAAAACGTAGGCATGCTACCCGGCTACTTCTAGTTGTGCGGCAGGTTTAGTTCATGGTCAGTATAGTTTCCATCTTCCAAGAGCTAGTTCTCATATATGCTGGGCTATGTTCTCTCGCCATTGAGAATCATGACAGTTTGACCGGCCCAAAAAAGGGTTAAATTACTGGCTGAGAAAGGAGAGAAAAAAAAGAAGTCTGCTACAATTTTTTTATTTTTTTTTTTCCTCTAGTTCTGAGTGTGCTCTTAATTGAATCACTTGCTAGTCTGCCTATACTGCAGCCTTCCTCTCTTTCTCTCCTTCTAATCCTTGAATGGCTCTGTGTTCACCTGTTTCAAATGGATCTTCAGATTGTAGCTACAGGTTTGAATAATCTCGCCACAAAGGTACAAAATTTGCAAGATTTTGTTGTTCATGCACCTATGTCTGAGCCTAGAATTCCTTTGCCTGAATTCTTCTCGGGGAATAGATCTCACTTTCAAAATTTTAAAAATAATTGCAAATTGTTTTTGTCCCTGAAGTCTCGCTCTGCCGGAGACCCTGCACAGCAGGTCAGGATTGTAATTTCCTTGCTCCGGGGCGACCCTCAAGACTGGGCTTTTGCATTGGCACCAGGGGATCCTGCGTTGCTCAATGTGGATGCGTTTTTTCTGGCCTTGGGGTTGCTTTATGAGGAACCTCATTTAGAGCTTCAGGCGGAAAAGGCCTTGATGTCCTTGTCTCAGGGGCAAGATGAAGCTGAAATATACTGCCAAAAATTCCGCAAATGGTCTGTGCTTACTCAGTGGAATGAGTGCGCCCTGGCGGCGATTTTCAGAGAAGGTCTCTCTGATGCCATTAAGGATGTTATGGTGGGGTTCCCTGTGCCTGCGAGTCTGAATGAGTCCATGACGATGGCTATTCAGATCGATAGGCGTCTGCGGGAGCGCAAACCTTGCGCACCATTTGGCGGTGTCTACTGAGAAAACGCCAGAAAATATGCAATGTGATAGAATTCTGTCCAGAAGCGAGCGGCAGAATTTTAGACGAAAAAATGGGTTGTGCTTCTATTGTGGTGATTCAACTCATGTTATATCAGCATGCTTTAAGCGTACTAAGAAGCCTGACAAGTCTGTTTCAATTAGCACTTTACAGTCTAAGTTTATTCTATCTGTGACCCTGATTTGTTCTTTGTCATCTATTACCGCGGACGCCTATGTCGACTCTGGCGCTGCTTTGAGTCTTATGGATTGGTCCTTTGCCAAACGCTGTGGGTATGATTTGGAGCCACTGGAGGCTCCGATACCTCTGAAAGGGATTGACTCCACCCCATTGGCTAGTAATAAACCACAATACTGGACACAAGTGACTATGCGTGTTAATCCGGATCACCAGGAGGTTATTCGCTTTCTGGTGCTGTATAATCTACATGATGTTTTGGTGCTGGGATTGCCATGGCTGCAATCTCATAACCCAGTCCTCGACTGGAGAGCTATGTCTGTGTTAAGCTGGGGATGTAAAGGAACTCATGGGGACGTACCTTTGGTTTCCATTTCATCATCTATTCCCTTTGAGATTCCTGAATTCTTGTCTGACTTTCGTGACGTTTTTGAAGAACCCAAGGTTGGTTCACTACCTCCGCACCGGGAGTGCGATTGTGCCATAGACTTGATTCCGGGTAGTAAATACCCTAAGGGTCGTTTATTTAATCTGTCTGTGCCTGAACACGCTGCTATGCGAGAATATATAAAGGAGTCCTTGGAAAAGGGACATATTCGTCCTTCGTCATCTCCCTTAGGAGCCGGTTTTTTCTTTGTGTCTAAGAAAGACGGCTCTTTGAGGCCGTGTATTGATTATCGACTTTTGAATAAAATCACGGTTAAATATCAATATCCGTTACCACTGCTTACTGATTTGTTTGCTCGTATAAAGGGGGCCAAGTGGTTCTCTAAGATTGATCTCCGTGGGGCGTATAATTTGGTGCGAATCAAGCAGGGGGATGAGTGGAAAACCGCATTTAATACGCCCGAGGGCCATTTTGAGTATTTGGTGATGCCTTTTGGTCTTTCAAATGCCCCTTCAGTCTTCCAGTCCTTTATGCATGACATTTTCCGCGATTATTTGGATAAATTTATGATTGTGTATCTGGATGATATTCTGATTTTTTCGGATGACTGGGACTCTCATGTCCAGCAGGTCAGGAGGGTTTTTCAGGTTTTGCGGTCTAATTCCTTGTGTGTGAAGGGTTCTAAGTGTGTTTTTGGGGTTCAAAAGATTTCTTTCTTGGGATACATTTTTTCCCCCTCTTCCATCGAGATGGATCCTGTCAAGGTTCAGGCTATTGGTGATTGGACGCAACCCTCTTCTCTTAAGAGTCTTCAGAAATTTTTGGGCTTTGCTAACTTTTATCGTCGATTTATTGCTGGTTTTTCTGATGTTGTAAAACCATTGACTGATTTGACTAAGAAGGGTGCTGATGTTGCTGATTGGTCCCCTGATGCTGTGGAGGCCTTTCGGGAGCTCAAGCGCCGCTTTTCTTCCGCCCCAGTGTTGCGTCAGCCTGATGTTGCTCTTCCTTTTCAGGTTGAGGTCGACGCTTCTGAAATCGGAGCTGGGGCGGTGTTGTCGCAGAGAAGTTCCGACTGCTCCGTGATGAGACCTTGTGCTTTTTTTTCCCGTAAATTTTCGCCCGCCGAGCGGAATTATGATATTGGGAATCGGGAGCTTTTGGCCATGAAGTGGGCTTTTGAGGAGTGGCGTCACTGGCTTGAGGGGGCCAGACATCAGGTGGTGGTATTGACTGACCACAAAAATTTAATTTACCTTGAGTCTGCCAGGCGCCTGAATCCTAGACAGGCGCGCTGGTCGTTGTTTTTCTCTCGGTTTAATTTTGTGGTGTCGTACCTACCGGGTTCTAAGAATGTTAAGGCGGATGCCCTTTCTAGGAGTTTTGAGCCTGACTCCCCTGGTAATTCTGAGCCCACAGGTATCCTTAAAGATGGAGTGATATTGTCTGCCGTTTCTCCAGACCTGCGGCGGGCCTTGCAGGAGTTTCAGGCGGATAGACCTGATCGTTGCCCACCTGGTAGACTGTTTGTTCCTGATGATTGGACCAGTAGAGTCATCTCTGAGGTTCATTCTTCTGCGTTGGCAGGTCATCCTGGAATCTTTGGTACCAGGGATTTGGTGGCAAGGTCCTTCTGGTGGCCTTCCCTGTCACGAGATGTGCGAGGCTTTGTGCAGTCTTGTGACGTTTGTGCTCGGGCCAAGCCTTGTTGTTCTCGGGCTAGTGGATTGTTGTTGCCCTTGCCTATCCCGAAGAGGCCTTGGACGCACATCTCGATGGATTTTATTTCGGATCTGCCTGTTTCTCAGAAGATGTCTGTCATCTGGGTGGTGTGTGACCGTTTCTCTAAGATGGTCCATCTGGTTCCCTTGCCTAAGTTGCCTTCTTCTTCCGAGTTGGTTCCTCTGTTTTTTCAAAATGTTGTTCGTTTGCATGGTATTCCTGAGAATATCGTTTCTGACAGAGGGACCCAATTCGTGTCTAGATTTTGGCGGGCATTCTGTGCTAGGATGGGCATAAATTTGTCTTTTTCGTCTGCTTTCCATCCTCAGACTAATGGCCAGACCGAGCGGACTAATCAGACCTTGGAGACATATTTGAGGTGTTTTGTGTCTGCGGATCAGGATGATTGGGTTGCTTTTTTGCCTTTGGCGGAGTTCGCCCTCAATAATCGGGCCAGCTCTGCCACCTTGGTGTCCCCGTTTTTCTGTAATTTGGGGTTTCATCCTCGATTTTCCTCCGGTCAAGTGGAATCTTCGGATTGTCCTGGAGTGGATGCTGTGGTGGAGAGGTTGCATCAGATTTGGGGGCAGGTGGTGGACAATTTGAAGTTGTCCCAGGAGAAGACTCAGCTTTTTGCCAACCGCCGTCGTCGTGTTGGTCCTCGGCTTTGTGTTGGGGACTTGGTGTGGTTGTCTTCTCGTTTTGTCCCTATGAGGGTTTCTTCTCCTAAGTTTAAGCCTCGGTTCATCGGCCCGTACAAGATATTGGAGATTCTTAACCCTGTGTCCTTCCGTTTGGACCTCCCTGCATCCTTTTCGATTCATAATGTTTTTCATCGGTCATTGTTGCGCAGGTATGAGGTACCGGTTGTGCCTTCCGTTGAGCCTCCTGCTCCGGTGTTGGTTGAGGGTGAGTTGGAGTACGTTGTGGAAAAGATCTTAGACTCTCGTGTTTCCAGACGGAGACTCCAGTATCTGGTCAAATGGAAGGGATACGGTCAGGAGGATAATTCTTGGGTCACTGCCTCTGATGTTCATGCCTCCGATCTTGTCCGTGCCTTTCATAGGGCTCATCCTGATCGCCCTGGTGGTTCTGGTGAGGGTTCGGTGCCCCCTCCTTGAGGGGGGGGTACTGTTGTGAAATTGGATTCTGGGCTCCCCCGGTGGCCACTTGTGGAATTGAACTTGTGTGCATCATCCCCTCTGTTCACCTGCTCCTATCAGGATGTGGGAGTCGCTATATAACCTTGCTCCTCTGTCAGTTTCTTGCCGGTCAACAATGTAATCAGAAGCCTTCTGTGCTTGTTCCTGCTACTAGACAACTCCCAGCTAAGTTGGACTTTTGTCCTTGTGTGTTTTTGCATTTTGTTCCTGTTCACAGCTGCTGTTTCGTTACTGTGTCTGGAAAGCTCTTGTGATCGGAAATTGCCACTCTGGTGTTATGAGTTAATGCTAGAGTCTTAAAGGAATTTCTGGATGGTGTTTTGATAGGGTTTTCTGCTGACCATGAAAGTGTCCTTTCTGTCTTCCTGCTATCTAGAAAGCGGACCTCGATTTTGCTAAACCTATTTTCATACTACGTTTGTCATTTCATCTAAAATCACCGCCAATATATGTGGGGGCCTCTGTCTGCCTTTTGGGAAAATTTCTCTAGAGGTGAGCCAGGACTGTCTTTTCCTCTGCTAGGATTAGGTAGTTTTCCGGCTGGCGCTGGGCATCTAGGGTTAAAAAAACGTAGGCATGCTACCCGGCTACTTCTAGTTGTGCGGCAGGTTTAGTTCATGGTCAGTATAGTTTCCATCTTCCAAGAGCTAGTTCTCATATATGCTGGGCTATGTTCTCTCGCCATTGAGAATCATGACAGGGTAACCCCGGATAACTTTTCAGGAAGCACTGCACCACCAGGTTTAAGGTGTGAGCCAGGCAAGGAATGTGTTTCAGTTGGGAAAGGGCTATGACAGCCATGAAATTCCTTCCGTTATCACTCACTACCTTGCCTGCCTCAAGATGTACAGTGCCCAGCCATGACTGAGTTTCTTTCTGCAAGAACTCGGACAGAACTTCCGCGGTGTGTCTGTTGTCGCCCAAACACTTCATTGCCAATACAGCCTGCTGACGCTTGCCACTAGCTGACCCATAATGGGACACCTGGTGTGCAACAGTGGCAGCTGCGGATGGAGTGGTTGTGCGACTGCGGTCTGTGGACGAGCTCTCGCTTCTGCAGGAGGATGAGGAGGAGGAGGAGGGGGGGCGAACGCCTACAGCCAACTGTTTCCTAGACCATGGGCTAGGCAGAACTGTCCCAATATTGCTGTCCCCTGTGGACCCTGCATCCACCACATTCACCCAGTGTGCCGTGATGGACACGTAACATCCCTGGCCATGCCTACTGGTCCATGCATCTGTTGTCAGGTGCACCTTTGTAGTCACAGATTGCCTGAGTGCATGGACGATGCACTCTTTAACATGGTGGTGGAGGGCTGGGATGGCTTTTCTCGAAAAGAAGTGTCAACTGGGTAGCTCGTAGCGTGGTACAGCGTAGTCCATCAGGGCTTTGAAAGCTTCGCTTTCAACTAACCGGTAGGGCATCATCTCTAACGAGATTAGTCTAGCAATGTGGGCATTCAAACCCTGTGTACACGGATGCGAGGATGAGTACTTCCTTTTTCTAACGAGAGTCTCATGTAGGGTGAGCTGGACTGGAGAGCTGGAGATTGTGGAACTAGCGGGGGTGCCGGTGGACATGGCAGACTGAGAGAGGGTTGGAGACGGTATTCTTGCCGGTGCCCTGCATGCAGTGTTTCCTACTACGAACCTGGTGATTCCCTGACTGCTTTGGCCTAGCGACAAAACCTGCACAGATACTGCAGGTGGTGCGGGAAATGGTGGGCTTACAGTGACGGAAGGGATGTAGCGTTGCTGACTAGCTTCATTCGCCCAGGGTGCTACAACCTTAAGGGACGTTTGGTAGTTAGTCCAGGCTTGCAAATGCATGGTGGTTAAATGTCTATGCATGTAACTTGTATTTAGACTTTTTAGATTATGACCTCTGCTTAAGGTAGTTGAACATTTTTGACAGATTACTTTGCGCTGATCATTTGGATGTTGTTTAAAAAAAATGCCAGACTGCACTCTTTCTACTATGGGATACCTTTTCAGGCATTGCAGACTGAGCTTCTTTAACCGGACGGCCACGCTGTCCTACAACTGGTTTTGCCTTTGCCAGGCGTTTTTGGCCAGATACGGGCCCGACAGATGGAACCTGTTGCGATGTTGATGCCTGCTGCGTCTCCTCCTCCTCCGCTTCAGAACTACTGCCGCCTGCACCCTGTTCCCCCAATGGCTGCCAATCGGGGTCAACAACTGGGTCATCTATGACCTCCTCTTCTATCTCGTGTGCAACTTCGTCTGCGTCACCGTGTAAGCCGGTGGTATAGCGTTCGTGACGGGGCACGATAGTCTCAGCTGGGTTTGATTCTGGCTCAGTACACTGCGAGGGCAATTGTTCTGGTCTGAGTCAAAGGAACAGCATAGTAATCTGGCTGTGGCTGTGCATCTGTGCACTCCATGTCCGATTCAACTTCTAATGGGCATGGCCTGTTAACTGTTTCCCTTTCTAACCCAGGAACGGTATGTGTAAAGAGCTCCATGGAGTAACCCGTTGTGTCGCCAGACGCATCCTTCTCTGTTGTTCTTGCTGAAGAAGACAAGGAAGCGACTTCTCCCTGACCGTGAACATCCACTAAGGACGCACTGCTTTTACATTTACCAGTTCCAGAAGAGGAGGCAAAAGAGCTAGAGGCTGAGTCAGCAAGGAAAGCCAAAACTTTTTCTTGCTGCTCCGGCTTTAAAAGCGGTTTTCCTACTCCCAGAAAAGGGAGCGTTCGAGGCCTTGTGTAGCCAGACGATGAACCTGGCTCAACAACTCGAGACTTAGGTGTTGTATTGCTTTTACCACGACCACCTGATGCTTCACCACCACTACCATCATTACCAGATGACAATGACCGCCCACGGCCATGACCTCTTCCACCAGACTTCCTCATTGTTTGCAAAACGTAACCAAAGTAACGGTATTTGTTACTGTAAAACAACTTATAAGGTGAACTCAAACTTCTGTAGGATTTATATATACCTTTATAGGTGGCTGACACTGAAAGGAAAATCAGGCCCAATGTTACACACTAAGTTTTCTGTGCCCCAATAATTTGAGACAGATGGCACACACACGACCGACACTTAAGCAGAAATGCCAATCTTAATCTCCCACTATTTTTTTTTTTCAGGGAGAATGAAAAAAAAAAAAAAAAAAAAAATCCCAGTATGACACACTAGGTTTTATGTGCCCCAATAATTTGAGACAGATGGCACACACAGGACCGGCACTCAAGCAGAAATGCCAATCTTAATCTCCCACTATTTTTTTTTTTCAGGGAGAATTAAAAAAAAAAAAAAAAAAATTCCCAGTATGACACACTAGTAGTGTTGAGCGATACCGTCCGATACTTGAAAGTATCGGTATCGGAAAGTATCGGCCGATACCGTCACAGTATCGGAATCCAATCCGATACCGATACCCGATACCAATACAAGTCAATGGGACTCATGTATCGGACGGTATCCCTGATGGTTCCCAGGGTCTGAAGGAGAGGAAACTCTCCTTCAGGCCCTGGGAACCATATAAATGTGTAAAAGAAAGAATTAAAATAAAAAATATCGCTATACTCACCTGTCCGACGCAGCCGGGACTTCAGCGAGGGAACCGGCAGCGTTGTTTGTTTAAAAATCGCGCTATTACTTGGTTACGTGAATTCCCGGCTTGTGATTGGTCAGGTCGGCCATGTTGCCGGGACGCGGACCAATCACAGCAAGCCGTGACGAAATTACGTCACGGCTTGCTGTGATTGGTCCGCGTCCCGGCAATATGGCCGCCCTGACCAATCACAAGCCGGGACGTCACGGGAGGCTGGACACGCGCTCATTTTAAAATGGGCGCGTGTCCAGCCTCCCGTGACGTCACGGCTTGTGATTGGTTGCGCCGCGATCAACCAATCACAAGCCGGGAGGCTGGACGCGCTCATTTTGAAATGGGCGCGTGTCCAGCCTCCCGTGACGTCACGGCTTGTGATTGGTTGCGCCGCGATCAACCAATCACAAGCCGGGAGGCTGGACGCGCTCATTTTGAAATGGGCGCGTGTCCAGCCTCCCGGCTTGTGATTGGTTGACCGCGACGCAACCAATCACAAGCCGTGACGTCACGGGAGGCTGGACACGCGCCCTTTTTAAAATGAGCGCGTTTCCAGCCTCCCGTGACGTCACGGCTTGTGATTGGTTAATGGCGGCCATGTTGCCGGGACGCGGACCAATCACAGCAAGCCGTGACGTATTTTCGTCACGGCTTGCTGTGATTGGTCCGCGGCCCGGCAACATGGCCGCCCTGACCAATCACAAGCCGGGACTTCGCGTAACCATGTAAAAGCGGGAATTTTAAACAAACAACGCTGCCGGTTCCTGCGCTGAGGTCCCGGCTGCGTCGGACAGGTGAGTATAGCGATATTTTTTATTTTAATTCTCTATTTTACACATTTTAACATTAATGTTGTTCCGATACCGATACCCGATACCACAAGAGTATCGGAATCCCGGTATCGGAATTCCGATACAGCAAGTATCGGCCGATACCCGATACTTGCAGCATCGGAATGCTCAACACTACACACTAGGTTTTATGTGCCCCAATAATTTGAGACCGATGGCACACACAGGACCGGCACTCAAGCAGAAATGCCAATCTTAATCTCCCACAATTTTTTTTTTTTTTCAGGGAGAATTTAAAAAAAAAAAAAGGGACTGTCCTACAATTACTATCTCCCTGCAGTAATCTCAGCAAGGTATGGCAGGCAGCAATAACAAGGAGTGGACAGCTGCACAAAAAAAAACAAAAGTGTGGACAAACAAACAAGATACAGTTATATGAAAAAGTTTGGGCACCCCTATTAATCTTAAGCTTTTTGTTTTATAAAAATTGTTTTTTTTGCAACAGTTATTTCAGTTTTATATATCTAATAACTGTTGGACACAGTAATGTTTCTGCCTTGAAATTAGGTTTATTGTACTTACAGAAAATGTGCAATCTGCATTCAAACAAAATTTGACAGGTGCATAAGTATGGGCACCTCACCAGAAAAGTGACATTAATATTTAGTAGATCCTCCTTTTGCAAAAATAACAGCCTCTAGTCGCTTCCTGTAGCTTTTAATGAGTTCCTGGATCCTGGATGAAGGTATTTTTGACCATTCCTCTTTACAAAACAATTCCAGTTCAGTTAAGTTTGATGGTCACCGAGCATGGACAGCCCTCTTCAAATGATCCCACAGATGTTCAATGACATTCAGGTCTGGGGACTTGGATGGCCATTCCAGAACAGTGTAATTGTTCCTCTGCATGAATGCCTGAGTAGACTTGGAGCGGTGTTTTGGATCATTGTCTTACTGAAAGATCCATCACCTGTGTAACTTCAACTTTGTCACTGATTCATGAACATTATTGTCAAGAATCTGCTGATACTGAGAGGAATCCATGCGTCCCTCAACTTTAACAAGATTCCCGGTGCTGGCATTGGCCACACAACCCCAAAGCATGATGGAACCTCCACCAAATTTTACTGTGGGTAGCAAGAGTTTTTCTTGGAATGCTGTGTTTTTTTGCCGCCATGCATAACGCCTTTTTGTATGACCAAACAACTCAATCTTGGTTTCATCAGTCCACAGGACCTTCTTCCAAAAAGAAATTGGCTTCTCCAAATGTGCTTTTGCATACCTCAGCCGACTCTGTTTGTGGCGTGCTTGCAGAAACAGCTTCTTTCGCATCACTCTCTCATACAGCTTCTCCTTGTGCAAAGTGCGTTGTATAGTTGATCGATGCACAGTGACACCATCTGCAGCAAGCTTGATGCCGCAGCTCTCTGGAGGTGGTCTGAGGATTGTCCTTGACTGATCTCACCATTCTTCTCTGCCTTTCTGATGTTTTTCTAGGCCTGCCACTTCTGGCCTTAACAAGAACTGTACCTGTGTTCTTCCATTTCCTTACTATGTTCCTCACAGTGGAAATTGACAGGTTAAATCTCTTAGACAGCTTTTTGCATCCTTCCCCTGAACAACTATGTTGACTAATCTTTGTTTTCAGATCATTTGACAGTTGTTTTGAGGAGCCCATGATGCCACTCTTCAGAGGAGATTCAAACAGGAGAACAACTTGCAAGTGGCCACTTTAAGTAGCTTTTCTCATGATTGCATACACCTGGCTATGAAGTTCAAAGCTCAATGAGGTTACAAAACCAAAAAAAGTGCTTTAGTAAGTCAGTAAAAAGTAGGTAGGAGTATTTAAAACAAGAAAATTATAAGGGTGCCCATACTTATGCACCTGTCAAATTTTGTTTGAATGCAGATTGCACATTTTCTGTTAGTACAATAAACCTCATTTCAAGGCAGAAACATTACTGTGTCCAACAGTTATTAGATATATGAAACTGAAATAGCTGTTGCAAAAAAAGCAATTTTTATAAAACATTAAGCTTAAGATTAATAGGGGTGCCCAAACTTTTTCATATAACTGTAGCTGTGCAGAAAGGAAGGAACAACAGGATTTGTGCTTTGAAAAAAGCAGATGGTTTGCACAGCGGCGTACAAAGAGCAATGCAGCTATCAGGGAGCCTTCTAGGGCAGCCCAATGAGCTACAGCGCTGAGGAAAAAAAAATGTAGCTTCCACTGTCCCTGCAAACAAAAGGTGGTGTTGGACAGTGGAAATCGCTACAGCACAAGCGGTTTGGTGGTGAATGTACCCTGCCTAACGCTATCCCTGCTTCTGAAGAAGCGGCAGCAACCTCTCCCTATGCTCAGATCAGCAGCAGTAACATGGCGGTCGGCGGGAAAGCCCCTTTATAGCCCCTGTGACGCCGCAGAAAGCAAGCCAATCACTGCAATGCCCTTCTCTAAGATGGTGGGGACTGAGATCTATGTCATCACGCTGCCCACACTCTGCGTCCACCTTCATTGGCTGAGAAATGGCGCTTTTAGCGTCATTGAAACGCGACTTTGGCGCGAAAGTTGCGTACCGCGTGGCCGACCCCACACAGGGATCGGGTCGGGTTTCATGAAACCCGACTTTTCAAAAAGTCGGCGACTTATGAAAATGACCGATCCGTTTCGCTCAACCCTACTCGCTAGTGTGACACCGGCCTCAGGGTACTTTTTTTTTTTTACATTTGCGCCACATTTTTTTTTACATTTGTACTGATCCCGGTCAAAAATGACCGAATGGCATTTTATGCTAATTTCAGCCATTTTTTGAGTAAAACAAATGAGTTATAATTTCTTTTGAGACTACTTATTGCATCTACTATTGTTTATGAAGTAAACAGTTGCTTTAGGTGCAGATTTACACATGCTTTCAGTACAAACCATACGCATTGGCTTTCTGTACAGATCTGTGCAATTTTTTTTTCTCTGTATGTTATTTACACTGCTTTTCCTCTAAAAATAAATAAATTCAGTTGTCAAGATTGCATATTGAGAGATTTCATGAAATTTCTCGTGTACTACGGTTTGAAGATAAAACTGATAGAATTGAAAGAAGAGCTAGGGATAAACTAGCCCCTATCAGAAAGGTTTGGGATACATGGGTAGAAATTCTACCAAAATTGTATAATGTTGGTACAAATATAACGGTTGATGAACAACTGGTTGCATTCAGAGGAAGGTGCCCATTCCGCCAATATATCCTGAGTAAGCCAGCAAAGTATGTGCAAGAGACATGTGTATTATTGTTGTCCTGAATGTAAACAAAAGAATTATGTGAAGATTTTCTGAAAAAAACTGATTTTATTTATTTATTTATTTTTTTGTTATTATTTTTACAATTTTTATCAAAATGTTTGCACGCAGTTAAATTTTATACTATAGTTAATTTTAGTTATAGTCATAGTTAGTTATAGTAGTAGTAGTTGTTATAGTTAGTTATTTAAGCTCAAATTTGAAATTTCTTTGCAGAATTCAATAAGCCCTTGTAACCTTTATAAACACAAAATAAATTAAAAAAATTGAGTTTTTTACGTATTTTGTTTTTTGTAATGACCAACCATATTCACATACAGTATAATAATGCAACAGGTATTACAAAAAAAAATTTTAAGTAGCTAAAACAGCATTTTAATAGGTCCGGTCAAAAATGACCGGAGCAGTACAAGTGTATAGAGGTAACTAACAGAATAGCAGGGTTAACATGTCCCTTTTGTCACATTATTTTCAGGGGGACCATCATTTCTGTCTAGGCCTATTTCATGAGTTTTATTTTTTTTTTAATTCTGTGGAAGCATTGTTGACAAGCAATGTCTGACTTTCATTTGTTCACTTTCATAGATTTTTAATTTCTTATTACTTATGTCAAATTCAAGTTATTTCTGTGACCATTGTGGGTTTTTCTGTCATTAAATGAGGGGTACCAACAATCTTGACCACGTGTGTAATAGAACAGTTCATTTTTACACTTGAGAAAGATGCCAGTCTTGTGTGAAAACGCGATCTTGAATCAAGGATCTTCATTTCAGTTAGCGCAGCCCAAAACCATGAATTGTCTTTTCCGTCAAGCATCCTTGTGAAGCTCATAGCCCAGCCATGGGGCAGCGGCAGCCGTTATTGAGCTTTCATAGGAGCTGTGCCTACTCAACCCGCTCAGGTGAGCACATTTTCTCCATCTATTATATCTTTTATAAAAGTATCACCCTTTGGTCTGGTATGCTCGGTTTCCCTACAGTTTTTATCTAAAAGTGGAATAATGGAAAGTTCTTACTATTCGTGTCAGTATTTAAATCCAGTCCTGTCCTCTGTAAAGAGGTGTTCCTATCAGTTGGTGCCCTCTTATATTTAAAAAACATGTACCTGGTGTTCTCTGTCATGAACAAAGAGGTGGACGCTTGACATGACCTAATCAATTGAGTGTGAAAATTTGTGTAGAGAAAAGTACATAAAAAATGCAGAAAATAAACTGGAGCTTGTCTTCCTTGAGATGCCCATTGGCAGGTGGTGAGGGACCCATGATTCTTACTGAAGCCCTTCTAAGAGGCTGCAAAATTAGATGGTGGGGCAATTTTGGCATCAACAATGTCACCCCTCTTAATTATATTGGAAAAAGAAGCTCATATTCTTTTATAAACTTTCTTTATGCTTTGTTAGGTAAGAAAATGTAACATTTTCAAGTTATTTCATTTCTACCGAAAAACTATTAGTTAGTCATAACCCTACAGCTTAAAAAAAGACATTACATTCATCATTACATACCATCTTTTTGATACCAATTTTTACTTTTTATGCCTTTACTGGTGATAATTCCCCCAGTAGACTCTGCACAGGAAATGTCATTTATTTTTCTGCATCTATAGGAATTGACAAAACTGTCTGCATGATCACAAAAATAGGGAACATTTTTGGACCGTCTTTTCAGTGATAATTTTATTTAATCCCCATTGGTCATATTTTTCAAAGACAATAATTTTAATCAAAACTACTATTAAAAATTTCAAAATATAATAAATTTGTATTATTTTTTTTACTTACTCGAATCCAGGGGCTTCCTATGAGTCTTACATTTTCATTAACAGCGGCAAGAAGTTTCAAAATGGTTGGATCTTCATATTCAAATCTATGGCTAAGCAGTATGGCCACGATTATATTGGCCACAGCTGCATTAATACAGGTCAAGTTATCAAAGGGCTTTCCTAAAAAATAGAAAATATTTGTGTTTTTTTAAAAAAAAAAACTATTTTTCTATCCATCTATACAGAATTTATGGCCAATGAGCTCAGAGACAGAATTCTGGCAAGGCACAGTTCTGGTCAAGGTTACAAGAATTTCTGCAGTACTCAAAGTTTCTAAGAGCACAGTGGCCACCATAATCCTTAAATGGAAGAAGTTTGGGACCAACAGAAGTCTTCCTAGATCTGGCTGTTCAGCCAACTGAGAAATCGTGGGAGAAGAGCCTTGACGAGAGATTTAAAGAAGAACCCCAAGAGCACTGTAACTGAGCTCCAAATATGCAATACTGAGATGAGAGGAAGTTCCACAAAGTCAACTATCACTGCAGCCCTCCACCATTCAGGCCTTTATGGCTGGCTGAGTGGCCCGACGGCAGCATCTCCTCTGTCCAAGTCATAAGAAAGCCCACATAGAGTTTGCTAAAAAACAAATGAAGGACTCCCAGACTATGAGAAATAAGATTATCTGGTCTGATGAGATGAAGATAGACCTTTTTGGTGATAATTCTAAGCTGTATGTGTGGACAAAACCAGGCACTGCTAATCACCTGCCCAGTACAATCCCAACAGTGATACATGGTGGTGGCAGCATCATGTATGGGGTGTTTTTTAGCTGCAGTGACAGGATGGCTGGTTGTAATTGAAGGAAACATGAATTATTATTATTTATTTATATAGCACCATTAATTTCATGGTGCTGTACATGAGAATGGGGTTACATACAGAGTTATAGATATTGTTTACAGTGAGAGACTGGTACAGAGGGGAGAGGACCCTGTCCTGCAGACTTACATTCTATGGGATAGTAGGGAAGATGCCAAAGGTAAGGGGCGAGGCGGCGGCTCTGGCGATGGCGAGGCTGCAGAATGGTTATTTCAGGCTGTAGGCTTTCTTGAAGAGATGGGTTTTCAGGTTCTGTCTAAAGGATCCGAGGGTGGTGGATAGTCGGACGTGTTGAGGCATGGAATTCCAGAGGATGGGGGATATTCGAGAGAAATCTTGGAGGAGGTTGTGTGAGGAACAAATAAGTGTGGAGGAGAGTAGGAGGTCTTGGGAGGATCGGAGATTGCGTGAGGGAAGGTATTGGGAGATTAGTTCAGAGATATAGGGAGGGGACAGGTTGTGGATGGCTTTGTAGATCAGTGTTAGAAGTTTGAACTGGATTCGTTGGGGAATTGGGAGCCAGTGGAGGGATTTGCGGAGGGGAGAAGCAGGAGAGTAGCGAGGAGAGAGGTGGATTAGCCGGGCAGCAGAGTTGAGGACAGACTGGAGCGGTGCAAGAGAGTTAGCGGGGAGGCCACAGAGGAGGGTGTTGCAGTAGTCGAGGCGGGAGATGATGAGGGCATGCACTAGAGTCTTAGTAGATTGTGGGGTGAGGAGGGGATGGATTCTGGCAATATTTTTGAGTTGGAGGCGACAGGAGGTGGTAAGAGTTTGAATGCCAAGTACAGAGATATCCTTGATGAAAACCTCTTCCAGAGTGCTCTGGACCTCAGACTTGACCGAAGTTTCATCTTCCAACAAGACAATGTCCCCAATCACACAACTAAAATAATGAAGGATTGGCTTCAGAACAACTCTGTGACCATTCCTGACTGCCCCAACCAGAGCCCTGACCTAAACTGAATTGAGCATCTCTGGAGAGACCTGAAATTGGCTGTCCACCAACATTCACCATTCAACCTGATGGAACTGGAGAGGATCTGCAAGGAAGAATGGCAGAGGATCCCCAAATCCAGGTGTGAAAAACTTGTTGCATCATTCCCAAGAAGACTCATGGCTGTACTAGCTCAAAAGGGTGCTTCTACTCAATACTGAGCAAGGGGTCTGAATACTTATGACCATGTGATATTTCAGTTTTTCTTTTTTAATAAATTTGCAAAAATTACTACATTTCTGTTTTTTTCAGTCAATATGGGGTGCAGAGTGTACATTAATGAAAAAAAATGAACTTTTTAAAATTTTCCAATTGGCTGCAATGAAACAGAGAGTGAAAATTTTAAAGGGGTCTGAATACTTTCCGTACCCACTGTACGTGAAAAAATTTCTCTTTTGTTCCCATCACGGCATTCAGAGGAGGAGGCATATGCCGTCTTTGCGTCCTACCCTGATAATGAGGGAGAGGATGAAACTTTCCTTTGTTTTTCATCCTCCTCTTCAATAGGTAATAATGAACCTCCACTAAGGCATTCCAGCACAGAAAGTGGAACAGCGTCCAACTTTACTGACCCCGTATGGACCTCACCCTCTGACGACTATGAGTCACTGATTCCTTATTTTGTGGCACAATTGGTAATAAAATTTCACACCACAGGTTTCACAGAAATAGACTTTTTCAAAGTATTTTTCTCTTAGGATTTTTGAATTTTTTAGCAATTTTTGGCACCAAACCGCCCTTCATCATTTTCCAACTAGACTGTAGACTGTAGACACAGTAGAAATTATGACATTTTGGGGCCTTGTTCTTATATGGGGTTAGTAAAGAAGCCAGAACTTTGGCAATATTGGAGTGTTGATGTTTTATTCATTACACCAGTATACCACATAGCTATGACACATAAACGATTTGAGGCAGTCCACAATTTTTTTAATGACAGTGATAATGCACAATGTCCTTCAAGATTACCCCAACTTTGACTGACTTTTTAAGGTTCGGCAGGTCATTGATCATTTCAGCAACAAGTTTACTGAGGTGTAGGTTCCCCAAAGGGACTTCTGCAAGGATAACTCCCTAATACCTTTCAAGGGGAGGCTCAAATTCCGGCAATACCTGCACAGTAAAAGTCTGACTGATAGGTAGGGATCACAGGATGATTAACATAAAATGTCTTTATTCCAGTAACTCACATAAACAGATAAACGATATCCTCCAGTTTGCAGCCAGGTCCTCAAAAATAATCCAAGTTCAAACTCGTTGCCATGGGCAATGGCACCGCCGTATCCCCTGAGTCTGTCAGCCACTTTGAAGTCCCTAGCTCTGTGTTAGCTGCACACAGGCCTTGGCTGCACAGAGCCTCCTGCTCTGCCGCTTGCAAAACAAAACACTAACAAATCCAAGACAAAACTGAGAACTTAAATGGGAATAGTGGACATAGGGTCACTCCCGAAACCTGGAGTTTGGGGAGGGTTTCGCCCACTACAAAACCTGCAAATACCTCCAAAAATAAAAGCCCATGTCGGATTTTCCTAATATCTAACGTGGTCAATTACTTTGACCAAATCCACACTTACTTTTACTTTGCCTTGTAATTCACAGCTGTTATGCTGTAAACACAATGCGCTCTAGCGGGTTTAAAATGTCTCTAAACGCAACCTGGGAGACACATATTGGCCCTCGTATACAGTTGTGCTCAAAAGTTTACATACTCCGGCAAAATTTTTGCTTTGTTGGCCTTTTTTCAGAGAATATGAATGATAACGCCAAAACTTTTTCTCCACTCATGGTTAGTGGTTTGGTGAAGCTATTTATTGTCAAACTACTGTGCTTTCTCTTTTTAAATCATAATGACAACCCAAAACACCCAAATTACCCTGATCAAAAGTTCACATACCCTGGTGTTTTTGGCCTGATAACATGCAGAGAAGATGACACAAAATGGTTTGTTACTAATCTGTTACTAATGTCATGCAGGAGGGGGACAGCTCACTTTGAATTTTTTTGGAGCAGATCTTCTTTGTCATACAGGCCTCATCAACACTGAAACAATTCTTTGTGCTGTGAGTAATGTGATTCATCACACCATATTTTACATTCCAATTTTGTGCCACTGAAATTCAGCTGTGTGCAGAGGCTGTCCAGAGTAAAAAATCTAATTTTTAGTTGCTAATAGTGTGTTAGACCTGTTGGTCCCTATTATACTATTTCTACTGTGATGAAATTGATGGCACTTTCTTACATTCTGACACTAATTTTTGGAAATGTGAACACTCTTGGTTGGGTGTCCATCTGCTGGGTTGGGTGTAGTGGAAGACCGGTCAGTTCCTATTATACTAATTCTACTGTAGTGAAATTGATGTACCTTTGTTGGTGTGTGCAAATACATTTTTGTAAATGTGTAGATTCTGCGTTGGGTCTCCTTCATGTGTGTTGCCTGTAGCAGTAGGCCTCCAATAATGGCAGTCCTCCACTGTCTTTGACTCAATTACGATTCTTACATTTTTCTGACAATAGTAATCTATAAAACTGATATGTGGGCCACAGGTAAGTGGCTCAGCATCACTTTCAATTTTTTGGGGGGGTTTATCACTTATATAGAACAATAATTCAACATTTGCTTTACAGACATTTACAGACATTACTGGCACTGTCGTCATTGGGACTCACAATCTAAATTTACTATCTGTATGTCTTTTTAGTGTGGGTAGAAAAATATTATTGGGAGTAAACCCTCGCAAACACAAGTAGAACCTACAATATATTTGCTGATGCTGACCTTGGTGGGGTTGGAACACAGGACTACAACACTGCAAGACTGCTAATGTTTTTGCATTGACAACTGAACGCTTCTGTTGTTGGAAGGCTATCACTGCGATGCAAACTGTGTGCCTCAGTGCCTCACTGATGTGTTAGGGAAAACCACTATCAAGATTGTCTTCTGGCATGTTTTGTTGCTGCATCACGGGCACGTCCCTTTCCAGGGGGAATCAACTGGCAAAATTTACTTTTGTACTGTGGATAGAACACACTGGCAACCCAGTAGTCAGCACTATTAGGAATCATAACTATACGACTAAAAATCATGTTGCAGATAGAGCTGCAAGAAGACACTCATGGGTCGGTCTCTTTCATGATGTCCAACTCCACAGTGTGTTGGTGGTGGTATATCACTCAAACTTTCTTCCTCCATCCCCTCCTGACAACCACGGACAACATGAAAGGAATCATTATTGTCTTCATCTCCTAACTGTTGCACGTCCATCACCTCTTCCTTCTCATCCTTTTCATAGTCCTTCTCTGTTTGTTCCTCCCATGGCAAACATCTGTGAGACAACAGACTTGAACTTATAGATATTGGTAACCCTAAGGGTATCCTCCTCTGCTTCCTCCTCTTCCCCCTAGACCATCACCACCACCTGCTCACCCACACTATTTAAAGTGTGCTCCAGCATGTAGATGACAGTAATAGAGATGCTGATGATGGCATAATCAATGCTAACCATCTTAGTAGCCATTAAGAATATGTACAGAAGGGTGCAGAGGTCCTTCGTCTGTATCCAGTCCGCAAGTGTGAATTGCATGACGTCCATACTGCATTGTTCTAGACTATGAAAAATGTCATCCTACACCAGGTCTTGGCACTGATGCCACAGTCGCTCCACCATGTAGAGAGTTTAATTCCAAGGTGTGGTCATATCGCATATCAACTGGTTAACCGATAGTCCGAAAGATCTCTATACCAACTGAAGTGGAATGGTGGAAGTCAGCACGAGAGTGGTTTCTGCAGCAGTGCATCCAGGCTGGGACAGTTGCAGAGGAATTACTGTACCATCAGATTGAGAAGACAAACCATGCATGGCACGTGTGTAAGGCTGGTCCTGCATAGGGCCGCCACCAGGTTTGCACCATTATCACACATGGCCTTCCCTCCAGGTTGAATGTGAGAGTAGTGATGAGCGAGTATACTCATAGCTCAGGTTTTTCCAAGTACTTTGGCGTGCTTGGAGATTTAATTTTGTCAACGCATCTGCATGATTTGCGGCTGCTAGACAGCCTGAATACATGTGAGGAATCCCTAACAAACAGGCAACCCCCACATGTATTCAGGCTGTCCAGCAGCCACAAATCATGCAGCTGTGTCGACAAAGACTAAATCTCCGAGCACGCCAAAATATTCGGAGAATACCCAAGCATACTTGGGGAAACCCAAGCAACGAGTATACTCGCTCATCACTAGTAAACAGCCATTGCTTAAACTCGGCATGGATAGCTGTCCACAACTGTTGATCTGTATGACTGCAATCTCCAAGGCATATGAATTTAAACACTGCCTGATTACGGTGAGCCCTGGCTGCGCAGTATGGAGGTGGGGAAGGGATTCTCTCTGCAGTGTTGAATCGTGTGTTTAATTAAGGCAGGGGTTGAGGGTGCAGGTGAAGGCCCTAGAGGAGGTGGATGAGGCAGAAGCACTGCAGGAACTGTTACATACAGAGGTTTGTTCCGGAAACCCCGGGGTATACCAAGAATTGGTGTCTAGTGACACCTTTGTGTCTACTGCTTTAGTTCTCCATCCCCTAGTGTGTACTAGTTTAGTTCTCCAACTCAAGCTGTTTAGTAGTTTAGTTCTTCAACCCTTGTTGTCTATTAGTTTAGTTATCCATCGTATGGTGTGTAGTGGTTTAGTTCTACAATCCTAGCTGTTTAGTAGTTTAGTTCTCCAACCCCTGTAGTCTAGTAGTTTAGCTGTCCATCTTATGGTGTGTAGTGGTTTATTTCTCCATCTCCTAGTGCCCTGCAAGCCTTGAGGATTTCAAGACTTGTGAAGCAGCCCCTTCCCCGACTGCCCCTACAGCTACCAGAGCTACCCAGTGCCCAGTCATATAGAGGTCTCTCACCTGTCCATGCTTGATCATCCAGGCGTCATTGTTGATATGCACCCTGGCACACAGAATTTTTCAGGGAACTGGTGATGATTGTCTGTGACTTGTTGCTGTAGCGCAGTCACATCTTTCTTAGAGAAGTAATGGTGACTGGGCATCTGGTACTGGGGGGAATGTGACGGTCATCAGCTTTTTTGAAATCGTCTGTATCCATAATGCTGCATTTCCGTGGCCAACACATTGGAGTGGCCATACAATAATCACAGAGATCACAGGCCATGAGTTGTACAGAAACAAGTGATGTGATCTTTGTAGTGAATAACTCTGAGCTGGCCATTATAGTCCGGACAATGACACAATTGGGTGACAAATCATCCTAGAAGACTGCAGGCTGTTCACAATAATTAATTCTCAGAAAAGTAATAGTGAGCGTACGACTTATGCACGTCCAGATTAGAACACATGGAATATGTAGATATCCCGCCGTGCGATCACTTCTAACTCCATGATAACCCAACATTCCTCACTGCCAACAACAATCCTATTTTTAACCCAATAAAAAAAAATATAATCTGATTGGATGTCATTCTTCTTCTGATGTTCACACTATCAGGGTGTTCCATACCCTCTCCCTCAGAGTAGCAGTCATGTACAGGCCCCCAGGCTAACCCACCCACTTCCTTGACCACTTTTATGCATTGCTGTCACACTTCATGTCCTCAGAATTGAGAACCCTTATCCTGGGAGACTTCATCAGCTCCACCTCCCCAACTGCATCCCAGCTTCAATCTCTTGGCAATTTTAGTGGCTTCTCACAACTTTCAAATTCTTAGATACAAAAAGATGATTATACCCCTGATCTGGACTTTGTCCAGCTAAGGTCAATCTCTTACCTAGATGACTCACCACTTACCCTTTGTCCCCCATGAAATTAGGAGTATGACCACAACTTAGACATTTTTAGGTGCTCCCTAAAACACATTTGTTTAGGGTGGCTTATCACATTCCCTAATCAAAGTCCTTTTTATACAGTTATATGAAAAAGTTTGGGCACCCCTATTAATCTTAAGCTTTTTGTTTTATAAAAATTGTTTTTTTTGCAACAGTTATTTCAGTTTTATATATCTAATAACTGTTGGACACAGTAATGTTTCTGCCTTGAAATTAGGTTTATTGTACTAACAGAAAATGTGCAATCTGCATTCAAACAAAATTTGACAGGTGCATAAGTATGGGCACCTCACCAGAAAAGTGACATTAATATTTAGTAGATCCTCCTTTTGCAAAAATAACAGCCTCTAGTCGCTTCCTGTAGCTTTTAATGAGTTCCTGGATCCTGGATGAAGGTATTTTTGACCATTCCTCTTTACAAAACAATTCCAGTTCAGTTAAGTTTGATGGTCACCGAGCATGGACAGCCCTCTTCAAATGATCCCACAGATGTTCAATGACATTCAGGTCTGGGGACTTGGATGGCCATTCCAGAACAGTGTAATTGTTCCTCTGCATGAATGCCTGAGTAGACTTGGAGCGGTGTTTTGGATCATTGTCTTACTGAAAGATCCATCCCCTGTGCAACTTCAACTTTGTCACTGATTCATGAACATTATTGTCAAGAATCTGCTGATACTGAGAGGAATCCATGCGTCCCTCAACTTTAACAAGATTCCCGGTGCTGGCATTGGCCACACAACCCCAAAGCATGATGGAACCTCCACCAAATTTTACTGTGGGTAGGAAGAGTTTTTCTTGGAATGCTGTGTTTTTTTGCCGCCATGCATAACGCCTTTTTGTATGACCAAACAACTCAATCTTGGTTTCATCAGTCCACAGGACCTTCTTCCAAAAAGAAATTGGCTTCTCCAAATGTGCTTTTGCATACCTCAGCCGACTCTGTTTGTGGCGTGCTTGCAGAAACAGCTTCTTTCGCATCACTCTCTCATACAGCTTCTCCTTGTGCAAAGTGCGTTGTATAGTTGATCGATGCACAGTGACACCATCTGCAGCAAGCTTGATGCCGCAGCTCTCTGGAGGTGGTCTGAGGATTGTCCTTGACTGATCTCACCATTCTTCTCTGCCTTTCTGATGTTTTTCTAGGCCTGCCACTTCTGGCCTTAACAAGAACTGTACCTGTGTTCTTCCATTTCCTTACTATGTTCCTCACAGTGGAAATTGACAGGTTAAATCTCTTAGACAGCTTTTTGCATCCTTCCCCTGAACAACTATGTTGACTAATCTTTGTTTTCAGATCATTTGACAGTTGTTTTGAGGAGCCCATGATGCCACTCTTCAGAGGAGATTCAAACAGGAGAACAACTTGCAAGTGGCCACTTTAAGTAGCTTTTCTCATGATTGCATACACCTGGCTATGAAGTTCAAAGCTCAATGAGGTTACAAAACCAAAAAAAGTGCTTTAGTAAGTCAGTAAAAAGTAGGTAGGAGTATTTAAAACAAGAAAATTATAAGGGTGCCCATACTTATGCACCTGTCAAATTTTGTTTGAATGCAGATTGCACATTTTCTGTTAGTACAATAAACCTCATTTCAAGGCAGAAACATTACTGTGTCCAACAGTTATTAGATATATGAAACTGAAATAGCTGTTGCAAAAAAAGCAATTTTTATAAAACATTAAGCTTAAGATTAATAGGGGTGCCCAAACTTTTTCATATAACTGTATATATATATATATATAGCTTATTCAATATTTCTCTGAACATAATTCACCATCAAACTCAACTGTGCCAAAAAGACTCATGCAGCCTTTATCTACCCCCCATTTCCTCAAGATGGTTGTACCGTCATTGTAAATAAGCACCTGGAATGGGTGTCACTCCCACTTCATTGTAGATTGTAAACTCTGAAAAGCAGGCTCGTCATTGTTTTTGCTTTAATTGTTTGATTATCTTAAACTAGGTAACTTTTGACTGTTTTATATGAACTGCTGACTTGTAAAGCTATTCGGACTGTATTTGCGATATATCAATAAAGATTATTAGTAGTAGTAAATTGAAGATGGTGAAGTTCAAGCTGTAAGCTTTGCCATGTGTAAGGGGAAAGAATTTTTTACGTGAGCACAACTGCACAAATAAGGGTTTGCTGCTATGCTGACATAGGATGGAGTAGTGTGAAAATAACAAGCTGCTGGACTGTGAGAGATGCAGGCGTAGATGTTACGTTGGATTGAGAAAGATGGGATGTGCTTGGTATGTAAGATCAGTTCAAAATAGCAGGCATGTCCAATTCTGTATCAGCTGACAGGCTCTCTGTCACCCCACCTGTAGGGGGTAAGCAAGTGAAGGTTCTTCGGCTGGAGACTTGTGTAGCAACACTTGCCACAGTGAGGGATAAGGAAGAATCAGAAGATGCGGTTGATGTGATGGATGGTGGTTGGCGATGCCCGCTAGTCTGCATTTTAGCACACTGACATTCCCTGATTAACGCATGTTGATCGCGCATGTGCCAGTTCATGCATGTAGTTATGAAATTATTTAACTTTTTTTATTCTACTAGATCTTTTTTTAGTTGACAGCTAACATGATTTTTAGATTTTTGCCGGTCTGAAAAAAGACCCAAGATAGGCAACTGCTGAACCACGAATGTTGCTGTCCACTGCCAGAGTTGGGGCTCAGGATGCATTGGTTGTTATTGTAGTGTAACTCGGTGTCTACATAGCCTCCTCATCTTCCTCCTCCTCTTCCTCCTAATCTGCTGAGCTACTCAGCTACATGCCTCTGTGTTTACACCAAGTGTGATCAACTACCTCATCGTCATCCTGTCTGTTCTATCACTCCTCTCTCTGAGAGTCATCCTCCTCCTCTTCCTGCCTTGAAAGCACAGTACAGTCCACAAGCGCAACAAGTATCAGAGTCTCATCACAAATTGATAACCTTCACTCAATGGGGTTAATGTCTGTCGAAGAGGGTTTGGTTTATGCTGGACCAAATTTCGTCCGGCCATGGATAAAAGTGAGAAAAAAATTGGCCAACAGTGCCTTGACTCTGTGAATATTTAGAGTACACTTCCTATGCCCAGGGCATGCAATATGCATGGCGGCAGGGACAAACGTGGTATCGGCACTCTGCTTTCTTCACATTTAGTGAGTATATCATGCCCTTTTCATCGTTATTTTTATATCCTGGGCCTTCACCTGTTCCTTTATCTCCCCACATCATACACTTGTTCTAATGTGGGTTAATAGTATTGAGGTGTATATACGGGTTGCCCCATCTACTATGCAGCAGCATGTCGATCCTTTGTGTTGAGCTTAGCCATTGCACATACTTAATAACATTTGGATGTCTTTGACACCAGATATCTTTTGAATGGTGTGATTGCTGTAGTTTCCACACTGTGATATCGACATTTGCTGCCTGCTTATATCATTGTTAGCACTTTATGGGGCATTGAATTTCTACTCTGCTGCTATATGCTTTATGTGCCGATTAGTGTTGAGCGATACCGTCCGATACTTGAAAGTATCGGTATCGGAAAGTATCGGCCGATACCGGCAAAGTATCGGATCCAATCCGATACCGATACCCGATACCAATACAAGTCAATGGGACTCAAGTATCGGACGGTATTCCTGATGGTTCTCAGGGTCTGAAGGAGAGGAAACTCTCCTTCAGGCCCTGGGAACCATATTAATGTGTAAAAGAAAGAATTAAAATAAAAAATATTGCTATACTCACCTCTCCGACGCAGCCTGAACCTCAGCGAGGGAACCGGCAGCGTTGTTTGCTTAAAATTTGCGCTTTTCTTTCCTTACATGAAGTCCCGGCTTGTGATTGGTCGCGTGCCGCCCATGTGGCTGCGACGCAACCAATCACAGCAAGCCGTGACGTAATTTCAGGTCATTCAGTATTTTAAAATTACGCTCCGGCTTTGTGATTGGTTGCGTCGCAGTCACATGGGCGACGCAACCAATCACAGCAAGCCGTGACGTAATTTCAGGTCCTTAAGGATTTTAAAATTACGTCCCGGCTTTGTGATTGGTTGCGTCGCAGTCACATGGGCGACGCAACCAATCACAAGCCGTGACGTCACGGGAGGCTGGACACGCGCGCATTTTAAAATGAGCGCGTGTCCAGCCTCCCGTGACGTCCCAGCTTGTGATTGGTTGCCTCGCGGTCAACCAATCACAAGCCGGGAGGCTGGACACGCGCGCATTTTAAAATGAGCGCATGTCCAGCCTCCCGTGACGTCCCGGCTTGTGATTGGTTGCCTCGCGGTCAACCAATCACAAGCCGGGAGGCTGGACACGCGCGCATTTTAAATTGCTGGTTTCGAATTTCCCTCTCAATCTCTGTTCTTTCTCCATCGGATTATTATCGGCCCCTCTGCTGTAGCGGCGGTCGCTGTGTATACCGGTGGGGGCAGCTCTACCCCGCTGATAATACCGGGTCCTGTCCTTCCAGCTGTCTGCCCCCAAACACGGCCTCCCGTGACGTCCCGGCTTGTGATTGGTTGCGTCGCGGTCAACCAATCACAAGCCGGGAGGCTGGACACGCGCGCATTTTAAAATTTTTAAAATGCGCGCGTGTCCAGCCTCCCGGCTTGTGATTGGTTGACCGCGACGCAACCAATCACAAGCCGGGACGTCACGGGAGGCTGGACAAGCGCGCATTTTAAAATGCGCGCGTGTCCAGCCTCCCGTGACGTCACGGCTTGTGATTGGTTGCGTCGCCCATGTGACTGCGACGCAACCAATCACAAAGCCGGGACGTAATTTTAAAATCCTTAAGGGCCTGAAATTACGTCACGGCTTGCTGTGATTGGTTACGTCGCCCATGTGACTGCGACGCAACCAATCACAAAGCCGGGACGTAATTTTAAAATCCTTAAGGACCTGAAATTACGTCACGGCTTGCTGTGATTGGTTGCGTCGCCCATGTGACTGCGATGCAACCAATCACAAGCCGGGACTTCACGTAAAGGAAAGAAAAGTGCGAATTTTAAACAAAGAACGCTGCCGCTTCCCTCGGTAAGGTGCAGGCTGCGTCGGAGAGGTGAGTATAGCAATATTTTTTATTTTAATTCTCTCTTTTACACATTTTTACATTAATGTTGTTTCGATACCGATACCCGATACCACAAAAGTATCGGATCTCGGTATCGGAATTCCGATACCCGCAAGTATCGGCCGATACCCGATACTTGCGGTATCGGAATGCTCAACACTAGTGCCGATTACTCTTTGTGTCCTGTTCATTGGTATCCAGTTTTTCTCATTTTATATGTATTACATGTCTATTTTTTAATTGTTCTTTAATAAAATATTATATTGAGGATTATACTCGGTTGTAGTGTGGTTTATCCACCTGTGGTTGCCGGTGTTGTGCATGTGTCTGTTTTTGCCTCCCATTGACTTTAATGGCATTCGGCTATGTTCTGCTAATATTCGACAAATTAATCAGCAAACATTACAAATTCAGAGATCTTAATCTGAACAGAACATTGAAATATTCGCTAATCTCTGCTTATCAGAAGCTTGGAATCAGAAGGGTGGGGAGTGTGGTGGTGTTAGGTAGAGGAGGAGAGAATGAAAAAAGAGGGGAAAAGGGGGGAAAGGGAAGAGCGGGATTGGAGTGGATTAGGAATAAGCTAGGCTATGGAATGGATCAAGAATAGATATGGAACTTCTTCTTTCTGGAACAGCAGCAGCAACACAGGAGTGATGGAACAGGCTTCAAAAAGTCTGTAGTACCACAAGGCCCAGCAGAGCATTACAGAACAGCAGTCTTACCACTCTGCACTAGTGTTGAGCGATACCTTCCGATACTTGAAAGTATCAGTATCGGATAGTATCGGCCGATACCCGAAAAATATCGGATATCGCCGATACCGATACCCGATACCAATACAAGTCAATGGGACACAAGTATCAGAAGCTATCCTGGATGGTTCCCAGGGTCTGAAGAAGAGGAAACTCTCCTTCAGGCCCTGGGATCCATATTCATGTAAAAAATAAAGAATTAAAATAAAAAATATGGATATACTCACCCGTCCGGCGGCCCCTGGACCTTACCGATTGTAACCGGCAGCCTCTGTTCCTAAGAATGAGGAGTTTAGGACCCTCGATGACGTCGCGGCTTGTGATTGGTCGCGTGCCGCTCATGTGACCGCTCACTCGACCAATCACAAGCCGCAACGTCATCGCAGGTCCTAAACTCCTCATTCTTAGGAACGGAGGCTGCCGGTTACAATCGGTAAGGTCCAGGGGCCGCCGGACGGGTGAGTATATCCATATTTTTTATTTTAATTCTTTATTTTTTACATGAATATGGATCCCAGGGCCTGAAGGAGAGTCTCCTCTCCTCCAGACCCTGGGAACCATACACTGGGAACTTCCGATTCCGATTTCTGATACCACAAAAATATCGGAACTCGGTATCGGAATTCCGATACCGCAAGTATCGGCCGATACCTGATACTTGCGGTATCGGAATGCTCAACACTACTCTGCACACATCCGAAGCAGTAAGTGCAGAATGGTCACAGCAAGGTCAGATAGAGTCAGTGCACTCCGATTGTTGCGATCTAAGTCATCATCAGAATGCAACAATCAGAGCTGGTCCTGATGACACTGTCGTTTCAATGTTTCAGTCTATTATCGGTGCTGTTACAGCCTGGTGACACATTATAGATAGGATGTTTTCATACTTCCAAGGTTGGTGAGTACTTATTAACCTTAACGTATGGATACGTCCAAGTTCGTGAAGAGGTTAAAGGAGCCCAAATGGTCCCTTTATGATGAACTCTGTAAGAATTTGCACTGAGCCTCAGAAGCTCTCAATTACCACTATTCTTGCTGCCATACATTATTGTCATTAGCCCTCCATCATTACACTATTATAGAAATGATCCTCTCACCTCCATATGATTTCAGCTTCTGAACTAAACACTCGGTCTCCTCGATGATCTTGTCTTCTATGGTTCTCTTCCCCATTCCATAATCTCGTAGTGTGGAGAGTGCAAATCTTCTCATGACTTTCCAGTTCTCTCCATTCGAAAAGACAACACCTGAATGCAATGAGTTCATTGTTTGAGTTCATTTTTTTCACATGAAATATTAGACTCAAAGATATCCTGTATGGACAAGCGTTTAGCTAAAAACAGAACCCCCAATTATGCGATGTCAATGAGTCTACAGTGGACTGTCTGTCCATTCACCATCGAACTTGGTCTAGTCACTTTTTGCGGCAACCAACCACTCTATTAATTATAGTGGGATCTCTCATTAACTACATTAATACACAATGCCCAATCCGAGATCTTTGTGGACAATCATGAAGAAAATGTTTTCACTTTGCAAAAAGAACCCCCTGCATCACTAACAAAATCCACATCTGTCCTGAGAGTAGGGCTCCTTTCAGGGCCGGACTGGCCATCAGGCACTTCTGGCAAATGCCAGAAGGGCCGGTGCCAGTCGTGGGCCGCTCGATCCGCCTCCCCCCCGCCGCCGCCGACTCACCCCCCTGCCGTTGCATTCAACTATACCGGCGTCTATGATGCCGGTACAGTTGAATGCAATGATGGAGGAGACAGCGTCTACAGACGCTCCCTCTCCAATCATTCCCCGCTCTGCCTCTGACACTGCGGCTGCGCGATGACGTCATATCATCGTGCACCTGCTGTGTCCCGGGCAGACTGCAGCCGCCGAGACAGGAGCAGGAAGCAACGCGGGCAAGAGGAAAGGTGAGGAGAGTGGGTTTTTTTTTACTGGACTGTCGGGACATTCTCGGGGGGGGAGGAGGAGGAGAAGAGATGCGGGCTGTGCTGGATATACCACTGTGCGGGCTGTGCTGGATATATCACTGTGCGGGCTGTGCTGTATATACCACTGTGCGGGCTGTGCTGTATATACCACTGTGCGGGCTGTGCTGTATATACCACTGTGCGGGCTGTGCTGTATATACCACTGTGCGGGCTGTGCTGTATATACCACTGTGCGTGCTGTGCTGGATATACCACTGTGTGGGCTGTGCTGGATATACCACTGTGCGGGCTGTGCTGGATATACCACTGTGTGGGCTGTGCTGGATATACCACTGTGCGGGCTATGCTGGATATACCATTGTGCGGGCTGTGCTTGATATACCACTGTGCAGGCTGTGCTGGATATACCACTGTGCGGGCTGTGCTGGATATACCACTGTGCGGGCTGTGCTGGATATACCACTGTGCGGGCTGTGCTGGATATACCACTGTGCGGGCTCTGCTGGATATACCACTGTGCGGGCTGTGCTGGATATACCACTGTGCGGGCTGTGCTGGATATACCACTGTGCGGGCTGTGCTGGATATACCACTGTGTGGGCTGTGCTGTATATACCACTGTGCGGGCTGTGCTGTATATACCACTGTGCGGGCTGTGCTGGATATACCACTGTGTGGGCTGTGCTGGATATACCACTGTGCGGGCTGTGCTGGATATACCACTGTGCGGGCTGTGCTGGATATACCACTGTGCGGGCTGTGCTGGATATACCACTGTGCGGGCTGTGCTTGATATACCACTGTGCGGGCTGTGCTGGATATACCACTGTGTGGGCTGTGCTGGATATACCACTGTGAGGGCTGTGCTGGATATACCACTGTGCGGGCTGTGCTGTATATACCACTGTGTGGGCTGTGCTGGATATACCACTGTGCTGGATATACCACTGTGCGGGCTGTGCTGGATATACCACTGTGCGGGCTCTGCTGGATATACCACTGTGCGGGCTGTGCTGGATATACCACTGTGCGGGCTGTGCTGGATATACCACTGTGCGGGCTGTGCTGGATATACCACTGTGTGGGCTGTGCTGTATATACCACTGTGCGGGCTGTGCTGTATATACCACTGTGCGGGCTGTGCTGGATATACCACTGTGTGGGCTGTGCTGGATATACCACTGTGCGGCCTCTGCTGGATATACCACTGTGCGGGCTGTGCTGGATATACCACTGTGTGGGCTGTGCTGGATATACCACTGTGCGGCCTCTGCTGGATATACCACTGTGCGGGCTGTGCTGGATATACCACTGTGTGGGCTGTGCTGGATATGCCACTGTGCTGTATATACCACTGTGCGGGCTGTGCTGTATATACTACTGTGTGGGCTGTGCTGTTTATACTACTGTGTGGGCTGTGCTGTAAATACTACTGTGTGGGCTGTGGTGTATATACTACTGTGTGGGCTCTGCTGTATATACTACTGTGTGGGCTGTGCTGTATAGTGCTGTGTGGGCTGTGTTATCTACTATGCGGGCTGTGCTCTATACTATGCGGGCTTTGCTATATACTATGGGGAGTATATTATCTTCTATGGGGAGGCCATATTATGTACTATGTAGCTGTGGTATATACTATTGTGGGGGCATATTATATTCTATGGGGGAGGTTGTGTTATATACTATGGGGGGCTGCATTATATTCTATGAGGGGCTACATTATATATTATGGGGAGGTGGGCTGTATTATATTCTATGGGGTTACATTATACTCTGTGGGGTGGCTGCATTATACTCTGTGGGGTGGCTGCATTATACTGTGGGTGGCTGCATTATACTCTGGGGTGGCTGCATTATATTCTGTAGAGTGGTGGCTGCATTATACTATATGTGGGCTGCATTATACTTTATCGAGAACTATAGGGAATACGTTATACTATATGAGGAACTATGGGGTGCATTATACTATGGGAAGTGAATTGTACTACATGGATGACTATGGTGGTGCATTATACTATATGGAGCACTATGAGGAGTGTATTATGCTATATGGAGGACTATGAGGAGTGTATTATACTATGTGGAGGACTGAGCAGTGTATTTTAATATATGGAGGACTATAGGGAGTGAATTATACTATATGGAGGACTGTGTTGCACATTATAATATATGGAGGACTATGGGGTGTATTTTACTAAACAAGTAAAATGCTGCATATTCAGATTGTTTTTGCCGGAACAAAAATCATTGTTCTCAGCAGCACATTGCCGCTGTAAACTGTAGATGTGCTGCTGATAAAATTATACTGTATGGTGATCTGTTAGTGATCTATTAGTGACCGTTCTGTCCCATCATTCTTTCTCAGATGGTGGAAAGAGGCTGGGAAACAAGTGTTGAACAACTTCAGTATTGTCGATCACACTAATTTAGCAGCCTGAGATCAGCGCATGTAAATTCAACCGAAATGCTTTTGTGTGATGTGCAATATGTTAGCATTTTGGGCCCCATTTTAATATTAAAGATATTATAAAGTCACCATGTGACAAGTGGACCTGTGTAACTTCAAATGCCAGGGCGGAATTTTAGTCCCAGTCCGGCCCTGGCTCCTTTGCACCGTGTTTTCGGTGCAGAGGTGCAAATACTGTAAATCATATATGGTACAAATGTATAGAAAGTCTGGACATCTCTCCATTAACAGTGGCATACCTCAGTAGCCTGATTTCAAGAGAGATGCAGGTCCCAGGTTGAAGAGATCTTGTGAATTTTCCATAAGTGTATGAGATTGGAATACCTCTTAAACTCCTTCATGCAGCAGCCAATTTTCATTTTTGCATTTCTGTTTTTTCTGCTCCCCTTCTTCTGAGAGCCATCATTTTTTTTATTTTTCCATCAATATGGCCATGTGAGGGCTACTTTTTTTGCGGGATGAATTATACTTTTGAACGACATCTTTGGTTTTACCATATATTGTACAGGAAAACAGGAAAAAAATTCCAAGTGTAGTGAAATTGCAAAAAAAGTGCAATTCCACAATTGTTCCTTTTACCATGCTCACTAAATGCTAAAACTAACCTACCATTATGATTCTCCAGGTCATTATGAGTTCGTAGATGCCAAGCATATAGAGGTTTTTATTATTCAAGCGGTCAAAAAAAAAAAAAAATATTGTGTCATTTTCCAAGACCCATAGTGTCTCCATTTCTTGTGTTCTCTGGTTTGGTGAATTCTTATTTCTTTGCATGCCAAGCTGACATTTTTATTGATATCATTTTGGTGAAGATGTGATTTTTTGATCTCCCATTATTGCATTTTGACGCAATGTTGCTGCGACCAAAAAAACTGCAATTCTGGAATTTTTACTTTTTTCTTGTTACGCCATTTACTGATCACTTTGGGCATTTCTGAATGTGGCAATACCAAATATATGTTTTTTTTATTGTTTTATTTTGAATGATGCGAATGAGGGGTGATTAAAACTTTTATATTTTTAAATTTTTTTATTATTTACTTTTTTTTACTTTTCTCTTGCTTTAATAGTCTCCATGGTAGACTAGAATCTGGGATCATCCAAACGCTTGTGCTTCAGCCCCGATCTGTGTAGCAGAAATGCTCACTTGTTGTGAGCGCCAACCGCTGAGCGGCACTCATAGCAATCCAGCAATGACAACCACAGGTGTCTGCTGCAGACCCTGGGTTGTCATGCCAACCCATTGGTGACCCATGTTAATGTGACACGGGTGCCGATGGGAGGGATTAATGACACCCTTCTGGCGTGATCATGTTAAATGCCGCTGTCAGAGACTGACAGCAGCATTTAACAAGTTAACAGCCATGGGTGGATCACGATTCCACCTACAGCTACTAGAGGCACATGTCAGCTGTTCAAATCAGCTGACATGTGCTGGGAAAGATGTGGTCTCAGTGCCGAAGCCCACATCAAAGGAGGAGATTAGACATGTGGCATACATATACAGTGAATGTCGTGAATGGGGTTAAAGAAATTGGCAGTGATGAGCGAGCATGCTCGGCACTGCTTGTTACTTGATCGATCATTTGGGTGCACTATTGTTACTTGGTCAAGTATCAGGGGTTCTTGAGTACAATACTCAAGTCCCTGTCACGCATGTTTTGCAGCTGTTAGACAACCAATCATCATGCTGGGATTACCTGTCATACACAGTAGCTGAGACTCCAGGTGACTGTAAGGTTTCCGGAGTTCATAGCCATGGGACTTTGGCAGCTGGATTGCCTGGAAACTATAAGGGTTCCTTTAAGGCAGGCTTTAGGGTTAATATAGTTCCCAGTTGCTTAGACACTTGGAGGCTATGCACTTTGGTTACCAGAGCCTCCAGGTTTTCTAACAGGTAGGAACTCCAGTAACCTTAAAGTCTCATTTAAAGTCTCCCTTAAGGTCACTGGGCCTCATAGTTACTGGGTCACACAGAGTGCAGTCTGGCAGTCTGCATGACCTGGCAGAAACTCTGTAGTATGCTTGACTGCCAGACTGCATGACATGGCGGCAGCACAATCATGTAGTCTGACGTACTACAGCTATTTTGCCAGGTCACGCAGATTGCTGTACTGCTGGTCACTGTGCTCAGTGAGACCCAGGCGGTTGTGAACTGATGCAACCTCATTGATGTTACTGAGGTTACATCAGATCATAGCCGGCTGGTCTCATGGAGTGCCCAGAAGTGGCGGCTGTGAAAGCCTATGGAGTGTCATTACAGCACTCCATATGCTTCAGACGTCATGGGACATTATGAGATTGTTGGACTACTTCGTAACTGAATGGGATTTTTTAAAATTAAATGGTAGAATGAGGGCATTTGTCGGGGGTATTTTGTGATTTTTTTTTTCCCTTGCTGGGTAAGTGCTAACCCCAGGGATTGATGCCAACTGTGAATTTTGACAAACCACAGCAGTCAACAATCCCAAATCCTATTACTCAGAATGCTACTGCATCGGGCAGAGCTGAGACAGCGCCCCAGAATTGGCGCATCTAATGTGATTTGTCAGTTCTGGGGCGGCTGCAGACTGGTATTTTTAGGCTGGATAAGAGATGGTATTTATTTTCTTCTTTTTATTTTGCCTTATATACAAGTCATTACACAGAAAGGAATGTTTCCTGACATTTTTTTTTTCCTGTAAAAAACATTGTCTTTGGTTTTGCATGTAAAAATGGAGTAATCCTCTGAGAATATTGGTCTCAGCAGCAGCCTTGGAGTCAGAGATGCGTCCAGTAGTCTTCCCCATGCTGTTTCCATTCCATTTGAGCAATGTTTCCTTCCATTTCAGAGATTTTCTGCCCCACTCAGAGCTCCTAGTAGCGTCTGCCCGAAATATTCTAGAGCTTCCTATTCACTTCCATTGTGCTCATTACTCAAAATGCATCCGGGCATTACGATCTACTCAATTTGCGTAGCAAGCATTTTAGCGCCCATCACCAGCAACTTTATAAAAATATTTCTAAAAGTCTTTAAATTATTCGTTTTTTTTCATACGCTACCTTAGCTACTCAATATATAGCCCCCAGCTGCCCATTTGTGGACTGAATAAACAGTAGAGAGCCCCAGCGCCAGTGATCTTGTGATTTACCAATGTGACCACTTTCTCAGCTTTCCCCAGCTGTATCCTTTCTGCATAGATGCTTAATACTTTTACTGTTTGGAGTCTGGGCGGTAGAGAATGCAGCATGAAACCTCAAAATAATTGGTAACATGAATAACGCACACGACCACCGCCATCATGTAGGCTGTGGATGTGGTTGTTTTGGCTTTATTCTGTTTACTTAGTCTACAGATGGGACAAAGTATGAGGAGCTTTACATTTCTGTGTCCCAATAAGCAGTTCGGTGGCTTTGACTACATATTTTGATAGATTGGCTAACCTTTCTACAATTTTCACAAGTGCTATTTATCTTAAAGGAGATATGTTTTTAACATAATTTTCTATAGTAAATAATCTGCAATTAAAAAAATATATATACTGTATATATAGGATAAAATAAAACAACTTTCTAGAGAAGCTGTTTGGAAAGCCGTCAGCACCTCTTGACCGTGAATAAATATCGGGAGCTCCCTAATTCTGTTACATTTCTTAGATGCCGTTGTTGCTATTGCCTGTGGCACTAAATGTGTGATTACAGGTGTTTTAGAGCTTCTGGCATAGGCACAGCTCCATAACTCATCTTTTTTTTTTTTTTTGAGGGATGACAAGACAGCATTTAAGGAAATCCTGCTTACCGTCATTTTTTAATACTTTTGCTACCACAGGAGAGAAGGCTCTGTCAGCAAATACATCACCATGGGTAATGAGCGCATC
Source organism: Ranitomeya variabilis (assembly GCF_051348905.1). Classification (NCBI taxonomy): domain Eukaryota; kingdom Metazoa; phylum Chordata; class Amphibia; order Anura; family Dendrobatidae; genus Ranitomeya; species Ranitomeya variabilis. Next base: position 1,079,650,547 of record NC_135233.1, read on the forward strand.
CTTGACAGTTTCATAACCACATAGCACAACTGATTTTGTCATGCCTATCTGGACACTGAAGATCGGACCGTACGTCTTAGAAAGCTGTGGACACAAGATAAGCGATGATTAACTCTGTTCTCCTACTCTTGATATGTTCATTAAATAAATAAATACTTGTATCCCATATGCAGCACCCATTCTGGAACACCTAACATTAGAAAAGGGCCTTGTGCCTGGCAACATCCGGTAGGCAATTTTTTCTTACAAAATGAAGTTCTAGATGCAACAAACGGGTGAATATGTGTTTACAGAATCAGAAAAGCCAACAGGTTACAGGTCCACCAAATTAGCTTTATACAAGTAAAGAATGTCTTAGCTAAAATGCAATAGCTCAAATTTCAGAAACAGAGCTCCAAAGATTTAATAGTTTAATGAGAATCTGTTCTGAAAAAAATGTAATTATTAAACCACTGCGGGCATGCTATATGGTTCATAAATGTCTTACTAGCTGAAAGGGAGGGGAGAGAGGTGTGCAGCTATTTGCTGGTTGAAAATCAAGCTTTGAAAATTGAGCTTTGTGAAAACCAGCTGTACACTGTGAAAGATTAAAGCTCTAAAAGCAAATGTTTTATAGCAGATAAAAGAAGCGAGTCAATTGCAAATGTTTATTTTCATGCAGTCTAAATAAATAGAGCAATTTAATAACTTGAAAATACTCCTATAGAAGGGGCAACCATGAATGGCGTCTGTGATTATTATTGTGGATGTTTGCTGAGCTGCACTGTTCAGAAAACAGACTTGTGTGAAGGAAGTGCTGCTGAGGTGTTTACCAGCAAATTGTTGCTAGTGTATATGCAGCGCCTCAGAGACCTGGTCGTTGCAGTAACATCGCTCTGCCACTCAGGGGAGTGATGGTACGTCTGATGGCACTGAAGGAGTTCACCTGACCAGGTATCACAGACACCAATACACTTCATAGTCTGGCCACCAGGGGGAGCTAAGGGTGCTATGTATTAGGCCACTCCTCACAATCTGGTAAAACTGGAGGTTGGATAGGAAGTTAGGGAAAAGGTGTTGCAGGGGAAGATTCAGGGGGTCCCTGTCAGGGGTGGGATCCTGACAGAGGCCTAGCGAACAGGAAAGAACGTTAAGGAACCACGCCTGCACTACATAGCGGCGGTATCTCAAGAAAGGACAAGAAGCGAGGTTTATTGTGGAGAGTGAGAAACGAGATCAAAGCAAAAAGGAGATAACACCAGTAGGAGTCGTGCTGTAAGATCGAGGCAACATCCTATTGAGGCGCGTTGCCGGTGGCCGGAACGCCGAGGAAGTATTAGGCTCCAAGCATTACTTCAAACAGAGGCAGGACAGTTAATTTTAGGGTGGCTGTCTCACCTAAATCACCTAAGAAGACATAGGAGGCAACTGTGGGAGAGGGGCGACGCTAGGGTCCTGGAAGAACTCCAGGCCTTCCCGTCATACGGGTGCGTCCTATCCATATCATATGGGGGACGGAGAAGAACATCAGAACAGACATAAGTTGTGGGAAATAACATCAGAAACAGACACAACAGTTGTGAGGACTATCCCGTGGTGCTCAGCAGGGAAGTACTACAACACACGGTCGCTAGAAGGTAGGCACAGATTTCCACCTGCAAAGGGAACTCTGGAGGTGCCATCGGACCGGCCGGTCTCAGACAGCTCTGTTAACTGTACTCTGGATTGAGGACCTTGAAGCCTTCAGTAAAGAGGTAAAGAGACTGCAACCCTGTGTCCTCGTTATTCATCGCGACCTGCACCGCGCACCACCACTTACAACTTTCATTGGACGCCCCTTAGCAGGGTCACGGACCGGGTCTAGCCACCGTGACAACCCCAGAACTGAGACAGAGAAGCCCGGTACCGAGTACCCCATGGCCCTGCGTCTGGGGGCGCTCCATATACTTGTATACAAACCATCAATCTCAGTTCAAGCCTGCTGCTGCTTAAAGAGGCTCATTATTCATCAAGCTTGTAGCCTCCCAGTAAGTAAAATTGACTTGAACTGTTGCTGATGTCTATCTCCATGCTTTTTACTAGCCTTATGGTTGTCATTTAAAGGGAACTCATCACCACAAAAATGCCGTCCAATCTGAAGGCAGCATGTTATATATCAGGAGGAGTTGAGCAAATTGATAACATAGTTTTGTGGGAAAATATTCAGTCTGAGTTTTGATCATTTAAACCTCTGCTCATTCTTTTTCACTGGATTTTGGTCCAGTGGGAGGTCTTCTCAGTAACTGTTATCTCTGGACCAAAAATGCCCAAAAAGAGCAGCAGTGAAAATGATTAAAGCACAAGTTATACTGAATCTTTTTCGCACAATACTATATTTAAGCAGCTCTCTCCGCTCTATAACATTGTGCCTGCAAATTGTTCATCATCTTCATGGTTTCATGTATAGAACCATCATATTGTGCAGCTCTTTCCATATATTATCATCACTGTCCCCAATGGGGCTAACATCTACATTCCTTTTCAGTATGTGTTTGACTTATGGGAGGAAAGTGGAGAACCCGGAGGAAACTCATGCAAATGCTTGCAGAACATACAGACTCCAAGCAGATGTTGTCCTTGGTGGGATTTCAACCCAGAGCCCCAGTGCTACAAAGCAACAGTGATAACCACTAAGCCACCATGCTCAAAAGGTATTCCCATGGAGGGCCATAAAAAGGGATCTACAGACTAAAAAGCAGATAGGGTAATTTTTCTGAGACTCCAATTGTTCAGACGTTAAAGACATATACTGGCAATCTGTCATGAATGTCTCGGATGATAATAACTCTACGTTTTATGCAGCTCCTGGCAGTGGAACATTTTTAAAATGTGGCCATGGGCCAGAAATTATTGAACAAACCAAATTTAAATTACAGCTTCGTTCTTACCTCCATGAAAGTTTTATAAGGTTTTGACATGTCAATCGTAAGAATATTCCCAATGATCGGTAAAGGTTTTGGTCCAGGTGGGAAATTTTTGTGATTTCCTTGTTTCTGGTTCTTAAAAGTATTGGCCAAAAACAAAATAACAACGATAGAGAAGATAACAGTGACCAGGTCCATGATGAATGTGAGTTCTGCAAAATCTAGAAAAGAGAGAACATTGGTGATTCTTGTGTACACATATTAAAAGGAGGACTATTGTTCTGACATGACATACACACAAAATTTGGCAAAAAATGAAAAAATTCCCTTAATTTTCTACACTTTGATGTTAAAGGTGTATGCACATTTGCTAACTTTGTTTATTGCTCCAATGTATCTAAATTAAATTACAAAAATTTGGTAAATATTGATCAGCCAATTTCCTTGAATTTTCTATCTGTAGCTACTATGCAGACCTATACATCTCTATCGTTCCATGCAAAAAGTAAACTCTGTGCTGCCTAGACAGGAGTTATCATGAGTTATTCTGTTCCGTCTGCTCCATTTTTTGCTGTTGATTGATGACATATATATTTAAAGTGGTTGTCTTATTTTCTTGTTCAGGAACACAAGGCTCCACAACACCCGGCTCCTGCTTGCTTTGGCAACAAAGCTCCTGCAACACCCGACTCCTGCTTGCTTTGGCCACAGTGCTCCTGTTTGGTTGCCAGTTTGGACCAGTGGAATCATTACACTGCTGGCACAAACAGTGTGATTTCCGATGATGCTATATGAGGCTTTATCTTCAGTATCGGAGGAGCCAGTGGTACTGAAGCTGACAAGATAGGGAGGTAACAGTGGTCATAGCCCATTGTTCTGGAAAGAGCTTGTAAGCAATGTGCATACTTGGACAAAGCAGTGGTGACATGAAACCTAGGCAATGAGCGGTAAATAAAGTTGAGCGACTTTTGCTTTTTTAGGATCGAGTCGGGTTTCACGAAACCTAACTTTGTCAAAAGTCGGGTCGGGTGAAATCGGCCGATTATTGTGAAAAGTCGGGGGCCTACTGAAACACGAAACCCAATGCAAGTCAATGGGGAATCAAAGTCGCCAGTGACTGGAGGACAGGAAAACACCTACAGTGCCCATTTAAATGCCAAAAACATAATTCTTATTACTGAAGCTTGTCAATCTTAATTTACTTTATAATAATAGTTAGGCATTGAAAACTCTGGATCATTTGGCTAAAGTTGTGGGGGGTAGGGCTGGCTCAAGATTTTCGTGGGCCCAGGAAACGCGGAATATGTCACGGCGGTGGAGCAAGTGCTGTAATCCTGAGCAAGCAGGGGGGGCCCACTCGTTGACATTGGCACTGGCACAGGGTCCCTCATAGTACAGAGGTGTGTTTGATGGCGGCTGGCGCCTCCCACCGGCAGAGGCACTTTTGCGTACTATGAGGGGCCCTGTGCCAGTGACGTCGCCAACGAGTATGCCCCCCACCTGATGAAGGAACCTGCACTTTCATCTGCACCTTCCTCTTTGTCCCCGTGTAAGTTGGTATAGTATGCGGGAAGGGGAACCTGACTTTCAGCAGGGTCAGACTCTGGCTGTGTTGCGTGCAAGGGGAATCTAGTGGTCTGGGTCAATGTACCAGCAGACTCATCTAGCAGTGGCTGGGCAATGGGCAGGATGAGGAGGAAACACAGATATAGGCCCAAATAATAAAGTGGGCTAAATGCAGTTCAAAATTGGTAACAGGACTAAACAGGCGGCATTGCTTTGTTCAGTGGAGGACAACTGTAATGTGCGGCAGACAAAGTTAGTAGGCCCAAATAATAAAGTGGGCTAAATGCAGTTCAAAATTGGTAACAGGACTAAACAGGCGGCATTGCTTTGTTCAATGGAGGACAACTGTAATGAGCGGCAGACACAGTTAGTAGGCCCAAATAATAAAGTGGGCTAAATGCAGTTCAAAATTGGAACCAGGACTAAACAGGCGGCATTGCTTTGTTCAGTGGAGGACAACTGTAGTGAGCGGCAGACAAAGTTAGTAGGCCCAAATAATAAAGTGGGCTAAATGCAGTTCAAAATTGGTACCAGGACTAAACAGGTGGCATTCCTTTGTTCAGTGGAGGACAACTGTAATGAGCAGCAGACAAATTTAGTAGGCCCAAATAATAAAGTGGGCTAAATGTTTGCCAAAAAATTGTTCATAAATAAACAGGTGGCATAGCTAGGTACAGGGGCGGGCTCCTTCTGCTGAGTAGCAGACAGTGGTAGTAGGCGCAAAGTATTAACTGGTCTAAATGGAGGCCAGGGCCCCTGTATATTTTAGCTATCATCTATCATTTCAACAATCTTGTATTGGCAGTGCCATTGAAGGATTTAACAGCACAGACTACACAGTGGTGGAGCAGGGAGAGGTAAGTATTGCAAGTGGTAGAGCACTGTTCTAGCTGGGGGAACACTCTCTCGTGGGCGGCGGTACTGGCACAGGGCCCCTCATATTACGACGGTGTGTCTGACGTTGGGTGTGCACCACCACCGTCAGAGACACTTCATTGTACTATGAGGGACCCTGTGCCACCCACCTGTCCAGGCAAATGGCACTCGCACGGGTGCTTGCGCCAGGTGGTGACCACGGCCCTGTGGGGGGAGTCAGCCCATTTAGGGAGGTATAAAAATGGCCTATGGTGGACATTCAGCAGCTGCAAATGGAGGAATTGGAGAAGTCAGTAAGAGGAGGCCAAAGCAAGACATTTTTCAAGCAAGCTACGTGTCAGCAGGGGAAGGTGGGGCCAAATAATTTGAAATCCATGATTGGTTCATTTTAATGAAGGTTAGATCATCAACATTTTGGGGAGCCAGACGTGTCCTTTTTTGGTCAGTATTGAACCAGCATCACTGAAGACTCTTTCTGATAGCACACTAGTAGCAGGGAAAGAGAGCTCCTGTAATGCATATTCTGCCAATTCTGACCAGGTGTCTATTTTATATGCCCAGTAATCAAAGGGGAATGACGTGTGAGGGAGAACATCGATAAGGGAGGAAAAGTAGTTTGTAACCATACTGGACAAATGCTGTCTCCTGTGGAAAATGTAACCAAAATAACAACCGTTATATGGTACTGTAAAACAAGGTAGAAAGTGTATATAAACTTGTTGAGAATTTGAATCTCCCTTTTTTGGGGGGAGACTGAACCCAAACTCAGGCCCAGTGTATAAAACAACACAATGTAAGTGGCAGCAAGTGGCTGGAAGATATCTGAAAAAATCCAAGGACTGTAATACAATTTCTATCTCCCTACAATGATCTCAGGACAAGTATGGCAGCAATAAAAAGGACTGCTGCACACAAAAGTGTGGAAAAATAAACAAGATAACTGTGCAGAAAGGAGCAACAGGATTTTTGCTTTTAAAAAAGCATTTGGTTTGCACAGCAGCATGCAAACATTGAGCTATCAGGGAACCTTATTACGCAGCCTAATAATCTACAGAGCTGATGCACAAAGATATAGCCTCCACTGTCCCTGCAAAATAAAGGTGGTGTTGGACAGTGGAAATCGCTACAGCACAAGCAGTTTCGGGGTTAATCTTCCCTCCCTAACTATATCCCTTCTTCTGATGAAACTGCAGCAACCTCTCCCTATGCTAACATCGGCAGAAGTAAGATGGTTGTCGGCGTGCACGCCCCTTTATAGCCCCTGTGACGCCGCAGAAAGCAAGCCAATCACTGTCCTGCCCTTCTATAAGATGGTGGGGTCCGAGAACTATGTCATCACGCTGCCCACACTCTGCGTTTTCCTTCATTGGCTGAAAAATGGCGCTGAACACGTCATACGAAACGCGACTTTGGCGAGCTGATCGCCGACCGCATGGCTGATCCCACACTAGGATCGGGTCGGGTTTCATGAAAGTCGGCGATTTTTAAATTTGTCTGATCCGTTTCGCTCAACCCTAGCGGTAAACATTAACATTGAAAAATCCCTCTGTCCTTGAGAATGTAGAGCATGCTTAATGACAAGTAAACTGCAAAGTTATTGACATTGTTGGCAGATAATTAAATTTTTGGCCCAGGTGAAGAAAAGTTTAGTTACATTTTTACGTAAAAGTTTTTAACCTCTTCTCGAATTTCACCATACATGTATGACAGTTTTCTGGTTCATGGTGCTGAACCCTCTCCATATTCTGCCAGCGCTATCTGTGTTAAACAGTTAGCACTTGCTTCTTCTAATAGTAGTAATTGGAATAAATTTTGATCGTTGCTGTGTAACCACTTACATCAATCAATACAGAGATTTTAAGTATTGTCAGCGAGTGTGGGGGACTGTAATCAAATTCCAGCGCACATCAGTTTCGGAGTGAAAGCATGGACTTCATAAGAGATTGCCTTTTCCTCTATTTACTGGGATACAGAAATTTAGCAGTATGCAGTGAAAGCAATCAAATGCTTACAGGTTAAAGTCCCTTGTAGGGGCTAGAAATATGTGAAAAATAATTGTGAAAGGCTTTTAATAATATATTAAAAAATAAAAATAAATAAATTTTAATCACCTCTTTTTTTTTTCCAAAACCAAAATAAATTAAAATAAAGACATTTAGTATCACTGGATTTGTAAAAGTCTGACTTATGAAAGCATAAAAATAACTCATATGGCCAATGCTGTAAAGGAAAAAAATAAAAAGTATTGAAAACATTTAGGGAATTTCAACTCACATCTAAGAAGTGAATGAAACTCAGGACACAGGACTGGCGTATAGCAAATGTGGTGCCAATATTCAAAAAGGGGACAAAAACTGAACTCGGAAATTATAGGCCAGTAAGCTTAACCTCTACTGTGGGTAAAATCCTGGAGGGCATTCTAAGGGATGCTATACTGGAGTATCTGAAGAGGAATAACCTCATGACCCAGTATCAGCACGGGTTTACTAGGGACCGTTTAATGTCAGACTAATTTGATCAGCTTCTATGAAGAGGTAAGTTCCGGACTGGACCAAGGGAACCCAGTAGATGTAGTGTATATGGACTTTTCAAAAGCTTTTGATACGGTGCCACACAAAAGGTTGATACATAAAATGAGAATAATGGGGATAGGGGAAAATATGTGTAAGTGGATTGAGAGCTGGCTCAGCGATAGGAAACAAAGGGTGGTTATTAATGGAGCACACTCGGACTGGGTCGCAGTTAGCAGTGGGTTACCACAGGGGTCAGTATTGGGCCCTCTTCTTTTTAACATATTTATTAATGACCTTGTATTGGGCATTCAGAGTAGAATTTCAATATTTGCAGATGACACTAAACTCTGCAGGGTAATCAATACAGAGGAGGACAATTTTATATTACAGGATGATTTATGTAAACTAGAAGCTTGGGCTGATAAATGGCAAATGAGCTTTAATGGGGATAAATGTAATGCACTTGGGTAGAAGTAATAAGATATATAACTATGTGCTTAATTCTAAAACTCTGGGCAAAACCGTCAATGAAAAAGCACCTGGGTGTATGGGTGGATGACAAACTCCTATTCAGTGGCCAGTGTCAGGCAGCTGCTACAAAGGCAAATAAAATAATGGGATGCATTAAAAGAGACATAGATGCTCATGAGGAGAACATAATTTTACCTCTATACAAGTCACTAGTTCGACCACACTTAGAATACTGTGCACAGTTCTGGTCTCCGGTGTATAAGAAAGACGTAGCTGAACTAGAGCGGGTGCAGAGAAGAGCGACCAAGGTTATTAGAGGACTGGGGGGTCTGCAATACCAAGATAGGTTATTACACTTGTGGCTATTTAGTTTGGAAAAACGAAGGCTAAGGGGTGATCTTATGTTAATGTATAAATATATGAGGGGACAGTACAAAGACCTTTCTGATGATCTTTTTAATCATAGACCGGTGACAGGGACAAGGGGGCATCCTCTACGTCTGGAGGAAAAAAGGTTTAAGCATAATAACAGACGCAGATTCTTTACTGTAAGAGCAGTGAGACTATGGAACTCTCTGCCGTATGATGTTGTAATGAGTGATTCATTAATTAAATTTAAGAGGGGACTGGATACCTTTCTGGAAAAGTATAATGTTACAGGGTATATATATTAGATTCCTTGATAAGGCGTTGATCCAGGGAACTAGTCTGATTGCCGTATGTGGGGTCGGGAAGGAATTTTTTTCCCCATGGTGGAGCTTACTCTTACCACATGGGTTTTTTTTGCCTTCCCCTGGATCAACATGTTAGGGGATGTTAGGCTATGGGTTGAACTAGATGGACTTAAAGTCTTCCTTCAACCTTAATAACTATGTAACTGTTGTGAATTTGCTTTTTGGCTCCCTCTAGTGGTTACTAGTGATTTGACTCTGGATATGTCAGTCATCCCTTGTATGCTCACCTGGGCCGTTAGTTCAGGGGTGTTGCTATATAAGCTCCCTGGACCTTCAGTTCTATGCCTGGCAACGTTGTAATCAGAGCTAATCTGTTGTGCTCTTGTCTACTGATCCTGGTTCCTGCTAGATTAAGCTAAGTCTGCTTCCTTGCTTTTTGTTATTTGTTTTTGTTTGCATTTTTGTCCAGCTTGTACTTTATCTGTATCCTGTCCTTGCTGGAAGCTCTAGGGAGCTGGTGTTCTCCCCCCGGGCCGTTAGACGGTTCGGGGGTTCTTGAATTTCCAGAGTGGATGTTTGATAGGGTTTTTGTTGACCATATAAGTTATCTTACTACATTCTGCTATTAGTAAGTGGGCCTCTCTTTGCTAAACCTAGTTCATTTCTATGTTTGTCATTTCCTCTTACCTCACCGTTATTATTTGTGGGGGGCTTGTATCCTACTTTTGGGGTCCTTTCTCTGGAGGCAAGAGAGGTCTTTGTTTTCCTCTTCTAGGGGTAGTTAGATCTCCGGCTGGCGCGAGACATCTAGCGACCAACATAGGCATGTTCCCCGGCTACTTCTAGTGTTGGCGTTAGGAGTAGATATATGGTCATCCCAGTTACCACTGCCCTATGAGCTGGATTTTTGTACTTCGCAGACTTACTTATTCCTCTGAGACCCTCGCCATTGGGGTCATAACAGTTTGCCAGGCCGGTATTAAATGTTAAATGCATTGCAGAAGCGGGATTATAAGAAAGAAAATTCTGAGTTTTTTTTTCTTTTTCTCATTTTTTTTTTCTTTTCCCCTTTACCTCTGAGTGGCTTAAGCTTGCTGCAGACATGAATGTCCAGACCTTGATTACAAGTGTGGACCAGCTTGCTGCTCATGTGCAGGGCATACAAGATTATGTTACCAGGAATCCTATGTCAGAACCTAAGATACCGATTCCTGAATTGTTTTCCGGAGACCGATTTAAGTTTAGAAATTTCAGGAATAATTGTAAATTGTTTTTGTCCCTGAGACCCTGTTCATCTGGAGACTCCGCTCAGCAAGTGAAAATTGTTATTTCTTTTTTACAGGGCGACCCTCAGGATTGGGCCTTCTCGCTGGCGCCAGGAGATCCGGCATTGGCGGATATTGATGCGTTTTTTCTGGCGCTCGGTTTACTTTATGAGGAACCCAATCTTGAGATTCAGGCAGAAAAAGCCTTGCTGGCTATGTCTCAGGGCCAGGACGAGGCTGAAGTGTATTGCCAAAAATTTCGGAAATGGTCCGTGCTGACTCAGTGGAACGAGTGTGCACTGGCCACTAATTTTAGAAATGGCCTTTCTGAAGCCATTAAGAATGTGATGGTGGGTTTCCCTATTCCCACGGGTCTAAATGATTCCATGGCCCTGGCTATTCAAATTGACCGGCGTTTGCGGGAGCGCAAAAACGCAAATTCTCCTATGGTGTTGTCTGAACAGGCACCTGATTTAATGCAATGTGATAGAATCCTGACTAGAAATGAGCGGAAAATTCATAGACGCCAGAATGGCTTGTGTTACTACTGTGGTGATTCTACACATGTTATCTCAGCATGCTCTAAACGTCTAACTAAGGTTGTTAGTCCTGTCACCGTTGGTAATTTTCAACCTAAATTTATTCTATCTGTAACTTTGATTTGTTCACTGTCGTCTTATCCTGTCATGGCGTTTGTAGATTCAGGTGCTGCCCTGAGTCTTATGGATCTAGCATTTGCCAAGCGCTGTGGTTTTGTTCTTGAGCCATTAGAAAATCCTATCCCTCTTAGGGGTATTGATGCTACGCCGTTGGCAGAAAATAAACCGCAGTTCTGGACACAGGTTACCATGTGTATGACTCCTGAACATCGGGAGGTTATACGTTTTCTTGTTTTGCATAAAATGCATGATTTGGTTGTTTTGGGGTTGCCATGGTTACAGACCCATAATCCAGTCTTGGATTGGAAGGCCATGTCAGTGTCAAGTTGGGGATGCCGTGGAAACCATGGGGATTCCCTGCCTGTGTCTATTGCTTCTTCTACGCCTTCGGAAGTTCCGGAGTATTTGTCTGATTATCAGGATGTCTTCAGCGAGTCCAGGTCCAGTGCACTGCCTCCTCATAGGGAGTGTGACTGCGCAATAGAGTTGATTCCAGGCAGTAAGTTTCCTAAGGGAAGATTATTTAACCTATCGGTACCTGAACATACCGCTATGCGTTCATATATTAGAGAGTCTCTGGAGAAGGGGCATATCCGTCCTTCTTCTTCCCCTCTTGGTGCGGGATTCTTTTTTGTGGCCAAAAAGGACGGATCTTTGAGGCCTTGTATTGACTATCGGCTCTTGAATAAGATCACTGTCAAATTTCAGTATCCTTTGCCGCTGTTGTCAGACTTGTTTGCCCGGATTAAAGGTGCCAAGTGGTTCACCAAGATAGATCTTCGTGGTGCGTACAACCTTGTGCGCATTAAGCAAGGAGATGAATGGAAAACCGCATTCAATACGCCCGAAGGTCATTTTGAGCACTTGGTGATGCCTTTTGGGCTCTCTAATGCGCCTTCAGTTTTTCAGTCCTTTATGCATGACATTTTCCGGAAGTATCTGGATAAATTTTTGATCGTTTATCTGGACGATATTCTGGTTTTTTCTGATGATTGGGACTCGCATGTAGAACAGGTCAGGATGGTTTTCAAGATTTTGCGTGAAAATTCTTTGTTTGTTAAAGGCTCAAAGTGTCTCTTTGGTGTACAGAAGGTTCCCTTTTTAGGGTTCATTTTTTCCCCTTCTGCTGTGGAGATGGACCCAGTCAAGGTCCGAGCTATTCATGATTGGACTCAACCCTCGTCAGTTAAGAGTCTTCAGAAGTTCTTGGGTTTTGCTAACTTTTACCGTCGTTTTATCGCTAATTTTTCTAGCGTTGTTAAACCTCTGACGGATATGACCAAGAAAGGCTCTAATGTGGCTAATTGGGCTCCTGCTGCCGTGGAGGCTTTCCAGGAGTTGAAACGCCGGTTTACTTCGGCGCCTGTTTTGTGCCAGCCTGATGTCTCACTTCCCTTTCAGGTTGAGGTGGATGCTTCGGAGATTGGGGCAGGGGCCGTTTTGTCTCAGAGAGGTCCTGGTTGCTCTACTATGAGACCTTGTGCCTTTTTCTCTAGGAAGTTTTCGCCTGCAGAGCGAAATTATGATGTGGGCAATCGGGAGTTGTTGGCCATGAAGTGGGCATTTGAGGAGTGGCGTCATTGGCTCGAGGGTGCTAAGCATCGTGTGGTGGTTTTGACTGATCACAAAAATCTGATGTATCTCGAGTCTGCTAAACGCCTGAATCCTAGACAGGCCCGCTGGTCATTGTTTTTCTCCCGTTTTGACTTTGTGGTCTCGTATTTACCAGGTTCAAAGAATGTGAAGGCCGATGCTCTGTCTAGGAGCTTTGTGCCTGATGCTCCTGGAATCGCTGAACCTGTGGGTATTCTTAAGGAAGGAGTTATCTTGTCAGCTATTTCTCCTGATCTGCGACGTGTGTTGCAGAGATTTCAGGCTGGTAGGCCTGACTCTTGTCCACCTGACAGATTGTTTGTGCCTGCTAGGTGGACCAGCAGAGTCATTTCCGAGGTTCATTCCTCGGTGTTGGCAGGGCACCCGGGAATTTTTGGCACCAGGGATCTGGTGGCCAGGTCCTTTTGGTGGCCTTCCTTGTCAAGGGATGTGCGGTCTTTTGTGCAGTCCTGTGGGACTTGTGCTCGAGCTAAGCCTTGCTGTTCTCGTGCCAGCGGGTTGCTCTTGCCCTTGCCTGTCCCGAAGAGACCTTGGACACACATCTCTATGGATTTCATTTCTGATCTTCCGGTGTCTCAGGGCATGTCTGTCATCTGGGTGATATGTGATCGTTTCTCCAAGATGGTCCATTTGGTTCCTTTGCCTAAGCTGCCTTCCTCTTCCGATCTGGTTCCTGTGTTCTTCCAGAACGTGGTCCGTTTACACGGCATTCCTGAGAATATTGTGTCGGACAGAGGATCCCAGTTTGTTTCCAGGTTCTGGCGATCCTTTTGTGGTAGGATGGGCATTGAATTGTCGTTTTCGTCCGCTTTTCATCCACAGACTAATGGACAAACGGAGCGAACTAATCAGACTCTGGAGGCTTATTTGAGGTGTTTTGTCTCTTCTGATCAGGATGATTGGGTGACCTTCTTGCCGTTGGCTGAATTTGCCCTTAATAATCGGGCTAGTTCCGCCACCTTGGTTTCGCCATTTTTCTGCAACTCTGGTTTCCATCCTCGTTTTTCCTCGGGACATGTGGAGCCTTCTGACTGTCCTGGGGTGGATTCTGTGGTGGATAGGTTGCAGCAGATCTGGAATCATGTGGTGGACAACTTGAAGTTGTCACAGGAGAAGGCTCAGCGTTTTGCCAACCGCCGCCGCGGTGTGGGTCCCCGACTTCGTGTTGGGGATTTGGTATGGCTGTCTTCTCGATTTGTTCCTATGAAGGTCTCTGTTATGACCCCAGTGGACAGGGTCTCAGAGGAACGTGTAAGTCTGCAAGATACAAAAATCCAGCTCATAGGGCTGTGGTAACTGGGTTGACCAAATAGCTACTCCTAACACCAACACTAGAAGTAGCCGGGGATCATGCCTACGGTGATCGCTAGATGACTCGCGCCAGCCGGAGAATCTAACTACCCCTAGGAGAAGAAAACAAAGACCTCTCTTGCCTCCAGAGAAAGGGACCCCAAAGCAAGATACAAGCCCCCCACAAATAATAAACGGTGAGGTAAGAGGAAATGACAAACACAGAAATGAACTAGGTTCAGCAAAGAGAGGCCAGCTTACTAATAGCAGAATATAGCAAGATAACTTATCTGGTCAACAAAAACCCTATAAAAATCCACGCTGGAGATTCAAGAACCCCCGAACCGTCTAACGGTCCGGGGGGAGAACACCAGCCCCCTAGAGCTTCCAGCAAAGGTCAGGATACAGATAGGAACAAGCTGGACAAAAATACCAAACAAAACAAAAGCAAAAAGCAAAGAAGCAGACTTAGCTTGAAAAACAGGAACCAGGATCAGAGGACAAGAGCACAACAGATTAGCTCTGATTTCAACGATGCCAGGCATTGAACTGAAGGTCCAGGGAGCTTATATAGCAACGCCCCTGAACTAACGGCCCAGGTGAGGATATAGAAAAAGACAGACGCTCCAGAGTCAAATCACTAATGACCACTAGAGGGAGCAAAAAGCAAAATCACAACAGTACCCCCCCCTTAGTGAGGGGTCACCGAACCCTCACCACGACCACCAGGGTGATCAGGATGAGCGGCGTGAAAGGCACGAACTAAATCGGCCGCATGAACATCAGAGGCGACCACCCAGGAATTATCTTCCTGACCATAGCCCTTCCACTTGACCAGGTACTGAAGCCTCCGCCTGGAGAGACGAGAATCCAAGATCTTCTCCACCACGTACTCCAACTCGCCCTCAACCAACACCGGAGCAGGAGGCTCAGCAGAAGGAACCACAGGCACAACGTACCGCCGCAACAAGGACCTATGAAACACGTTGTGGATAGCAAACGACACAGGAAGATCCAGGCGAAAGGATACAGGATTAAGAATTTCCAATATCTTGTAAGGACCAATAAAACGAGGTTTAAATTTGGGAGAGGAAACCTTCATAGGAACAAAGCGGGAAGAAAGCCACACCAAATCCCCAACACGTAGTCGGGGACCCACACCGCGGCGGCGGTTGGCAAAACGCTGAGCCCTCTCCTGTGACAACTTCAAGTTGTCCACCACAAGATTCCAGATCCGCTGCAACCTATCCACCACAGAATCCACCCCAGGGCAGTCAGAAGGTTCCACATGACCCGAAGAAAAACGAGGGTGGAAACCAGAGTTGCAGAAAAACGGCGAAACCAAGGTGGCGGAACTAGCCCGATTATTAAGGGCAAACTCAGCTAACGGCAAGACGGTCACCCAATCGTCCTGATCAGCAGAGACAAAACACCTCAAATAAGCCTCCAAAGTCTGATTAGTTCGCTCCGTCTGTCCATTAGTCTGAGGATGGAAAGCAGACGAAAACGACAAGTCAATGCCCATCGTACTACAAAAGGATCGCCAGAATCTGGAAACGAACTGGGATCCTCTGTCTGACACAATATTCTCAGGGATGCCGTGCAAACGAACCACGTTCTGGAAAAACACAGGAACTAGATCGGAAGAGGAAGGCAGCTTAGGCAAAGGAACCAAATGGACCATCTTGGAGAAGCGATCACATATCACCCAGATAACAGACATGCCCTGAGACACCGGAAGATCAGAAATGAAATCCATGGAGATATGTGTCCAAGGTCTCTTAGGGACAGGCAAGGGCAAGAGCAACCCGCTGGCACGAGAACAGCAAGGCTTAGCTCGAGCACAAGTCCCACAGGACTGTACAAATGACCGCACATCCCTAGACAAGGAAGGCCACCAAAAGGATCTGGCCACCAGATCTCTGGTGCCAAAAATTCCTGGGTGACCTGCCAACACCGAGGAATGAACCTCGGAAATGACTCTGCTGGTCCACTTATCAGGCACAAACAGTCTGTCAGGTGGACAAGAATCAGGCCTATCAGCCTGAAATCTCTGCAACACACGTCGCAGATCTGGAGAAATAGCTGACAAGATAATACCATCCTTAAGAATACCAACAGGTTCAGCGACTCCAGGAGCATCAGGCACAAAGCTCCTGGAAAGAGCATCGGCCTTCACATTCTTTGAACCTGGTAAATACGAGACAACAAAGTCAAAACGGGAGAAAAACAATGACCAGCGGGCCTGTCTAGGATTCAGGCGTTTAGCAGACTCGAGATACATCAGATTTTTGTGATCAGTCAAGACCACCACACGATGCTTAGCACCCTCGAGCCAATGACGCCACTCCTCAAATGCCCATTTCATGGCCAACAACTCCCGATTGCCCACATCATAATTTCGCTCCGCAGGCGAAAACTTCGTAGAGAAAAATGCGCAAGGTCTCATAACAGAGCAACCAGGGCCTCTCTGCGACAAAACGGCCCCTGCTCCAATCTCTGAAGCATCCACCTCAACTTGAAAGGGAAGCGAGACATCAGGCTGGCACAAAACAGGCGCCGAAGTAAACCGACGTTTCAACTCCTGGAAAGCCTCCACGGCAGCAGGAGCCCAATTAACCACATCGGAGCCCTTCTTGGTCATATCCGTCAAAGGTTTCACAATGCTAGAAAAGTTAGCGATAAAACGACGGTAGAAGTTAGCGAAACCCAAGAACTTCTGAAGACTCTTAACTGACGAGGGCTGAGTCCAATCAAGAATAGCTCGGACCTTGACTGGGTCCATCTCCACAGCAGAAGGGGAAAAAATGAACCCCAAAAAGGGAACCTTCTGTACACCAAAAAGACACTTTGAGCCCTTGACAAACAAAGAATTTTCACGCAAAATTTTAAAGACCATCCTGACCTGCTCCACATGCGAGTCCCAATTATCAGAAAAAAACAGAATATCATCCAGATAAACGATCAGAAATTTATCCAGATAGTTCCGGAAAATGTCATGCATAAAGGACTAAAAAACTGAAGGGGCATTAGAGAGCCCAAAAGGCATCACCAAGTACTCAAAATGACCTTCGGGCGTATTGAATGCGGTTTTCCATTCATCCCCTTGCTTAATGCGCACAAGGTTGTACGCACCACGAAGGTCTATCTTGGTAAACCACTTGGCACCTTTAATCCGGGCAAACAAGTCAGACAACAGCGGCAAAGGATACTGAAATTTGACAGTGATCTTATTCAAGAGCCGATAGTCAATACAAGGCCTCAAAGATCCGTCCTTTTTGGCCACAAAAAAGAATCCCGCACCAAGAGGGGAAGAAGGACGGATATGCCCCTTCTCCAGAGACTCTCTAATATATGAACGCATAGCGGTATGTTCAGGTACCGATAGGTTAAATAATCTTCCCTTAGGAAACTTACTGCCTGGAATCAACTCTATTGCGCAGTCACACTCCCTATGAGGAGGCAGTGCACTGGACCTGGACTCGCTGAAGACATCCTGATAATCAGACAAGTACTCCGGAACTTCCGAAGGCGTAGAAGAAGCAATAGACACAGGCAGGGAATCCTCATGAATACCACGACTGCCCCAACTAGACACTGACATAGCCTTCCAGTCAAGGACTGGATTATGGGTCTGCAACCATGGCAGCCCCAAAACAACCAAATCATGCATTTTATGTAGAACGAGAAAACGTATCACCTCGCGGTGTTCAGGAGTCATGCACATGGTAACCTGTGTCCAATACTGCGGCTTATTTTCTGCCAATGGCGTAGCATCAATACCCCTAAGAGGGATAGGATTTTCTAATGGTTCAAGAATAAAACCACAGCGCTTAGCAAATGAGAGATCCATAAGACTCAGGGCAGCACCTGAATCTACAAACGCCATGACAGGATAAGATGACAGTGAGCAAATCAAAGTTACAGACAGAATAAACTTAGGATACAAATTACCAACGGTGACAGGACTAACAACCTTAGATATACGTTTAGAGCATGCTGAGATAACATGTGTAGAATCACCACAGTAGTAGCACAAGCCATTCCGGCGTCTATGAATTTTCCTCTCATTTCTAGTCAGGATTCTATCACATTGCATCACATCAGGTGTCTGTTCAGACAACAACATGAGGGAATTTGCGGTTTTTCTATCACATTGCATCACATCAGGTGTCTGTTCAGACAACAACATGAGGGAATTTGCGGTTTTGCGCTCCCGCAACCGCCGGTCAATTTGAATAGCCAAGGACATGGTATCATTCAGACCTGTGGGAATGGGAAAACCCACCATAACATTCTTAATGGCCTCAGAAAGGCCATTTCTAAAATTAGCAGCCAGTGCACACTCGTTCCAATGTGTCAGCACGGACCATTTCCGAAATTTTTGGCAATACACCTCAGCCTCGTCCTGGCCCTGAGACATAGCCAGCAAGGCTTTCTCTGCCTGAATCTCAAGATTGGGTTCCTCATAAAGTAAACCGAGCGCCAGAAAAAACGCATCAATATCAGCCAATGCCGGATCTCCTGGCGCCAACGAAAAAGCCCAATCCTGAGGGTCACCCCGTAAGAATGAAATAACAATTTTTACTTGTTGAGCAGAGTCTCCAGACGAACAAGGTTTCAGGGACAAAAATAATTTACAATTATTCCTGAAATTCCTAAACTTAAATCGGTCTCCTGAAAACAGTTCAGGAATCGGAATCTTGGGTTCAGACCTAGGATTTCTGGTAACATAATCTTGTATACCCTGCACACGAGCGGCAAGCTGGTCCACACTTGTAATCAAGGTCTGGACATTCATGTCTGCAGCAAGCTTAAGCCACTCTGAGGTAAAGGGGAAAAGAAAAAAAAAATGAGAGAGGGGAAAAAAAAAACTCAAAATTTTCTTTCTTATAATCCCACTTCTGCAATGCATTAAACATTTAATACTGGCCTGGCATACTGTTATGACCCCAGTGGACAGGGTCTCAGAGGAACGTGTAAGTCTGCAAGATACAAAAATCCAGCTAATAGGGCTGTGGTAACTGGGTTGACCAAATAGCTACTCCTAACGCCAACACTAGAAGTAGCCGGGGATCATGCCTACGGTGATCGCTAGATGACTCGCGCCAGCCGGAGAATCTAACTACCCCTAGGAGAAGAAAACAAAGACCTCTCTTGCCTCCAGAGAAAGGGACCCCAAAGCAAGATACAAGCCCCCCACAAATAATAACGGTGAGGTAAGAGGAAATGACAAACACAGAAATGAACTAGGTTCAGCAAAGAGAGGCCAGCTTACTAATAGCAGAATATAGCAAGATAACTTATCTGGTCAACAAAAACCCTATAAAAATCCACGCTGGAGATTCAAGAACCCCCGAACCGTCTAACGGTCCGGGGGGAGAACACCAGCCCCCTAGAGCTTCCAGCAAAGGTCAGGATACAGATAGGAACAAGCTGGACAAAAATACCAAACAAAACAAAAGCAAAAAGCAAAGAAGCAGACTTAGCTTGAAAAACAGGAACCAGGATCAGAGGACAAGAGCACAACAGATTAGCTCTGATTTCAACGATGCCAGGCATTGAACTGAAGGTCCAGGGAGCTTATATAGCAACGCCCCTGAACTAACGGCCCAGGTGAGGATATAGAAAAAGACAGACGCTCCAGAGTCAAATCACTAATGACCACTAGAGGGAGCAAAAAGCAAAATCACAACAGGTCTCCTCTCCCAAGTTTAAGCCTCGCTTCATTGGTCCTTACAAGATATTGGAAATCCTTAATCCTGTGTCCTTTCGCCTGGATCTTCCGGTGTCGTTTGCCATTCACAACGTATTTCATAGGTCCTTGTTGCGGCGGTACGTTGTGCCTGTGGTTCCTTCTGCTGAGCCTCCTGCTCCGGTGTTGTTTGAGGGCGAGTTGGAGTACGTGGTGGAGAAGATCTTAGATTCTTGTCTCTCCAGGCGGAGGCTTCAGTACCTGGTCAAGTGGAAGGGCTATGGTCAGGAGGATAATTCCTGGGTGGTCGCCTCTGATGTGCATGCGGCCGATTTGGTTCGTGCCTTTCACGCCGCTCATCCTGATCGCCCTGGTGGTCTTGGTGAGGGTTCGGTGACCCCTCACTAAGGGGGGGTACTGTTGTGAATTTGCTTTTTGGCTCCCTCTAGTGGTTACTAGTGATTTGACTCTGGATATGTCAGTCATCCCTTGTATGCTCACCTGGGCCGTTAGTTCAGGGGTGTTGCTATATAAGCTCCCTGGGCCTTCAGTTCTATGCCTGGCAACGTTGTAATCAGAGCTAATCTGTTGTGCTCTTGTCTACTGATCCTGGTTTCTGCTAGATTAAGCTAAGTCTGCTTCCTTGCTTTTTGTTATTTGTTTTTGTTTGCATTTTTGTCCAGCTTGTACTTTATCTGTATCCTGTCCTTGCTGGAAGCTCTAGGGAGCTGGTGTTCTCCCCCCGGGCCGTTAGACGGTTCGGGGGTTCTTGAATTTCCAGAGTGGATGTTTGATAGGGTTTTTGTTGACCATATAAGTTATCTTACTACATTCTGCTATTAGTAAGTGGGCCTCTCTTTGCTAAACCTAGTTCATTTCTATGTTTGTCATTTCCTCTTACCTCACCGTTATTATTTGTGGGGGGCTTGTATCCTACTTTTGGGGTCCTTTCTCTGGAGGCAAGAGAGGTCTTTGTTTTCCTCTTCTAGGGGTAGTTAGATCTCCGGCTGGCGCGAGACATCTAGCGACCAACGTAGGCATGTTCCCCGGCTACTTCTAGTGTTGGCGTTAGGAGTAGATATATGGTCATCCCAGTTACCACTGCCCTATGAGCTGGATTTTTGTACATCGCAGACTTACTTATTCCTCTGAGACCCTCGCCATTGGGGTCATAACATGTAACTATGAAAATCAACTAAGGAAAATGAAAAATAAAATAATTTTTCGCAATGCAATACCGAAATCTGATTATGCCTTTAACTTTGTAGTCTCGGTCCTAGAACCATCAAATATCAGAAGCGCCTTCAAAAACTTTAATAGCTATTCACATCATATCAACTTTTCAAAGCTGTTCCCCCATAGTTCCAGAGAACAGGGCTCTGAAATCATGTGCAGGTACGAAGCAGGGGTTGTGCATACGGGCCACGCATGCCAAATCTTTATTCTTTATGGGACTGCCAGGCTCAGGCAGTCACACAGATACTTATCTATTATAATAGATGGGGTAGTGGAGAACATACACAGCCACTGCTGAATTCCAACGGGGCATCTCAGAGCCTTGTTTACTGGATTTTTGCATATCCCTATGTTCAGACCCTCCCCGATTAACAAGTTACCACCAATCTTATAAATAGGTGCTAGTTTGTAATGTTGGGGAGATCTCTTTAACTTTGTACTAATAAAAAAAACTCATGAGCTTAAAGGCATTGTAGTAGCATTAGAGGAAGCAGAAATCGCAGTTGTCCCAAGCATCTAAATTTTAAAAAGTCTCATGGTCGCATAGTATTATAAATGTAATATAGCAGGTTTATAATCTACAGAATAGGACTGTTATGCCTCTGCCTCAGCTCCGCAGTGCTTCATCACCTTCCTCTGTGGCAGCTGCTCTATGCTGTGCTCCATGCATGGCATACTCCCATGGCGTCATCTGTCTAATCCTATGTAAGGCTCATCAAGACACACACATATTTCTTGGTAGTAAGACTCTTGGTTCTGTTTGCTTTACTGTGCATCACTACCAGTTTCTGGCCTGCTTCGGTCTGCATTATCTTGAACTTTCCAGTGCCCTGACTGACTGGGGCCTCCAGTGCTTCAAGTCCTTGCTTCATGCATGCTTTCCTGTGTACTGATGGCCTGCGGCCTCCAGTGATCCCAGCTCCTGCTGCCCACTTGCCTTCATGCTGCTGCATCAACTCTCAGAATCCATGTGCCCACCAGGACCTGGGTTTAGAGGATTCACCTCACAAGGTGAGGCCTTAACACGGATGTAATAGTTGGCAGAGCCAGTTAATGAAGGAAAAATTTCATGGCGGACAAGAAGAAAGTGGTGCAGTGTAAAAGATGATCTCCTGTATGTATAGTGTTTAGTATGAGAGTCAGAGAGAAGCCAGCAGAATCAAGACATAAAGGAGCTGAGTGACAAGAGGACAGAGAGCAAGAGCTGAACCAGTGGAAACGCAGTGTCAATTCCAAGTCCACTCACAATGCACCCAAAAAAGTCAGGAGCACCCCCAAGTTAACAAAACCTCTCTTATTGCCTCCAAGAGTAAAATACAGATCAATTGATAAGCATGAGGGGCAACAGAGTTAATACTAGACAAGTCACCCTATAGAGGCCATACGATTTTCAACACACATCTGGTAGTGACATCAAGATCAGTTTTTGTGTTTTGGATCAGATTGTTGTTATTGCTTGGTTGGTAAATCATATATCAGTTTTTAGCATCAGTGTTCTTTTATTGTGAAAAAAATAAGTATCGGTATATACAATTCAAAGATTTTCCATCCCATTACAATGCTAAACACAAACAGCATGGATTCTAAATGGATGGTGTCTTGGTTGCCACTTTGACTTTTTGCATTTCTTTCAATGGCTTATCAAAAAATCACGGACAGACAAAATTTATTACGGACACTGTGGAAAACCATAATAAATCATTATGATTATTTGTGATCCATGTCTACAGAGCATAATTCTGTATGAAGACATACATTGAACTATAAAAAGATGATAATTACGGCCAAAATAATTTGTAGAATCTTTATCAGCTTAAAAAAATCGCAGACATCTTACAATTTTTTACAGATGGGACCAATGAGGAGTTTAGGACCTGCGATGACGTCGCAGCCTGTGATTGATCGCGTGAGTGGTCACATGAGCGGCACGCGACCAATCACAAGCCGCGACGTCATCGAAGGTCTTAAACTGCTCATTCTTAGGAACGGAGGCTGCTGGTTACAATCGGTAAGGTCCAGGGGCCCCCGGACGGGTGAGTATATCCATATTTTTTTATTTTAATTCTTTATTTTTTACATGAATATGGATCCCAGGGCCTGAAGGAGAGTCTCCTCTCCTCCAGACCCTGGGAACAATACACTGGGAACTTCCGATTCCGATTTCCGATACCACAAAAGTATCGGAACTCGGTATCGGAATTCCGATACCGCAAGTATCGGCCGATACCCATTACTTGCGGTATCGGAATGCTCAACACTAGTAAAGAGCAAACTTGCTCAGAAATACCCGAATATAACTTGAGTATCTGGCTGCTCAGATGTGCTTGTAGAGCACCCACTAGGACCGTGGGGTACTCGGGCTGATTGTTCTTAAGGAAGTTGTCACAGCAGCAGTGACCTGGTCTGTGGCCCTGGGCGTCCAATAAAATTAGTGAAATGAAGGGGAAATAAAGTCTATATGGAGTTAGTTCATGATGCCACCCATGGTGCCCTGCAATAGGGAAATGGCCGACGCTGCGGTTCAGGTCCACTGGGACAAATGGTGACGCAGCAGAGATGTTTCAGCTCTCCATGGGTAGAGCTAGGCCCCAGGGCAGTTAAAGAGTTCAAGGTAATGATGGTGAATGTTGTGATGAAGGGCAGGTGATGCAATAATAATTCAGAGGACACAGCAGGGTGCAGTTTTCACACTTTACTCACAGTTCTTATATGCAGTCCCCAGCCAGGTGCTGTATCCTCTGGGTCTGTTGTCCAGCCAGCTCTCAGGTAATTTGGGGACCACTTTGCCAGAACCCCCTTCTTATGTGCCTTTCCTGGCCATCTCACTGCGCTGGCTCCTGTCTCTCCTGCCCTTCGCCTTCACACACAGTGTCTCAAGCCAGCAGCCTCGGCTCCTGTCGGGCGATGTCCTCCTGGTCCTCTTGATCCTATGTGGCTGCCTTTTCAGCGTGTGTGTGTTAGGTTGTGGCTGTGGCACATACAGATACCTCAGCCTCCAACTGGATAGCTGAGCCTTGTACTTCTCCACTTGTCTGTGGGCCGATTCCCCCACTGCGACCTGGTCCCTCCACCCAACTACAGTCGAGTGGATTCCTCACTACCTGTGCCCCTAGGACCCCTTCTCTCTCTTCTTTCTGTCAGGAGCTTCTCTCTATCTTACTTGACCTCTCTCTGTCCTCTGGTGCTGGGACGAGCTCCTCAGTGCTCAAATCCCCAGCTCCAACTCCCTCTGGCTCTCTCTGTTCACTATTCTTGTCACTGACTCCTCCCCTCTCTACTTCCTCCACCCACACCCTCTACCTAGTTCCCTCCAGGCCTATAGAGGTCTAGTGTTAAATGCTAATGTGTGAGTCCTGGGTAGTGTCCCTTCCTTACCTGAGAGCAGAGTACCACACCTCTGGCTGAGGTACAGTACTTCTGTGGTGACTGGACCCTCAGGGGTGCCACACTTGGCACTCAACAATCATTGTGTGGTGCTTGGATGTAATGCTTTTGAGTTGGAGACGCCACGGCATGATGTGGGGTTCTGATTCTTACTATGGTGACCCGATGCTGTCATGACGACATCCGGGTCACCATGGCTAGGAAACATGCTGATCATGCGCAATACATGATCAGCAAGCTTCTCTGTCAGTGCAGAGCTGACAGTTTCTACATCATGGGGATGCTTCATCCCTATACCATAGAAGCGATCAGTCTGCGAAAAATGATAGCCTCATAGTGTGACTAAGTAAAAAAGTAAAAAAAAGTAAAACATAATTTTAAAATATTTGCAAAAATATAAAAAAAATCAAAAATAATAATTAAAAAAATCAAAAGATATTGTATCTATAAACATTTGAATTAAAAAATATATAAACAATAAAACTACATTTATTTGGTATTGACGTGTCCGCAATGATGTGACCTATAAAACTGTCCCACTAGGTAAGCCCTTTAATAAACACCATAAAAAAATAAAAAACAATACAAGAAAAATACTTTATCATCATAACGCCGAACAAAAAGTGGAATAAAACAGGATCAAAAAGACGGATGTACAGTAAATAATCATGATACCACTGAAAATGTAATCTTGTCCTGCAAGAAACAAGCTGCCATACAGCTCTATCAGCGAACAAATAAAAAAGTTATAGCTCTCAGAATAAAGCGATGCAAAAATAATTATTTTGTCTATAAAATAGTTTATTGTGTAATAGTGAGGTATCGCTGTAATCGTACTGACCTGAAGAATAAAACTGCCTTATCAATTTTACCACAGACACAGAACAGCATAAACCTCACCCCCCCAGAAAAGAAAATCCTGAATTGCTGGTTTTTGTTCATTCTGCCTCCCAAAAATCAAAATAGAAAGTGATCACAAAATGTCATATGCACAAAAATGGTACCAATAAAAATGTTAACTCATCCCACAAAAAACAAGCCATTACATGACTCTGTGAGCCAAAATATGGAAAAATTATAACTCTCAAAATTTGATAATGCAATATTTTTTGCAATAAAAAGCATCTTTTAGTGTGTGACAGTAGCCAAACATAAAAACCCTATATAAATCTGGTATCATTGTAATCGCACCGACCCAAAGAATAAAGTCACTTAATCACTTATACTGCACGAGGAACGGCATAAAAAATAAATAAAATCAATTCTTCACCTGCTGTTAATTTTTTCATTCTGCCGCCCAAAGAACGCAGTAAGGCTCGGCGCACATTTATCCTGCCCTCTGTGCTAAGCACTTGCATCGGGGTTTCTATGTAAACCTCTGAAATAGGTGATTCAGACAGAACCTCTGGTGGAAGATTCCCTATAATGAGGCAGATGGAGGCACGTCATCTGACCTGTGAGATGGCAGTGTCCATCTTTTTAGGATTGCATAAAAGTGCCTTTGGCCACAGTTTGTGCACTTCTTAAATGAAGGACACCGCTGAGTAGAGGCCAGACAGAGTCCAGAGTAACTCTGCTGCCTCATCATAGTGAAGGGATCCCTTGGAGGTTTCATCTGAATCATGTCACTCAGAGATTTAGATGGAAACCCCAAAGTAAGTGGTCAGCATAGAGCAACGGATAACTGTGATCCAAAACGTTGTGTAAAATGTTCCCAATAAAATCTTCAACTCAATCCACAAAAAAAGCAAGTCCCCAATCAAGTTTGTCATCTTTTAATGGAAATATAGGTGGCTTCCACGTTACTGGTAGTACAAAGGCTCTGGAAAAGCGAAATGGCTCCTCAGCCGCCAAAAGAAATTCAGCAAATTCTGCGCTTTCAAATCCAAATGCCCCCCTCCCTTCGAAGCCCCACAGTGTGCCTAAAACACATATAGCATCCACATGTTTGGAATTTTTGAAACGATGAGAGCCCACCTAGTTTACGGGTGCATATCTCCAGAAGCAAGGGCTGGGCATAACTTACTGGTGACTGCAACGTACTGGTGACTACAGCATACTCGTCACTACAATGACAGTTTGCAATTTTAAATCGGCAACATTCATTGCTGCTTGTTTCTGGAAAATACACATGAAGTCAAAATCATCACTACACCTGTAGATAAATTCCCCAAGGGGTATAGTTTCCAAACTGGGGCCACTTGAGAGGAAATTTTGCTTTCTAGCAATTAGGGACTCTGTGTTAGGCTACGTTCACATTTGCATTGTTGGGCGCAGCGTCGTCAACGCAACGCACAACGCATGTCAAACGCATACACAACGCAGCATTTTTTGACGCATGCGTTGTCCTATACAATTGAAGATCCAAAACGCCCCCCCAAAAATAAATTTAGTCAAAAGGCGCATGCGTCAAAAAACGCGGCTCAACGCATGCAACTGCGCCCTATGCGTTTTTAATAGACACTAATGTGTTTTTTTGGCGCATTTACGACGCAGGTGCGTTGCATACGTTTTTCTTTGGAAATGTGACGCATCAAAACTGCAACCTGTAGCGTCGTCTGCGCCCTGTCTGGTGCGCCAAAAAAACACATGCGTCATGCAACGCAGGACAACGCATACTGGCGCATGTCCATGCACCCCCATGTTAAAGATAGGGGCGTATGACGCATGCATCGGTATGTGTCGACGACGCTGCGCCCAACAACGCAAATGTGAACGTAGCCTAAGGAGTCCGCCAACTGTTGTAGGAAAATCTGCATTCCAGGAGGCAAATAGCGCTTCGTCCCTCCCAAGTCTTTCCGTATGTAGTACTTTGCAGCCACATATGGGATATTGCCTCATTCAGTAGAAATTGTGGGACAAATTTTGGTGCCATTTTTACTCACTTCTTGTGTGAAAATGTAAAATCTGGGGCTAAGACAAAATTTTGGTGGTAAAAATGTAGTTATTTTTTCTTCACTGCCCAATGTTATAAAATTCTGTGGCACACCCATGGGAGCATTATGATCACTGAAACCCTAGATGAATTCATTGAGGGGTGTAGTAAGTAAAATGGGGTTACTTATGGGGGATCATGTCACCTGTGAGCATCAACAGTAAAATCTGGCTCCTTGCCTTCTGAGCTTTGCACTGTGCCTGAAAAATATTTCCTGATTACATGTAGAGTATTGGCGCACTCAGGAAAAAATGGACCTCAGTTTGTTGAAAAAAAAAAATTCCTATTAGCCCTTAGAAAAATTTAAAAGTTAGGGCTAAAACAACATTTTAGTGGTAAAAAGTACCGTAATTTATTTTTTCTTCACCGATTAGTAGTATAAAAATCTGTGAGGCACATGTGGTGTCAATATGATCACTGCACCCCTAGATTAAGTCATTGAGGAATGAAGTTTGTAAAATGAATTCACATTTTTGGGGTTTCTGTTGTTCTGACCCCTCAGGGGCTCTGCCAATATAACACGGCACCCTCATACCATTCCAGCAAATTCAGAACGCTAATATGGCGCTTCTTCCCTTCTGAGCTTTGAACTGTGCCTCAATAGTAGTATATCCTCACATATGGGGTACTCTGGAGAAATTGCACTACAAATTGTATGGTGCAATTTCTTCTGTTACCTTTATGAAAATGCAAAATTTGGAGCAAAAGAGGTAAAAAAAAAACAAATAACAAAAATTCCTCACCTTTCCGCAGAGATGCTTTTAATCTATTAGTTCTACGATGGGTTCAGCTCTTCTACATCTAGATGGCAGGCTGCATGGTGTGACCATTCAGCCTGTCATCCAGCTGAGAAACTGAGCACATGTGCTCGGTGTCTCTCTGTGAACTGCTATTCCCTGTCTGAGGGCACCACAAGCGTGATCAAATTCTCCTGCTCCCGGTGCCGTCTGATAGGTCCTGCAAGTTTACGGCCAATGAACTCATTTTACCTATGTGACGTCACTGCCGTGGAAAAATTTCCCATACAATACATAGGTGAAGTGAGTACCATTACTAACCTTGGGGCATGATGTTACCAGACAATACAAAGGTGACATCAACCCCCCCAACTATTACGCCATTTGCCACCGCCACAGGGCAACTGGGAAGAGCGAGGCTAAATGCCAGAATTGGCACATCTTAGAGATGCGCCTTTTTTGGTGCAGCTGAGAGCTGATGCTTTTAGCTAGAAGGGGGCAGTATCCATGGCCCCTTCCTAGGCTATTAATTCAGCCTGCAGCTGTCTGCATAGCCTTTGCTGGTTATTAATTATGGGGGGACCCCACATCATTTTTTTTTGTCACCCAATTTAATAGCCAGTAAAGGTTAAGTATACAGTTGTGAGCTGATATTAATAGCCTGGGAAGCTCCATGGGTATTATCCCCTTCCCAGGCTATAAACATATGCCCCCAGCCATTGGCTTTACTTCTGCTGGTTATGAAAATTGTGTGGGAGCCCACACCATTTACGTTCAAAAAATAAACTTTTATTAATTAAATATATATGTACAATAATTTACACACACACTGTACTAATTGTATTTGTCACTGACATCTATATATCTGCCCGATCTATTTGTATTTACTGCATGTGATCCATCTCTTCCATCCTGTCAGCTCCTGCAGTGATTTTATAGAACACGGCAGATGAATTGCCAGCTTTTCTGCTATCTATGTAATCTAAATGTATATATATATATATATATATATATATATATATATATATATATATATATACATATATATATATATATACAGTATATACATGTATGTGTGTGTCAGTGACATCTATATATCTATGTATTCTGTATGTATATATTCTAGCTATTCTATTCTAACTTGTCACTCTGTGATTATACTGTATGCAGCAGATTAATTGCCGTCTTTAATTCTATTTATCTATCTATCTCTCTACTGTATGTGTGTGTATTTTGAAAAATATTTCCTTTGAAAATGATGTGTAAATGACATAGAGAATTGCTGTTTGCAAAAGCTCATGTTAAAATCGCATTGCAATCAGATGTCATTCGGATGCTAGGTGTGAGAAATCGGATTGTACTCGCATGACACTGGCATTACACTTGTGCGACTCTCGGCAGGGAGACTCGGAGCGATTTTTCATATGTTAAGTGTGACTCTAGCCTTAAACTAACACTTGTAAAATTTGGCCTGGTCATGAAGATGAAAACAGGCCTGGGGATGAACGGGTTAATTAACGCCAAACCTAACAAAACACACACAACATTGTGATAAATTTTGCCCAAAGATAATGAGTGAAAAACATTAGATTGGAACTTAGATGCTCCATTGTTGATAAACGAGCCCTTTGGGTCTTACTTGGTGCAGCGTCCAGGGTCCGGCAGATACTTTTCCAGATGCAGTCTCCGGTCTTCTCTCCTCACATGGTGAAACCGCTGCTTTTATTTAAACCCTTGGAGAATAATTAAACCATAGGATTACAACACATGTAGATATTAAAAACTTGGAAAACCTCCTTTACCTGACAACAATAAATTCCAGGAAACTCAAAAGAAAATCTACCGGTGATAACAGCAATATTTCATAATGATTTTGAGCAGTTTAACCCTTTATGTGCTCAGCAAACTTCTCGATTTTTATTTGCTACATTCTAGACATCTAAAACTTTTTTTCTATTCGTTTAATTCTTTCTATTGAGGTGCAGGGAGGTTTATTTTTCTTACAATTCAGTATTCAAATAAAAAAAGAAGTGCACGCAACATGATAAGTATTTCTGCTAGGAACGACAATGCTTATTTTCATACCTTGATAAAGTCAAAATAAAAAAAAATTGGAGAATGTTTACATTTTTTTCTTTTAAATTTTATTAATATTGATTTTTTTTCTTTACATTAATTTATTTTTGTAAATGCATTGGAATATTGCTGAATATAACCAATGGCTGTACATTGCACTTACTACATATATATATACTGTATATGGAAAATAATCCCTAAAATGGAATCCATATTTTTCCTTTTAATCTTCATCATGCCATCATGCTCCCCCTCTCAGACCCATCAGTGACTTGAATTCTGTCACTTTATTGTTCCTTTAAATATAATCCTCCCCTAACTACACTATCTAACTGCTTTTCTATTTATTTCCATACTTTCTTTATAATTATGCTTCATTTGAGAATTCCACTGCATGCTGGGATATTTAAACAAAGTATCATCAAGGAACAGAGGCAGCGGTTACTGACTCAGTCTCTCCCCTCTCCCTCAAATGAAGTGCCATCATCAGTGATGTTGGTTCCAGGGGCTGGGATAGTGCCTATGCTATGTAAATAAATATGGTATCTCTGTAACCGTCATCTTGTCCCTTAAAAAACAAGCCCCCATACAGCTCCATCTGAGGAAAAATAAAAAAGTTATAGCTCTCAGGATAAAACTATAAAAAATAACTGTGTTTTTTCTAGAAAAATAGTTTTTATTGTGTAAAAGCGCCAAAACATAAAAAAAAATATAAACGGGGGATCGCTGTAATCGTACTGACCCAAAAAATAAAGCTGCTTTACCAATTTTAGCACACGCAAAGTGACATAAAAGAAACTTTAAAAAAAACAATTTGTGAATTGCTGGTTTTTGTTCATTCTGCCTCCCAAAATTGGGATAGAAAGTGATCAAAAAAATGTAATGTGCCCGAAAATGGTACCAAAAAAAATGTCAAGCTATCACATGACTCTGTCGGAAGAAACATGGAAAAATTATAGCTATCAGAGCATGGTGATGTAAAACTAGTTTTCACAATAAAAAGCGTTTTTTAGTGTGTGACAGCTGCCAAACATAAAAACCCGCTATAAATCTGGTATCACTGGAGAATGAGTCCGACAAGAAGCTGTGGAGAAATCCAGTGCTCTCCTGGGCGATCTTCCTCTTCAAAGCTGGATATTTATTTTTCCTTAGGTCAACAGGTGGAATGGCGCCATTTCTCCTTCTTATAACCTCTTTATACCAAACCCATATGGCATTGGGCACTTTTATATTAACCCCTAAGGGCCCAACCAACTCCATCACAGTACTAGGCCCATTCCTTATTCAGTTCAGAACCCTCTAAGACAGGTGATCACTGATCAGGTATCCTTCATGTCGGTGTGAATTGTGTAATCGGGAATTCATCGTAGCAAGACTTCACGCACTAGCGCAGAGACAACTGAGATCGAGCCTAAAGAGGAGAAAACTGATCAAAAATGCAGGATGCAAGTCACATGTTTCCCAAAACAGTGGTATTACCCAAAAGACACCTAAAATTACATGTATGCTTCAAACATAACATTATGTCTTGTAGGTCATAATGAGGACAAGTGGAAACCGCTATTTGCTTTCCATGTAAACAAAGTCTGAGTGCTTCACCTTTCCTCTACCCAAAGCGGTTATGACCTCACTGATATCTCGAGTGATCTTTCCTCTAGTAGATAATCCTCGCTCACCTTTAATATGTCAATTTGTACATTATTACTCCATTTGCTTTCCACCTATCAACTTCATCACAGAGACCTCACCCTCTTCTCTGTGCCAGACATTCCCATTTATTTCTGCTGAGCTGTCACTTTTTATGTTGTAAAAGAAAGAAAGAAAGAAACAATTCTACAGCACAGAAAAAAGTAGAATAAAATATTTAAAAATATAGATTTTTTCTTTAGATTGTTAATAATTAGTATAACATTTATAGCTGTGAGCATTGATGCGAATAGTCAACTTCAGGCAGAATTTTGCAGGTCAACACAAATTCAAACAAGCTGCGATTCATGAGGATCTGAAAAAACTGCACCATTTCACACCTTGCTGACAGTGGCCTAATGACGTCAGGTACGGCCAGGGGGGATTAGTATAGTACCCTGCAGTTATCACATCACGTGGTATGCGTAGTACAACCAATCAGGGCGGCTATCATAAGGATTATAAAAGACAAAAGCCGACCAAGAAGTGTCATTTTAGGATTTCACTAGGCAGCCACCTTCTGGAATTTTGGTTGGTTGGTGGTTGTTTTTAGCGATAAGCGAACTTGTTCAGAGAATATTTGCCAATCTCAAATTCGGCACGAAAGTAGCACATTCGGATTCATGTTCGGTTTCAAGAGCATTTTTCCTCAAAGTCACAGATCAGTAAACGATCGCGTTTCCACTAAAACTTTTGTTTTGACTTTGTCTGTGATACAATATATTATAAATCTGCTACCAAGATTTCTAAACTGTTTATAATGTAATGCAATGTTGGGTATGTCAGCTGTACCACCCGTAAATTAAGACAGAGGATTAGTGAACATTAAGGCCATGTTCACACTTTGCGGTTTTTACCGCGGAACCGCCGCGATTTTGATGCTGCGGGTCTGCAGCAGTTTCCATTGCATTTACATTTACATGTAAACCCTATGGAAACCGCAAACCGCTGTGCACATGCTGCGGGAAAAACCTTGCAGAAACGCAGCGGTTTACAACCCGCAGCATGTCACTTCTTTGTGCAGAATCGCTGCGATTCTGCACACATAGAAATGCATTGAACCGCTTACTTCCCGCATGGGGCTGTGCCCACGTTGGGGGAATTAAGCGGATAATGTGCGGGTGGTACCCGGGGTGGAGGAGAGGAGACTCTCTTCCAGGCCCTGGGAACCATATTTGGGGTAAAAAAAGAATTAAAATAAAAAATCATGTTATACTCACCTCTCAGCGCTGCACGCGGCCGGCCGGTCAGAGTTGCTGTGCGAACAGGACCTGCGGTGACGTCGCGGTCACATGACCGTGACGTCGCGGTCACATGACCGTGACGTCACGAAGGGTCCTTCTCGCACATCATCTTTGGAAGCGGACCGCTGGGTGCAGCGCCAAGGAGATCGAGACGTCAGAGGGTGAGTATATAAACTTTTTTTTTAATTTTAACATTACTATTGATGCTGCATATTGCTGCATATGCAGCTTCAATAGTATAGGTGGAAACCCGCAGCGGAAACCGCGGAACAAACCGCGATAAATCTGCAGGGATAACCGCAGTGATTTTGCCCTGCAGATTTATCAAATGCGCTGCGGGAGAACCCGCAGAGGTCACCCGCAAAGTGTGAACATGGCCTAACCCTTCTAATGTTTCTAAGCATTTTCTAAAGGAACATAGTGAGAATTGTTTTTTTTTTTAATTCTTTGGTTTAGAAAGAGTTAAACTTTCTGACCGAGGAGGTGATCGCAAGAGAGCCTTGCTGAATCATGAAGCTTTTTGGATTTTAATGTTGAACACCTCTTACACTGCAGGTTAAAATAAACGAGCTGATTTGATCCTATATTATTAGTATGAGCATAATATAATCATGATCGTTATTTTTTCATATATGATTTTATCATATGTGTGCTTTCTTTTTTCTATCCACATTACAGGTACTGCACCTACTAATTAGATTAACAAGACATGTGTGTAGAGATGTGGTTACCTCGAGAGAGTTTTCTATATTTTTTTGTTTGAGGTATACTTTTGAAATCAGGTTATGATATATTTAGAAACATCACTTCAAAATGCTTAATAAATTTATTTCGGGACTGTTTCCTCAGATATTATACAGGTGCTTCTCTGTGAACAGCTGGCTTCTTTAGCAATGACCTTTCGTGGCTTACCCTTCTTGTGGAGTGTGTCAATGACTGCCTTCTGGACACCTGTCAAGTCTGCAGTCTTCCCCATGATTGTGAAGCCGACTGAAACAGACTAAGGGACCTTTTTAAATGTTTAGGAAGCCTTTGCAGGTTTTTTTGTTAAATATTCTAATTTACTGAGATAATTACTTTCGGATTTTCATTGGCTGTAAGCCATAATCATCAACATAATCAGAAATAAACACTTGAAATAGATCACTCTGTTTGTAGTGACTCTATATAATATATGAGTTTTACTTTTTGTATTGAGGAACCAAAATAAATTAACTTTTTGATGATATTCTAGTTTAGTGAGAAGCACTTGTACCGTTGCAACTGCTCCAATTTTTTATTCCCAGCCATCTCAGATGGCACAAACCTCAATTTCATACAGTGCTATCGGTAGAAAAATGTAAGGAAAATAACACAGATAGTAGAGTGAAAGTAAATGCAGGCTTGCTTGTCTGGGATTCCTACTTCTACAGGCAATGCACATGAAGGAGACCCAACTTGAATTCTCCACATTGCAAAAAAATTATTGTCACACACCACAAAGGTGGCACAAACTGCAATAGCGCAAGATCAACGCATGACACTAAAATGATAATATAACCTAGTCTGTCCAGTCTGTGACTTTGATGTAAATGTCATTAGAGATCCATGACTTGTTCATTTTAATGAAAGTAAGGTGGAATACGCTATCAGGGGACAGACGGATGTGCTTAGCCATCAGAACGCCACCAGCAGCACTGAAGAAGACACATTCTGAAAGATGCTCGCTGCCAGGCATGACAAAAATCCAAGGCATGACAGGCGAGCTCAGGCCACTCTTTCATTTTTGAAAACTAAAATGCAAAAGAGTCCAAATTCACTCTGATGGCATTGATATTGAGCTTGAAATACTCCTGCACAAACGTCTCCAGTCGATCACAACATGTTGGACTTGTACTCTGTTCTGTTGGTGCACGGGCTGATCTAAAAAATGTGTGAAATGACTCACAGAAATTGCTTATGCCACTTGCTCTGCTGCTGCTAATGTTTTTGTGGTGATATCTTGACACTCCCGGGGTTGGAAGTCTCTAACTGTGTGCCACACTGCTGTCTTAGGGAAAACCACAATTACGGTTGTCTACAAGCTTGCTTCTATAATCGAGCATGCACGTGTCCCTTTCCGGGGGGAAGTATCTGGCAAAATGTACTCATGTACCGTGGGTCTAACAGAGTGGCAACCCAGTAGTCAGCACTATTTCTAACTCTAAGAATCGATGTGAATATTTTTCTGCCCAATGATGACAGAAGTATTCTAGGAGTGATACCTTTATTGGCTAACCAGAAAATAATATGTTTGCAAGCTTTCAGAGCACAGTGGCTCCTTCTCCAGGCAAGATTACAAAAAAAACGGAGAGTGAAAGAAGAGTATGAAGAGTGAAAGGAGGTTATAGTGAGCATTATTTATTCAAAAGAGCTCTTTTAAGTGCTGAATATTGTGAAGAGATTACTTGTTTGTTAGGTGGGGATTTAATAAGGGAGAGATGTAATAGGAGGAAGAGTGAAAGGCAAGCACCTGAGTGATCTCATCATTGCAAGTGTTATGGAAATTTGGTTTGGATAAATCTATCCCTGTGTGTTCTGCGGCCGTTCCCAATAAGACTGAGTATTTTGAGCGCTCATCAAGAATGGACTGTGCACCATTGTGACAGAAAAACATTCCATCAATACTAATGATTTATTGTACATACATAGTTTTATAATTGCATATAGAAAGGAGGTGGTTAGGGATGGTTAGTTAATTACCATATTGTCTAGCTCCTCTGTTATTAGTTATCTAAATATATATGGAATATTGCGATTAATGCACATATGAATGCTGATTAAGCAACTAAAGTGTAGCTCTCTTCATCTAGGACAAAGTTGAGACATCTGATCATCACTTAATACATCTGGCGTTGTTCTGCTTTTGCCTGGAAAACCCCATACACTCTGTCTGGCTTATATCAGTTTATGTCAGCCATTTTAAGCCATTGACTATAATATATATATTAGCTGTGAGTATATATGAGTATACATGCAAGTGAAATCTACATGATATATATATTTCCATCACACAGGTACCTGCTGCTGATATCTGCTATTTTCCACAGTGTTGTATAGTAGTTAGTATTAGGAACAAACTATGGGATTAGGATGAAATATGGAGGGTTTCATCCACTACTATTGGTTTTCCTTTTCCTGGGGTGGTTCTCATGTGAGCCAGTTTCTTTGTAGGGCTTGATGGTTTTTGCCACTGCACTTGGGGACACTTTCAAAGTTTTCCCAATTTTTTGGACTGACTGACCTTCATTTCTTAAAGTAATGATGGCCACTCGTTTTTCTTTACTTAGAATTTGTATTATGGCAAGAAAAAAGCAGCTAACAGTCTATTCAGTAGGACTATCAACTGTGTATCCACCAGACTTCTGCACAACACAACTGATGGTCCCAACACCATTTATAATGCAAGAAATCCCACTTATTAAACCTGACAGGGCACACCTGTGAAGTGAAAACCATTCCCGGTGACTACCTCTTGAAGCTCATCAAGAGAATGCCAAGAGTGTGCAAAGCAGTCATCAAAGCAAAAGGTGGCTACTTTGAAGAACCTAGAATATAAGACATAATTTCAGTTGTTTCACACTTTTTTGTTAAGTATATAATTCCACATGTGTTAATTCATAGTTTTTTTTTTTATGCCTTCAGTGTCAATGTACAATTTTCATAGTCATGAAAATACAGGAAAATCTTTAAATGAGAAGGTGTGTCCAAACTTTTGGTCTGTACTGTAGTAACATCCATTATAAAATCAAATTGCTAAATAATATTCCTCATATATTGCATAAACACCTAATATTTTTCCAGCAGTTTTGCAACTGGCGCAAAACCTCTTGAGCTATGGAAGCGTCACTATTTACCATTAATTTCCATGAGTCTGCTATTGACATGTCTAATAAAGCCAATGAAAAAAAAATCCCTCAAAAATATATATTTGCTTAAAAAATAGCATATCTTTATCTAGGAGTTGTGTGACAGGCGCAATCCGGGTAGAGATTGCATGAAAATTTAGCAGGGCCAATAATCTTCCTTACTCAGCATTTTGAGTTTATCTAAAAAAATATCATGATTTCTATAGCTTTAAAAAATAGCATATCTTTATCTAGAAGTTGGGTGACTGACGCAATCTGGGTAGAGATAATCTTATATGACAATTTAGCAGTGGCAATAATCTTCATTACTCCGCTGTTGAAGTGTGTCAGCAAGGGAATTGATAGGGAGTACAAGTGTCACCATTGTACAATATACCAGGTGTACACAAAGAACAAAACATTATTCATGTGGGGTATACAGTACATATGTGGCACTCCTGAGGGTCCAGTCACAACAGAGCTACTGCACCTCAGCCAGAGGTGTGGCACCCCAACTCTCTGGTAAGGAGGGGCCACTGCCATTGTTGCACTGCATGATGTGTGAAAAATGGAGGAGATGAATTATCGTGGGCAGAGCTTAAGAAAGGGCATGAGAGCTGTACCCGCTTTCTGTAAGGACCTGAATGTGGATAAAACTTGTCTGTCAGGGGGACGGATCTGCCTCCTGATATGGATGGTGGAAAGGAGAGAAAGGACCGCCCATGAAAGAGAGCGCAGGATGAAAAGCGTGAGGGAAAGCATGGGACCAGCATGGTGGAACGCTATCCAGTGGATGCAATGGCGAACAGAGGTCCAGAGCCGCGGGAGCATACAGAGGGAGAATTGGATTCCCCTAACCAGTGAGATGAAGTCCTGGACCAGCTGCAAGCGGTGGATCCGGAGCTCCTCGGTGTTGAGGTAGAGGAGCTGACTCGCCAGCTTCTGCGGTCACAGTTGGTCGCGGTGACAGCATGGAAGAAGGTGCTGCTGAAAAGAGTGATGGCACAAAAGAAAACCTTGCAACCAGCGTCCTCAACCCCAGCAGCGGCAGAGGAGGAGACTGGCACCGGAGGAGCAGGTATGAACATTGCCATGGTAGCGGAGGAGAACCTGATGGGACCTTTAAGACCCCTGCCGACCCAAGAACCTGGCCAGGTAGTGATGTATGTAACCTGGGACCAGATAGCAGACCTAGGGGTACGCTGGTAGATCCGCTGTTACCTGAACCCATGCCCTGGGGGGTGCGAGGTAAAGGAGAGGCAATCCTCTGGAAGCACCCAGAGACAGACATGATGGGGTTTCAGGAGGAAGCCCAAGCAGGGGCCAACCATGTGGAGATCACTAGTGGGGAGGAATTCAGCCAGCGGCAGGTGCTGAAGCTAGAAGCGGAGGGGCAGGAGCGCCGGGCTAAGTGGGAGCCCATGGAGAAGTGCAACATGCAGGCCAAGGCCCAGACCCATAAAGTTTATGGTCTCTTTCAACCTGAACAAGGGTTGTGGCTTCATCAAGGAAACTGGAGATCCCTCAGAACTTTTGTGAACCGTCGGGATGTGGAGTCACATCTCTTAAAGGGACACCTGTACCGTAATTTATACCCAGGAGATCAGGTGACATTCACCCGGCATAGAGGTGAAAGGGATGGTATGCCCTCGATGTAAAAAGATGCAAGGAAGAGCATGCTGATTCAGCTGTAGCAGCCAAAACAGTGGTGCAAATGCAGGCAATGCAGACCCCAGTTGCTGGACTAGCCCCATTAGAGTCACTCGTTGTGACATCTGGAAAAAACGATCCCCAGCCAGGATGTTGCAGACCTAAGGATCTGCCCTGGAAGAGGAAATAAAGAAAGTTAATAAGATGAGAGAAAGACAATGTTAATAGTTGGTTAATCTGGTTATGTGTGTTCAGTAAAGTTTTGTTAACTTAAAGACATGGTGATCATGAACAGAGAGTGATCTGAGCTTCATTGTAAATAGTTAGCACTTAAAGTGCTCCTTATATAAGAAAAGTGCCTCTCATAAAGGGAAGTTGAGTTAATGTTTCATCTGTTACCTGTTGAGATACATTTCATAAAATTCTTTGTATGTTTCTCACCTATTTTGCTTTGTTCCAGCCCAGGGACGTGCTGTGTTTAACAGGGGGGTATGTGGTGCCCCTGATGATCCAGTCACCCCAGAGATACTGCACCTCAGCCAGAGGTGTGTTGCCCCAACTCTCTGGTAAGAAGGGGACACTGCACAGAACCATAACACTTGCACCCATCACTAGACCTTCCCAGGCCAGGGAGGGATTAGGTAGAAGGTGTGGGTGGAGAAAGTGAACAAGGGGAGGAGAGAGTGAGGAAGTCATGAGTCTGTAAGGAGAAGTGGAGAAGAGCAGACGTGTGGGTCTGAGGCTCCCGACAGTCTGAAGAGAGAGAGAGAGAGGGAAGAGAAGCTCCCAGAAGGAACAAAGAGGTCCTAGGGGCACGGGAAGTTTGGAAACCACCCGTGGGGCCCGCATCCACTCTGACCATCACCAGGTGGAGGGACAAGGTTGCAGTAGGGGAACCGGCCCCTGATCTAGTAGAGGAACTACATACAAGTCCCTGATAGGAACCAGGAGGTTGTGGTGTCTGCTAGTGTGACAGCCACATGCACATCTAGCTCACTGAAAAGGGAGTCACAGAGGGTCAAGGGGACAGTGAGGACGTCACCCGACAGGACCCATGACTACCGCCTTGGGACACTGGGTGTGGAGCGCAGGGCAGGAGAGGTGAGAGCCAGCTCAGTGAGTCGGCCAGGAAGGGCACAAATGAAAGGGGCTCTGGACAAGTGCCCCAAACTACTGGAGAGTTTGCTGTACCACTCAACTGGAGGACACAGCACCCGGCTGGATACTGGACTCGAACTGTGAGTAAAATGTAAAGACTGCACCTTGCTGTGTCCTCTATCTTTATTGCGCCATTCACCCTGCACTACATCATCACCAACTTTTACATCTTTAGTGCCCTGGCACTTAGCTCTACCTGTGGAGAGCTGTAACAACTATGCTGCATCACCATCAGCCCCAGCGGTCTCTTTAAGCAGCATCGGCTATTCCTAGCCGAGTACAACAGGTGGCATCATGAACAATTCCCCTATCCCCTACAAACATTCCATCATCCATTTTCCTTTTATTGTGTGCCCAGGGCCATGGACCGGGTCACCGCTTCCATGACCACCCCTTTATGAACCGTCCAACCCTGTTCTGAGTACCCCGCAGCCCTAGCGGGTGTTGCACATACATGACCACTAAGTTCTTGTTGAAGAAGCAGGAGGAGGAGTAGGTGGTTTAATGAACAAAATGGTCTTGGATGGTAAGGGATGGATGTTAAGACAATTGTTAATCTGTAATATATTTTATTGTCTGCACAAGTCCCTTCTAAAATGTAAAGTGCTGCGGGATATGTTGGCGCTATAGAAATGAAATTATTATTATTTATT
The DNA here is from genome assembly GCF_051348905.1 of Ranitomeya variabilis. Lineage (NCBI taxonomy): Eukaryota > Metazoa > Chordata > Amphibia > Anura > Dendrobatidae > Ranitomeya > Ranitomeya variabilis. The sequence continues at coordinate 1,079,690,677 of NC_135233.1, forward strand.
ATTAAAGGTTGAATTATAGTGTGTGGGCAGGTCACAATTCTGTCATTGATGAGGCATATTAAAGCACTGCTGTTGCAAAGCTAGTCAGCCGAAAGCCTGAGATGACTTTCGGGAATGTGCACTGACACACCGTAACTTGACAAGTAGGTCCGGCAAGTCGGGGTATGTTTTAAAAAATGCTGTTCAACCAAGTTTAGCAAGTGGGCCATGCATGGAATGTGTTTACCAGATTGCCGAGCTTTAAAGCCACCACCAAGTTACACACATTATAGCACACAACCAGACCTGATTGGAGTTTCAGTGGGGAGAGACTCTGATTGGTCTGATCTTTCATCACCTTCAACAGCTTGGCTGCACTGTGAGCTTTATCATCTAAACAGATGAGCTTCAGGAGAGTGTGCTGGTGCTTCACCAAGGCAGTGCTGCAGACCTCCCAGCTGGGGAGTGATGGGGAAGCTACTTTCGGTGAGGTGGAAGAGGAGGCAGAGAGACAGGAACCTAAATACAAGGAGACTGAAACCCTGATGGAAGTCGGGACCATTATTCTTGGTATGGGTAGGATGTGTGATGTCCCAGCCTCTGACTCTGTCCCAGACTCCATCAGGTTCAGCCAGTGTTCCATAAGGGAAATGTAGCATCCCTATCCACAAGAACTGTCTGTGGTAAAGTAGACCTTCCACGTGACTGAGTTGGCCAGAGCACGTCTGATATTGTGTAACACGTGCTTATGTAACGCATTGACGGTACACTGGAAGAAATAGTGTCAAATGGGAATCAAGTACCGAGGGGCAGACACCACCAAGAGGTCGCAGAAAAACTCAGTTCCCACAAGTCAAAACAGAAACATTTCCAGGACTACCCATCTGGCTATGTGGCTATTAAGCGTTTTGGCCTGTGGATGGGTATTTCCTCTTTCTGTTAAATATCTGGGGCAAGTACAAGTGAACGCTGAACTGGGATAATGAACTGAACGTGGTTGCTGACTGTTGTGTCTGTGCAACTGCAGGTTGTGGGCAGGAGGCATCAGTGCCTGCTTCATGAACAGCAGATTTGGAAGGCCGTAACGCAGGGGAAGGTGCAGAGGTTTTACCATCAAAGACTTTGCACCCAGGCGTTCCAACCACCTTCTGGAGTACTTGGCTGCTATGTGATTTTGCATGCTTGTGGTGCTCAGGTTTGCGGTGTTCTTACCTCTTCTTAGCTTGGTTTATCAGATGATGCTGATCACGGTTGTTTTGTTTTCCAAGGCTTTATTGTTTTTTAACAAGTATGAGGAACAGGGGAGGAAAAAGAGGGGAGGGGGGGGAGGGGGTAAGGGTGGACAGGAAAAATAAGTGGAGTAAAACAAACAAATCACACAATAAAGTGCGGAGAGGCAACAATAAGCCTTAATGAAGCAAGGGACGCAGCCCTTGGAACAAACTGTCTAATAACTGTTCGTTATATAAAATATAATGTATAACGTAAACAGGAACAGGAAAAAATGGATTAGGTACATTTTAACTTTTATAGTGCAAGGGTTAAGCCCTTGAGCTAGGCATACTTTGGCTCATGAAAAGCAAGGGTTATGTCCCTTGGACGGACTGTTAATTCTAACGGCAAGATTAGTGCAGAGGCTATATAAGTAGAGAGCTCCCAGGAGAGGCAGAAATGCTATCAGAAAGGAATTAGGTCTGAGGCAGGCGCCATCTTGTGTTACCTTATGGTAGTGAAAGTGAGTTGAGGTAGCAGCAGATATTCAATGAGGAAAAAACTGGTCCCACTTATACCATTTCTGGTAGAACTTGCTAAACTCGTTATTGGATAAAGCAAATTTGAGTTCGAGGTCCCTATGTTGTGACATTAATTTAATTATAATGGTTTCGTTGGGGAGGGTCGTGTTTTTCCAGTGGTATGCTATGGAGTTTTTGGCGACCATGCATAGGTGTAAGATTATTTTTACCAGAGAACTGTCTAGGAGGTGGGTGTCCAATGAGAGGAGAGCTAGTTGGGGAGAAAGGGTGACTGAAGGGCCTGGAAGTTTGGCGATTATCGAGGAGATGTTTGACCAGAAGGTAGTAGCAATGGGGCAGTTCCAGAAAATGTGTAGCAACTCACCCCTGTGTCCGCAATTTCTCCAGCAGAGAGGGGAGATGGACAGGTTTATGTGTGAGAGTCTAGTTGGGGTGTAGTACCATCTGGAACAAATTTTGAAATGGGATTCTAAAAGGGACATCGAGATTGTGGAGGAGTATGTGGTTGAAAAAGCCTCTTCCCAGTCGTCTGTGGAGGCGGATAAGTTTAGGGACTTCTCCCAGGTTAGGATATAAGCATTTTTTACAAAAGAAGTGTCTTTATTGAAGCAGTCGTAAATAAACTTATGGCCCCAGAATATTCGGTGGTTTTGGTTGGTTAAGATTTTTAAAGATGGCTCAGAAAATCTAAGTTTGAGGCCTAGAAAAAGTTTAACGTTTTCCCTCAATACAATGTATTCAAGGAAGGAGGACGAGGGTGCGTTGAATTTGGACTTTAGGGAGCTAAAATTCAAAAGATTAGGACCATCTGAAATGTCCCCCAGGGTTAGAATTTTTCGGTCGGCCCAGAAGGGGGGCAGAGGTAGGTTAAAATATGAGTAGATAAATGCGAAAGGTAGCTTATGGAGAGTGGATCTGTTTTGGCTGCGGCCCTCTAATCTGGATACTCTGGACCAGGCAAGGGAAATTGCTTGGAATATTGGATGTTTACAGGTGTTTAGGTGGGAGCTAGCTATGGCTTTAAAGATCAAAGATTTGAGTGGCTTGCCCTCGTTTATTTCCAACTCCAAGTCGTACCAAGCCGGGGTTTTTTGGTCTGAAAACCAGTGGGCACTCTGTTTAAGAAGAAGTGAGTGGTAGTGAGCATGAATGTTAGGAAGGCTCATTCCACCATGGTTTTTCTTTTTATATAGAGATCTAGTATCTGTTCTAGATTTTTTATTGTTAAAAACAGAGTTATTCAGATGAGCTTGGATCACCGTCAGGTAGGACGTGGAGATGGGGAGTGGGATGCATCTAAAGATGTATAGGATTTTGGGGAGCGTAAATAGTTTGATTGCCAAATTTCTCCCCCACCAGGACAGGTCCCTGTATGTGAAGGAAATGCAGTCTTTTAAAATTGAGTCAGTTAATTTTTTAATATTTGATGTGACTGTTTTTTCTAGGTTTTTGTTGATGATGACACCTAAGTAAGGGATTTCTTCTCTGCACCAATTAAATGATACAGAGGTGTTTAAACGTTGAATTTCTTTTTGGCTAACGTGTATGGGTAGGATGTTGGACTTTGAGTTGTTGATCTTGAATCTAGAAAGGGCCGAGAAAGTCTCTAATTCATTGAGAGTTTCTAGTGTGGAGGATACCGGGTTTGTGAGAGTCAGGATAATATCGTCCGCAAACAAGCTGATCTTGTGCTGGCGCTTGTTTGCGGGTATTCCAGTTATATAAGGGTTTTGTCTGATATGCTCCACCAGGGGTTCTAGTGCCAGATTGAAGAGTAGGGGGGAGAGGGGACAGCCCTGTCTCGTGCCATTGCCGATGGGGAAAGCGTCCGAGATATGGTTGTTGCTGATAACTCTTGCCGTGGGACACTTGTAGAGTGTCATGAATGTGGAGACAAGGTTATTGTTGAAGCCAAATTTAATTAGGGTCTGTTTGAGGAATAGCCAGTCGATGCGGTCGAAGGCTTTCTCGGCGTCTAGGGATATAAGTACTGTTGGTGATCTAGTAAGGTTTGTAAGTTTGATGGAATTCAGAATTCTTCTCGTGGCGTCAGCGGGTTGTCTATTTTTGACAAACCCCATTTGATCGTTCGCTACAAGGTTAGGTAGGATATCACTGAGCCTGTTGGCAAGAATTTTTGAAAAGATCTTAATGTCTGTGTTCAACAGGGAGATCGGTCTGTAATTATTGGGGGATGTGGGGTCACCTGTTTGTTTGGGGTTTAGAATGATAGATGCCTCCAGCATTTCTTTTGGGAAGGATCCTATTTTGGCGGCGTGGTTAAACAGCTCTGTTAGATGGGGGGCAAGGATTTTGCTGAAGGCTTTGTAGTAAGCATTATTGAAGCCATCTGGCCCAGGAGATTTGTGGGGTTTAAGGTGGTTTATGGTATCCTCTACCTCTGGGATGGAGAAGGGAGCGGAAAGTGATTCAGTTTCTTCTTTCGTTAAGGATGGCAGATTAATGTTGGCGAGGTATGTTCTGATGTCTAGTTCTTTTGGGGGAGAGGAGGTAGGATCTGAATTTAAGTTATAGAGTTTGGAATAGTATTTGGAAAACTCATTTGCTATGTCTTGGGGGTGAGTTAGTGGAGTGCCATCTGTTAGGGAGGAGATTCTGTTTATTTTGTTTTGGGTCCTTAGTTTTTTAATTCTGTTGGCCATGTATCTGGTGGGTTTGTTCAGGGACGAATAGACCTTGAATTTAGAGGAGTTGAGGGCGGCTTCATAGGGAGAAAATATTAAGGACCTAAGTTCCTGTCTTAGGGAAAGAAGGTCGGATTGCATCTTAGGTGAGGGGGAGGGGAGGCCTATTAAGGTATTTTCGAGTGTGCGAATAGATTTTTGTAAATTCAAAGTTTTTTCCCTTTTTTCCCTTTTTATTTTGGCGGAAATATTCATTATAGTGCCTCTGATAACGGCTTTATGGGTGCACCAGTTATTAGGAGGGTTGGTTGCTTCTGCGGAATTTTCCTTGAAATAGTTGGTTAAAGTATTCTGGATTGTGGCAATATGGATGGAATCATGGAGGATATGAGAGTTGCATTTCCATAATTTAACATTTTTTAAGGAAGGGCCAATCAGTATTTCACCACTAACGGGGGAGTGGTCCGATAGCGTTCTGTCGCCTATGGATACTTTTTTAAATTTGTCCAGGGAAAAAATGTCAGATAGGATCAAGTCGATCCTGGATGCCGAATGGTGGGCTGAGGAGAAGTGAGAGAACTCCTTGGAGGAGGAGTTCAGGCATCTGAAGATATCATAAAGTTCATTTCTGCCCAGCCACCAATTTAAGTTGTCTGAATTAGGTCTAGAGTTTGATGAGGAATCTAGGATTCTGTCTGGGGTGATATTGAAGTCTCCCAGGAGAATCAAGGTGCCTCTCTTGACTTCATTTATCTTTTTCAGCGTTTTAGAAAGGAATCTAATCTGATTTTTGTTTGGAGCATACAAATTCGCTAGAGTGCATGTCTGACCATTAATGGTACAAATTAAGATGTGATACCTGCCTCCAGTATCAGCATGTTCCTCAAGAGCCTCGAAGGGGACAGAGTTCCTGATCAGAGTGATCACCCCAGCTTTTTTACTTGAGTTGCAGGCCTCAAAGATATGAGGGAAACTGCGGTGACTAAAGTAGGGGTGATTCCCTGCCAAGAACTTCGTCTCTTGGATGCAGGCAATGTCTGCCTGGGATTTAAGTAGTTCTCTCCACAGAGTGTGCCTCTTTTGGGGGCTATTTAGCCCTCTAATGTTATATGTTAGGATTTTGAATGACATTATATTATACCCCAGAAGATGAAGACGAAGAAGGTATCACTAGAATCTGGGGGGTAATGGTAACCTGAAAAGGAAAGATTAGTGTTGAAACAAGTAAGGTTATAACCTATAGACTACAGAGATCTTTCTTCTTGAGAGGTTCTTGAGCCAACGGTTCTTGGGTGAAACCTTAAAGATAAAATAACACAGTAGAATAAAACAGTAACTGCACAAGTAGGTCAACAGAACTACCTGGAAATAGAAAAGAGGGGGTTACTGAAAGTGAACGGGAATAGGGGAGATGTCCCATCTAGAATTAAGAGGGAGACCCCACAATTGGATAACAGAAAAAAGTAGGCCAGCTGAGTGATAGGATGGAAGTAGTTCAACGGTTAAGTGACTTGACGAAGTTTAGGCCATCCTCGACAGAGTGGATCGGAATGATTCTTCCCCGATGTGGAATTAATAATTTTAACGGGAAGCCCCATTTATAGATTATTCCTTTTTCCCTGAGGATTGAAGTCACAGGTCTAAATTCTCTGCGGCCTTCTAGAGTTTCCTTTGAGAAATCTGGGAAGATTTTTAAATCTCCATAGGGCTCTGGAAATGTTCTTTTTTCCTTAAGATAGTTGAGAATGGACTCTTTGGTTTTAAAGAAGTGGAGTTTTAGAATGGTGCCTCTAGGTAGATCCGCAGACACTTTGGGGGGTTTGGGCAGCCGGTGGGCCCTGTCAATCGTGAGGTCAAGGTCTGAGAGGTCTGGCAGAGCTGCTTTGAAGATATTTTTGAGGTGAGAAGACAGCTGGTTTTGGGGTATGTCCTCTGATATGCCTCTAATTTTTAGGTTATTTCGCCTGCCTCTATCTTCGAGGTCTGCCAATTTAGATCGCAGGTGTTTCATTTCAAAGTTGATCCTATCCAGCTCGTCAAAAGAGATAGACGACCTATGTTCCAGTTTATTCAGCCTCTCCTCATGTCTGGACAGTTGTTTGTCTATCTTGTCGATTTTGTCACAATATTTTTGGAAATTTAAGTCCATTTCATTTTTCATTGTATTTACCAGGGAGTTTATTTTATCGTCCATTATGTTTTTTATTTTATTTATTAGATCCTCTTGGTCTGGTTGGCTTTGGCCTGTAACGTGTGTGTGTGAGTATGAGCCTGCCGAATTGGCGCCCCTGTTGGGTTCTGGATCGTCATATTTTGTTTTACTTTTTTGTGGGGATTGATTGGGGGATGTGTCACTAGAAACAACATCCTCCTCCGCTTCTGCATATTTCTCATTCGTGGCTCCTGGGTTAGATCTCTTTAAGCTGGCAGAGGAGTCCATTTTTGTAGGAGAGAATTTATCAAAGGATTTGTTGTTGGACCTATAGTCCATTGAATGAGGCGTGTCTCTCCTGGGGGATCTAGATCTGCGCCTGGGTGAGGAGAAGGAGCTAGGTCTGGATTTCTCTAGGTCCCTGCGACTCAGAGATTTGTCCTGTTTTTGGCTGTAGAGTGGTTTTTTTGAAATGGGAGGGTTAATTCTCCCTTTAGATTTTGTGTTATTCATGGTAGCGGTTAATGGATGCTGACAGAGCAGATTTTAATGGGTGTTGATCAATTAGTGCTATGCCTCACAGTTAAGTCTTATGTGGCTAAGGTTAAGAGAGTGTTTTACTCTTGTCCAAAAGTAGATATTCTGTGAGGGCTGTGAGAGGGGGGCGATTCTGGTTTTGTTAACCTTTCAGAAGAGGGAGGTTTAATTACAGTGTGCCTTTTACAGTGAGAGTAAGAGCGTTGTTTTACAGACTCTGCTCTCTGTTGTCAGTTTTGTAGGGCGCTTGGGATGGAGCCGGCGTAGTGGTTCCTACAGGGAGCGGCCGGAACTACTTCCCATAGGCTTTTATTGAGGAAGCCTGGAGATTTAATAAAAGATGTTTCAATTCCTTTTCCTCAGGTGGATGAATTAGGGGGGCGATATAGGAAGAGCGTTAAAGAGTTAATTCCCCCCTTTTTTTTTTTTCCTTTTTCTTTCACCGCGATTTCACGGTAATGTGAGTGGTTGTTAGGGGACTACCTTTTTAGGGTAGGCCTCCGAGAATCGCTGCTTTGGAGCCGGGGGCTCGATTTTTCCAGATCACTGACCTTGCGGTTGGTTGGAGTGGGAAGCTTGTTGCGCTTAGTCTCCTGAAGTGAAGATCTGGCAGGGGAGGAGTCTGCCTCTTCACTGCCGTGCAGGGCCTTCCTGTTCACTAGGCCTGATGGACTCCAGAGGCCTACTCCGGCTGGAGCTGTTCTGGGGTACAGAGATGAGGAGAAAGTTGGTTGGAGGGGTTCCTCATGGTATCAGGGGATGATGAAGGGGGATTATGTGACAAGGGGCCTCCAAAATATGCTGTAGAAGTCGCGTATAGGGATTTTTCCCCTGGAGCTCCCTCTTCACACGTCTGCCTCCATAGACGTCCGAAGCCACGCCCCGATCATATATGCGCTATAGATTTGATTCCTGGTAGTAAGTTTCCTAAGGGACGATTATTTAATCTGTCGGTACCTGAGCATGCCGCGATGTGTTCTTATATAAAGGAGTCTTTGGAGAAAGGACATATTCGTCCATCCTCTTCCCCTCTTGGTGCGGGATTCTTTTTTGTGGCCAAGAAAGACGGGTCTTTGAGACCTTGTATAGACTATCGGCTTCTGAATAAAATCACGGTTAAATTTCAATATCCTTTGCCACTATTGTCGGACTTGTTTGCTCGGATTAAGGGTGCCTGTTGGTTCACCAAGATAGATCTTCGTGGTGCGTACAACCTTGTGCGCATTAAGCAGGGAGATGAATGGAAAACTGCATTTAATACGCCTGAAGGTCATTTTGAGTACTTGGTGATGCCTTTTGGGCTCTCTAATGCCCCTTCAGTGTTTCAGTCCTTTATGCATGACATCTTCCGGAAGTATCTAGATAAATTTGTGATTGTTTATCTGGATGACATTTTAGTTTTTTCTGATGATTGGGATTCTCATGTAAAGCAGGTCAGGATGGTGTTTCAGGTTTTGCGCAATAATGCTTTGTTTGTGAAGGGCTCAAAGTGTCTCTTTGGAGTGCAGAAGGTTTCCTTTTTGGGTTTTATTTTTCCCCTTCTGCTGTGGAGATGGACCCAGTCAAGGTCCGAGCTATTCATGATTGGACTCAACCCACGTCTGTTAAGAGTCTTCAGAAGTTTTTGGGTTTTGCTAATTTCTACCGTCGTTTTATTGCTAATTTTTCTAGCGTTGTTAAACCTCTGACGGATATGACCAAGAAAGGTTCTGATGTTGCTAATTGGGCTCCTGCGGCCGTGGAGGCCTTCCGGGAGCTGAAGCGCCGGTTTACTTCGGCGCCTGTTTTGTGCCAGCCTGATGTCTCACTTCCCTTTCAGGTTGAAGTAGACGCTTCTGAGATCGGTGCAGGGGCTGTTTTGTCGCAGAGAGGCTCTGGTTGCTCTGTGATGAGACCATGTGCTTTCTTTTCCAGGAAGTTTTCGCCTGCTGAGCGGAACTATGATGTTGGTAATCGGGAGTTGTTGGCCATGAAGTGGGCATTTGAGGAGTGGCGTCATTGGCTCGAGGGAGCTAAGCATCGTGTGGTGGTCTTGACTGATCACAAAAATCTGATGTATCTCGAGTCTGCTAAACGCCTGAACCCTAGACAGGCTCGTTGGTCATTGTTTTTCTCCCGTTTTGACTTTGTGGTCTCATACCTGCCTGGTTTGAAAAATGTGAAGGCTGATGCTCTCTCTAGGAGCTTTGTGCCTGACTCTCCTGGAGTCTCAGAGCCAGCTGGTATTCTTAAAGAGGGAGTAATCTTGTTGGCCATTTCTCCTGATTTGCGACGTGTGTTGCAGAGATTTCAGGCTGGTAGACCTGACCCTTGTCCACCTGACAGACTGTTTGTTCCTGATAAATGGACCAGAGTTATTTCCGAGGTTCATTCCTCGGTGTTGGCAGGGCATCCTGGGATTTTTGGTACCAGAGATTTGGTGGCTAGGTCCTTTTGGTGGCCTTCCTTGTCACGGGATGTGCGTTCTTTTGTGCAGTCCTGTGGGACTTGTGCTCGGGCTAAGCCTTGCTGTTCTCGTGCCAGCGGGTTGCTTTTGCCCTTGCCCGTCCCGAAGAGGCCTTGGACACACATTTCCATGGATTTCATTTCAGATCTTCCAGTGTCTCAGGGAATGTCTGTCATCTGGGTGGTGTGTGATCGTTTTTCCAAGATGGTCCATTTGGTGCCCTTGCCTAAGTTGCCGTCCTCTTCCGATCTGGTTCCTTTGTTTTTTCAGAATGTGGTTCATTTGCACGGCATTCCTGAGAATATCGTGTCTGACAGAGGATCCCAGTTTGTGTCCAGATTCTGGCGATCTTTTTGTGCTAAGATGGGCATTGATCTGTCTTTCTCGTCTGCCTTTCATCCTCAGACTAATGGCCAAATGGAGCGAACTAATCAGACGCTGGAGGCTTATTTGAGATGTTTTGTTTCTGCGGATCAGGATGATTGGGTGACCTTTTTGCCATTGGCTGAGTTTGCCCTCAATAATCGGGTTAGTTCCGCTACTTTGGTTTCGCCATTTTTCTGCAACTCTGGTTTTCATCCTCATTTCTCCTCAGGTCATGTTGAGCCTTCTGACTGTCCTGGGGTGGATTCCGTGGTTGATAGGTTGCAGCGGACTTGGAATCATGTGGTGGACAACTTGAAGTTGTCACAGGAGAAGGCTCAGCGTTTTGCCAACCGCCGCCGCGGTGTGGGTCCCCGACTTCATGTTGGGGATTTGGTTTGGTTGTCTTCTCGGTATGTCCCTCTGAAGGTTTCCTCTCCTAAGTTTAAGCCTCGCTTTATTGGTCCTTATAGAATATTGGAGGTCCTTAATCCGGTGTCTTTTCGTTTGGATCTTCCTGTGTCGTTTGCCATTCACAATGTGTTCCATAGGTCTTTGTTGTGGCTGTACATTGTGCCTTTGGTTCCTGCTGTTGACCCTCCTGCTCCGGTCTTGGTTGAGGGCGAGTTGGAGTACGTGGTGGAGAAGATCTTAGATTCTCATCTCTCTAGACGGAGGCTTCAGTATCTGGTCAAATGGAAGGGCTATGGTCAGGAGGATAATTCCTGGGTGGTCGCTTCTGATGTTCATGCGGCCGATTTGGTTCGTGCCTTTCACGCTGCCCATCCTGATCGCCCTGGTGGTCGTAGTGAGGGTTCGGTGACCCCTCTTTAAAGGGGGGGTACTGTTGTGAACTATACTTATGGGCTCCCTCTTGTGGTCACTAGAGGTATGGCACTTGGATATTCTTTCCCTAGGTTCGTAGTCACCTGGTTCGTTAGACCCTGGGTGTTCCTATTTAAACTTCCTGGATTCTTAATCCATTGCCTGGCATCAATGTAATCAGTCCTTGTCTGGTTGCTCCTGTCTACTTGTCCTGATTTTTGCAAGATAGGCTAAGTCCTGCTTTCTTATTTTTGTTCATTTGTATTGTTTTGTTTTTTGTCCAGCTTGTTCATAATGTGATTCCTGATTTTGCTGGAAGCTCTAAGGTGGCTGATATTCTCCCCCCACACCGTTAGTCGGTGCGGGGGTTCTTGGATATTCAGCGTGGATATTTTTGTAGGGTTTTTCGCTGACCGCATAAGTCCACTTTCTATATTTCTGCTATTATATAGTGGGCCTCTCTTTGCTGAATCTAGTTCATACTTACGTTTGTCCTTTCTTCTTACCTCACCGTTATTATTTGTTGGGGGCGTGTCTTTACTTTGGGGTACCTTTCTCTTGAGGCAAGTGAGGTATGATTTTCTCTGAAAGGGTTAGTTAGTTCTCCGGCTGGCGCGAGACGTCTAGAACCAACGTAGGTACGTTCGCCGGCTGCTATTAGTTGTGGGTTAGGATCAGGTATGCGGTCAGCTCAGTTACCACCTCCCTATGAGCTGGTTTTTTATGTTTGCAGACTTTGCTGAAAACCCTGAGATCCTCTACCATTGGGATCATAACAGATGAGTTCCAGAAATATTAATACTAATATTGTCTATCACTCATAAGGCTCACACACCTTAGGCTATGAATTCTTTTAGAACATTCAAGGTTCAACTTGTTAAAGTTTTATACTTTAATATGAAAAAGGTTCAGTGCTTACAATAAGAAAAGGTATAAAAATATGATAATAAAAAGACATACAACTTATGCAAAACAGTATAAAAATAAACAGGAGAAACATACAGAAATTACCTAACTGGTAGTTGCTTTCTGCTCCCTGAGAGTAGGACAAATGTAGATTGGATCACACCAGCTTCTCAGGCTGCCCCCATTATGTGAACACAATTCTCTGTATACAGCCTAAATTTAGAGCTTGGTTTGGAGGTCAGGTTTCTAGACCAGCCCCTGAGGTTAATATCAAAACTGCTTGGTTTTTGTTTGGATCACGGATGCGCCCCCAATGAATATATTATTTTCTCTTGAGATCCTTTGTGTAACAGCTTTCCCAGAGATACTATCAGGCCGTAATTAACATCTCTCTTCCAAGACCTAGGAGGTGCCAAATGTTACCTTTCTTCTTGGCTTCCCGCAGGACTCCCTGGTGAGACTGGGGACCAAGTCTACTTGTCCCAGGAAACCACATATTAACACCTGGGAGAGACATGCAGCTTTTCAAGACAGATGTTACATTATTGCAAGTGACACAATAAATCTATGCAATGTCCACTGCACACACACACATATATATATATATATATATATATATATATATATATATATATATATATATATATATATATATATATATATATACACTCACCGGCCACTTTATTAGGTACACCTGTCCAACTTCTTGTTAACACTTAATTTCTAATCAGCCAATCACATGGCGGCAACTCAGTGCATTTAGGCATGTAGACATGGTCAAGACAATCTCCTGCAGTTCAAACCGAGCATCAGTATGGGGAAGAAAGGTGATTTGAGTGCCTTTGAACGTGGCATGGTTGTTGGTGCCAGAAGGGCTGGTCTGAGTATTTCAGAAACTGCTGATCTACTGGGATTTTCACGCACAACCATCTCTAGGGTTTACAGAGAATGGTCCGAAAAAGAAAAAAAATCCAGTGAGCGGCAGTTCTGTGGGCGGAAATGCCTTGTTGATGCCAGAGGTCAGAGGAGAATGGGCAGACTGGTTCGAGCTGATAGAAAGGCAACAGTGACTCAAATCGCCACCCGTTACAACCAAGGTAGGCCTAAGAGCATCTCTGAACGCACAGTGCGTCGAACTTTGAGGCAGATGGGCTACAGCAGCAGAAGACCACACCGGGTACCACTCCTTTCAGCTAAGAACAGGAAACTGAGGCTACAATTTGTACAAGCTCATCGAAATTGGACAGTAGAAGATTGGAAAAACGTTGCTTGGTCTGATGAGTCTCGATTTCTGCTGCGACATTCGGATGGTAGGGTCAGAATTTGGCGCAAACAACATGAAAGCATGGATCCATCCTGCCTTGTATGGAGCATCTTTGGGATGTGCAGCCGACAAATCTGCGGCAACTGTGTGATGCCATCATGTCAATATGGACCAAAATCTCTGAGGAATGCTTCCAGCACCTTGTTGAATCTATGCCACGAAGAATTGAGGCAGTTCTGAAGGCAAAAGGGGGTCCAACCCGTTACTAGCATGGTGTACCTAATAAAGTGGCCGGTGAGTGTATATATATATATACCGTATATACACTCACCGGCCACTTTATTAGGTACACCATGCTAGTAACAGGTTGGTCCCCCTTTTGCCTTCAGAACTGCCTCAATTCTTCGTGGCATAGATTCAACAAGGTGCTGGAAGCATTCCTCAGAGATTTTTGTCCATATTGACATGATGGCATCACACAGTTGCCGCAGATTTGTCGGCTGCACATCCCAAAGATGCTCCATACAAGGCAGGATGGATCCATGCTTTCATGTTGTTTACGCCAAATTCTGACCCTACCATCCGAATGTCGCAGCAGAAATCGAGACTCATCAGACCAAGCAACGTTTTTCCAATCTTCTACTGTCCAATTTCGATGAGCTTGTACAAATTGTAGCCTCAGTTTCCTGTTCTTAGCTGAAAGGAGTGGTACCCGGTGTGGTCTTCTGCTGCTGTAGCCCATCTGCCTCAAAGTTCGACGCACTGTGCGTTCAGAGATGCTCTTAGGCCTACCTTGGTTGTAACGGGTGGCGATTTGAGTCACTGTTGCCTTTCTATCAGCTCGAACCAGTCTGCCCATTCTCCTCTGACCTCTGGCATCAACAAGGCATTTCCGCCCACAGAACTGCCGCTCACTGGATTTTTTTTCTTTTTCGGACCATTCTCTGTAAACCCTAGAGATGGCTGTGTGTGAAAATCCCAGTAGATCAGCAGTTTCTGAAATACTCAGACCAGCCCTTCTGGCATCAACAACCATGCCACGTTCAAAGGCACTCAAATCAACTTTCTTCCCCATACTGATGCTTGGTTTGAACTGCAGGAGATTGTCTTCACCATGTCTACATGCCTAAATGCACTGAGTTGCCGCCATGTGATTGGCTGATTAGAAATTAAGTGTTAACAAGAAGTTGGACAGGTGTACCTAATAAAGTGGCCAGTGAGTGTATATACACACACACACACATATTTCTTAACCACAGAGGTGTTGTCTACAAATTCAATATATCTAGCACTGTGTTGCAGTTTTTTTTTAAGATATCACCTTTATTGCACACTGCAACAGCAGACTAACGAACATTACAGATAGATAGTCATGTTTGCGTATCTTGGCAGGCTTTCTGCCAGTCAAACAACAGCTAGATAAAGATGTGTTATTTATTAAACCAATAGAAAATTATGACTTTTTTATATACCTCTTGTAATAAATGCAAAGTGCATTGTGATGTCCTCATCACAGCGTCTTTCAACGCGTATGATAATTGATGGTGAGCTAAGCCCACCAGCATCAGGAGCTTATCTACAGCATTCTGTAATGCTGTAGATAAGCCCCCGATGTATACTGAAAGATGAGAAAAAGAGGTTAGATTATACTCACCTGGGCGGACGGTCTGATCCGATGGGTGTCGCGGTCCGGTCCAGGGCCTCCCATCTTCATAGGATGACGTCCTCTTCTGGGCTTCACGCTTCGGCTCCTGCGCAGATGTACTTTGTCTGCCCTGTTGAGGGAAGAGCAAAGTACTGCAGTGCGCAGGTGCCGGGAAGGGTCAGAGAGGCCCGGCGCTTGCGCACTGTAGTACTTTGCTCTGCCCTCAACAGGGCAGACAAAGTACACCTGCGCCGGAGCTGCAGCATGAAGACAAGAAGAGGACGTCATCTGATGAAGATGGGAGGTCCCGGACCGGACCGCGATGCCCATTGGACCGGACCGCCCGCCCAGGTGAGTATAATCTAACCTCTTTTTCTCATTTTTCAGGATACATTTGGGGCTTATCTACAGCATTACAGAATGCTCTAGTTAAGCTCCTGATGCCGATGGGCTTAGCTCACCTTCGATTTTGGGGGTGACAGGTTCCCTTTAGCCATATATCTGGTACCCTGATGTTGATATTTGGTTATGCACTTGGACATTTTGGTACATGAATGCATTAATATGCTTCACACAATTCTTCAGGTTTCAGCCTTACACAGAATAATAATATGAGTAATGAAACATGCTCTATATCTATTTGCTGCTAGTTCTTAAACCTTACCCACACATCCCTTTATAAAGGGAAATGTACCATAATATCTCTGTTTGCATAAGCCATATACTGCTCATATACGCAGCACCTCAGTAGGTAGGCAGAATGCATGGGTACAAAATATGTGTCTGCAGGCAAAAATTTGGGTCCTTACAAAAAAATGCTGTTGTATTGGGCAGTTTCTGTAAGTAAATTTTAAGCACGTCTAAGAGACAGACCTCTTCTGGCCGCAGCCTTATACATATTGGAACATGGACATTGCCACGTTAAGGCCTTTAGCTGAGCTCTGTAGCACGGCCTGTCACCTGAGTAATACACTCCACAGACCTTGACACTCTCTGGGACATAGCCTGTAATTACTCCATTGTTGCTCAAAACCATGCCACAGATACATTCTGCCTGGTTGGGTAGTTTCCATAAGAAGTGTGTAGGCTTGTGCAGATTGGACAATGGCGCTCCTGTCTCTTTCCATTGAGGCTGCTTCCAAGTAAAATGAGCCATGTACATGTTCCTGACATGGGTTTCAGGCCTGACAGATTGACCACAACACAGGCTGTTGCAGAATTGAATTTGGTGTCTGCTAGAATGCAATTTCCTGACATTGATCACACAGCTCTCCCAACTCCTGTATTATATTCACCTTACAGCGGCTTCACATGCTATGGTTCCATTGGGATCCTGTGGCAAAAATGAACTGTGGACCTTACAAAACACAGGTTTCACAGCACCTGGTGGTGCTCTGAAAAATAAGAGTGATGGCCACATAATGACATGGTTGTTGGTGATGGCAGGCAAAGCCCAAAATTCATATGGGCATGTTTGACATGGCATTGTAAAGGGATGGGGAATATGTATTCCCCTATCTTGCTAACTATTTGGCATGAGGGAGGGACCTCTCAAATGTAGGAGTGAGAGCTCTCCCAAATGTATGATACAGGGCCACCTGAGGGACTTTACCAAACCCAGGTTTCACGACACCTGTTGGCACTCTTCAAATTGTAAGTGAGAGCTGCATAATGACATTGGGGGGGACATGGTGGTGGTGCCAGGCAAAGTCCATAATTCATATGGGCACATTTGAAATGGTATTGTAAAGGGATGAGCAAAATGTATTCCACTATTTGGAATGAATGAGGGACCTCCAAAATGTAGGAGTGAGAGCCCTCACAATTGTTAAAGGAACATCTAAAGTCAAAACACTTCATGTGAACATATGCTAAATGGGAGGCGCAATTTTTTGTTGGGTGTTTATGTAACGTTAAATACATGTAATTATGAAGTAAAAAATGTTTCTTAACATTTTTCCCTTTAAAAAAAAAAATTTGGTTTGGTAGGTCTTTTTAAAAATAAGTAAAACCCGCGCAATAGTCTGACAACATTATTCCCAGATACCATATGTGAGTCAGAAAGGCATGCAGGCATCCTCTCCATGCTGTTCCCATTTAGTTTTAGATCTTTCCCATCCATTTCAGCTTTTTTCTCAGGTCCCCGACCTGTTTGTTGGATCCAGCAGAAAAATATTTGGCTTTCCTATTGACTTGCATTGGATTCCTTTTTCGTTATGAATAAATGGATATTAGCAATTATTCGCTAATTATTCCGAAATCAGAATATTTCACTATTCGATCAGCACCACTAAATACATATATAAATAAAAAGAAGAAATACATTATACTCACCTATCACCAAATCCCTGATGCTCTTGTCTCCTATAAAAAATGTAAAATAAAAAAAATAACATATAGTCACCTTAAAGCCCAATCCCAATACCCATGTCTCCTATAAAAATATAAAAAATAATAAAGCACCATATACTTTCCTGTTCGCCATAGTCACACGGCGACCTCACGCATAGAACAAACTAAGAAGCTCATGTTCAGCTATATATATTTTGCCCAGCGGCATTAGATCAATGTATGATTTTTGGAGGTGCCGTCCATTCTCTTTTTCAGCATACTGCATGATCTGTCTTTTTTTTCCTTTGGATTTGCCCTCTTCCCATTTAGCACAGCTGATTTTAATTAGCAGGAGACTGCAAAGTAAGGGGTCTAGCCTATCTGCTCTCACTGAAGAGCTCAAGGAAGGTGAGTTTTAATGCTCCTTTCATTTGGTGTTGGTGCTATTGCAGCGCCCCAGAGTCCTGGTCGTTGCAGTACTGTGGCCCCGCCACTATGGGGAGCCATGGTACATCTGATGGCACTGAAGGAGTTCATCTGACCAGGTATCACAGACACCAATACATTTCACAGCCGGGCCACCAGGGGGAGCTAAGGGTGCTATTCATTAGGCCACTCCCCACCATTGTGGGTAAACTGGGGGTCAGGCAGGAAGTTAGGAGAGAAAGCTGACTGGATATGAACCAGGCAACACCTTGTGGCAGAGGGTGTTGCAGGAGAGGATTCGGTAGGGCCTCTGTCAGGTTTGGGACCCTGATGGAGACCTGGCTACAGGAAAGAAAGTAACGGGACCGTGCCTGCACTGAGAAGTGGCGGTGCCCTAAGGAAGGACTAGAAGAGAGATATATTGTGCTGAGTGAGAAACGAGATCGAAGCAATAGGAGAATACCAGTAGGAGTCATGCTGTAAGAACGAGGCAACATCCTACTGAGGCGCACAACCGGTGGCCGGAACGCCGAGAGAGTATTATAACACTGAGCTTCAAGCAATACTCTAAACAGCGGCAGGACAGTCAGTCTCAGGCGGGCTGTCTCACTCAAATCACCTATGCAGTCTTGGGGGGCAACTTGTGGAGAGGGGCGACTCTAGGGTCCCGGAAGAGCTCCGAGCCTACCCGTCAAACGGGTGCCGTTCCAACCAGATCAACAGGGAGGGACGGAGGATTAGCAGAACATCATCTAATCGAGTTGTGAGGGAACTTAAGAAACAGACACAACAGTTGTGGGGTACTTTCCGTAAGCACAGCAGGGAAGGACTACAACACATAGCGCTAAGAAGGAAGGCACTGATTTCCACCTGCAAAGTGAATTCTGGAAGTGCCATTGGACCGGCCGGACTTGCGTAGCCTGGTGATCTGTATTCCGGACTGAGGACCCAGAGATCTTCAGTAAAGAGGTAAAGAGACTGCAACCTGGTGTCCTCGTTATTTACCGCGACCTGCACCCCACAACTGCACCGCTACACCACCACTCATTTTCACCGGACGTCCCCCACTGACCGGCAGGGCCACGGACCGGGTCTAGCCACCGTGACAACCCCAGAACAGAGACTCAGAGACCCGGTGCTGGGTACCCCTCGGCCCAGCGGCGGTGTGGGGGCGCTCCAAACTTGGCGTCACGAACAGGATCTACTTAAGCCTGAAGAATCAGGTCATGTGTGCCTTGGAACTGTGATTTATCGTGCATGGACTGTGCTTTATTACAAGGACTGTGTGTTGCCACTTGCCGCCAGAAGTTCCCGCCAAAACCGCCGCCATTACAGCGCTAAGGAGAGCGCAGGAGAAGAAGGGCGTGGAAGTGGGCGTGAACAAGCTGAAGAGCGCGAAAGACAATGGCCGCCCAGTCTAAATATCTCGGCCCCTTGAGGACGTGTCCGTCAGCAGCCGAGATCCGCCTCCTGATCCTTAATGGTGGGCAGAGACAACGAAAACGAAACCGCCCACGAAGAAGAGAGCGGGAAAAGGACCAGGAAGAAGAAGTCCGCGACATGGAGGACTCCATGGCCAGCCGCCCGGAGCCGGAGCATGGGGTCGGAGCCGAGGACTCCCCCAGCTACCCGGAGAGGCACCGCAGCCAGACCTCCACAGTTGAAGCTGACCTCCCACAGACCAGAACGGACAAGCTGATCCACCAACCCCGGCGGACGCAGCTGAGCACTGAGGCCGGGTGGAAGAAGACATCATCGGGAGCCTCACCAGACGCCTGTTGACAGCCTTGCTTGGTCCGGAGCAGGGAAGAAGGACCGGTGCTCCGAAGCTGGAAAGCAAGGCCCTGCCGGAAAGCGGAATGCTGCAAACGGAGATGACAACGCCGCAGCGCAAGGCCCTGCAGCCAGCATTCCAGACCCCAGCGGAGGCAGAGCAGACCGGCACCGGAGGAACCGCATCCGAAGCAGGTATGAAGGACGACCCTGCCCTGATGACTGACACCACTTCCGTGACTGCTAGTGCCACAGCTGCTGACTCCGTTCCAGTGACTGATCCTGCAGCAGCCGCTACCTCTGCTGCAGCAAATGCCCCTACTCAAGCTGCGCAGACCTTCATTGCTGCGCATGATTTAACCATACATGGAAGACGGATTAACGGCGTTTGTTCAGCACTGGGTGTAACCCTGGACCTCCCCCTTCCCAGGCCATGAAGGGTTAAGTGCCAGGTGCAGCCCTGGAAGCCGTCCAACTAAACCTCGGAAACCTGAAACTGTACATAGTTAACTGTTTGTTTCCCTGCTTTTTGCTACTTTAAACCCGACCTGGGTTATTCTTAAAGGGATCCCTTTGTTTACCCGGGATCCCTTCTTCTGCTTTTTGTTTTGTTTCCTGTTTATTCTTCACTAAAAGAACTGCTGGAATCATGAACAGTGCATGATACAAACTTCCTGTATATAGTTTGCACCTTCTTAAAGGCGCTTCCTACTGGTTTTACTTAGAAAGAGACTCTTTGCGAAGATACCGTACCGGAGCCTTTGCTGAGTAAGGACTGGTAGCCTGAGAGGATATGCTACCTCATAAAAACTTGATCCCCTCTTAAAGGGGATGTTCAGTTGTTGCACTTGAGAGGATCATATTGCTTTAAGACTGACAAGAAGCAATAATGTCGTAAGGAAGTAATGATGATGATGGTGTTTACATGTAAAGTTATATGTATTTGATTAAGTTAATTGTAACCAAAATGCTGATAATGTTCTTTAGGAGAAGGTGTGAGAGCTGGAGGAAAGGTGTAGCAGGCCCGTAGGGGGTAGACAACGTGTCTCACATAGTTGCAAGTAAGAAAGTTGATAATGTTGATAGATAATGGGGATAGAAGGTAAACCCTGAGTCCTCCGTAGAAAGTTAGTTTCTTGTGAAGGAAGAGTTAATAATGTGTTGCAGAAGGACAGAAAGTAAACCCGTAGGGGTTAGTCAGTGAGTCCTCTTAGGAGCCATATGCAGATGGCTCAGTGTTCCTAAACCTGAAAGTATGTTATGTTCTATACTGTGTATAGCAGAGGAAAAGACAGAAGGCTCGGGCTGAAAGGAGCGGTCCTGTAAGAAAGGAGAGGCAGTAGGTCTGGTGCCGTTAGGACAGGCGGTCCTGCAGATTAAAGAAGGAGAATGTAAAGTTAAACTTGCCTTATAATGTGATTATAAGAAGGTCTTTAATGGATGCCGAGTGTACGTCCTTAAGGGCGATGTTAAAGTATTGTTCTAAGAATTGCACTAAGTAGAATACCCGGTTGGGTAACAGGAGTTATTTATAACCTGTAATTTATACTGTTTAACCATGTTTTGTAACGTTCAAGTGTCCTCACCTCCCATAAAGGGAAGCCTGTTCAAGTATACTTATTATTATTTGCACTCACAAAAATTGTATGTCTTCTTGCTAACTGTATTGTTGTTTTCTTCCCAGTCCCGGAGTACTGGATTTAACCGGGGGGAGTGCAGCGCCCCAGAGTCCTGGTCGTTGCAGTACTGTGGCCCCGCCACTATGGGGAGCCATGGTACGTCTGATGGCACTGAAGGAGTTCATCTGACCAGGTATCACAGACACCAATACATTTCACAGCCGGGCCACCAGGGGGAGCTAAGGGTGCTATTCATTAGGCCACTCCCCACCATTGTGGGTAAACTGGGGGTCAGGCAGGAAGTTAGGAGAGAAAGCTGACTGGATATGAACCAGGCAACACCTTGTGGCAGAGGGTGTTGCAGGAGAGGATTCGGTAGGGCCTCTGTCAGGTTTGGGACCCTGATGGAGACCTGGCTACAGGAAAGAAAGTAACGGGACCGTGCCTGCACTGAGAAGCGGCGGTGCCCTAAGGAAGGACTAGAAGAGAGATATATTGTGCTGAGTGAGAAACGAGATCGAAGCAATAGGAGAATACCAGTAGGAGTCTTGCTGTAAGAACGAGGCAACATCCTACTGAGGCGCACAACCGGTGGCCGGAACGCCGAGAGAGTATTATAACACTGAGCTTCAAGCAATACTCTAAACAGCGGCAGGACAGTCAGTCTCAGGCGGGCTGTCTCACTCAAATCACCTATGCAGTCTTGGGGGGCAACTTGTGGAGAGGGGCGACTCTAGGGTCCTGGAAGAGCTCCGAGCCTACCCGTCAAACGGGTGCCGTTCCAACCAGATCAACAGGGAGGGACGGAGGATTAGCAGAACATCATCTAATAGAGTTGTGAGGGAACTTAAGAAACAGACACAACAGTTGTGGGGTACTTTCCGTAAGCACAGCAGGGAAGGACTACAACACATAGCGCTAAGAAGGAAGGCACTGATTAACACCTGCAAAGTGAATTCTGGAAGTGCCATTGGACCGGCCGGACTTGCGCAGCCTGGTGATCTGTATTCCGGACTGAGGACCCAGAGATCTTCAGTAAAGAGGTAAAGAGACTGCAACCTGGTGTCCTCGTTATTTACCGCGACCTGCACCCCACAACTGCACCGCTACACCACCACTCATTTTCACTGGACGTCCCCCACTGACCGGCAGGGCCACGGACCGGGTCTAGCCACCGTGACAACCCCAGAACAGAGACTCAGAGACCCGGTGTCGGGTACCCCTCGGCCCAGCGGCGGTGTGGGGGCGCTCCACTATGTGACGGCCTTTGTTGTGGTTTTGTGCTGGTGGGGCGGCGCGATCTGGAATCATGGGGGATTCAGTCTTGCAGCATGGTTGCTGTGAGGCACCAGGTCGTCCGCCCTGCCGGTGCATTGCTGCTGTGGCCGTGGTAAGTGCACAGCTCCGCTTCATTAGGGCGATAGGGACCCATCACGAGGTGTGACGTGGCAGTGGGCTTCATACAGTCTGATCAGAATGTTAAACTAAGAACTTCATGCTCAGTAATATATATTTTTGCCTAGTGGCATTAGATCAATGAATGATTTTTGGAGGTGCTGTCGATTCTCTTTTTCAGCATATCACGTATAGAACAGTCACATTGGGAGATGGGACTGCACTAACCGGCCACCGGTGATATGCTGACAGGAGCATCATCGCTCCCACCTTAGCGCTGAGCTGCTCTGAGAGAGGTCACAAGGGTTCATCAGCTGATGAACTCTGGTAAACTTTCTCACTGCAGCTCAGTGCTGTACACTGCAAGAGGGATAACCTCATGTGTCAATGTGTAGCTATCCAGCTGTCTTTGAGAAAAGCCACATTAGTTTGATTTGTGACCAAGTTTTGCCGACTTTGAAGATAAATGCTCAGGAAACCGAACATGAATCCTAATGTGCAACGTTTGTGCCGTATTTGAGATTGACGAACATTTTCTGAACAAGTTCGCTCATCTCTATCCATGATTGATGCCATCGTGTGACACTACTGCCTCTTCCTCTGTACTAAGTGATTGTCAATCCTTGTCCAAAACACCGGTGCAGATGCCTCTTCCCCTGCACCAATCCTTACATATTCTGACTTATCATCATCAGGCATTTCCAATTCCTTGTCCCAGCCCAGTGACCCGCTGTCCCTACCCCAGGTCTTGGAATAAAAATAAAATTTCCAGCCATCCACCCACAGGAACACCCATGCCCATGCCAACACACTTTCTGGAATTGTCTGCTTAACGACCCACATGTAGGCAAATGCTTTTGGCCAGAAGAGCTACATTTCCCTGAAAGCACACTTGGTGAACATTGTGGAGACTGGTGCCAAATCACACCCTGGCATGACATATGTGCTCCCGACATTGAGGATTGCTGGCTTCTTCTTTTATTCTTCTCCACCCCTTACACAAGTTCCTACACCCTCTCCTGCTCCTACTCATCCTCTATCTCCAATTTAGTATCTCAGAGCATGTCGTCCACATCAATCAGAAGCTAGAAGCTCTGCAGCACTGCTTCTGCAAAGCAGCAACAGGCTCAGTGGAAACTTATTTGTATTGGAGACAAACCACACACCATGGCAGAGTTACTTGAAGGAATAACACACCAGACAAATCTATAGATTTTGCTGCTGAACCTCCAATCAGGCATGGTCGTGTCATGGGCATAACCTGGTGGTGGCTGTAAAGCTTGGCAATCCCACACACCTACCATGCTTGGCATGTGCTCAACTTGGTAGTTCAGCAGTTTCTGATGAGTGGGCATGGATGGCTGACATTTATGCAATTTTTCAAGACTTTGAGGACTCCTCGATGGCGCCATAGTCAGCGCAACTATCTGTGCCTACTTAACCAGTTGTGGGTTACAATTAAACATGAAGCTTTGCATGCAAAGCAACTGGGGATGGAGGAAGATATAACACAGAGCATTTGTATCCAGTGTAGCCTCATCTCATCTGCTCAGCATGGATTGGAAATCAATGAGGAAGTGGACACTGATTAAGAGGAAGAGGAGAAACAGGAGCTGTTGGCAAACACAACAGAGGCTAGCAGCTGCACAACCTTTGTCTCATCTCTCCTGCGTTGATGACCTGAAGATGGGAATGAGGAGGAAGAGAGGGAGGAGGAGCACAAGATCCATCATGGTGGAGACGGAATATTTTTCTTTTTTTATGAATTGAATGACTCATCCAGTACAGTTTGTTGCATTATGGTGGTAGGTAAAATTTACAAAAGCATACAAGAATATTTCAGGATCAGATAAGTTAGGGTATCACATGCTTTCTGGCATATTTTGGTTGTATATAACAATGGAAAAAAAGCATTTAAACATTTTGCTGGATTACATTCATCAGCCATATAGTATTACGTGTTCTTGGGTAAATTTTGTTGCTATATAAGCATCAAAAAATTGTTCAAAATTTTATTGGTGTTATATAGCTCAATCTTAGACTATTCCATGGTCTGAAGCAGGGGTGTCAAACTGCATTCCTCGAGGGCCTCAGACCATGCGTGTTTTCAAGATGTGCTTCGCATTGCACAAGGTGCTGGATTCATTCTGTGCAGGTGATTAAATTATCACCTGTGTAATACAAGGAAATCCTAAAAACATGACCTGTTTGCGGCCCTTGAGGAATGCAGTTTGACACCTCTGGTCTGAAGTATATTTCGCAGGTATATAAACTTCCCAAAACTTGTTTATAAAATTTATCGGTATCATACTGCTCACCCATAGGGTATTACATCTACTTGGCTTCATTTAGTTGTTATAAAAGCCTCAAAAGACTTGTTCAAAACTTATCGGTGTTATATTTCTCATCCATAGGGTATTACATATTCTTGGATAGATTTCTTTGGCATATAATCATCAAGAAACTTGTTAAAAAATGTATTGGTATTATATTGTTCACCTATAAACTATTCCATGGCCTGGAGTATATTTCCTTGTTATATAACCTTCAAAAGTGCATAGTTGAGTCTAGGAGTACCAATACACGACAATTTGAACAAAATGTGTAACCCTCCTTTATGTCTAATACAGGGTGTATCTGAGTCACTTACTTTTGGCAGTTCTTCCTTCCATCATAAATCAAACTAAAATTTCCTATTTTTTAATAAATAAAACAATTTTGGTTTATTTAAATTATACATTTTTTCTACATCCTTTTTCAATTTTGCCTTACATACAAATCATTATACAGGATAAAATGGTTATTAACAAATTTTTCCTGTAAAATCCACTTTCTCGTCAGTATGAAATGTGTTATTGTCACATCTTATAGTGGAGGAGAGGTGTAACCCCATTGTTCTCAGAAGCAATCTGGGAGTTAGAGTTTCCCCATGCTGTTCTCTTTCCATTCGTCACTTTTCCCATCCAATTGAACATTTTCACGGCCCCCTCAGACCCCTTTGTAGGGTCTTCCAGAAAAAAGCTCTACTTTCCCATTGACTCCCTGTATACTTGTTAACCAAAACAAGCATGTCAATGTTAGAAATTGCTTGGATCGAGCAACGAGCACCCGAGCATTTTAGAGCTTTCTCATCCCTATTAAATAGCCAGGATTTAAACTTTCTCTCACCCTGATTGCTATGTAGGGCTTGTGGCCACTAGTAACAGCTTTATCACCACAGGGACTGCAGGCTAAGGAGCACAGTGACTCAGTGGTTAGCACCTTGCCTTTCAGAGCTAGAGTCATGGGTTCTAATCCTTCCAAGAACATCATCTTCAAGATGTTTACGTGGGTTTCTTTTGAATTCTTATTTTTTTTCCAAAGACACATTAATAAGAAATTTAGTTTGTGAGCCCTACTGGGACAGCAGTGCTGATATATGTAAAGTGCTGCAGAATTAATAGAGCCATGTAAGCAAATACAATAAATACAATAGGTGCCCATGGGAGCACATGAATGTGCCTGTAATAATCTTTATAGCAGTCTGGAGGACCATACTTTGCTTCTTCAGTATTAGCCATTAGCTTTTATTATAAAAAAAAATACAGATCATTTCATAAATTTTACTGTTCACAGTTCCTAACAATTATTTACACATATTATATTAATATTATTTATTATATGTTTATATTGGACATTAACAATGTATTTTTTTCATGCTCACTTCATGGCATTCAACCCAAAACCTGCAGCCTGCGCATTCAATGCAGTTAATTCTCTGCAGTGTATATTGCAGATCTTCAACATGAACCATAAGGGCATCCAAAATGTAACCAATAATGTAAACATAGACTGATTTTATACCTTTGTATGCAAATTAGAGCTCAGTACCAGAAAACTTAGCTATTTTTTAGAAGGACATAGTCAGCCACTTTCAAGCCTGAAAGTCAAGGACTTTGATATTAATGATCTAGCCATAGAGTAAAGGTACCGTCACACTAAACGATATCGCTAGCGATCCGTGACGTTGCAGCGTCCTGGCTAGCGATATCTTTTAGTTTGACACGCAGCAGCGATCTGGATCCTGCTGTGATATCGCTGGTCGTTGAAGAAAGTTCAGAACTTTATTTGGTCGTCAGACCGGCGTTTATCATCGTGTTTGACACCAAAAGCAACGATACCAGCGATGTTTTACAGTGGTAACCAGGGTAAACATCGGGTTACTAAGCGCAGGGCCGCGCTTAGTAACCCGATGTTTGCCCTGGTTACCACTGTAAAATGTAAAAAAAACAACAGTACATACTCACCTTCGCGTCCCCTGCCGTCCGCTTCCTGCACTGACTGAGGGCCGGCCGTAAAGTGAAAGTACAGCACAGCGGTGACGTCACCGCTCTGCTGTTAGGGCCGGGGCTCAGTCAGTGCAGGGAAGCGGACGGCGGGGGACGCGAAGGTGAGTATGTAGTGTTTGGTTTTTTTACATTTTACACTGGTAACCAGGGTAAATATCGGGTTACTAAGCGCGGCTCTGCGCTTAGCAACTTGATGTTTACCCTGGTTACCCAGGGACCTCGGCATCGTTGGTCGCTGGAGAGCGGTCTGTGTGACAGCTCTCCAGCGACCAAACAGCGACGCTGCAGTGATCGGCATCGTTGTTGGTATCGCTGCAGCGTCGCTGAGTGTGAAGGTACCTTAAGTCTCCAATATCAGATAAGTGGAGGTGCAACACCTAGAACCCCTCAAAATAAAGATTATTATTATCTGCGTGCTGTTGTAAAATACACAGTGCATGGAGCTGAAACACTATAGTGACATACACTGCTTACTGGCCATACTAAGGTACTTCAGCTAATATGTACAGGGGCTTCTCACAAAATAAGAATATCATCAAAAATTTAATTTATTACAGTTCTTCAATGCAAAAAGTGAAACTGATATTATATAGAGTCATTACAAACAGAGTGATCTGTTTCACGTGTTTATTTCTGTTAATGTTGGTGATCATGGCTTACAGCCAATGAAAACCCAAAAGTCAATATCTCAGTGAATTAGAATACTTTATGACAGCAGCTTCAAAATAAAATCCAAAATGTTGGCCTACTGAAATCTATGTTCAGTAAGTGCACTCAATACTTGGTCGGGGCTCCTTTTGCATCAATTACTGCATCAATGCGACGTGACATGGAGACGATCAGCCTGTGGCACTGCTGAGGGGTCATGGAAGCCCAGGTTGCTTTGATCAAAGCCTTCAGCTCGTCTGCATTGTTGAGTCTGTGTCTCTCATCTTCTTGAAAATACTCCATAGATTCTCTATGGGGTAAGTTCAGGCGAGTTTGCTGCCAATCAAGCCCAGTGATACTGTTGTTTTTAAACCAGGTATTGGTACTTTTGGCAGTGAGGACAGGGGCCAAGTCCTGCTGGAGAACCAAATTTCCATCTCCAAAAAGCTTGTCAGCAGAGGGAAGCATGAAGTGTTCTAAAATTTCCTGGTAGACGGCTGCGCTGACCTTGGTTTTGATAAAACACACTGGACCTACACCAGCAGATGACATGGCTCCTCAAACCATCACTGATGGTGGAGACTTCACACTAGACCTCCAGCAGCTTGGATTGTGGCCTCTCCACTCTTCCTCCAGACTCTGGGACCTTGATTTCCAAATGAAATGCAAAATTTACTTTCATCTGAAAACAACACCTTGGACCACTGACAACAGTCCAGTTCTTTTTCTCCTTGGCCCAGGTAAGATGCTTCTGGTGTTGTCTATTGGTCATGAGTGGCTGACACAAGGAATACGACACTTGTAGCCCATGTCCTGGATACGTCTGTGTGTGGTGGCTCTTGAAGCAATGACTCCAGCAGCAGTCCAATCCTTGTGAATCTCCCCCAAACTTCTGAATGGCTTTTTCTTAACAATCCTTTCAAGGCTGCGGTTATCCCGGTTGCTTGTGCACCTTTTTCTACCACACTTTTTCCTTCCACTCAACTTTCCAATAATATACTTGGATACAGCACTGTGTGAACAGCCGGCTTCTTTAGCAATGACCTTTCGTGGCTTACCCTCCTTGTGGAGTCTGTCAATGACTGCCTTCTGGACATCTGTCAAGTCAGCAGTCTTCCCCATGATTGTGGGGCTACAGAAACAGACTAAGGGACATTTATAAACGCTTAGGAAGCCTTTACAGGTGTTTTTTTCGTTAATTTTTCTAATTTACTGAGATAATGACGTTTGGGTTTTCATTGGCTATAAGCCGCAATCATCAGCATTAACAGAAATATACACTTGAAATAGATCACTCTGTTTGTAATGACTCTATATAATATATGAGTTTCACTTTTTTTCTTTAGAACTGAAATATATTAACTTTTTGATGATATTCTAATTTTGTGAGAAGCCCCTGTATGTGCAGTACTTGCAATTGGCCTCTAACCAGTGAACAGCACTATGCTGTTCTTCCTCTGTATATTGTGCTCATTGGGCCAGTGCAGGGGTTGCAAACAGTGATTTATAAGGGTACCAGCTGACCCCCGCTAATCTGATATTGATGACCTTTCTTAAGGATAAACCATCAATAGATGCACTGGCAGAGGGCACTTTGTGGAGAACCTTTTTCAATAATAGCTATTATTGTTATAATTATTGTTATAAGAATTTTCATGTGATTAATTATACAGTCATATATATTTCCATTAGGAGCTTAGTGCTTGTAGTAAATGTTTTAAGAATGCAACCAATTACTGAGTGATTCATGAATAGCTAACGATAGGAAAGATTTCTTAAGAAGTTAGAGCTTGCAGTAAGGCAAGCTTCCTTATACGCCTGCACTAGTTTCGACAACAGACATGTTAGAAAATAACCAGTTTCCATTGTTTTCTGCTGGTATTTGCTATAAAAACAGTTGCAAATCTACAGTAGACAGATACCCTAATTCCATCTTCACATAAGTGATTTGTGGTTGTCTCGTTGCATACAAAAAATAAACCTTACTGCAAATTCAGATGTTTCCAGTCTATGACTGGTTAATAGAAACTCCCCTGACAATGACATACAACAGGTCTATGTCAATAGTGATTGAAAGTCTAGCCTATCTGCGAGATATGGCACAGATCTCAAAAGGTTTGGGTGAGTTTGTAGACCCCAGTGCAGGGGTGAGGTCCAGTTTGGCTCCAGGTATGGGCTGGAAAGTGAAATTCTGTAATAATGTTGTAAAGAACAAGAACAGCTCCATCTTAGCCAAGGTTTCTCCAGCACAGCTTCGTTTACCTGGGGAAAAGAACAGAAAATATAATTAGAAGATGGCAGATTATTAGAGATCCCAACTGGATGGAAATAAGATTTTAGAAACATTTGGATAAAGATTTGGATCTGTTGTGATTGACAATCGAAATGGGAAGTTAAACAGCTTAACTCACATCATTTACGTGACTCTGACAGTTTATTTCCTATAGTAGAGCTGTCCACAACACCCGACTCACACCTTCATGATCTCTGTCCAACCCTCTTCTGACAATTTCTAAGACGGCGCCCCAGATGCACTGATGAATTGAAACTCTCGATTAAAAAAAATTCCTACAGTACTTGCTTACCATGTATTGGTTTCTCGATGACCAATGATGGCCATAATAGTTCAGCCTCTCTTCTCCTTTTCTCCCTCTTTCGTTTCCTTTACCGTTTAGGTATCACATATAGTACATCTCCTACAATGTGCTCCCTAGAGTCACTACATCCACATTGTGGGTTATTGCTACCTAAGTTTGATAATGTTAAGGATCTGGTCGATCTCTTGACTAATGAGATTGTACTTGCTGAATCTTTACCCTTCTAAATAAAATTTTTTGAAATAACGAAACACATTTAGTATCACTGCGTCTGTAGTAGTCTAATCTGTCAAAATAACAAAAATAATTGACCCAATTGGTAAATGTCATGAAAAAAACAAAAAAACTAATTGCATTTTTATTTTGCCACAATACCTGAATAAAAGTGCAATAGGAAGTGATCAAAAAATCCTATCCCCACAAAATGGTATCAATAATAGTGTCAGTTTGCCATGCAAAAACAAGCCCTCGCCTACTGTACCTCTATTAGCAGAAAATCGAAAACATTATGGGTCAAGAAAAATGGTGACACAAGCAAGAAATGATACAAGCTTGGTAATGCCTTAATTGTGTTTACCTGGAAAAAAATGTATTGACAAGTAATTTTTTTATAATAGTGAATGGCGTGCAAGAAAAAAATAATTGCGTCTTTTTTTTCTTTTGAACAATATCACCTCACTTGGATTTTTTTTCTTGTTTTACAGTACATTGATAAATTTAAAAATAACTACGGTATGTTATTCAAAATTAAAATTCACGATAAACAAGCCACGTTTTTCCATACGCTTTTGGCTGTGTGGATGGAAAAGTAAAAAAAAAGTTATAGCTTTTGAAAAAAACAGGAGAAGAAAAAACGAAAGCCCAAAATCTGAAAATCACCTGGTCAGCTAGAGGTTAAAGAATATAATTTAATAAATTGTAAAATTGCCTGTTGAATAAGAAATGTACAGGGTAATGTAGGTCATCTAGGCTTACCTGACACCCCCATTCACTAATAATGCTACGCTACATTGTTATACACTGATTTTTGTAAATCGTTCTACCCAGATAATATCTTCTTTTAAACATTATTCTAGCTGTAGAAATACGGAAAAAACACGTCATGGTGAAATCGAAAAACTACAAAATGTGTGTTGGAAAAAAAAGAAGCAAATAGTTAACGCAGTGTTAAAATCATACTGCAAAGGTGAAGAGTTCTAACAGCTGTGCACAAGTCTAGTGAGACTGGGTCATCTAGACTTTTATTATATAATCCAGGACAGTCTGTAAAAATAAGGCACTTTCTTGACCTGTGCATAAAAAAAAATTAAAGACGACCGTGAGAAACATATACAGAATATTTTGACTGTAGTTATCAATTTACGGTAAATGCGGCTGAGGTCTTCATATCTCAATTTTGGGCGGTAGACATCACTTATCATAATCATTTCTTACGGTATTCCAGTGTGTCTGTAAAAAAATAGTGTCTGTCTGTGATTTTTTGATAAGTGGTTCAAAAAAATAAAAAACAAGTTGGTGACCCTGCCCCCGAGGTCTCATACCAGTTTTTTAAAAATGAATAAAGCACCAATTTCCAAGAGTGGTGCTGGATCAGATTTTCATCAGAAATTAGCTAGTGTGTTCTAATCAGCTAGTCTGTTTTACTCACGTAATGTAATAGGGCTAATGGAAAAGAGGAGAATTATCTGGGTAGAAAGGCAAAATGAGCAATTGTAAAAAGATAATGCCATTCACTCTGATGACTCCAATGCATTAAGAGGATAAAACATTTGATGGGAGGAGGAGGGATTATTTGAGAAAGACAATCATTATAAATGTTACCTATTGAGAAAGGGATGAAGGCCTCATTTTTCTTGAAATTTCCATTAGAGTCCAGAAAGTGTTCTGGATAAAAGTCATCTGGTTTCTCAAAATAAACTTTATCTCGGAGTATGGAGTGGAGCAGTGGGAAAACAACTGTGCCCTGTGGAGAAAAGAATCAGGTATACATGATTAAAGTTTGCCCTAGCCCTGCCCTTAGCTAAGCCTCTGTTTAGAGAAGTGTTACCTGTTTCCAGTCCATAAAAGCCACCAACAGGTCATGTTTTCAGAATGTCTTTAGTATTGCCCAGGTGAAAATAGTAAGGAATTCCTAAAAATATGATCTGTTGGTGACTCTTGAGGACTGGCTTTGGGGAACAGTGGCTTAAAGGAATCTTGGATGAAGCGGATCTCTGCTTCCTACCTTCGGAAAAAAATACCCTCTGAATGTGACATCTTCAGAAGTTGCATGTGGGACACTATTAGGAGCAATGTCCCCAAACCGCTGAATCTCATGAACGACGGCATCTGTATACGGCATTTCTTTCCGATGCTCCATTTGAGGTTGGGCCGATCCGATCACTCGCTCAATTTCACTATGGACTTTCTCTACCAAGGAAGGAATAAGATGTCACATATTTATGTCCATAAAGCTGGGCATCAACAAATAAATCTCAATGTTAACTTATGAGATGGTATCAGCACAGGAAAAAAATAGTGTAAAGAGATCCTGTCATCAGAAAATAAAATATTATGAATTTTTTTTTATTTGTCCACTTATGAAAAAGTAAACAATCAAAATATTGCAGACTGTGGTTTTAAAAATAACACATTTTACTTCTTAAATATATTATTTTATGGCTGTAAACGAGCTAATACTTTTGTTAGAAATTTAATTTGTGTTCATTTTTTAAGGATTCAAAGAAGTTACAACCCTTTTTGCATGAATGCCCTTAAATGGCTTCTGATATTTTACATGCTGCAGAAAATTGAATCCCATCACATGGAATAGCACAGCCAATAAGGAGGGACTATTACAGTTTGTATAAAAGCAGAGGCAGGGAATGTAGCAGCCATTTTGAGGTGAATCTGAGTATTAAGATAACGTCACAGCTTACAACTTAGTGATAGGGAGAAGAAATCGTACAGCACTAAATAAATTGTAAAAATAGCGTATGACAGCACATCATTGAAGACGATTAGCATGTGAATAAAAGAGAATAGTGACATACAATTTTCATGGAAATAGGAGGCTTTTGGCTACTTCCAGTTGCCCATGAATTGATTTGATGTTAATCAAATTTCATGGGAAAATCCAGCAAAGTTAGCAACTCAAACTTCAATATATTCCCTCATTTCTATCCACAAAATAAAAATATAAAATAAAGCCACAAAATTAAAAATGGGGGGGGGGAGATAAAATATTTTATGTACAAGTTCATATTTATTTCTCATAATGTCCCTGGAAATCCTGGATAAATATTGTACTGTGTTTTCTAAATGTTTTTCTTACTTTGAATTTCAGGGTATTTTATCATCAGTAGAAGTCCCCATCTCAGGGTGGTTGACGAGGTCTCCATTCCAGCAGCAAAGAGGTTTCCTACTAGTGCTGATAGGTTTTCATTGTGGAAATACTCCGTGGATTCAGGTTGACCCTGAACAGCAGAAAAGAACAAAAACCCATTTAGACCATGTTAGGGTACTGTCTCACAGTGGCACTTTGGTCGCTACGACGGCACGATCCGTGACGTTGCAGCGTCGCTTGATTATCGCTCCAGCGTCGTAGACTGCGGTCACACTTTGCAATGCACGGCGCTGGAGCGATAATTTCATGACGTAGTTGCGATGTAGAACTCATACGGGACATTGGGAATATCGTGCATACCTTTGTTACACGATGCGATCATGCCGCCACAGCGGGACATTTGACGACGAAATAAAGTTTCAAACGATCTGCTACGACGTACGATTCTCAGCGGGGTCCCTGATCGCAGTAGCGTGTCAGACACAGCGAGATCGTAACTATATCGCTGGAACGTCACGGATCGTGCCGTTGTAGTGACCAAAGTGCCACTGTGTGACAGTATCCTAAGTCTTTCAAATGATTGAAGAACATACAAAAGTAGCTGATATTTTTTTCCAAAAGCAGCAAAAAATTATGTCCATAATTGTTTTTGGTGCTGCAGATTAGCCCCATTTAATTGTATGCAGCGAAGTTGCAATACCAAACAATATCCATCAACTTGTCTTGTCTTTCTTGTCTATCTTTCTGTGGCACCCTTAGGAGGAACTCCTGGCCAAATTTCCAGCTACACATTCTCAGCGTGGTAATCTCCTTCGTCCCTCTCCTTGCATCTCGCCATGTTTCTACTACACTTTTTCTCTGATAGTTAGTTTTTTTACTCATTCAGAAGTGGAAAAAACATGAAGCTCTTCTGTTCTCGGTGGAAAAAAAAAGGGACCATAATAGTTGTCCGTTTGGATCTACAGTAATTTCTGTATATAGCTCTGAAATAAGTTCAGATATGTCTTTCCTTACCTATTCTTCTGATGTTTATCTGATGCTGTATATCTAATCCTTACATGTGTGATGTAATGTTGACTGTTGTACTGAGTAATTACTCTGATCTGAGAACTGCAGCCTCAATAATATGACTGCTCTGATCTCTGAAAAGAAATGTTAGTATCTGTTTCTGGGATCAGCTATCTCAAGTACACAGCTTTCGCAGAAACAAATACAACTAACAAATACGTTACTATGATCTGAGCATAGCAGTCATGTCGTTACAATTCTCATATCACAGCAATTATGTTGAGTGCTCATCAGGTAAGGGCACCAGAGCTGTAGTGATTTCATCAAGTGACATGTACTCCATCACTGGATGAACTCACCACATCGGTACTGGTGTCTGTATCTGATAAGTAATCACCAGTAATTACGGTGATCTGAGTGCTGCAGCCGCAATGTCATGACTGATTCACACAGATCACAATAATTACTGGTGAGCACTCCTCAGGTGTGGGCCCCCGGGCTACGGTGATGACTTAGTTACTGGATGAAATCACTGCTGCAACCTTGGTTCTGGATCTGGTAAATGCTCTCTGCTGATTAGTGTGATCTGAGCACCGCAATGACATGATGGTTCCACTCAGATCACAGTCATTACTGGTGATGGAAGGAAATTGAGAGTGTGTCCAGTTAACAGCTGAGGCAGCCAAATCTTAAGGTACCGTCACATTAAGCGACGCTGCAGCGATATAGACAACGATGCCGATCGCTGCAGCGTCGCTGTTTCGTCGTTGTGCCGAAGCCGAAGTCCCCGGGTAACCAGGGTAAACATCGGGTTACTAAGCGCAGGGCCGCGCTTAGTAACCCAATGTTTACCCTGGTTACCAGTGTAAATGTGAAAAAAAAAAAAAACACTACATACTTACATTCCGGTGTCTGTCGTGTCCCCCGGCATCCACTTCCCTGCACTCCTCCTGCATCCTGTGTAAGCGCCGGCACTAAAGCAGAGCGGTGACATCACCGCTGTGCTCTGCTTTACGGCCGGCCGGCGCTGACACAGTGCAGGGAAGCGGACGCCGGGGGATGCGACAGACACCGGAATGTAAGTATGTACTGTTTGTTTTTTTTACATTTACACTGGAAACCAGGGTAAACTTCGGGTTACTAAGCGCGGCCCTGCGCTTAGTAACCCGATGTTTACCCTGGTTACCAGTGAAGACATCGCTGAATCCGCGTCACACACACCGATCCAGCGATGTCAGTGGGTGATCCAGCGACGAAATAAGGTGCTGGCCTTCTAGCTCCAACCAACGATGTCACAGCAGGATCCTGATCGCTGCAGCGTGTCAAACACAACAATATCGCTATCCAGGACGCTGCAACGTCACGGATCGTTGTCGTTATCATTGTTAAGTTGTTCAGTGTGAAGGTACCTTTAGGAGAAAGTGTTGGACACCAAACGCAGTCACCTTGGGCTATTGCATTTGTAAGTGTTGTTCTCTGACACTTACACACCAGTAAATAAAAATGGCAGACCCCAGTAGCTAAATAAAATAAAAAATACTTAATTTATATTTATACACATGTTAACAAACTTGTCAAAACATTAAAAAAAATTCTGATACTCTGCAGGTAGATGATTTTGTGACGTTTATATCAATATTTAACCAGCAAGTGTTTGTTATTTGAGTTGAAGTCTGAGGGTTTTGCTAGAATTCCACTAGATTGTGTCTAACGTGTTTCTTGAGAAATTCTAGGCTATGATAAAATTCACCCTTGATATAACACATCGTACCTCTTCTTGCTTGGCCAGGAAGGCATCAATAAGGTTCCTCTGGTCATTTACATCCAGTTCTTTCTTCTGTTTTGTAAATGTCGCTGTTATGAATTTTTGAACCTCTACCATATTTCCAAAAATTGTTCTGTGAGGTCCGGGGAGCAAACCCATCAATGTCGGGAAACTGTTATACAACTAAATAAATATAAAAGTAATAATGAATGCTGCTGACATTGAAGGCGCCAAATGCATTCATTTGTTAAATACAACAGGAATAGGCACTGTCCAACATGCAAAAATTATTGAGGCTCTCAGTACCATACAGATGTCATCTACGTATAAATGAGTACTCCAATGAACACATAGCACATAAGAGGTGATCATCGGATTATTGCTGTGGTCCAACTTTACGCACTTCTTTCCATTGATGATTGGATATTCTCATCGTCAAGCAGGCGAGATCAAGCATTTACCACCTATCCTGTGGAATGTATTTAGTTCTCAAAATCTTTTAGATCAATGAGCATTTTTAAAAATCCAAATTGCCCATGTGAGCGTTGGAACATTTATTTTTATCAAAACTGTTACTAGAAAAAAAAATAAAAGTATAAAATGTAAAATAAAAAGTTCTGACTTACCCGGATCCAGGGGCTCCCCAGGAGTCTAAAATTTCCATTAATTAAGTCAATAAGTTTTAAAATGTTGGGATCTTCATACTCAATGATCTCATCTATGGCTGAGTAGTATGGCCACAATTATATTGGCAACGGCCGCATTTATACTGGTCAAGTTATCAAATGGCTTTCCTGAAAAAGTAGATAATATGTAAATTAAAAAAACAACATTTTTTTGTCTTTTAAAAAACTATGTAGTATATGTATGAGTTACGCGTACATGTGTGATAGAAATATATATATCATGTAGATCTCACTTGCATGTATACTCCTCTATAATCAAATATATACTTATATGCTCACAGCTAATATATACATTATAATCAATGGTTTAAAATGGCTGACACGAACTGATCTAACCCAGACAGATCATATGGGGTTTTCCATCCCAAAAAGCGGAATAGTGTCAGATGTTTGGTGACTGCTGATCAAATGTCTCAACTCTGTCCTACATACAGAACTCAAGTTTAGTTGCTTAATCCGCTGTCATATGAGCATTAATCACAATATTCCATATATGTTTAGATAACCAATGACAGAGGAGCTAGACAATATGGTAATTAACTAACCACCCCTGACAACCCCTAACCACTCCTTTCTATGTGAAAATATAAAACTATGTATGTACAATAAAGTACCAGTATTGATGGAATGTTGTTCTGACACAATGGTGTTGCAGTCTCATTCCTTTGAGCGCTCAAAATACTCAGTCTAATTGGGAGCGGCCACAGCACACACAGAGGAATAAATTTATCCAACCCAAATATTTCCATAACAGAATGGCGCCCAACGTGGGGTGAAAGCCCCCCCCCTACAGTGGGCAGCCCCAGACACATCAGGTAGCAGACAGCTCAGCCCTGGGTGCAGAGGGGGGGAGGACTGATTTCACCATGTATTGATAATGTACAGCTTCAGCACCGGTCAGAGCTGCCTACATTCACACCAACATGAAACTATAAGCCTAATCCATCATAGCTTCAGCAAGGGGGGAGACATCCTCAAAGCAACTTCTAAGTCCAATATCAGTCAGTGTATGACCCCAGCACATGCTGTCACAACTATTCCTCTGATGAAGATGAAGAGGGAACATCATACATGCTGTCCAGTACTAGGAAAGAAACCCACAGGCACCAAGAATGCAAGGGCAGATAGAGGCACCACCATTACACTATGTGCACTGCACTTCAAGTCAGGTGACAATCTTCCAGACCCAGGGATGCATCCCATGCCATTTTACCGAAGAATGTAGCAGAACCAGTGAAAATATGCAGCCACCTGGAGTGATCTCTGGGCCATGAATGAAAATAGAAGCAGGTGATGCACTCTGGCCAATCACGCTTGGGAGTCAGGGCCACAGCTAATTGAACAACTCAGAGAGTGGGCCAAAGGCAGGCTGGCCGGACAGGCCCTCAGCTTACATGACATGAGCCAAGATAAGACAGAGTCTGTAAAGAAGTTTCATGGCAGAGTAATGCAAGTATTCCAAGACTTGGGCTTCACCATTCATGACCAGATACACAGGCCTTTGTGCATGGACTGAGACAGCCAATCAGGAAACCACTGATAGTGT
This sequence comes from Ranitomeya variabilis, assembly GCF_051348905.1. Lineage (NCBI taxonomy): Eukaryota > Metazoa > Chordata > Amphibia > Anura > Dendrobatidae > Ranitomeya > Ranitomeya variabilis. The sequence goes on from NC_135233.1 coordinate 1,079,728,640, forward strand.
CTAGGCCTGAGAACAGGTCAATAGCAGTGGACTGACCCAGAAAAAATGTTTATGTGCGCCTAGGAGACTGTTTATTGCTAATTGTCACCAAAACTGCCGCCATTATAGCACCACAAAGAGCGCGAAGAAGGAAACGGGTGCCGTGCTGCTGAGAACGCCGGAAGGGGAGCCAGAGGTGAAGACGCTGCAAAGTGCCGATCAACACACCGGAAGAACCGCTGCAGACTCCAGAGAGGAGACACCGACCTCAATAAGGTTAGCAAAGGGGAGAAGCTATGTCGGAGCAGGGGGAAGAAGTGATGGCAGATGCAGCCACAGCCCCTGTAATGCCCCAAGACCTTGGGTTGGATGCAGCCGCCGGTCTCATGGCACCCACCGGGCCTCACCACGAATGCACCTGCAGGCCCCGTCTTACCACCGCAGCTTCAATCAGCAGGCCGGACCCCGCTGCCGCTGCAGTACCCATCATGCTGTTGTCGACAGTAGCCAAAGGGATTGAGTCCCAACCAGGGGTGCAGAAGACAGCCCCTCTCATGGTGACCACTGACCTGGAAGCGCAACCACCCTACAAAGACAGAAAAATTGTCAAGTGTTACATCTGTGGCAAGTTTGGCCATTACCAGAACCAGTACAAAGCACCCACGCCCCCGAAGAGACTGGACCCATGCAACCCAAGAGTTGGTCCAGAGAAACAGGTCAAGGAAGAAGTGCAGAAAGCAGTGAAGTACCCCGTCCATAGGACAGAGGCAAGCAAGCCAGGTCCTCAAGACACTACGCTCCTGACATGTAAAACTTCATCTGGAAGACCAATACCTCATACCTCAAAATTACCCTTAAAATGGATGGCGTTGTCAGATCCAACGTGGTGCAGCCAGAAGTGTGATGACACCTGTGGAACTCGCTGATCCCACCTGCCTATCAGAATCCTCTGTGTCTCGCATGAGCAATGATGGTCAAGTCAGACATTCTCAGCTTACAAAGCCACTGAGCATGTGCACTCAGCCAGGACACTCTATCCTGTTCCAGTTTGTGGTGTAAAGGACCTGCCACTCAACCTGCTGGGAGCGAACCTACTGCAGAAACTGAAGGCAACCACAGAGTTCCACGAAGATGGGACAGTGACACTTTCTTCATCCCTGACCCAAGAAGAGTCATGCTGGCGGCCCTACAACCCTGCAACCGATGAGGCCTACTCAAGGAGGTACTGGACATAGTACCAGAAAGTCTATGGTCTAAGGGACCCCAGCACGTGAGAAAACCTCAAGTTGCCCCAGTACGGGTGTCACTCAAGCCATGTACCCCGTACCCTCGTAAGGCCCAGGCCAGGCCTAGAGGCAAGCTGCCTCTGACCAACTGAAGGTCTACCTGGAAATAGGAATCATTGTTCCTCGCACATCGCCTTGCAATACCCCGCTTTTCCCCATCAAGAAAAAGACTGTAAAAGGAGAGCCAGCCAAGTTCAGAATGGTATATGACCTGAGAGCTTTGAATGATGCTACGGTGTTTGAAACTGCAATTATGCCGAATCCGCACACTCTGCTCTCAAATGTGCCTGCCACAGCAAAAGTGTTCACAGTGACCGACCTGGCTAATGTTTTCTCCAGTGTTCCCCTTCATCTGGAAGACCAGTTCCTGTTTGCCTTAATGCACCAGGGGTGACACTACACATGGACAGTGATGCCACAGTGGGCCCAGAACAGCCCTTCACAGTTCACCAAAGCAATGTCCACAGTTCTCACCAACTGAGTCACAGAACAAGCAGAAGTAACCCTGCTACAATACATGGACAATCTACTTCTTTGTGCAATTGACTTTGACACGTGTAAAGCCCATTCCGTGTATCTCCTACTCTACCTGGCGGAGCAGCACTGCAAGATCTCAAAGAACAAAGTCCAGTGGTGTCTGAAGCAAGTTACGTTCCAGAGACACTGTATTGTTCACCAGGCGAAACACCTGACAGATGACCGGAAGACCACAGTGGAGAAGATGGTTCCTCCAACAACTCCAAAGGTGCTACAGGCCTTCCTTGGTCTAGTTTCGTACTGCAGAGCCTGGATCCCTGATGCTTCCGTCCTAATGCAGCCTCTGTATGAATACGTCAGCGTGACCCCGTTCCTCCAGACAGATGTGGCCTTCAGTTCGTTCAAGAAGTTAAAAGGCTCTGTAGTCTCAGCGCCAGCACTAGGCCTATCTGACTACGAGAAGCCATTCCGTCTCTACTTGATGAGAAGAGAAGGCCTTGCTACTGGAGTCCTGACACAGCTTCAGGGGGGAAAGCAGAGACTTTCGGACTACTTTTCAGCTTGCCTGGATCCAGTTGCAAGGGGAGCCTCTTCCTCCCGCATGAGAGCAGCAGTTGCAGCACACGCCCTCCTGGACAGGACTACTGACATCAGGAAAAAACCATTGGAAATCCTGGCTCTGCATGACATCTCAGCAATCCTCAACCAAACCCAGCCAAAACATCTCTCCAACGCCAGGCATCTTTGCCTCCAGTGCTCTCTACTCCTGCCCGACAATGTCACCATCTCCAGATGCACAGTCCTCAACCCATCCACTCTACTCCCACTCCCAAGGTGGGATACAGATATGGACCCTCAGATAAAAAGTCTGATCAAAATCTGCATGATACCTTCTGCAGGGATCTGAATTTGCTCCGGACGGATGACCATGATTGCTTCAGCATCATGCAACAGGAAACAGCAGGACTACCCAAGGTGGCAGAAGAGCCACTGACCAACCCAGAGTTGATCCTCTATGTGGATGGCTCCAGATTCGCAGATGATGAAGGAAGATTCCACACAGGATGTGCAGTGACCAGCAATCAAGAGATCCTGTGGTCCAGAAGTCTGCGGCCCAGTCTGTCAGCCCAGGAAGCAGAACTGATAGCGCTGATGAAGGCCTACCAGATGGCAGAAGACAAGACTGAGAAAATGTATACCGATTCAAGGTACTTGCATGGCATAGCACACGACTTCGGACCCATCTGGGCTGCAAGGGACTTCATAACAGCAAGCGGAACAACCGTGAAGCATCAATGGAGCCATTAAGGACCTGCTGAACACACTTCAACTTCCAAAAGTGGTGACAATACTAAAAGTCAAAGCGCATGGAAAACTGAACACAGTAGGGGCACGAGGCAACAACATGGCGGATATGGCAGCCAAAGAAACAGTCAAGGGAAGACAATATGGACAAGTGGAAGAGGTCGTAGAGCCGGACGGCTACTACAGGACGGCTGAAGACAGGAAATCTGACAAGATGACATCCTGGGATCTGCTCAAAAAAAGCTGCAAGAGCAAGCCCCAAAGGACAAGAAGGAATGCTGGATGCAGAAGTGAGCAACACATGAAGAAGGAAGGGTATACTCAATGGACTACAAACCCTGTTTACCCCAAAGCATGTACCCTATGGTGGTCCAGTGGGCACATAGGCCCACACACAGATTAAAGACACAGATGAATGATCCGATTGGTGCTTACTGGTTCGCTCCAGAAATCTCCACCCTAACAGCCAAGTTCATAAACAGCTGTCTGACCTGTGGCAAATGCAACTCTGGAAGAATGAAGAAAGTTCCCAAACATCGTCTTGCCAGACCACTGTACCCCTTCCAGAGGATCCAGATAGACCACATCCAGATGCCGCCAAGTGGAGGATTTGAATATGCCCTTGTGGTCATGGATGTGTTCTCAGGATGGCCAGAAGCTTTCCCAGTGAGGAACCAGTCAGCAAAGACTACTGCAAAGAAGCTACTCTCAGAGACGAGATATGCAGCCATGGGGTCCCAGAAGTGATAGAGAGTGACCAGGGACCCGCATTCACAGCAAATCTCACACTAGAGATCTAGTCAGCAGTAGGGTCAGACTTAGGCCTACACACTCCCAATCACACTACTTAGTGTAAGGCATACTTCCAGAAGCCCAGCAAAGCTGTCACCGTATGAAATTTTGTTTGTGTCTAGTCCCAGGTTAGGGGTATCCTTTCCCTCAGCAGCTGACTATGTAATATGATACTTTGTCTGCTTATGTAATTGAAATCACCAAGAAACTTGCTAACATCCATTCTCAAGTTTTTTTCTTCATTGCCAGATCCAGATTCAGTGTCCGGTATGCACTCCTAGAAGCCAGGAGACTGGGTGTTGGTGAAAAAGCTTGTAAGGAGAACGCCACTCGATCCCAGATTTGATGATCCTGTTCAAGTGCTGCTGATGATACCAAACTCTATGAAACTGGAGGGAAGACTCGCTTGGATCCACTCATCGCATTGCAAGAAAGCTCCCCTACCAGAAGATGACATCCAAGCCAGAATGATGTTGCGGCCTGACCGGAAAGATGACCTACCTGATAAAGACTACACATTGCTCACTACACATGCTATTGACTAAGAGACTGATTGCAACGAACCCCCGTTAGGGACAGATCTCCTGACCGCCCATTTGCGAAAAGTCTGTACGGAGTGGGGCACATGCGTTAGGCTTGTGTCAGTTCGCCGACAGCACAAAAGAGTTGCAGCGCTTTGGGACAGGAGGCTAGGATTAGGGCAAGTGATATCTAAGGGGGGCTTGTGATAGAAATATATATATCATGTAGATCTCACTTGCATGTATACTCCTCTATAATCAAATATATACTTATATGCTCACAGCTAATATATACATTATAATCAATGGTTTAAAATGGCTGACACGAACTGATCTAACCCAGACAGATCATATGGGGTTTTCCATCCCAAAAAGCGGAATAGTGTCAGATGTTTGGTGACTGCTGATCAAATGTCTCAACTCTGTCCTACATACAGAACTCAAGTTTAGTTGCTTAATCCGCTGTCATATGAGCATTAATCACAATATTCCATATATGTTTAGATAACCAATGACAGAGGAGCTAGACAATATGGTAATTAACTAACCACCCCTGACAACCCCTAACCACTCCTTTCTATGTGAAAATATAAAACTATGTATGTACAATAAAGTACCAGTATTGATGGAATGTTGTTCTGACACAACGGTGTTGCAGTCTCATTCCTTTGAGCGCTCAAAATACTCAGTCTAATTGGGAGCGGCCGCAGCACACACAGAGGGATAAATTTATCCAACCCAAATATTTCCATAACACATGTACAATATACTTTTTGTAATAACTAGATAAGGACAAATCTTTTGGGAGATCCGATTTGTCCAATTGATTGTGGATTCTCTTTTCGGACCACTTGTTCTAATTTCACAGGTTGTTGGTCATGCTATGACCTTATTACTTGATTTACCTTCTAGTCCCCCTACAAACACAGGCCTGCTGTTCAGGATGTTGCAGACCTGTACTATCTTGAACCAGTCATCTATAGAGGAATATTGGAAGGAACTGCTAGTCTCAAGTTCAAACCGTTAGGGTTAGGAATGATTACTGTGATATTGTTGGCTGTATCATATTGGGATCATTCAATAATGATCTGTGAATGAGCTCTAATAGTGAGCCACAGACACAACTTCATGATCCACTATCTTCTCTGGTCCCAGGTTTGACAACTGAATTGTTTGCTCTTTGCCACGAAGGAAATTATTTCTCAGCCAATCATTGACTATGGTGGGTCAACCAGTGATTGGCAGTCAATTTCTGTGTTTTTGCAAGGGACCAGGAAGTAAATATTAACAGAAACCCAGGATGAAAAGTGGAGGATAGTTCATGAAGAGAGAATAACACAAACACTAGGTTTTATAATTCTGGTGGAGGTGGAGTAGAACAATGCTTCAAACCATAAAAAAAATGTAATTATGTTAAACAAAAAACAAAGGCTTAAACCTGGGCACATTAGCAGTCTATTCTTGTAGGCCCAGGAGCTTCCTGCTATCTCTATGATTGCTGCATATATTATTACTATTTTTCTTCCATCATTACACATATTCCTAGAAATGAGACTCTCACCATCATAGGATTTCAGCTTCTGCACTAAGCACTCGGCCTCCTCGATGATCTTGTCTTCTATGGTTTTCTTCCCCATTCCATAATCTCGTAGTGTGGAAAGAGTAAATCTTCTCATCACTTTCCAATTCTCTCCATTGGAAAATACAACACCTAAACACAAAGGATACATGTTTTATCTATCCATAAAACATGGGACATAAAGATTTAATGTGTAGACAAGCCCTTAAAGGGAATCTGTCAGTAGAATACACATCCGAAGCCTCCTATATGGGCATGTAAGTCATAGAAAATGTACTAAAATTATACCTTGATATCTGAAATCCATGTTTCTCATAATATTTAAAATGAGCTGTTAAGATCTATGTGCCGGACATAGATCTCCCTGAGAATCTGTCTACAGAGCTTATTTTAAGTTAAAGGCGGCATTACCAGTATGAGGTATGTAATGACTGACAGTCTGCTCTTCTGATCTACATGACTCCTACTGGTAACTCCCACATTCATTGAAATTAAGCTTTGGAGGCAGGTTCTAAGGGACATCTATGTCCGGCCCACAGACCTTAACAGCTCACTTACATATTATTAAAAATGTGAATATCTCAGGAATAAGACATTGAATTACAGATATTAATATATCATTTGATTCAAATTTCTTTGACCTGCATGCCCAAATTTACAGCTTAGGAGGGTTAATCCTATGGACAGATTCCCTTTAATTTAAAATTGAATCCTTAGTGATGAAATGATCATGAGAAACTCCTCTGCTCAACAGTTTGGTCACCTGTTATTCCTAAAGGAAGCTGCCACTGACTATTCAAAGAGCTATCCCTACACAAAAATGCAGAGGTAAACTAGGTCCTTAGCAACAGTAACATTTTATTCTACGTCATAGAGAGAGATCCTCGGCGAACTCTTCCCTCTATTACATGCAGTGTTATGGGTTTCTCTTCGAGTTGAGTCAAGAGATTATTTTAGCTATTATTGAGATTTTTTTTAAAAGACGCCCCATTTCATCAAAGTAATTACACCAGAAACCTTTCATTAAATACCTTGAAAAGTAAAAAAAAATTTGCACAGTGGTGAGTTGCGCAAAAACATAGCAACTTTTTTGCGTTTTGAAACCAGTTTTATGCTGCTTTGCAAAAATAGGTGACGCTGGGGAGGAACTGTAAGGGGGTGCTGGGGTCAAGTCAAGCCTTGCATGCATTAGTAGTGAAACGGATACGTTTTAGTGTAATTTGGTTTATTATGTGATGACATATGTGTAATGTATAGTTGTGTCATTTTATAAGACTAGGGATACAGTTAGGAAACTATAGCTTAAGTGAAAGACTTAGAATAATAGGAATGGTTAGAATTGGGTTTAGTACAGTGGGAGTCATTGTAGATTAGGAAGTTAGATAAGTCAGGACAGAAGTAGGTACAGAAATATGGGGTTTCCAAGTTGGGAGGGGTAGGAGTAGGTATAGTTGTGACACGTCCTGGTTTACTACAGTTAGATAGTTGGATGGAGATCTGTGAGGTTGATCCAGTAACGAGTTCAAGGAAGAACCAACAGTTCAGGGCCGTAGGACTGAAAGTCACACAGGTATGAGGAAACAGGAGGAGCATGAGAATGGCAGCAACTATGTTCAGTGGGATATCCCAGAGCATTCAAGACCTACGATCTGGAAAAGGTATGGAAGAGCCATCCTTTATTTTGCCATGCGACGGGAAAATGGACGGGGATCCCAAAGCACAAACTAGCTTGGGAAGTTGGGAAGCTGTGGTACCAAATGGAACATTTCAAGGACAAAGATTTCCTGGAAAGCAAAGGACAGCACAGCTGGAAGGAACTGTGAGCAATAAGAATTGCTGTGCAGCATCTGTGACTGCACTGAACTTGTGGAATAAAGTTGATATGTTAAAAGTGGACTCGGAATCTATAAGTCAATATGTGGTGGCATCTGGAACCGGGACCAGAGGACATCGCCAATCCTAAAGTGAGTGACTTGCATTACACATAAACCACACAACAGACAGGACATTATCTTTTCTTTGTATGGTATGGTGCCACGGTGTGTGGAAACAGAAGCCCCTCACCATGACTTGCACCCTGGCCACCACACAGAGCCAAGGTGGGATATTGGGTGGCTATGCCATACCATCAAATTAATCACCAATGCTGGTGTTTAGTGTTGCGATACCTTCCAATATGCAAAGGTATCGCTATCGGATTGGATCGGCTGATATCCAAAAAATATCGGATATCGCCGATACCGATACCCGATACCAATGCATATCAATGGGACACAAAATATCGGAATGGTTCCCAGGGTCTGAAGGAGAGGAAACTCTCCTTCAGGCCCTGGGATCCATATTCATGTATAAAATAAAGAATAAAAATACAAAATATTGATATACTCACCCCTCCTGCAGCCCCTGCTCTTAGCGGTGCCTCCGTTCCTAAGAATGCAGGGTGTGAAGGACCTTCGATGACGTCGCGGCTTGTGATTGGTCGCGTGACCGCTCATGTGACCGCTCACGCGACCAATCACAAGCCGCAACGTCATCGAAGGTCCTTCACTCCCTGCATTCTTAGGAACGGAGGCACCGCTAAGAGCAGGGGCCGCCGGAGGGGTGAGTATATCAATATTTTTTATTTTTATTATTTATTTTTTACATGAATATGGATCCCAGGGCCTGAAGGAGAGTCTCCTCTCCTCCAGACCCTGGGAACCATATGCACCGCACACTTCCGATTCCGATTTCCGATATCGCAAAAATATCGGAACTCGGTATCGGAATTCCGATACAGCAAATATCGGCCGATACCCGATATTTGCAGTATCGGAATGCTCAACACTACTGGTGTTTCTTATCCATGAAATGTTCTTCCAGTTCCCTACTGTTCTTTAATGGGCATCTGGTTTGATGTCACCAAGGAGGCTCCCAATGTATTCACTCTGACTTTTATATTAACATAAATTTTATAACTGTTGTACATCATTACCAGATTTTAAGTTAATTCACATCACATGTAGAATATGTATTAACAATTCATGCATAATGTAGCAATATGTAATTAAAAGTTTTATTTTTTTAATCAATTTTAGTTTTACTATGATTTTTTTTCTATATGATGCACAATTGTGCTTGAAAGTTTGTGAATTTATCAGCATTTTCCATATTTCTGTATAAATGTGACCGAAAGCAATATAAGGATTTCACAAAAGTTCAAAAAATGAAATATGAGAACCGAATCAAACAATTAATTACAAAATATTAGACTTTGTAAGTTTTTAAAAGAGAAAAATTATTCAATTTCACATGACTGAATAAAAAAATATGCAAACTTTTGAAGTTAGCAGATAATTTGAAGGTGAAGTTAGTGTCTTGTCTTTTCAATAGTGTTGAGCGATACCGTCCGATACTTGAAAGTATCGGTATCGGATAGTATCGGCTGATACCCGAAAAGTATCGGATATCGCCGATACCGATACCCGATACCAATACAAGTCAATGGTACACCAAGTATCGGAAGGTATCCTGATGGTTCCCAGGGTCTGAAGGAGAGGAAACTCTCCTTCAGGCCCTGGGATCCATATTAATGTGTAAAATAAAGAATTAAAATAAAAAATAGGGATATACTCACCCTCTGACGCGCCCTAGTTGTAACCGGCAGCCTCCGTTTCTAAGAATGAGCGCTTGAAAGACCTTAGATGACGTCGCAGCTTGTGATTGTGATTGGTCGTGTGGCGGTCACGTGACCGCTCACGCGACCAATCACAAGCCGCGACGTCATCTAAGGTCTTTCAAGCGCTCATTCTTAGAAACGGAGGCTGCCGGTTACAACCAGGACGCGTCAGAGGGTGAGTATATCCCTATTTTTTATTTTTTAATTCTTTATTTTACTCATTAATATGGTTCCGATACCGATTCCCGATACCACAAAAGTATCAGAACTCGGTATCGGAATTCCGATACCACAAGTATCGGCCGATACCCGATACTTGCGGTATCGGAATGCTCAACACTACTTTTCAATCAATAGGATGGTAATCAATTGTGAGTGGGAGACCAGTTTTATTTAAAGAACAGAGAACTATCAGAGTCTTATCTTCATAACACATGTCTGTGTAGGTTTACCACAAGGGAGATTTCTATGGAGCTTACAAAACATTATTAGAAAAATTAGACTCCACTAACCATAGTTAGAAAGATTGTGTACAAATACAGGAAATACAAAACAAAGTCATGTAGCAAGGCTCGTTGAAGGGTCAATATTAACTTTTACATTTGCTACTTCCATTAGGTGGCACTAGAGTAACATTCATTTTGCTCTTTGAAGACGAAATATGTATATTTAATTAATGAAAGAAGCATTGGATGGCTTTTAAGCCTCCTTACCCTGACATGTCACTTTCCACAAGGATCATGGTTACCCATTCGAACTCAGTCAGGGGCCTCTCATACAGTCAAATCAGGTTTCATGATTTGCACTGAGAAAGGGGCAACACCCCAAAACACGTGTATGAAAATTAAGATTAGGTTTTATCCTAAGTCATGTGGCAAGACTCGATAAGGGGTCTATATTAACTTTTTATGATTGCTACTTCCAATATGTGGCACTAGAGTTCTAGTCAGTCTTGTCACTCTCTACAAGTAAAGACATTACACTTTACACATACAAAGATCACTCAAAAAGTAGGGCATGTTAAGGTCTGTGAGGTCACAAATAGACCTAAAGCAACCGCTAAACAACCAAAGGCCTCTCTTACATCCACCAATGTTAATGTTCATGAGTCTGTCATCAGGAGGACACTGAACAACAATAGTGTGCATGGCAGGTTTGCTAGAATGTAAGCTTAATTTTATAATTCAATAGTACAAGTGGAGATATTTTTTGTAATATTGCCAAGTTTCTGGTTTAAAACTCTTGAGCCTGTGTTTTTTGGTTGACTTCTTTTGTTGAGCCACAGCAGACACACCTTTTCTATGGGTGTTTAGGTTCTATTATCTTGGCTGCAGTCTGTTTAGCTTAACTGTTAGCAGCGGGTTAATCAGCGTGACGTCCACAACGAGCAACAGAGAATGTTCATTTATTAAGAACTAAGAACATTCAGCATAACAACATGAGAATAGGATCAATCAGGTTTCTGAGAGAGATATGCTGTTACTTTCAGTTTCAGTTTCAGGTGCAAGAATGTTCTCACAGGGAGAGAGGAAGGAGCAACATCCTGTCTGTAAATGAGGACCTTTTTTTTTTTTAACTTTGTTGACATGTGAACAATATGCATGCAGATATATAAATCACATCATATTAAACAAACAATAGTTGTTGCAATACATACAGATCAATATGCATTAGGCCAACACCCCCACTCAACAACTACTTATTCTGTCAGTCCCATAGTGGTTCTCAATTCTTGGAACCTAGGTCGTGGCAATGGCTTGGTCAAAATATCAGCTAACATTTTATCAGTTTCACAATAAATAAACTGAATTACGCCACAATCTATTAAATCACGTAGATGATGACATCTGACGTCGATGTGCTTAGTTCTAGCACTGATCTTTTCACTGCATGCAAGTTTAATGCATCCTTGGTTGTCCTCATACATCACCGTTGGCTGAGTTAATGGTTTACCAAGATCATCCATCAGTTGTCTTAGCCAAATGATCTCCTGACTTGCATAGGCTGCGGATACATACTCAGCTTCTGTAGATGACAAAGCAACAGATACTTGTTTTCTACTAGACCAGGAGATTGAACTTTCTCCAAGTTTAAATACGTATCCGCTTGTGGATTTACGATCTTGCAAATCACTAGCCCAATCTGAGTCAACATAGCCGGTGAGTTTTAGATCTCCTGCTGCAGATATTTTTAAATTTACACCTTGTGTTCCTTTTAAATATTGGAGAACTCTTTTAACGGCATTCCAGTCCTTTTGGCGTGGTTTCTCCACATATCTGCACAATATTCCAACTGCTGTTGTAATATCCGGTCGAGTCATAGTTGAGATATATAGAAGTGCCCCCACTGCCTGTCGATATTTCTCATTGTTAGGCAACAGGTTACCTTCTTCCAGTTTCAGGTAGGATGATTCCATTGGCGTTGATACAACTTTGGCCTCTGTCATTCCGAACTGATCCAGAATTGAATTAATCTTTGCACTTTGATTTAAAAGAAAACTTCCATCTTCCTCTCTCTGGATGTGGATTCCTAGATAATATGTCACATTTCCTAGGTCTTTCGTTTCAAAATGCTGTTCAAAATTTTAGTAATTTTTCCAATTTCAGCTTCTTCTTGATGAACTACAATTACATCGTCCACATATAAGAGAATATACATCCATTTTCCATCTGTATATCTTGTGTACAGGCATGGATCCGCTTGACCTCTTTTAAATCCTTCTTCTAACAAGACTTTGTTCATTTTAGTATCCCATGCTCTCGCCGATTGCTTAAGACCATAAAGAGATTTTTGTAGTTTGCAAACAAGATTCTGTTCACCTTCCTTTATATAACCTTCAGGTTGAGTCATGTATAAGTCCTCCTCAATGTCACCATTTAAAAATGCGGTTTTGATATCCAAATGTCTGACAAACATCCTTTGTACTGCAGCTACCACCAACAATGCTCTAAATGTTGTCTGCTTAGCGACCGGGGAAAACGTAGCATCATAGTCTTCGCCATATTTTTGAGAATATCCTTTTGCGACCAACCTCGCTTTAAATCTGTGGACTTTACCTTCACAATCATATTTGGTTTTAAATACCCACTTGCACTTAATTGCCTTTTTATCCTGTGGTAACTCAGTGAGTTTCCAAGTTTGAAGTTGAGGAAGCGAGTTCATTTCTTCATTCGCAGCATTGATCCACTTCATTCTTTCATAGGCGGGTAGTTTCTGCATTTCATCCCATGACTGTGGCTCTGACTCAGGTAGTGTCTTTACAACGTAGGATAAACGTTTAGCTGGTATTCCTTTGTTTGACCTTGACGACCGTCTGATTTCAGGTTCACTTAGGCCTTGTGTTGTTCCTTCAGTGGTTGAAGAGTCCAGCCAGACTTCTACATTATCTTCTTCACTGTCTTGTAATTGTGACTGAGATTGTTGTTGTTGCTTCATCTGGACTACTGGCATAATGTCATAAAACTTGGGTGACATGAAGTTTTCATCAAACACTACATCTTTACTTATTGTGACCTTGTTTGTCTCTGGATGTAGAATTCTATAACCTTTCTGGGTTTCACTGTAGCCTACCAGGATGCCTTCCTTGGCATGATATTCCCACTTGGTTCGTTTTTCTTTGGGAACATGTGCAAATGCTTTACTTCCGAAAATCCTTATGTGTTGTAGTTTTGGTTTTGTACCATTCCATTGCTCAAATGGAGTCTTCTTTGTCGCTTTACTTGGTAGTCTGTTCTGAAGGTAACAAGCCGTCATAATAGCTTCGCCCCAATATACTGTAGGCAAATTTGCATCAAATAACATACTCCTTGCGCTTTCACATAGTGTCCGGTTCCTTCTTTCTGCTATACCATTTTGCTCAGGGTTGTATGGTACAGTAGTTTGAAACATGATTCCATTTTTCTTTAAAATGCTCTGTTTCATTACTTGTATACTCAGTTCCATTATCTGCATGTAAAGTTCTTGGCATTCTTCCAAACTTGTTATGTGCTTCAGCTAGATATATTCCAAGTTTCTCTGGAACTTCATTTTTGCTGTGAAGTAAATAGACAACTGTATATCTTGAGTTGTCATCAATAAATGTAAAAAAAATCTCTTCTTTCCAGGGGTCTGAGTACGCATTGGACCACAGATATCCGTGTGTACTAAATCTAGTGGTTGTTCTGTTCTTGTAGTACTTTTCTTAGGAAAGGCCTTTCTGGACATTTTCCCTTTGATACAGCTGGAACACTTCATTGTCTGATTACATGAATCAATTGTAATATTGTCAGCTAATTGTTCTTGAAATAACTTTCTTATTGCTTCTGGGTCTCTATGCGCAAGCCGCCTGTGCCATACATGAATACAGTTCTTGTGTAGTTCTTGCTTAGCTGTGCATGCACACTCTTTACATTTCAACTGATACAGTTCATCTCTGATTTTTCCTTTTGCTAATGTGTGACCCTCTTTTGAGATGATGCAGCTATCTTCCTTAAATGTAACTTCATTACCCTGTTTTGTGAGCTTTTTCACAGATAATAGATTACTTTCAAGACTAGGCACATATAGTACATCTTTTACATGGATCCTTCTGCTTTGTGTTGCAGAGATGTTACAATCAGTATAACCGTCTCCTATGCCTTCTGAGTTCATGCACTGACCATTCGCCATTATCACTTTCTCTGACTTATTTTGGTTAAGCTTAGTAAAGAAGTCTCTGTCATTGGTCATGTGACTGGTTGCACCAGAATCTATACACCACGCATGCTTTGATTTAAATGCATTGACTGATGTGAATGCAGCTTCAGTATTTCCTGAATCATTGTTTCCAGATCCAGCACTCTTAACTCTCTGTTGGCTGCTTTGCTTTTTCAGCTGATTCATTTTAGCTTTCCAGACTCTGCATTCAGCCTTTAAATGACCTGGCTTCTTGCATACAAAACATTCACGTGTCTCTTTAGGGTGGATTCTGCTGGTGGGCACACCCTGTGTTAGTAAAGCAGTTTCCTTGTTACATAGCTTGCTGTTCACATTTTCAGCTTTTCTCTTATATTCATCTACAAGCTTTCCTCTGATGTACTCCAATGTAAGCTCATCATCTGGGCGTGCATCTAATGCAGTTACAAGCGTATCATAGCTTTCTGGGAGACCACTAAGTAATAGTGCTGCTACATGGAAGTCCTTCATATCTTCCCCAATGCCCCGCAGGCGCTCTACAGTCTCTAGAGTATTTCTAATGTAGTCCTGCATATCCTGGTCATTGTGCAGCTTAGACTGATACAGCTTTCTCATTAGATACAGTTTATTACTTAAATTTATTCTCTCATGTACTTTCTGCAGCTGCTCCCACATTTCCTTTGCAGATTCACACTTACACACATGCACAATCTGATCATCCTCTATACTGAGTGATATGGTGCTCTGTGCTTTCTGATCCATCTCTAGCCATTCCTGTGGTACTGGGTCAGGCTTAGGGTCCTGAGTGTATTTCCACGTACCATCTCTTATCAGCAGCATCTTCACCTTGAATTTCCAGGATTGATAGTTCTGGTTATTCAGGCTTGGCACTGTAAACTTTGTTGAGTTGCTGCTGGTGGCCATTTTACTTCTTCTCAGTTTGCTGTTGTCTTTCTATCTCTGTGCTCTGCAGATTTGGGATTGCCTTGACTTCTGGGCCCATAACCTGTTAGCAGCGGGTTAATCAGCGTGACATCCACAACGAGCAACAGATAATGTTCATTTATTAAGAACTAAGAACATTCAGCATAACAACATGAGAATAGGATCAATCAGGTTTCTGAGAGAGATATGCTGTTACTTTTAGTTTCAGGTGCAAGAATGTTCTCACAGGGAGAGAGGGAGGAGCAACATCCTGTCTGCAAATGAGGACCTTTTTTTTTTTTTTACTTTGTTGACATGTGAACAATACGCATGCAGATATATAAATCACATCATATTAAACAAACAATAGTTGTTGCAATACATACAGATCAATATGCATTAGGCCAACATTAACACATGTGTTTTCCTTTGTCTTCTCTAACACTTTTTGGGTGTGGCTTTAGATACTATCCCCTTGCTGGTATTTTCTGCTGGTGATAATCTCACTTGGATGTTCAACCTTTCTGCTGTCATTTAAAGCCATTGAGTGAAATTCCAGCTAGAGTTTATCTCTTTGCTGTTTCTGCTTCCTTACTCTGCACCTAGCTTCTGTTCCTTTTTGGTAAGTGGCATATTATCTAACTTCACACACTTTATACTAAATTATGTATTCTGTGGTTTCTTTTACTCACTCTGGGATCTCTACTTTTTTGGCACACTATCCCTTTTGTAGGTAATTTACTCTTTGCACTACCTTCATGTTCTGTAGGAGGAACGTGAAGGCCTTTCAGGCAGCATAGGTCCAAGTTGTCATTGTTTAGACTGTGGTTATGGCCATCTCAGCTCATGCTGGAACCATTAGTGCAAATGGAGCGCACACCCCGAAAAAAACAAGCTGAGTAGCATCAAATACAAAAAGTTTATTGAAAACAGAGACACATACACTAGAATAAAAGCATATTAAAATATAACAACCACACCACTAGTCCCATGGTGAATGCTCATGAAAGACAGCCCAAAATACAAATAGTAATATATATGCTATACACCACAACAATAATGGCAACCAAAAAATACCTATATATGAAAATCAATAATTAGACAGCATATAAGGAAGACCTGTAAAGTGGGGAGAAAAGTATGTTTGTAGCTTCTCTTTGAAGGTTTTTCCATGGGGTAGCACACGTTTTATTATATTTTCGGGCTATGAGACTAGTGAAACTTTATCTAGTTTCTTCAGAGACTTGTACCACTTCCTTGTTTTTTATCATGTTGTATTGTCTTTTTTCTATAGTAGCGGTTTAGGTCCATTCAGTGTACAGTGGGTGTCCCGGGCCAGGTACATTTTACATGGATTGGGAAACTCGTGAAGCTTCCTGGCAGGCCTGTTCCTCCAATATCTTTCAAACACAGGATGTTCCAGTAGCTGGATCTGACGTCTCTAAATTGACCAACGATCTCACTGTGGCGCACAAATCAGGTATCCGCTTATGGTGGAATATACGGAGTCTTGAAGAGTACACTAGAGCCTCTATTATCCAAGGGGCCTTAGGGTCCCAATATTCCCGGCTTGGGAACCCTCATTAGCCTTTAAGACTACTTAGGAACAGGGTCTAATTCGGTGCTGTAATATACTTATTTCCCTGCTCCTTGAACACAACAAAGAGCTTCTCGTCTCCACCAAAGCACAGATTAGAGATTTGGAATCTAAACTCACCACGTACGATTCCTCTCAAGTTGCTGACTATAACCTGAAGTTGGCCAAACGGACCAAGTTCTAATCAGGTTGCTAACCTTATGGACGATCCCCTCACTGGTGCTACAAGTTCGAGCGATTTTTTTATCGTCAGGGGGAAGCGATCTGGACGGAGGACGCGGCGAGGGGGCAAGCACAAGGGTCCTAAGAAAAAGGACAAAAGCCTCCAAGGGGCCCAAATCCCCTTTTCTCTGACCGTACAGACCTCAACGCCAATGAATGCTTCCCCGGCACTTTCTGAAGATCAGTCTTCCTTAATTGCAACCGAGCACTTACAGGTAATTAATCTTTCTGATTATCCGTTGTCTACCTCTGAGATCTCCATACTGCAAAAGGGCCTTACGTTCTCACCTACCAAAGCCTTTGATAAATTTGTTTTGGTCAAAGACCTATTTCTGTTTTGCCGTAAATTAGTCTTACAGGTTATCCACCGTAAACCGCAGATGGCAAGGAATCTGGACCCTATGGAGGAACAGGCTCTCCAGGATCTCTTGGATCTTCTGCATGAAAATGAGGGCGGACCAGGTAGGAGGATTTTTCCTTACAGGAATAAATCTGTATTCTCTCCTTCTTTTTCCCTGGTCCCTGCCATAAAGATCTTTTTTGAACTCGCCAAAAGGGACATTATGCTTTTGTCGCCCTCCTCAGGGGTTCCCAGCAACCTTACCCCTAGTGAAAAGAAAGCACTCATTTCACTGAAAAACAATAAAAGCTTCATCATTAAAGAGGCGGATAAGGGCGGCAATATTGTCCTTTGGCCTGTTCACCTTTATACAGCAGAAGTCCAGAGACAATTGAATAACAATAGATTCTACGCCAGGCTCCCTTTGGAGACCTTTCCGGCCAAATACCATTCACTTGTCAGTCAGGGTTTTGATTATGGCATTATCAATAAAAGCACACAGCAATATCTGCAGGTGGAGTTCCCAGTCATCCCGACATTTTATTTGCTCCCCAAGGTGCACAAATGCTTGACTGCGCCTCCTGGACGACCTATAGTGTCCAGTATAGGTAGCCTTTGTGAGAAAGCCAACGTGTATCCTATACTAGGGATTCGGCCCACTTCAACAGCCTGTGCCGCGATGTAATCTGCCCGGACCAAACATTTTTGGTGACCTGCAATGTCGAATCGCTTTATTCAAATATCAACCATCTTGGCGGTTTGCATGCAGTGGGGCATTTTCTCAGTACACGGGATAATCCAGACCGTTTCCATGACTCTTTTTTGATTGACCTATTGCATTTTATTTTACACCATAACTATTTTCTTTTTGATCGCACGTTTTTTCGGCAGGTATCCGGCGTGGTGATGGGGGCGCGCTGCGCACCGGCGTACGCAAACATCTTTTTAGGCTGGTGGGAGGAAACCATTGTGTACTGCTCTGAGTCCTTTAAGACACACATCCGGCACTGGCATCGCTTTATCGACAATGTTTTTTTCTTATGGACAGGTACTGAGCAGGAATGCCTGGATTTTCTTAATGAATTGAACAGCAACAATTTAAACATCGTACTCACGCATTCCCTCTCTCATCTATCAGTGAGTTTCCTGGACTTAAAGGTCTTTATCCGGAATGGACATCTGGCCATGGATCTATACCGAAAATCTACCGCGACGAACAGCCTGCTCAGGTATGATAGCTTACATCCTCATCATACCCAGAGGGGCGTTCCAATTGGCCAATTTTTAAGGGTCCGTCGCAAATGCACTTCAGATGAGGATTTTCTTACACAATCCAGGGCTCTTACGTCTAGATTTAGGCAACGTGGCTATCCGAAAAAATCTCCCATGCCTTCCAAAGGGCCAGAGGTATGAGTCAGGACTTGCAGATTTCCCCTAGTAATCTCCAGCAGGACACCAGTGTCCATTTTATAATTGACTTTAATCCCTTCACCCCCAAGGGTGGTTTGCACGTTAATGACCAGGCCAATTTTTACAATTCTGACCACTGTCCTTTATGAGGTTATAACTCTGGAACGCTTCAACGGATCCTGGTGATTCTGACATTTTTTTCTCGTGACATAATTGTACTTCATGATAGTGGTAAAATTTATTTGATATTACCTGCGTTTATTTGTGAAAAAAACGGAAATTTGGCGCAAATTTTGAAAATTTTGCAATTTTCCAACTTTGAATTTTTATGCAATAAAATCACAGTGATATGTCACACAAAATACTTAATAAGTAACATTTTCCACATGTCTACTTTACATCAGCACAATTTTGGAACCAATTTTTTTTTTAGGGAGTTATAAGGGTTAAAAGTTGACCAGCAATTTCTCATTTTTACAACACCATTTTTTTTTTAGGGACCACATCTCATTTGAAGTCATTTTGAGGGGTCTATATGATAGAAAATAACCAAGTGTGACACCATTCTAAAAACTTCACCCCTCAAGGTGCTCAAAACCACATTCAAGAAGTTTATTAACCCTTCAGATGTTTCACAGGAATTTTTGGAATGTTTAAATAAAAATTAACATTTAACTTTTTTTCACACAAAATTTAATTCAGCTCCCATTTGTTTTATTTTACCAAGGGTAACAGGAGAAAATGGACCCCAAAAGATGTTGTACAATTTACCCTGAGTATGCTGATACCCCATATGTGGGGGTAAACCACTGTTTGGGCGCATGACAGAGCTCAGAAGCAAAGGAGCGCCATTTGACTTTTCAATGCAAAATTGACTGGAATTGAGATGGGACGCCATGTTGCGTTTGGAGAGCCCCTGATGTCCTAAACATTGAAACCCCCCACAATTGACACCATTTTGGAAAGTAGACCCCCTAAGGAACTTATCTAGAGGTGTGGTGAGCACTTTGACCCACCAAGTGCTTCACAGAAGTTTATAATGCAGAACCGTAAAAATAAAAATTCATATTTTTTCACTAAAATTATCTTTTCGCCCCCAATTTTGTTATTTTCCCATGGGTAAGAGAAGAAACTGGACCCAAAATGTTGTTGTACAATTTGTCCTGAGTACGCTGATACCCCATATGTGGGGGTAAACCACTGTTTGGGTGCATGGGAGAGCTTGGAAGGGAAGGAGTGCAGTTTGACTTTTCAATGGAAAATTGACAGGAATTGAGATGGGACGCCATGTTGCGTTTGGAGAGCCACTGATGTGCCTAAACATTGAAACCCCCCACAATTGACACCATTTTGGAAAGTAGACCCCCTAAGGAACTTATCTAGAGGTGTGGTGAGCAATTTGACCCACCAAGTGCTTCACAGAAGTTTAAAATGCAGAACCGTAAAAATAAAAATTCATATTTTTTCACAAAAATTATCTTTTTGCCCCCATTTTTTTATTTTCCCAAGGATAAGAGAAGAAATTGGACCCCAAAAGTTGTTCAATTTGTCCTGAGTACTCTGATACCCCATATGTGGGGGTAAACCACTGTTTGGGCGCATGGGAGAGCTCGGAAGGGAAGGAGCGCCGTTTGACTTTTCAATGCAAAATTGACAGGAATTGAGATGGGACGCCATGTTGCGTTTGGAGAGCCACTGATGTGCCCAAACATTGAAACCCCCCACAAGTGACACCATTTTGGAAATGCAGAGCCGTAAAAATAAAACAAAAAATTTTTCCCACAAAAAATTTTTATCCCCCAGTTTTGTATTTTCTCGAGGGTAACAGGAGAAATTGGACCCCAAAAGTTGTTGTCCAATTTGTCCTGAGTATGCTGATACCCCATATGTGGGGGGGAACCACCGTTTGGGCGCATGGGAGGGCTCGGAAGGGATGGAACGCCATTTGGAATGCAGACTTAGATGGAATGGTCTGCAGGTGTCACATTGCGTTTGCAGAGCCCCTAATGTACCTAAACAGTAAAAACCACCTACAAGTGACACCATTTTGGAAAGCAGACCCCCTAAGAAACTCATCTAGATGTGTTGTGAGAGCTTTAAACCCCCAAGTGTTTCACTACAGTTTATAACGCAGAGCCGTGCAAATAAAAAATATTTTTTTTTTCCACAAAAATTATTTTTTAGCCCCCAGTTTTGCATTTTCCCAAGGGTAACAGGAGAAATTCGACCCCAAAAGTTGTTCTCCAATTTGTCTCGAGTACGCTGATACTCCATATGTTGGGGTAAACCCCTGTTTGGGCGCATGGGAGAGCTCAAAAGGGAAGGAGCACTGTTTTACTTTTTCAACACAGAATTGGCTGGAATTGAGATCGGACGCCATGTCGCGTTTGGAGAGCCCCTGATGTGCCTAAATAGTGGAAACCCCCCAATTATAACTGAAACCATAATCCAAACACACCCCTAACCATAATCCCAAAGGTAACCCTAACCACACCTCTAACCCAGACACACCCCTAACCCTAATCCCAACCCTATTCCCAACCGTAAATGTAATCCAAACCCTAACTTTAGCCCCAACCCTAACCCTAACTTTAGCCCCAACCCTAACTGTAGCCTTAACCCTAACCACAACCCTAGCCCTAACCCTAGCCCTAACCCTAGCCCTAACCCTAACCCTAACCCTAGCCCTAGCCCTAACCCTAGCCCTAGCCCTAACCCTAAGCCTAGCCCTAACCCTAACCCTAACCCTAGCCCTAATGGGAAAATGGAGATAAATACATTTTTAATTTTTTTTTTAATTTTTCCCTAACTAAGCGGGTGATGAAGGGGGGTTTGATTTACTTTTATATCGGGTTTTTTAGCGGATTTTTATGATTGGTAGCTGTCAGACACTAAAAGACGCTTTTTATTGCAAAAAATATTTTTTGCATTACCACATTTTGAGAGCTATAATTTATCCATATTTTGGTCCACAGAGTCATGTCAGGTCTTGTTTTTTGCGGGACATGTTGACGTTTTTATTGGTAACATGTTCGGGCATGGGAGATTTTTTGATTGCTTTTTATTCCGATTTTTGTGAGGCAGAATGACCAAAAACCAGCTATTCATGAATTTCTTTTGGGGGAGGCGTTTATACAGTTCTGCGTTTGGTAAAATTGATAAATCAGTTTTATTCTACGGGTCAGTACGATTACAGCGATATCTCATTTATATCATTTTTTTATGTTTTGGCGCTTTTATACGATAAAAACTATTTTATAGAAAAAATAATTATTTTGTCATCGCTTTATTCTGAGGACTATAACTTTTTTATTTTTTTGCTGATGATGCTACATGGTGGCTCCTTTTTTGCGGGACAAGATGATGTTTTCAGCGGTACCATGTTTATTTATATCCGTCTTTTTGATTGCGTGTTATTCCACTTTTTGTTTGGCAGTATGAGAATAAAGCGTTGTTTTTGCCTCGTTTTTTTTTTTTTTACTGTGTTCACTGAAGGGTAGTGTTGAGCGATACCGTCCGATACTTGAAAGTATCGGATAGTATCGGCCGATACCCGAAAAGTATCGGATATCGCCGATTCCGATACCCGATACCAATACAAGTCAATGGGACACCAAGTATCGGAAGGTATCCTGATGGTTCCCAGGGCCTGAAGGAGAGGAAACTCTCCTTCAGGCCCTGGGATCCATATTAATGTGTTAAATAAAGAATTAAAATAAAAAATATTGATATACTCACCTGTCCGGAGGCCTCTGCACCTCACCGCTGTTAACCGGCAGCCTTCTTTGCTTAAAATGAGCACGTTTAGGGCCTTCCATGACGTCACAGCTTCTGATTGGTCACGTGCCGCTCATGTGACCGCCACGCGACCAATCACAAGCCGTGACGTCATTCTCAGGTCCTAAATTCCTAGGAATTTAGGACCTGAGAATTACGTCACGGCTTGTGATTGGTCGCGTGGTGGTCACATGAGCGGCACGCGACCAATCAGAAGCCGTGACGTCATGGAAGGTGCTGAACGCGCTCATTTTAAGCAAAGAAGGCTGCCGGTTACTACCAGGGCATGTCAGAGGGTGAGTATATCCCTATTTTTTATTTTAATTCTTTATTTTTTACATGGATATGGATCCCAGGGCCTGAAGGAGAGTTTCCTCTCCTTCAGACCCTGGGAACCATACACTGGAAACTTCCGATTCCGATTCCCGATACCACAAAAGTATCGGATCTCGGTATCGGAATTCCGATACCGCAAGTATCGGCTGATACCCGATACTTGCGGTATCGGAATGCTCAACACTACTGAAGGGGTTAACTAGTGATATAGTTTTATTGGTGGGGTCGTTACGGACGCGGCGATACTGAATATCTGTACTTTTATTGTGTGATTTTTTTTATTTAGATAAAGAAATGTATTTATGGGAATAATTATTTTTTTTTCTTTATTTAGGAATTTTTTTTTTATTTTTTTTTTTACACATGTGGACATTTTTTTTTTACTTTTTTACTTTGTCCCAGGGGGGGACATCACAGATCGGTGATCTGAGAGTGTGCACAGCACTCTGTCAGATCACCGATCTGACATACAGCCGTGCAGGCACTGCAAGCTTACCAGCGCCTGCACGGCACCCGGAAGTAATCCCTGCAGGATCCGGATGCAGCCCCGCAGCCATTTTGGATCCGGGGCCTGCAGGGATAGGAGTTAAGAGACCCCTGGAGCAACGCGATCACATCGCGTTGCTCCGGGGTTCTCAGGGAAGCCCGCAGGGAGCCCCCTCCCTGCGCGATGCTTCCCTGTACCGCCGGCACACCGCGATCATGTTTGATCGTGGTTTGCCGGCAGTTAATGTGCCGGGGGCGGTCCGTGACCACTCCTGGCACATAGTGCCGGATGTCAGCTGCGATAGGCAGCTGACACCCGGCCATGATCGGCCGCACTCCCCCCGTGAGCGCGGCCGATCGTGCTGGACATACTATTCCGTCCTTGGGAATTAGGGCCCACCCCACATGGATGGAATAGTACGTCCAATGGCAGAAAGGGGTTAATGACCAGTGGGATCGGATAAGAAATGTCCTAACATCCCATTGGGACATCCTCACCACCGACACTCAGACTTCCAACCTAGTCACCTCCCGTCCAGCGTTGATGGCCAAGAGGGCTCCTAACCTTGGGGACATCCTAACTAGGAGCCATTTTCTACGCCCAGCAATCAGTTTGAATCGGGGATACGTCTGAGGGGGTCATTTCCCTGTGGAAGTTGCAGTGTATGTCAACATGTTCCTGCCACAAGAGATCAGTTCATCAACCCCTTGGATTCAAAATCATATCGATTGACTTCGTATATCAATTGCAGAACGGCTAATGTGATCTACGCCATTATCTGCCCATGCAATAAGGTGTTCATTGGTCAAACCTCCCAGGAACTCAGAAAGAGGGCACAGAAGCACCTGTCCACAATACATCTGGCGGCATCTGACACTAGAAGGGGCAGGATTGTGTCCCCGGTTGCTCTGCATTTTTTAATGGTTCATGGTGGCTCCTCGGCTCACATCTCATTTTTTGGTTTACAGAAAATCTTCCCTAGTGCCAGAGGAGGTAACCTCAAGAAGATGCTGCTCCAAATTGAGTCCCGGTGGATCTTTAATTTGCGGAGTCTCTCCCCCACCGGGCTCAATGAAGAACTACTCTTTACAAGTTTCCTGGGATGATACTACCGGATTGACACATCTCTAATCGGAAGACTATAGAATATGAGGGGGGACCACATGTTACTTCTGGGATCTCCATAGGAACACTACCTTTTCCCACAGCAACGGCAACCCTTCTTATGGACATTGCATCCCCTGTGTATCCATATGTCACCCAACTGTCTTGGTATTTTTATATACCTTATGCTATTATCCGTACGGGCGATGTGCCCTTGGTTACAACTTATATCCTCATTGTCGGTGACACATACAGTAACCTTTTTTGTCATACCTTATCTGGTTCTCCATTGTTTGCTGGCCGATATGTGCTTTGTGTTCCCCTTCTTTTGTATACTTTACTGCTTTAGCTGGGATCCTGCGGGTTTTTACCTTATCCTGTTTTTACATCCTTTACCATTTCTTGTGGCAAATACCCATTTATATGCACATTTATTTGTCACTGGTATTGTTCTCATTGTCTAGGCAATTGATTCATATTCCTGGATATATATACATTTGACTCTCTGCATTTTAAACATTTGTTTATATATCCCTTCCATCTTCTCATATATATGTTTTTATCAATATGTAAGTATCATCTTTGTGCTTTTGATTCCCTTGGGGGCACTATTACCATCTGTCCATTTTTTTAAGTGCGGCTCTTAACCCCCAGCTAATTTATCCCCTCCCCCCCTTTTTTACATTGCCTGCTGCTTTATCCTTATTTCCCCCTTGCCCTGCTAGTGGAGCGCCCCCACACCGCCGCAGGGCCTAGGGGTACCCGGAGCCGGGCTTCTGGGTCTCAGTCCTGGGGTTGTCACGGTGGCTAGACCCGGTCCGTGGCCCTGTCCGTCAGTGGGGGACGTCCGGTGCAATGAGTGGTGGTGTAGCGGTGCAGTTGTGGGGTGCAGGTCGCGGTAAATAACGAGGACACCAGGTTGCAGTCTCTTTACCTCTTTACTGGAGATCTCTGAGTCCTCAGTCCAGAATATGGTTCACCAGGCTGCGCAAGTCCGGCCGGTCCAATGGCACCTCCAGAGTTCACTTCACAGGTGGAAATCAGTGCCTTCCTTCTTAGCACTATGTGTTGTAGTCCTTCCCTGCTATGCTTACGGAAAGTACCCCACAACTGTTGTGTCTGTTTCTTAAGTTCCCTCACAACAACTCGATTAACTGATCTTCTGCTAATCATCCGTCCCTTCCTGATGTTACAGTTAGAACGGCACCCGTTTGACGGGTAGGCCTGGAGTTCTTCCGGGACCCTAGAGACTCCCCTCTCCCGCAATTGCCTCCCAAGACTTCATAGGTGATTTAGGTGAGACAGCCCGCCTGAGACTGACTGTCCTGCCGCTGTTTAGAGTATTGCTTGAAGCTGTCTATTGAAATACTCCCTCGGCGTTCCGGCCACCGGTAGTGCGCCTCAGTAGGATGTTGCCCCCTTCTCACAGCATCACCCCTACTGGTATTCTTCTATTGCTTCGATCTCGTTTCTCACTCAGCACAATATATCTCTCTTCTAGTCCTTCCTTAGGGCACCGCCGCTTCTCAGTGCAGGCACGGTCCCGTTACTTTCTTTCTTGTAGCCAGGTCTCCATCAGGGTCCCAAACCTGACAGAGGCCCTACCGAATCCTCTCCTGCAACACCCTCTGCCACAAGGTGTTGCTTGGTTCATATCCAGTCAGCTTCTCCCTAACTTCCTGCCTGACCCCCAGTTTTACCTGTAAGTGGCGAGTGGCCTAGTAAATAGAACCCTTAGCTCCCCCTGGAGGCCCGGCGGTGAAATGTATTGGTGTCTGTGATACCTGATCAGATGAACTCCTTCAGTGCCATCGAACGTACCATAGCCCCCCTTAGTGGCTGAGCCATAGCACTGCAACGACCAGGACTCTGGGGCGCTGCACTCCCCCCTGGTTAAACACAGTACTGCGGGACTGGGAAGAAAACAACAATACAGGTTAGCAAAAAGACATACAATTTTGGTTGAGTGCAAATAACAATAAGTATACTTGAATAAGCTTCCCTTTATGGGAGGTGAGGACACTTGAACGTTACAAACATGGTTAAACGTTAACCATTATAAATTACAGGCTATAAATAACTCCTGTTACCCAACCGGGCATTCTACCAGTGCAAACATTTAGATAATACATTAACATTGTCTTTAGAGGACGCACACTCTAAGTCCGCCAAAGACCTTCCTATGATCACATTATAAGGCACGTCAACTTTTACATACTCCTTCTTTAATCTGCAGGACCGCCTGTCCTATTGGCGCCAGACCTACTGCCTCTCCTTTCTATACAGGACCGCTCCTTTCGCCCGAGCCTTCTGCCTTTTCAACTACTATACACGGTATAGAACATAACACACTTTCGGGTTTGAGAACACTGAGCCATCTACATATGGCTCCTAAGAGGACCTACTACCTAACCCCTACGGGTTCACTCTCTGTCCTCGGTATCACATTATTAACTCTTCTTTTTACAATAACTAACTTCTTATGGAGGTCTCAGGGTTTACCTTCTATCCCCAGTTTCTTATCAACATTATCAACTATCCTCTTATAACATCAATCCTCATTACTACTTTCTTACTACTGACTATGCAGGACACTCTGTCTACCCCTACGGGCCTTCTGCATCTTTCTTCTAGCCTTCTTTCTGGAAAAATCATCTGCATTTCTTTACATTTAACCAATCAAATACATATAACTTTTACATGTAAGAATCACCATCACTTTCACTCATTAAGTTATTATTGCTATCCATCAATCTTAAAGCAATACGGTTCTTCAAATGTACACGTGTGTGTCCCCTTTAAGAAGGGACCAAGTCTTTAGGAGGTAGTATTTCTTCTCTAGCTACCAGTCCATACTCATCAAAGGCTCCGGTGCGGTATCTTCGCAAAGAGTCTCTTTCTAAGTAAAACCAGTAGGAAACACCCTTAATAAGGTGTGAACTATATACAGGAAGTTTGTATCATGCACGGTCCATGATTACTGCAGTTCTGTAAACTTTTGTGCAAACTTGAGAACATAAACAAAACAACAAGGATCCCGGGTCAGCAGAGGGATCCATAAGGAATTAACCCTGGACGGGTTTAGCAGCAACAGTGAACAAACAGTTAAACGGAGAACTATGTACATTTTCAAAGCATTCATTTTCAGAATCCCCCACGAGGCGCCACCTGGCGGGTGAACCCCTGCAGTCCAGGTTCCAGGTCCACTCCCGCTGCCAGGTACACCCCATGGGTTCGGGTCTGTTGCACAACCAGGTCGTGTGCGGTGATGAGGGTCTGTGTCCCCACTTCTCTCTGTGCTGGCACAGCAGGAACACCGGTCACTCGAGGAGGCGCCTCCTTGGCCACTACAGTGGTGGTGGTGGTGGCCAGACTGCAGGTCACAGCTTCCGTTAGTGTACAGGTGGGGGTGACCAAGGTGGTCACAGACCGGTCACACGGTGACACTTTGGCTACAGGGGCCGGTTTTTCCGGCACCTTGGGCGGGGGTTCCATTGGCCTCTTCTTGCGCACATTCAGAGCGAACCACCCCTTCTCCCCGAAATGTCTGGTGTAGATGACACTGTCTCCCGGGTAGAGGTCTCGATCGGGGTGGCCCTCCCTGAGGTGCGACTCAACGTCCCGGCGGTTAACAAAGACCTCTGCGTATAGCCCCGGTTCTTTAATAAAGCCCAGCCTCCTCGGAGCTTAAAGGTGGTGACGATGCCCTGCCTGCGTGGGGCCTGGTGAGCGGTGGGGTCCTTGCGGGCCCGATCCTTTACTGCCAGGTCCTTCTGATGGCAAGCCTCCATCCCAGCCCGGTACGCCTCGTCCTTTTCCTTCCATTGCTGTTCCAGCTGGGCCTGGTATGTCTCCCAGCTCAGGGCCTGCACCATCTCCCCTTCCCGTGTCTTCACCCCGGGGAATCCCATGAGGTCGGGTCCTGGGTTCACCCAGCGGTATACCGTGCGCTCCGCACGGGCCTCGCAGGACAGGGTGATTGGTGTGATCGGGGCCTTCATACGATGTTCCATGCCCGTAGCTTCCTCCCAGGGCAACAGACATTGGAGCTTATGAGTCCCAGGGGAAGGGGGTGCTGCAACGGGGCCCACTAACACACCCTCTGCTGGCGGGGCAGGATCGGCGGACTCACCAACCGGTGCGAGTTCACTTTCCGCGACAGGTCCCGCTGGTTCTTCCGGTGAGGTCTCCGATGTCCGGGAACTCTCTGCCAGCACCACTGAGCGCGGAGCCTGGACCCTCACATTCAGTCGGAGGAGTTGGTTAAATAAGTCCTCCATCTCGGCTCTCAGGAATCTGGTGTTGTCCATGGAGGACCGGCCGGCACGCTCATCCGGGTAGTCAGGGGAGACGTCCGCTTCCACCCCGCTTTCGGCCTCAGAGCTGCTGGCCATGGCGTCCTCCACGTGGGTCACTTCCTGGTCCTTTTCCCGCTCTCTCCTTTGTGGGCGGTTTCGTTTTCTTTGCCTCCGCCCCCCATTGAGGATGAGGAGGCGGATCTCTGCTGCTGACGGACACGTCCTCACTGCACAGAAATACTTAGACTGGGCGGCCATTATCCTTCGCGCTCTCCAGCTTGTCTACGCCTACTCCATGCCCCTCTTCTTCTCCTGCGCTTCTCCTCAGCGCTGCAATGGCGGCAGTTTTGGCGGTTAACAGCACAGCACAGTCCATTCAATAAAGTACAGTCCAAGCACAACAAGTCACAGTTCCAAGGCACTCATGACCTGATTCTTCAGGCTTAAGTAGATCCTGTTCGTGACGCCAAGTTGGAGCGCCCCCACACCGCCGCAGGGCCTAGGGGTACCCGGAGCCGGGCTTCTGGGTCTCAGTCCTGGGGTTGTCACGGTGGCTAGACCCGGTCCGTGGCCCTGTCCGTCAGTGGGGGACGTCCGGTGCAATGAGTGGTGGTGTAGCGGTGCAGTTGTGCGGTGCAGGTCGCGGTAAATAACGAGGACACCAGGTTGCAGTCTCTTTACCTCTTTACTGGAGATCTCTGAGTCCTCAGTCCAGAATATGGTTCACCAGGCTGCGCAAGTCCGGCCGGTCCAATGGCACCTCCAGAGTTCACTTCACAGGTGGAAATCAGTGCCTTCCTTCTTAGCGCTATGTGTTGTAGTCCTTCCCTGCTATGCTTACGGAAAGTACCCCACAACTGTTGTGTCTGTTTCTTAAGTTCCCTCACAACAACTCGATTAACTGATCTTCTGCTAATCATCCGTCCCTTCCTGATGTTACAGTTAGAACGGCACCCGTTTGACGGGTAGGCCTGGAGTTCTTCCGGGACCCTAGAGACGCCCCTCTCCCGCAATTGCCTCCCAAGACTTCATAGGTGATTTAGGTGAGACAGCCCGCCTGAGACTGACTGTCCTGCCGCTGTTTAGAGTATTGCTTGAAGCTGTCTATTGAAATACTCCCTCGGCGTTCCGGCCACCGGTAGTGCGCCTCAGTAGGATGTTGCCCCCTTCTCACAGCATCACCCCTACTGGTATTCTCCTATTGCTTCGATCTCGTTTCTCACTCAGCACAATATATCTCTCTTCTAGTCCTTCCTTAGGGCACCGCCGCTTCTCAGTGCAGGCATGGTCCCGTTACTTTCTTTCTTGTAGCCAGGTCTCCATCAGGGTCCCAAACCTGACAGAGGCCCTACCGAATCCTCTCCTGCAACACCCTCTGCCACAAGGTGTTGCTTGGTTCATATCCAGTCAGCTTCTCCCTAACTTCCTGCCTGACCCCCAGTTTTACCTGTAAGTGGAGAGTGGCCTAGTAAATAGAACCCTTAGCTCCCCCTGGAGGCCCGGCGGTGAAATGTATTGGTGTCTGTGATACCTGATCAGATGAACTCCTTCAGTGCCATTGAACGTACCATAGCTCCCCTTAGTGGCTGAGCCATAGCACTGCAACGACCAGGACTCTGGGGCGCTGCACTAGCGCCTCATTGTGGCGCTGCAGGATGCAATTTGGGGGTCATTACTCGGCACCGCATGGTTATTGTGCGCATGCGCTCTGTTCATGTATCGATACAGGCTTACCCTGTCAGCGCCTTGTCTTGGCGCTGCGTTACTCATTCTTGGGGTTTGTACTCGGCGCTGCTTATTTACTATGCGTATGCGCCCTGTACCTTTGTCACTGCGGGCTTATCCGGCTACCCTTTCTCTCATCACATAAGCTCTATTATGAGCAGTGTGTTGTGCTCTTACGCCCTCTGGAGGTTCAGTAGCGAGCACTCTGCGCATGTGCGCACTTTCGCTTTCATTTTCAGCTGCCATTATTTTGTGGCACTGGTGCACTTCCTCAATCCCCCATGCTTATCAAGGTACTTACCTGGACACCGATTGCCCACCTGTGAGTAATTGTCTTAATTTATTCTGCTGCTACTTAAGTCTTTCTTGGCCTATCCCCCAGCACTTCCCCTGACGAAGCTGCGCTCAGCAGCGATACGCGTGGGGCCTCCCCACACCTTCTGGATCCCGGGATCATCTTCTTTTACTCCTGACTTCTGACAGCTGACAGCCCAGACCGCAGACTGGATGACCTGATCGGGTGATTTATACTTATACTCATACCTTGTGCTCTTTCTACCATTGTGCCACATACTCTGACCTTTGTGGGCACTTTTCTACAGCCTGGGTGATATTCTTGTTCCACCTGATCACCCTGCTTTATATTTAGATATTTTTCCTTTGGTTTAATATACCTTTTGCTAGTATTACCTCCCTTTTTCTTTTTTTTTTCCCTATTATGGCCTCTTGATAGTCATAGGCTTGTCTTCTATAGCAAGGCTACTCATTCATAGTGGGGGTATCTGGGGACGTCCAGACCCTCTGTGCTCTTTTATTTGTTTGTACTATTACATCTGTATTATTGAATTATTGAGTCACATTACATTTTTATAGGGCTTAGGTGTGGTTGTTATATTTTAATATGCTTTTATTCTAGTGTATGTGTCTCTGTTTTCAATAAACTTTTTGTATTTGTTGCTACTCAGCTTGTATTTTTCTGGGCGTGCGCTCCATTTGCGTGTCTGCTTTTCTTGGTTGCACCATTATGTCCTTTTGGCTATGCATGGTGCTGCACCCCTTTATAGATCTAGTATTAGCATAACATTGCATTGGGTAAAATCTGTATTTTGATTTTTGCATT
Organism: Ranitomeya variabilis; assembly: GCF_051348905.1. Lineage (NCBI taxonomy): Eukaryota > Metazoa > Chordata > Amphibia > Anura > Dendrobatidae > Ranitomeya > Ranitomeya variabilis. The sequence goes on from NC_135233.1 coordinate 1,079,760,230, forward strand.
ACTGAAATAGGAGATGGCAGTAGTTTTTTTTTTTAAATATGAGAGTAGCTCTATCGTGAGCTTTTGCCTCCTCCTCAACCTTCTGCATAGAATCTTGTCAGTACCAACGGTCATCTCCTATCTCAGCAACATAACGTTCTAACATTCTGTCTTTACTAAAGATGGATTTTACCCACTAATTGAGAATTTTACAAATAATATTAAAATGTTTATTATTTCTATGTGTACTAATGATTTGTAACATAATGCAAAATAACAAGACTGTTTTTCTTTAAGCCACTGTTCTACAAAAAAACAGTGCTGCCTATTTGCAGTCTGCTAAAATTCACCTTGACAACCAGAAGGTGACAATGACACAAAGCACCCAGGTTGTTCTGCAAAAGAAAGGATAGAGAACAATAAAGTTACAGTTTTGTAATGTCCAAGTCAAGATCCCCACCGTAATCCTAAAGAAATGTAGAAGGACCTAAAGTAAGCAGTTCATGGCTGAAAACCCACCAAAATAACAGAAGTGAAGATGTTTTGTAGGGAGGAATGAGCTAAAATTCCTCCATCCAATATGCAGGACTAATCAATAATTGCTGGAAAATTTTTAGATGTAGTTATTGCTGCCCAAGGCTGCTTATATCAGATACAATGCTGCGAACCAAGGTTCACATAATTTTGCCACTTAGACATGGGATATTTGATTATTTTAGTGCATTATTTTTCTAAAAAAATAATATTTTATGGCTTGTGTGAAAATCCAGTGAAGGTTTACATTGAATTTATGCAAAACATGAAGATCTCTGAAGGGTTCAAACTTCCAAGCACCATTGTAGGACCCTGCAGTTTCATGAAATGTAGAAAGTGGGACATTATAAATCATTTATGTCAGAATCATTGACTTCTACAATATTGGATGCATTAAAAATGTTCTATATATTTATATATTAAATTCACTTTTTAAAGATAGAATAAAAAGATAACGAACACTGAATATAAAATGTATGTAATGCTGGTGGGTGAGGACCCACTGAGCCACAGGCTGGGCTTAACCTTGGAAGGGCATACCTAATTGACTAGAGGGTGTTCGCTAGAGCTTGTGATGGTGAACATAGGATTTGCTGCTGGTAGTCACCAGGTTCTACTCCATGGCAGTCCATGGGACTGTCAGAGATGTTATGATCTGGTGGCCTAGGAGCAGCATGAGACGTGCTCTGGAGGAGGTGGTACCTGTACTGACTGCGGACCCTGAACTTAACACAACAACTAGAAGTAGCCGTGGGCTGTACCTAACACGGCCTAGACACCTCTACACAGCCGGAGGACTAGATACCCCTAAAGATAGAAACGGGAAAACTATCTTGCCTCAGAGAAAATCCCCAAAGGATAGACAGCCCCCCACAAATATTGACTGTGAGAGGAGAGGGAAATAACATATGCAGACTGAAACCAGGATTTAGCAAAGGAGGCCACTCTAGCTAAATAGAAAGGACAGGACAGAGCACTATGCGGTCAGTATTAAAATACTAGAAAATATCCACCACAGAGAATACAAAAATCTCCACACCTAACTAAAGGTATGGAGGGTAAATCTGCATCTCCAGAGCTTCCAGCTTGGCTGAATAAATCCTTACACAGACAAAGCTGGACAAGAAAAAACATAGAAATGCACTGAACTATAAAGTCCACAGCATGTGGACTGCAAAAATGAAGCCAGGACTTATCTTTGATGATTTGGACAGAATAGCAGGAGAAACCAGGCAGAGATGTGAATCCTCCAAGAAACAATGGACAACTGGCACTGACTAGAGAATCAAGCGAGACTAAATAGCCCAGTAAGGCTTGCACTCAGCGGACGCACCTGATGACATGCTTCGATCCAAAGACAGCACTACCACTTACAACCACAGGAGGGAGCCCAAGAGCAGAATTCACAACACAGAGAGGCGGGTACGAGGTACAGAAGGGCGAGACAGAGGCATAGTCAGATGGTCCAAGGTCGGGGCAGGCAGCACAGAATCAGAAAATGTAACCAAGGTTAAGAGCAGAGACATCAGGCAGGACGGATAACAAACCGGGTTGTTAACGGTAATAGTACAGAAGAATGCATGTCTGCTATCAGAGATGGATGAGTGGTAGGTGGAGCTGCCTAATATAGGTCCTGCTAACACAGTATAGGCCGGAGAAGCTAATCTCTGCAGGACACAGCAGGGTTAAATTCCTGCACAGACCAGCCATGCACAATAAGGCCAGATGGATACCACATGCAAGTGCAGCAGTGCTGAGGAGTGCAAGATGAAACTAACAGAAACAAACTGCCTTCCACGATGAGAAACTGCACGGCGAGTGGTGTGTCGCTGAAAAAACATGCAAGTTGATGCCGTGACAAGGTAATTACAATTGACTCATTTTTTTTTGTAGGGTTGGTATGTTAACATTAGATGTAAAACATAAAATCTGCTTACCGTTGTTATTCAATAATTTGGTAATTACAGGATCTCGGGGGCGGTCAGAAAACACATCGGCATGGTTGATGAGAGCATCCTTAACAGCTTCATAACCACAAAGGACAACTATTTTTGTCATGCCAATCTGGACACTGAAGACCGGACCGTACGTCTTAGAAAGCTGTGGACACAATGTACATCATCATTTTGTAAAGTCACTTGAAGAGGAAGGGTCATCTCTACTCCGGACATGCACATTTTCACTAAATGAATGGGACTTAATAGATGGTGGGGATAACCCTCAGATGAGAAAATTAACATAAGAAAATGTATGTGGGGTGTAAATTATAGAGTAAATATTTGCCAGCTCATAGCTGCTATCATTTTTAAGTTGTGCTGATTCGGCCAAGATGCAATAGATCAAGCCTCTGATTAAATTTGGCACGATTTAACAAATACACTAATGGCTAAAACTAGAGATTAGCTAACACGAACTGTAAAGTAGGGGGATCATATTGGACGCCTAGTGTCTGCTGCTGAATACCAAACATGGAATTCCATTTTAGGGTTTGGTTGCATAAAAAACAAGATTCAGGCCAATCAACCAATGAGGCCACTGATTTTTGTGCCCTGTCTGATCCTATTTTTGGCCATGTCTGTCCTTTTCAAATGGTCACAAAAATGCAATCATCCACATTTTTTGTGTGCCCCTCAAAAAGGTGGACAATGCCAAGAATGGAGTCAGACAGAACACACAAGTGACTAAAACTGGTTTACTAAAGTCACTGGCCATGTTGGTAGTTATGCCTTAATTCCATTTTTCAGTGCTTCAGATGGAAGCTCTGACGGAGTGACTTGTGGCAAAAACATGATGTTGAATTGGCCTAAATCAACTCAACATCTACGATTATGGTATGTGCATAGAAATTTTTTTTAGGCATTCAAAAATAACTAATTTCCTAGTGGAAACTGCTTCATGAAATGCTCCTTCTCTGGGCATGTGTACAGAGCGTCACAAAATTGCCACAAAAAAATTAGCATAATGCACAGCAATGTCAAAACGACTTTGCTGTGCACATGTTCAGGCTTTTGCTATGTCTTTTAACAGCTTAAGGGTTTCAAAACAGTGATGAGGCTAAAAAAAATAACATTCTCACTCTTCAAGGGTTTCCACTTTGAAGTCACTCGAAAGATATAGTTTAAATTATTGAAAAAAATTGGAGTTGCTGCAAAAATGACTGCAAAACCACCATCGAAGCCACGTCAGGAAAAAGACCGATGGATTTTTCCTGAAACTGCTTGACCTGGGAAAACCTCAGTGGATCTGCTGTTGTCTTGTGAATGTTGTATGGTCATGCCATTTGAGGAGTTTTTGGAGGACTCTTTCTTTTCCTGAATTGGTTAAGAAGAGTTTTTTAATGTTTTTGCCAAGGTTCTTTTCTGCAACCCATTTTGATTGGACAGTGCCTTGATTGGAAAGGAATCCATGACAGGACACATCTTCAGAGAAAATAAATGTACTGGAACTGTGCCCACAGAGTCTTTTTGCAGAGTTTTTTACAGCAGAAAATGAACAGGACCTTCACATTTCTGAGGAGTTTTGAGTTTCCATGGAGGATTTGAAGAGCTTCCACTCAGCTTCTATTTCAATAACTCCTTGAAAAACTCTGTGTGCACAAAGCCAAAAATCTTCACAGCTAATGAACTCACTTCATCTAACTGACGTCAAGGTGAGCACCGTGGAAAAATTTCTAATGGCGCTAGTGCTGACATCAGTTAGGTGGGGTGAGTTCATTGGCTGTGAACTCCCAAGACCTTTCTGACAGCACCACGAGTGTAAAAATGTTCTCACACTCGTGGTTTCGTCAGACAGCTTATAGGAGTTCACCGCGAGACACTGAGCAGTGGTAGCACAAGCTGCTCAGTGTCTACTGGAGGACAGGCTGTATGGTCACATCATACAAACTTGCAGCTTGCCATATAGATGTAGCAGACCTAGATCCTTCGTGGGACAAATGGATTTTCTTCTCTGCGGAAAGGTGAGGGATATTGTAATTTGTTATTTTAATTCTCTTGCAGGGGAAAATGGCGTCACTGGAATGTGCAATGCATTAAGTATGGTTTAATTAAGATTTATTAACAGAGCCTGTGTCGTTCTTTCAATTAAAGGACTTTTTTTTCTCAGTGTGTGTGTTTTCATACAATGTGACTTTGTGGTTAGTAATGGGGGCATCTTATATACACCTCTGCATTACTAACTTCTGGGCTTGATGTCACCTCACAATACAAAGTTGACATCAACCCCTCAACTATCACCCCACTTGCCACCACATCAGGGCAAGTGAGAAGAGCGAGGCTAAGTGCTAGAATTGGCACATCTAATAGATGCGCCTTTTCTGGTGCAGCAAAGAGCTGATGTTTTCAGCCTGGTGGGTAAATATTCATGGCCCTTTCCAAGGCTATTAATATGAGCCCACATCTGTCTGCCTATCTTTTGCTGGTTATTTATTATAGGGGGAACCTACAGTGGTTATGGAAAGTATTCAGACCCCTTTACATTTTTTACTCTTTGTTTTGTTGCAGCCATTTGGTAAATTCAAAAAAGTTCTATTTTATTAATGTACAAACTGCACCCCATCTTGAATGAAAAAAACATATTTAAATAAATAAATAAGTATTGCAAACGTTACTACATTTCTGTTTTGGTTTTTTTCAGGCAAGATGTTGTGCAGAGTGGACATTAATGTGAAAAAAATGAACTTTTTTGAATTTACCAAATGGCTGCAATGAAACAAAGAATGGATAATTTAAAGGGGTCTGAATACTTTCCGTACCCACTGTATGTCATTGTATGCTATTTTAATAGCCAGTAAAGGCTAAGTATACAGCTGTGAGCTTAATAGTCTGGGAAGCCCCATGCGTATTATCATCCCAGGTGGGTCACAAAGAGCCTAATTTCTACTCATCCTATATTGATTCCCTATTCTACAGATAGTAAATTAGAGTCTGTACAGACTGTGCATTTTATGAAGCTCAGCTGACCTAACAGCTTCATCACAGCTTTTAATGGAACTTGGCTTTCTGTCTATTTGAGGTCCATAAATGTGTCGGATAAGAACAAATATCTATGTTTAATCTGGCCCCTGGGGGTGGTAAAATTTGACAATTGCTCTTGTTCCAGAAATGACCGTGCACCTCCTTACCTCCATGAAAGTTTTATATGGTTTTGACATGTCCATCATGAGAACATTCCCAAGGATCGGTAAAGGTTTTGGTCCAGGTGGGAAATTTTTGTAATTTTCTTGTTTTTGGTTCTTAAAAGAAACTGCCAAAAATAAGATGACAACGATGGCGAGGAGAACAGTGACCAGGTCCATGGTGCTTGTCAAATCTAGAAAAGAAGAACAGGAACTGAGTAATGCTTGTGTTCATATATTTAAAGGGGCTGTTTCATTATATAAAAAAGTAACTTTGCAATTTAATTCATAGCATAAAGAAAATCATTTTTTTCCCTCAAGAATTGAGAACTTTTTAAAATCTATAGTTCTGCAGTTAATCTACGTTACCCGACCATCTGTGCAGGATCTCAGCGGTGACCGATTTTTTAGGAATGAAGCGTCCAACCCGCAGCGGCCAGATGTTACAGCATAGTGGATGGGATTTCAAGAAATCCCATCTCCACTATGCGTGCACTGACGCCTCCGGCTTCCCTGCAGAGACACACATGCGGTGCGTCTTTCCAGACCGCACCATGTCTATTTTTCTTGTGTTGACACTCCATCTCCACAAGATAAATGTCACCTGTACAATGTATTGGGCGCGGTGACTCAGCACGGTTCAATGAACACATGCAGAATCACCGGCGTTCAAAAGCCGGCAGCGCTTTGGACGGAGCTGACATGTGATGTTTTCAAAGCGCTGCTGATTACTGACCTTTAGAACATACCCTAAAACATGACAATACACCCCACAACTACTGCATTTCCTAATCATACATGCCTCAGCTGCTGCAGAACATCTTAATACATACCTGAGCTCAGGGGTGTTTATAGACAACAGAGAAGGCCAGTGGCAGAACACTGCATGGGCATCATTGTAATGCACTATTCCACCTGCGTTGGAGGCGGATGTGGTCCCCCTAACCAGCTGCACTTAATACACACCTCAACTGCTGCAGAATACACCTCAGCTGCTGCAGAACCTCCTAATACACACCTCAGCTACTGCAGAACATCATAACACACACCTCAGCTGCTGCAGATCCTCATAATACACCTCAGCTGCTTCAAAACCACATAAAACACCTCAGCTGCTGCAGAACATCATAATACAACTCAGCTGCTGCAGATCCTCATAATACACCTCAGCTGCTGCAGAACCTCATAAAACACCTCAGCTACTGCAGAACTTCATAATACAGACCTCAGCTTCTGCAGAACATCGTAACACACACCTCAGCTGCTGCAGATCCTCATAATACACCTCAGCTGCTTCACAACCTCATAAAACACCTCAGCTGTTGCAGAACATCATAATACAACTCAGCTGATGCAGATCCTCATAATACACCTCAGCTGCTGCAGAACCTCATAAAACACCTCAGCTGCTGAAGAACATCATAATACACATCTCAGCTACTGCAGAACTTCATAATACGGACCTCAGCTTCTGCAGAACATCATAACACACACCTTAGCTGATGCAGATCCTCATAAAACACCTCAGCTGCTGCAGAACATCATAATACAACTCAGCTGCTGCAGATCCTCATAAAACCTCTCAGCTGCTAAAGAACCTCATAAAACACCTCAGCTGCTGGATGCATTCACTACAGTGTTCTGCCTGACATAACAGACGCGTCGGGCAGGTTTCTGTGACGTCTCGGATACTGTACATTGACCCTGTGTCATGGAGACAAGGCATATTTTATATTATAAATGTTTCAGAACCTGGTGTCTTACTTTGTGCAGCAGGAGAGTCCAGCAGATAGGATCCCCGATCCCCGATCTTGTCTCAAAGAAATCTCAGGCACTTAAACTCCTGGAAAATATTTAAGCCACAAGTAAATTATTAACCCCTGCAGAACCTCCACCCTCAACAACCTCCAGGAAACACAGGAAATGTGTCAGTGACTCACAGAAACATTGCACGCCCTTCTTGTGCAGATTAACTCCTTGGGAGCATAGCAATAACTAATGAAATATAATGTATATATATATATAATATACCTTATTATTCATTATATTTAATTAATTATATCTTTGTCTTGCTTTTGCTATGTGAGTGTATTCGGCGTGCTCGAATACTATGTTCGACTCCCCGCGGCTGCATGTAGACAGTCACAACACAGGCAGTGATCGCCTGTTTGTTAGGCATGTGTTGCAGCTGTGTAACAGCCGTGAGACATGCAGATGCGGGGTCTCGAATATATTACTTGAGCATGCCGAAGACAATGGGTTAGCACCCAAGCATGTTTAGATAACACCTAACCTGAGCACATTTAGATAACACCTAATCTGAGCACATTCGCTCATCACTAATCACAACCAAAATGTTCGAACGTCACTTAAAGGGAACCTGTCACCCCCAAAATCGAAGGTGAGCTAAGCCCACCAGCATCAGGGGCTTATCTACAGCATTCTGTAATGCTGTTGATAAGCCCCTAATGTAACCTGAAAGATGAGAAAAAGAGGTTAGATTATACTCACCTGGGGGGCGGTCCGATCCGATGGGAGTCGCGTTCTGGTCCGGGGCCTCCCATCTTCATATGATGGCGTCCTCTTCTTGTCTTCACGCTGCGGCTCTGGCGCAGGTGTACTTTGTCTGCCCTGTTGAGAGCAAAGTACTGCAGTGCGCTGGCGCTCGGCCTCTCTGACCTTTCCCGGCGCCTGCGCACTGCAGTACTTTGTCTGCCCTGATGAGGGCAGAGCAAAGTATGCCTGCGCCAGAGCGGCAGTGTGAAGACGAGAAGAGGACGTCATCATAAGAAGATGGGAGGCCCCGGACCGCGACGCCCATCAGATCGGACCACAGCGGGTCCGCACCTGAGTATATTCTAACCTCTTTTTCTCATCTTTCAGGATACATCAGGGGCTTATAATACAGCATTACAGAATGCTGTAGTAAAGCCCATGATGCCGGTAGGCTTAGCTCACCTTCGATTTTGGTGGTGACAGGTTCACTTTAAGGTGTTCGGCAATGTTCTAATACATATCTCCCGGGCACTAGAAGAGGAAACCTAAAAACAAAAAAATAATGTAATAGTTGCTATAAGACCTTATCCAATCACATTCGCTCATCAATAGTTGTGATCCATTGCTGTAACCATCACAGTGTTTCAAAAAATAGTGCAGGTTTCACCAGCCTTTGATGAGTGAGTTTTTATTATCAGTAATTTTCACATATGAAACAAATAAATAAAGTACAAAACTTCTCCTATTCCCTGCAATGGCATCAGTGTGACATCAGTGATTTTTCATGGACCCATAAGCTTGTTTGGGTAATTTTGATCTGAGGCTCGGGTCAAAAACGGACCACTGACATGTGAACATCCAAATAAACTACATTGGGTTCATGTTCTATCCATGAAAAACAGATGTTTGAATGAAGATGAAGTGCCAGTGATTGATGAGCTCCGTTCATGTGGTCTGTACGTCTGGCTACGGTCTATGTCTTCTGCTATATAAGAACCATCTGACTCATAAATTACCGGTGTACATGTATATAGATAGATCTAGGTTTGTATACTTATTGTTGCTATTCATTCTCCTTTGCTAGTGTTGGAAGGTATTTTGTTGGTTTGTGACATCATGTATGTAGCTGATGGAAAACCAAGAGGAAAGTGGGTTGGAATACCTTCCTTCTTTGTGGGAACAGTTTAAGGAAGCCCCCACTCTATCCCCCTTGACTGTGTCCAGTACACAACATCCATACAGATATAGTTGGTGGAAGTTTGGTGGAAGAACATGATCAGCGCACAGAGTCCAGACCTCTACTCCAGCCAACACCTAGAATGGAGATGGTGAGCCCAGAATCTTCACAACATCAGGGTCTGATCAAGGGTCAAAAATTCCCACAGATGCCTTCAAAATCTTGTAGAAAGCAAGTTATGATAGACATCATATTAATGCCTTTTATTGACAGGTGTAGTTTCAGTCCAAGTGCGATACAAAGGACAAAACATGAGATCACACTCGGACCAATGTTAGTCTAAGGCACTGTGCACTTCCCCATTTTTTCCCTTGGATAGAGTAGGTCTATGGCAAGGAAATCACAGTATGCCAGAGTATGAGCTGATATTCTGTTTGCAGTCCGCCACGCAAGTCATTGAGTGCAGGGAAACCATTGGACTGCACTGGGATGATATCTGATTTCCACTCACTGACAGAATGGAGAAGATGGAAAAAAAAATTCAAACTATGATCACACTTTGAGCAAAATCTCATTTGCGTAATCAGCCCGATTCTCTCAGATGAGAGAATATATGGCCATGCATAGCTGCTCTCAGAGTTAAGCTCTTCTGGCATCTTCTCCGGTTTAGTCTTCCTTTCTCTCTGGGTCTTCATACACATCACTGCCAAGTGTGCCTCATACAGTCACGTGGGCACTACACATCCATGTGGGGCCCAGCCAGTGGTTTAACTATACTGGAAGACCAGAGCAAAAGGATGAAAAAATGGAGAAGATCAAAGAGGACAACTTGGTTGGCACTGGGTTAGGAGGAGGTTAAGGGAAGACAGGCCTGACGTGGTATTGCCTACACGATAATGGTCTATATGTCCATAATGGAAGACATTACATAATGATAATGTATATACTGTTACAAGACATGTTAAGTGAAGAGCGTGAGCTGTCTAAATGGGTAGGAGGGGGAGGGGTGGGTAAGAGGGGGTTAATGTTGGGGAAAATTGGAAAATACATGTATTAATTTCAAATGTTTTATTGAAATTTTATGCTTAATAAAAAACTATTTGAGTTAAAAAAAAGAAGAGGAGAGGTAACGTTAGGACAGGTATTGGGAGGGCTGAAAAAAGGTGAGTAAGAGGGATTTAGTTTTCTTAAACCCTTCCTGACACTCACATTTCAGCAAAATGGAGGATGGCTGACAATATGAATGTTTGTGTTTGTAGTCATTACAATTACAGGGTGACATCGCTATTTGCTTTCCATGTAAACATAGTCTTAGGGTACCGTCACACATTGAAATTTCCATCTCTACGACGTTACGATTCGTGACGTTCTAGCGATATCGTTACGATATCGCTGTGTCTGACACGCTACTGCGATCAGACACCCTGCTGAGAATCGTACGTCGTAGCAGATCGTTTGGAACTTTCTTTCGTCGCTTGATCACCCGCTGACATCGCTGGATCGTTGTGTGTGACAGCGATCCAGCGATGTCTTCGCTTGTAACCAGGGTAAACATCGGGTAACTAAGCGCAGGGCCGCGCTTAGTAACCCGATGTTTACCCTGGTTACAAGCGTAAACGTAAAAAAACAAACCGTACATACTCACCCGTCGGTGTCCTTCAGGTCCCTTGCCGTCTGCTTCCTGCTCTGTGCCGGCCGGAAAGTGAGAGCAGATCACAGCGGTGCTGCGCTCTGCTCTCACTGTACGGCTGCACTCAGAGCAGGAAGCAGACGGCAAGGGACCTGAAGGACACCGACGGGTGAGTATGTACTGTTTGTTTTTTTACGTTTACGCTGGTAACCAGGGTAAACATCAGGTTACTAAGCGCGGCCCTGCGCTTAGTTACCCGATGTTTACCCTGGTTACCCGGGGACTTCGGCATCGCTCCAGCGCCGTGATTGCAACGTGTGACCGCAGTCTACGACGCTGGAGCGATGATTATACGACGCTGCGACGTCACGAATCGTGCCGTCGCAGCGATGAAAATTTCAATGTGTGACGGTACCCTTAATGCTTTACCTTTCCTCCACCTGAAGCTTTGATGACCTCACAGATATCTCGTGTCACCTTTCCTCTAGCAGATAATCCTGGCTCACCTTTTACCTGACTATTTGTATTACTCAATCCAGTCTGCACCTACCAACGTGATCACACAGACTTTCTCCCTCGTCTCCTGCTGTCACTTGGCCAGCACATTGCATGTTTTGGGCCATATTTTACCCCTGGAGCATGCACTATTTTATTATAAGCACCATTGACTCCAGAAATTCTGCTTAACTGTCAAGAAGCAAATTAATGTGAATGCCAACTACACAAAATTTTGCCTTATATTGTTTTAGGCTTTAAACTCCTGATATTGGATGCATTTGAGGCCTTAAAGGGTTTTTCCAGCACAAAAACATGTTTTTTATTTGAATTAAAAATGGAAATTAGCAAAATTTACTAATAAGGATAAGACATTCCATTCAATGCAATTTTTTCCCCAAAAATTTGAAATCTCCTGAATTACTTTTTTTTATTCAGTTTGTGCAAATTTATTGTGGCAAAATTCCCACCTACCACCCTATACTTCTCATATCATCATATCTCCTGCCATGAGTTTCACTCAGGGCCATGCACCACTGACCAGCCCTCAAATGACACGTCATAGCTTCATCATGGCACTACTCGCGTCACTTGAGGGTTAGTTAATGGGGCTCCTCACCGAGAGAGGATCGTAGGATAAGACATGTGGACTGGTAAGCAGCAATGTGAGTATTTTTTAAAATCACTGGAGCAGAGGAAATCCTATCAGTCAAAAGGTAGTATACAGCAAAGATAGATAGTAGGAGGTTAAGACATAACTTAATATAGATGACTAAAAACAGAGAAAACATACTCAGACAAACAATACCACAACAAATTTTTAAAATATAAAGTGATCAAATCTCACCACTTCACGTGAATAAAAAATGGTTCAGTGTTACTCCTTTGATGTCCAGAGCATGCCGTCCATAATCATAGGAGAAATGAGGGGTATAAGTCACTAGTGACCTACCCTGTCGCACCCCACGTGACTCTCCCGTACTGCTAAGGACAGTTCCCAAGTGTGGTCCTGTCCTATAGAATGTCCCTTAAATCCCTTCCGATTTGTTTCATCCACCAGTTACAGCGGACTCATCAGGGGAGTGTAACTATACACTCACCGGCCACTTTATTAGGTACACCTGTCCAACTTCTTGTTAACACTTAATTTCTAATCAGCCAATCACATGGCGGCAACTCAGTGCATTTAGGCATGTAGACATGGTCAAGACAATCTCCTGCAGTTCAAACCGAGCATCAGTATGGGGAAGAAAGGTGATTTGAGTGCCTTTGAACGTGGCATGGTTGTTGGTGCCAGAAGGGCTGGTCTGAGTATTTCAGAAACTGCTGATCTACTGGGATTTTCACGCACAACCATCTCTAGGGTTTACAGAGAATGGTCCGAAAAAGAAAAAAAATCCAGTGAGCGGCAGTTCTGTGGGCGGAAATGCCTTGTTGATGCCAGAGGTCAGAGGAGAATGGGCAGACTGGTTCGAGCTGATAGAAAGGCAACAGTGACTCAAATCGCCACCCGTTACAACCAAGGTAGGCCTATGAGCATCTCTGAACGCACAGTGCGTCGAACTTTGAGGCAGATGGGCTACAGCAGCAGAAGACCACACCGGGTACCACTCCTTTCAGCTAAGAACAGGAAACTGAGGCTACAATTTGTACAAGCTCATCGAAATTGGACAGTAGAAGATTGGAAAAACGTTGCTTGGTCTGATGAGTCTCGATTTCTGCTGCGACATTCGGATGGTAGGGTCAGAATTTGGCGTAAACAACATGAAAGCATGGATCCATCCTGCCTTGTATGGAGCATCTTTGGGATGTGCAGCCGACAAATCTGCGGCAACTGTGTGATGCCATCATGCCAATATGGACCAAAATCTCTGAGGAATGCTTCCAGCACCTTGTTGAATCTATGCCACGAAGAATTGAGGCAGTTCTGAAGGCAAAAGGGGGTCCAACCCGTTACGAGCATGGTGTACCTAATAAAGTGGCCGGTGAGTGTATATTAGGGATAATTAGAAGGTTAAAAAATTAGAACCATAATATAATCATTGGGACAAAAGTATTTAAGGGCTTCCCAGGCAAAAGGGTATGGCGTGAGCATGTCCATTATGTGTCCCAATTGAATGCTGAGAAGAATGATTTATTTGCCCGCCTGCTAGCAAACCGGTCCCATGTCTCTTTTTCCCCCCTTGTTGTCTTGGGTGTAACATTTGTAATTTTTGTGGTTTTAAATGTTTTTAAACAATGTGTGGTGTGTAGTTAACGGATATCAATAACATTTTGTGATTTTACATGTTGATCCCTGCGTATGTGCATGTCTCTTTGTCTCTCCATTTTGCATTGTCATGTGCATGATAGCGCGACAAATACTGCCTCTCAGCGGCATAAAATCATTACTACCGGTCAGAGAGCAGCAGCTCCAACACTTTCAAATGACAGCATGAGCCTGCAGCTGTGAGGTTTACCCACAGTCTCAAGTGTTAGCTGATGGGACTGCTACTCTCATCAGCCTACGTTTGCTGCCGCTTTTAACAGCGAGAGCAGGCAGCTACTTATGGGAGTTTCCATAAACCAGCGCCTGTGATATAAATAATTAAATAAAAAAATGGCATGGGTTCCACTGTATTTTTGACAACCAGCCAGGCAAAACTGACAGCTGCAGGCTGCAATCCTCAGCTGTCAGCTTTAGCAAGTCTGGTTATCAAGAATAGAGGGGTCACAACATCTATTTTTAAAAATTATTTACATAAATGATGAAAACAATGGCAAAGGGCCATGTATATTGTCCGGGATTAAACATGTGAGAGATACAGCCGAGTCCCGCATGTAAATACCCGACATTGATGCCGTCACTCAGGAGCGGAGCGTGCAGCTGCATATCTTGCTATGCGTCACACGCTCCGCTCCTGAGTGACGGCGGCAATGCCGGGTATTAACATGCGAGACTCGGCTGTATTTCTCGCATGTGTGATCCCGGCCTAAGCTTAAAAATAGCATTCCGTAGCCGCCCAGAAAAAGCCCATGGTCTTCCCACTTGCCCTGTGGTGGTGGAAAGTGGGGTAATATTTGTTTGATTGATGTCACATTTGTATTGTCTGGTGACATTAAACCCACAGATTAGTAGTGGAGAGGCATGGATAAGACACCAATCGATTACTAATCCTATAGTTGTATGGTAAATAAACACACAGCAAGTAAAAAGTTCTTTATTTGAAACAAAAAAACACAATTTTAATTTTTTATTGAAAACCAGCAAAACACAGTTATACTCACCTATACTCACTTCCAATTAATCCGTCAACCAGGCCATTTTTTAATTTATTTATTTATTCATAGCTGAGGTGCCGGCAGAGGAATACTCCCATCAGCTGCTGCCTGCTTTCGCAGTTATTAGCGGAAGCAGGTGGAGGTTGATGGTAGTAATAGTCCCATCTGCTGATGCCTGTTAGGCCATGTGCACACGTTCAGTATTTTTCGCGTTTTTTCGCTATAAAAACGTGATAAAAACGCGAAAAAAACGCTAACATATTCCTCCTATTTACAGTGTATTCCACATTTTTTGTGCAAATGTTGCATTTTTTTCCGCGAAAAAATTGCATCGCGGAAAAAAAAGCAATATGTACATTAAAAATGCGGAATTGCGGGGATTCCGCACACCTAGGAGTGCATTGATCTGCTTACTTCCCTCACGGGGCTGTGCACACCATGCGGGAAGTAAGCAGATTATGTGCGGTTGGTACCCAGGGTGGAGGAGAGGAGACTCTCCTCCACGGACTGGGTACCATATAATTGGTCAAAAAAAGAATGAAAATAAAAAATAGTGATATACTCACCTTCGATGGCCTCCAGAGTCTTCCCGCCTCTCCGGTGCACGCTGCCACTTCGGTTCCTATAGCTGGTGTGCGGTGAAGGACCTGCTATGACGTCGCGGTCTTGTGATTGGTCACGAGACCGGTCATGTGACCGCTCACGTGACCGCGACGTCATGGAAGGTCCTGCACACACGCACCATCTATAGGAACAGACGCCGCTGAGATCGGCTGTCTGCAGAAGGTGAGTATAACCATTTTTTTATTTTTTTATTATTTTTAACATTCTATCTTTTACTATTGATGCTGCATAGGCAGCATCTATAGTAAAAAGTTGGTCACACTTGTCAAACACTATGTTTGACAAGTGTGACCAACCTGTCAGTCAGTTTTCCAAGCGATGCCACAGATCGCTTGGAAAACTTTAGCATTCTGCAAGCTAATTACGCTTGCAAAATGCTAAAAAAACGCGAAAAAAAAACGCAAAAAAAAATTGCGGATTTCTTGCAGAAAATTTCCGGTTTTCTTCAGGAAATTTCTGCAAGAAATCCTGACGTGTGCACATACCCTTACTGTAGGTAAACATTTTATCTCTAGCCACATCGACAGCGTGGGAGCCGCAGCACTCTGAGAAGGCAGTATTAATCCTATCAACGATCAGTGCCGACGGTGTTTCTCTCGTTGTCATGTATATGATAGCGCAAGAAACACCAAGTCTGCGGGGTGCCGAACCAGAACAGTAACCGGACTTGCTGGTTATGTCCATGTTCAGGGTTCTTGCCCAAATAGTAGGTGTTCGATACTTACCTTGAACTTTACTGTTTGGGTTCACCCATCTCTGGCCAGGAAGGCAAAATTAGCAGCCATGTTCTGTTCCTTAGGCGCTGCTGTAGGCTCAAACTACCATTGCTCCTTTAAATATATGAATTTTATGCTTTGTTGTCATTATTGTTTAAACTGCGTTAAACATTACATGTAAATTGAGCATGCATGATATACCTTTCATCAACTCGGAAGAAGGCCACAAAGACGAAACGTGCATAGGGGTCGTGGCACCGCAGGTCTGAGGAATTTGTTATTATTCTCTACTCCTATGTCCTTCTTTCTTTGCATGGATTCCCCCTGAATGTCACTTGTTCATCTTTATTAGTCCGTGGATATACATGAGAACTAACTGTGATTCACTAGAGGTACCTTTGGTTTATGTATTTACCTTGGACCTGTGGTTATTTTGATAATCAAGGGAGAAGCACATGACTGTCCGGGTCACTATCTTACATCACTGCAAAAGTTTCACTTCACCAATCATTTACACATACAGCACATACATGTGATGATCCTCGTTTCCCTGTTCTCCTTTGAAGAATAATTTTATATTTGAGGGACAGAAATAATGCTGACCTCATCATTACTCAACTGCTGAAAAAGGTGAAGAGTGGGGGAAAAAGAATGGCCAGGGGTGTAACAATGACACGGTTAGTACCACGGAAGAAGCCTGAAGCAAATGATATTTTCAGCTGAATCTGCATCCTTTGTTGTACATTCATTGAAAATATATTGCAGAACAGACAACCACTCCGTGCACTGGCAGTTGACAATGGCATGCCCATCACAGGAGGTGCATTATACACTGATTTTCCTGCCAACCCGTACCTACCCCACAGGAAAAGAACAATGTTCATCTTGACAGCTGGGAAACAAGAGATAAATCTTTTTATTTTCATTCTAAACATGTGAAGATCGCCAGCAGTGGACTCAGTGGGTGACAGTTCAGCCGTCAAATCTAGAACTGGGGCGTGCTGAGATGTAAGTATAGCGATGGATAGCTCAGCCATCCAATCGGAGGCTGGGAAGTGTTGAGCTGTCTGTGTGTTGAGGGACAGTTCTGCCGTCCAATCAAGACCAGTATATACAGTGTCCGGCAGCAGAATAAGTTTATCTCTCCTTGAAAAAATATGCATGCAGAGCAGATCTGACCATGCATGGAATGCCAGCTGCTCCATTATCCAGATCTCAGGGGTTGCCCTGGATTTCACCCTTTACACCTTGTACAGGAATCTGGGGATCTGGACTTACACAGGGATCCCTGGGCAAGGGTCACAGAGTCAGCTGCTGTTTGGTTGTGCAGGATGGAAAGTAAGAAAGTCAAGTAGCCAGGTCAGACCCAGAAGGTAATGTCAGGGACAAAATTGTAGAGCAATAGGGAAGTCAAATGTCAAGCCAAGGTCAAAGAACAGAAGAATCAGGACAAAACACAGAATCACAGTACAAAAGTATATACCAGGATAGAAGAACTATTGACTGGCTGTGGGAACTAATTCTCAAAGGTTTAAATAAAACACTGTCACCCAGTGCTGACAGAAGGAAGAACCTGAACCGAACAGAAATATCCTCAAAATTCTGGACTGGCAGGTCTTAGTAATAAAACAGGGCTACTGAATAGTCACTCCGCATAGGCCGAGAGTAAAGCAGGAGTAGATGGGGAAGGTGCAGATGTGACAGCTTTTGATTTAGGACTTGTGTAGATGGAAATATAATATCCATGACGAGTGGTCCATTTTGGAACAAAAATCCCAGAACATGCACAATGATCTTGAACTGAACCCATGAGTGTTCTAGTATTGATACAGTAGAACAAGATCTTAGAGTCAAACAGACATGTGTAGGAAAGAAAGGTAAAAAAAGAAAAGTTTGTGCCTGTGCTTGTCAATGTCAATAGTAATGTTTACAAGGTAGAATAATCTGTTCGTTTTCTTCTCTGGGATGACAGCGGTTTCCTTTAGACCTCATTCAGACGTCAGTGTTGCACCCTTTTTTTTTTCATTTAACACCAATTATAATCTATAGTTCTATTCACATGTCTGTTTTTTTATGGCCCCTGAATCCATGCAAAACTCAGGGTATTTTCCACTATCACTGATGAAAAAGGCCAATTTAAGTCTATGGGTTTGTGAAAAACTTGTACAGCACACAGAGGGCACCATTGTTTTGTCCAGTGTTCGTTCCCCAACACTGGTCCTCAAGAGCCTCCAACAGGTCATGTTTTCAGGATTTCCATAGTATTGCACAGGTGATAATTGCATTACCTGGACAGGCAAGAATTCCATCACCAGTGCAATACTAAGGAAATCCTGAATACATGACCTGTTGGTGGCTCTTGAGGACCGGAGTTGGGGAACACTGGTTTAGTGTATAATCTGTGTACTGTACGTATTTAACATTGCAAAGAATAGGAGAAGCTTTGTCATGTATTTATTTTTTTTCCATCCGTGAAAAACACTGATGACACGCTGATGGCAAAAAAGAACACACTGATCACACACTGATGAAATCGGTACCATTTTTTCAAAGATGTGTGAATGAGGCCTGAGAGGACATGCCCCCTGCAGAGGTCATTTCTGCCTTAGCATTCTAGAAAGAGGCTCCCACCTCACTTTATGTACTCCAGCAACTTTTCCAGATACAGGTGCATCTCACAAAATTAGAATATCATCAAAAAGTTAATTTACTTCAGTTCTTCAATACAAAACGTGAAACTCCTATATTCTATAGAGTCTTTACAAACAGAGTGATCTATTTCATGTGTTTATTTCAGTTAATGTTGATGATTATGGCTTACAGCCAATGAAAACACAAAAGTCATTATCTCTGTAAATTAGAATACTTTGTAACATCAGCTTGAAAAAATGATTTAAACATCTGAAATGTTGGCCTACTGAAATGTATGCTCAGTAGTGTTGAGCATTCCGATACCGCAAGTATCGGGTATCGGCCGATACCTGCGGGTATCGGAATTCCGATACCGAGATCCGATACTTTTGTGGTATCGGGTGTCGGTATCGAAACAACATTAATGTAATAATGTGTAAAAGAGAGAATTAAAATAAAAAATATTGCTATACTCACCTCTCCGACGCAGCCTGGACCTCACCGAGGGAACCGGCAGCGTTCTTTGCTTAAAATTTGCGCGTTTACTTCCTTACGTGAAGTCCCGGCTTGTGATTGGTCGCGTGCCGCCCATGTGGCCGCGACGCGACCAATCACAGCAAGCTGTGACGTAATTTCAGGTCCTTCAGGATTTAAAAATTACGTTCTGGCTTGTGATTGGTCGCGTCGCGGTCACATGGGCGACGCGACCAATCACAAGCCGTGACGTCACGGGAGGCTGGACACCCGCGCATTTTAAAATGCGCGCGTGTCCTGCCTCCCGTGACATCCCGGCTTGTGATTGGTTGCGTCGCCCATGTGGCTGCGACGCGACCAATCACAGCAAGCCGTGACGTAATTTCAGGTCCTTCAGTATTTTAAAATTACGTTCTGGCTTGTGATTGGTCGCGTCGCGGTCACATGGGCGACGCGACCAATCACAAGCCGGGACATCACGGGAGGCAGGACACGCGTGCATTTTAAAATGCGCGGGTGTCCAGCCTCCCGTGACGTCACGGCTTGTGATTGGTCGCGTCGCCCATGTGACCGCGACGCGACCAATCACAAGCCAGAACGTAATTTTAAAATACTGAAGGACCTGAAATTACGTCACGGCTTGCTGTGATTGGTCGCGTCACGGCCACATCCTCATGGGCGACGCGATCAATCACAAGCCGGGACGACACGAGAGGCAGGACACGCGCGCATTTTAAAATGCGCGGGTGTCCAGCCTCCCGTGACGTCACGGCTTGTGATTGGTCGCGTCGCCCATGTGACCGCGACGCGACCAATCACAAGCCAGAACGTGATTTTAAAATCTTGAAGGACCTGAAATTACATCACGGCTTGCTGTGATTGGTCGCGTCGCGGCCACATGGGCGACACGACCAATCACAAGCCGGGACGTCACGGGAGGCAGGACACGCGCGCA
Source organism: Ranitomeya variabilis (assembly GCF_051348905.1). Lineage (NCBI taxonomy): Eukaryota > Metazoa > Chordata > Amphibia > Anura > Dendrobatidae > Ranitomeya > Ranitomeya variabilis. Next base: position 1,079,780,318 of record NC_135233.1, read on the forward strand.
TTTTAAAATGCGCGGGTGTCCAGCCTCCCGTGACGTCACGGCTTGTGATTGGTCGCGTCGCCCATGTGACCGCGACGCGACCAATCACAAGCCAGAACGTAATTTTAAAATCTTGAAGGACCTGAAATTACATCACGGCTTGCTGTGATTGGTCGCGTCGCGGCCACATGGGAGACACGACCAATCACAAGCCGGGACGTCACGGGAGGCAGGACACGCGCGCATTTTAAAATGCGCGGGTGTCCAGCCTCCCGTGACGTCACGGCTTGTGATTGGTCGCGTCGCCCATGTGACCGCGACGCGACCAATCACAAGCCAGAACGTAATTCTAAAATCTTGAAGGACCTGAAATTACGTCACGGCTTGCTGTGATTGGTCGCGTCGCGGCCACATGGGCGACGCGACCAATCACAACCCGGGACGTCACGGGAGGCAGGACACGCGCGCATTTTAAAATGCGCGGGTGTCCAGCCTCCCGTGACGTCACGGCTTGTGATTGGTCGCGTCGCCCATGTGACCGCGACGCGACCAATCACAAGCCAGAACGTAATTTTAAAATCTTGAAGGACCTGAAATTACGTCACGGCTTGCTGTGATTGGTCGCGTCGCGGCCACATGGGCGGCACGCGACCAATCACAAGCCGGGACTTCACGTAAGGAAGTAAACGCGCAAATTTTAAGCAAAGAACGCTGCCGGTTCCCTCGGTGAGGTGAGTATAGCAATATTTTTTATTTTAATTCTTTCTTTTACACATTAATATGGATCCCAGGGCCTGAAGGAGAGTTTCCTCTCCTTCAGACCCTGGGAACCATCAGGGATACCGTCCGATACTTGAGTCCCATTGACTTGTATTGGTATCGGGTATCGGTATCGGATTGGATCCGATACTTTGCCGGTATCGGCCGATACATTCTGATACCGATACTTTCAAGTATCGGACGGTATCGCTCAACACTAATGCTCAGCACATGCACTTAATACTTGGACGGGGCTGCTTTTAAACCAATTACTACATCAATGCGGCGTGACATGGAGGCGATCAGCCTGTGGCATTGCTGAGGGAATTATGGAATTATGGAAGCCCAGGTTGCTTTGATAGCAGCCTTCAGCTCATCTGCATTGTTGAGTCTGGGGTCTCATCTTCCTCTTGACAATACTCCATAGATTCTCTAAGGGGTTAAGGTCAGGCGACTTTGCTGCCAATCAAGCACAGTGATACTGTTGTTTGTTAACCAGGTATTTGTACTTTTGGCCGTGAGGACAGGGGCCAAGTCCTGCTGGGGGCTGAAATTTCCATCTCCAAAAAGCTTGTCTGCAGAGGGAAGCATGAAGTGTTCTAAAATTTCCTGGTAGACGGCTGCGCTGACTTTGGTCTTGATAAACCACAGTGGACCTACACCAGCAGAAGACATGAATCCCCAAACCATCACTGATTGTGGAAACTTCACACTTACTTACTCTAATTGGTAATTTACTTATATTCATAGTAGTGCCCTCAGTTTTTGTCTCTACAACGTCAGAAAGGGGTCACACAACAAAAAGACATATGCTTTGCAGTGTAGAAATGACTTGTGCACATGTTCAGCTTTTTGAGCTTTTAATTTCTTTAGCTTTCGAATCGCTTTAGGTTAAAAGCAGTGATCTGACCAATCTTCAGGCAGCTTAGGCTCAGAAGATGCGCAGTATGTTAAACATATATGTTAAGAAAGAAATGCCAATGGTAAAGATGCCAAAAAAAGCAACAAAAGTGGACAGCAAAAAAGATACTTCAGAAAAATCACTGCCAACATCTTACTGAAGGGTGTTTCTCTTGGAAAATGTAGGTGGTATGGTGGCATCTAAAAAGTATTGTGTGCACATACCCTAAGAAGCGTAGCTTTCCGGGGAATTTTAGGAGGCTTTAGCTACTCCTTGGAGGTTTGTTAACTCATCTGGAAGTTCATCCATTTTTCCTGGAGACTACTGGATGTTGCTACATAGATGGTGATTATGCCTGTTAGCTTGATATTTTCCCACAAAGAAGAGTGAAGCAATGAGGATGAAGAGGTATCTGTTACACCTGGCGTAGGGTGCTCAGTATCAGTTGGGTATTTCTGAATTACGTAGATTGTCCACATGTCCCCTTCACTATCACACATACTCATTTTTCCACATCCAGGAGGACTCAACACGTGAGCAATTTTATTGCTGCAATTTATGTCTCCTTTGCGGGCCTCCTCGCATGTTTAGTTGGCATAAAGCTGAGGCTTCGCGGCGACATTGACCATCTATTGCATGGCCAAAGTTCACTAGCTGCCGCTGTTACCTGGCAGAGCAGTATGATTGAATAAGATTTTATTGCATCCCTAAATGTACTGTGACCACGATAAGTCACAAGAATTACAACCTTGTTGGATTCTTTGCGTCATGCTTGATACTTTCGAAAAAGATCATCTCTTCCATACATCTTTTTAAATGTTCAGAAAAAGATAAAAGGGAGATGACGGGGAAACACTTTTACAGAAATAAGTAACAATCAGCGTCTCAAATTTGTAAATGCCGACAAACACATTTTAAAAAACGATGTGCAGTAATCTAAATATGCAAATGTGTTTTCCTTTTTGTTCAATATATCCTGAGATGAGAGGCACAAGATGGCTGGATTTTACCCAACCCCAACGTCAATAATCTTCATCTTTACACTTTCCTTGTGTTCTTTAAAGTGTAAGAACTTTTTTATTATTCTGTCAACATGAGGTCATGTTTTTTTGCGGGGCGAGATGCAGTTTTTAATAACATCTTTCACTTTAATATATAATGTACTGAAAAATAGGAAGAAAATAAAGTCTCAAGTTTGGTGAAATGGTGAAAAAATGCAATTCCACCATTGTGTGGTAAAATCTTCTGCCAATATGATATTCCTGATCTGTTTTATCACTGTGATTCCAAATTTGCATAGTGTTTCTTTATTATTAAAAGTGTTAAAAATACATTTTGAAATTTGCACGAAGAAAAAAATTGGTTTGCATTGCTATTTTCTGTGACATATAACTTATATTTATTTTTTCTGTTGCAGGATCTGTACAAAGAGTTTTTGTATATAGAGGGGACATTTGTATTGATATCATTGTGGTACATATTATAATTTGATAACTTTTTACAGCATTTTTGTTAGAGAGGCGCCAACCAATAAATTGCACATCTGGCATTTAGAGTTTTCTTTTTTTTCTACGCATTTACCGTACAGATTAATACAGGATATATTTTGTGGATCTGACATTAGATACAAAACTCTTGTTATTTTTTCTTGAAAAAAAAAGATAAAAATTTCAACATTTAAGAACAGTAAATATGTTGTGTCAGGAAATATTGAGATAGATAGATGATACATAGATAATAAATGGAAAATACATTTTTACAGATTTTCTACAGATCTAAGGATTATAAATCTCTGCAAACTGGAGCTAAATGCTTACAAATGCTTTAATGTCTGCTTGCTGCTTGCCTTGTTGATATCTTCTGCTGACGAAGCCGGCAAGCAGAGCTGTGGTTACTTCCTGCCCTATTTGATAACTACATTTCCCACAAATGCTTCTGCTTCCCTCCAGCTTCCTCACATCTGAGCTGGAAATCCCATCCCCCTCTGCTCCTGACAGTGTCTCCCACACAGATAGTATGTAACCAGTGTTTGCTTGTTTTTGCCGATAGCTAGAGAATCAGATACAGATGATGGATGGATATAGGTGCCATCCTACCAGCCCACACTGAAGGCATCAAAACTATGAATTAACACATGTAGAATTATATACTTAACAAAAAAGAGTGAAACAACTGAAATTATGTGTTATGTTCTAGGTTCTTCAAAGTAGCCACCTTTGGCTTTGATGACTGGTTTGTACACTCTTGACATTCTCTTTATGAGCTGCAAGAGGTAGTCACCGGGAATGGTTTTCACTTCACAGGTGTGCCCTGTCAGGTTTAATAAGAGTGATTTCTTGCCTTATAAATGGGGTTGGGACCATCAGTTGTGTTGTGCAGAAGTCTGGTAGCTGATAGTCCTACTGAATAGACTGTTAGAATTTGTATTATGGCAAGAAAAAAGCAGCTAGGTAAAGAAAAATGAGTGGCCATCGTTACTTTAAGAAATGAAGGTCAGTCAGTCCGAAAAATTGAGAAAACTTTGAAAGTGTCCCCAAGTGCAGTGGCAAAAACCATTGGCTCACATGAGGACCGCCCCAGGAAAGGAAGACCAAGAGTCACCTCTGCTTCTGAGGATAAGTTTATCCGAGTCACCAGCCTCAGGAATCGCAAGTTAACAGCAGCTCAGATTAGAGACCAGGTCAATGCCACACAGAGTTCTAGCAGCAGACACATCTCTACAACAACTGTAAAGAGGAGACTTTGTGCAGCAGGCCTTCATGGTAAAATACCTGCTAGGAAACCACTGCTAAGGACAGGCAACAAGCAGAAGAGACTTGTTTGGGCTAAAGAACACAAGGAATGGACATTAGACCAGTGGAAATCTGTGCTTTGGTCTGATGAGTCCAAATTTGAGATCTTTGGTTCCAACCATCGTGTCCTTGTGTGACACAGAAAAGGTGAACGGATGGACTCTACATGCCTGGTTCCCACCGTGAAGCATGGAGGAGGAGGTGTGATGGTGTGGGGGTGCTTTGCTGGTGACACTGTTGGGGATTTATTCAAAATTGAAGGAATACTGAACCAGCATGGCTACCACAGCATCTTGCTGTGGCATGCTATTCCATCCAGTTTGTGTTTAGTTGGACCATGATATATTTTTCAACAGGACAATGACCCCAAACACACCTCCAGGCTGTGTAAAGGCTATTTGACCAAGAAGGAGAGTGATGGGGTGCTACTCCAGATGACCTGGCCTCCACAGTCACCAGACCTGAACCCAAGAAAGATGGTTTGGGGTGAGCTGGACCGCAGAGTGAAGGCAAAAGGGCCAACAAGTGCTAAACATCTCTGGGAACTCCTTCAAGATTGCTGGAAGACCATTCCTGGTGACAACCTCTTGAAGCTCATCAAGAGAATGCCAAGAGTCTGCAAAGCAGTCATCAAAGCAAAAGGTAGCTGAAAGTACCTGGCATCTTGTAGTCCTGATGTGAATTGGGGATCTTTATCTTGTCCGTGGTCATTACAAATGGACAGGTTTTACATTTTTTCTATTTGCAAGGAGAGGTTCCTGCAGCTGTTGGAACGGACAGGGAGCTTCTGGCAATGATACTTTTAGATTTGGGGGCTGCCTAAAACACAGTAGTGGGGGGTCTGGAAAAATGGATTGCAATCTGGCACTTTTTGTAGTAAAGATTGCAATTTCCGTGCAGCTCCCCTTAGCACCTCCAGATTTGGATTGTAGGTGACAACTAGAGGCACTGGGTTATTTTCTTCTTTAGCTTTGTAATGTAGCAGGTGATTCCTTGATATTCTGGTGGCTCTTGTAATTTGGTTTTGAGTTTTTCTTGGATGGTAGCCCTGATTTAAAAAGATCTTTCTGAGACGACCAAGGTGTTCATCCCTATCCTTGAGGTTGGAACATATACGATTGTAACTGATGGCTTGGTTGTAGACAATAGAGTTTTTTTATGTGTTTTGGATGGAACCTGTCCCATTTAAGGTATGTTGGGTGGTCGATTGGCTTCTGATACATCCCTGTATCAGAAGCAAATCGGACTAAAGTGTATAAAATATAACTTTTAATGAGGAACATTAAAATAGGAAGTGATTACTGAGTCTATAATTATTACAATTCTAAATTTCCTAAAACAGTTCAATTGTGCCAAACCAACCAAATGGTGTTTTGTCTATTGGGGTATTGCGCTTGTATATAGGTAGTAAGTGACTGTATTAAATATTTGGAATTATGTTATAAAAAGGCCAATTAAGGAGGGTAGGTATCAGTCAAATACTCTTATCTTTTATTATTCAGTTAAGTAAAGTTGGGAAAGAATGTCACTCTCCAGTCTGCCAGTATGTGTCAGCAGACTCATCAGCAGCGATGGAGTGTGCTGTGTTCAGTATATAATTGCTCTGATTGGCACAGCTATAGAGTAGGGTTGAGCGACTTTCATTTTTTTAAGATCGAGTAGGGTTTTGGGAAACCCGATTTTGTCCAGAGTCGAGTCGAGTGCAGTCGGCCGATTATCGCTAAAAGTCGGGGATCGACCGAAACACGAAACCCAATGCAAGTCAATGGGGAAGCATAGTCGGCAGTGAGTGGAGGCCAGGAAAACACCTACAGTGCCCATTTTAATGCCAAAAACATCCATTCTTGTTTCTGAAGCTTGCCAATCTTAATTAACTGTATAATAATAGTTGGGCATAGGGAATTGGGGGAAAGTTGTGGGGGGAGTAGGGCTGGCTCAAGTTTTTCGTGGGCCCAGGAAATGCGGACTACGTCACGGCGGTGTTGCAGGGAAAGGTAAGTATTTAAACGTTGCAAGTGCTGTGATCCTGAGCAAGCAGGGGGGGGCCCACTCGTTCGCATTGGCACTGGCACTGGCACAGGGCCCCTCAAAGTACGGCGGTGTGTTTGCATGGCGGGGGCGCCTCCCACCAGCAGCGACACTTTTGCGTACTCTGAGGGGCCCTGTGCCAGTGACGTCGCCAACGAGTATGCCCCCCCACCTGATGAAGGAACCTGCACTTTCATCTGCACCTTCCTCTTTGTCCCTGTGTAAGGTGGTATAACATGTGGGAAGGGGAACCTTACTTTCAGCAGGGTCAGATTCTGGCTGTGTAGAGTACAAGGGGAATGTAGTGGTCTAGGTCAATGTACCAGCAGACTCATTTAGCAGTGGCTGGGCAATGGGCAGGATGAGGAGGAAACAGATATAGGGCCAAAGAATAAAGTAGGCTAAATGCAGTTCAAAATTGGTAACAGGACTAAACAGGCGGCATTGCTTTGTTCAGTGGAGTAGCAAACCCAAGAGCAGCAGACACTGTTTCAAGGGCCTAACCACACTAGTAGGCCAAATGCAGTTTAATATCTGATAGTATAGGGCGAAAGCCAGAATGTGGAAGCTCAGCTTTGTTCAGTTGAGGACAACACCAGGGAGGGGCAGACACCTTTAGTAGGCCGGAAAAGCCTATTGCATTTTTTAAAATGGTAATTTGGAGCAGAAGGTTGAAGCTCAGCTTTATTTAGTTGAGGGCAACACCAGGGAGGGGCAGAAGCCGTTAGTAGGCCCTAACCACCATTTTGTTTTTTAAAAACCACTTAATGAGAGCCGGAAGGTTGAAGCTCAGCTTTATTCAGTTGAGGACAACACCAGGCAGGGGCACACAGACAGACACCTTTAGTAGGCCGGAAAAGCCTATTGCATTTTTTAAAATGGTAATTTGGAGCAGAAGGTTGAAGCTCAGCTTTATTTAGTTGAGGACAACACCAGGCAGGGGCACACAGACAGACACCTTTAGTAGGCCGGAAAAGCCTATTGCATTTTTTAAAATGGTAATTTGGAGCAGAAGGTTGAAGCTCAGCTTTATTTAGTTGAGGGCAACACCAGGGAGGGGCAGAAGCCGTTAGTAGGCCCTAACCACCATTTTTTTTTTTTAAAACCACTTAATGAGAGCCGGAAGGTTGAAGCTCAGCTTTATTCAGTTGAGGACAACACCAGGCAGGGGCACACAGACAGACACCTTTAGTAGGCCGGAAAAGCCTATTGCATTTTTTAAAATGGTAATTTGGAGCAGAAGGTTGAAGCTCAGCTTTATTTAGTTGAGGGCAACACCAGGGAGGGGCAGAAGCCGTTAGTAGGCCCTAACCACCATTTTTTTTTTAAAAAACCACTTAATGAGAGCCGGAAGGTTGAAGCTCAGCTTTATTCAGTTGAGGACAACACCAGGCAGGGGCACACAGACAGACACCTTTAGTAGGCCGGAAAAGCCTATTGCATTTTTTAAAATGGTAATTTGGAGCAGAAGGTTGAAGCTCAGCTTTATTTAGTTGAGGGCAACACCAGGGAGGGGCAGAAGCCGTTAGTAGGCCCTAACCAAAGTTGAAGGCCAAATGCAGTTTAATTTCTGATACTATAGGCCGAAAGCCAGAAGGTGGAAGCTCCGATTTAGACAGTGGAGGACAATTTGAATTAGGGACTGCAGACAGACTTAGTAGGCTGTCCCCTGTGGACCATGCATCCAACACATTAACCCATTGCGCCGTAATGGACACGTAATCTTCCGTGGCCATGCCTACAGGTCCATGCGTCTGTTGTCAGGTGCACCTTTGTACTCACAGATTGCCAGAGTGCATGGACAATGCGGTCTTCTACATGCTGGTGGAGGGTTGGGATGGCTTTTCTCGCAAAAGAAGTGTCGACTGGTTAGCTTGTAGCGTGGTACAGCGTAGTCCATCATGGCCTTATTAATAGTAAATAAAATATATAACTAGGCTCTATGAACTTTTAAATAGGTTCCAGGGGTACACGGGCAGCATTGGTGTGGTCAGTGGAGGAGTATTGCAAGTAGGGGCTGCAGACAGGCTATCAAAGGCCTAAAATAACAAACAGTAGGCAGTCATGGCAGTTTTACATCGGTTACATGGATACACAGGCAGGCACTCCAGGCAGCATTGTGGTCAGTGGAGGAGTATTGCAAGTAGGGGCCGCAGACAGGCTATCAAAGGCCTAACATAACAAACAATAGGCTCATGGCAGTTTTACAGCGGTTATATGGATAGACGGGCAGGCAGCTTGGTGGTGAGTGGAGGAGTATTTAAAGTAGGGACCGCAGACAGGCTATCAAAGGCCTAACATAACAAACAATAGGCTCATGGCAGTTTTACAGCGGTTACATGGATACACGGGCAGGCAGCTTGGTGGTGAGTGGAGGAGTATTTAAAGTAGGGACCGCAGACAGGCTTCAAAGGCCTAACATAAGAAAATGGGCTGGCTGTAGGCACTTTATAATTGGTTCCAGGGGTACACGGGCAGCAGTGGTCTGGCCAGTGGAGGACTAGTGGAAGGAGGGACCGCAGACAGGCTTCAAAGGCCTAACATAAAAAAATGGGCTGGCTGTAGGCACTTTATAATTGGTTCCAGGGGTACACGGGCAGCAGTGGTCTGGCCAGTGGAGGACTAGTGGAAGGAGGGACCGCAGACAGGCTTCAAAGGCCTAACATAAAAAAATGGGCTGGCTGTAGGCACTTTATAATTGGTTCCAGGGGTACACGGGCAGCAGTGGTCTGGCCAGTGGAGGACTAGTGGAAGGAGGGACCGCAGACAGGCTTCAAAGGCCTAACATAAAAAAATGGGCTGGCTGTAGGCACTTTATAATTGGTTCCAGGGGTACACGGGCAGCAGTGGTCTGGCCAGTGGAGGACTAGTGGAAGGAGGGACCGCAGACAGGCTTCAAAGGCCTAACATAAAAAAATGGGCTGGCTGTAGGCACTTTATAATTGGTTCCAGGGGTACACGGGCAGCAGTGGTCTGGTCAGTGGAGGACTAGTGGAAGGAGGGACCGCAGACAGGCTTCAAAGGCCTAACATAAAAAAATGGGCTGGCTGTAGGCACTTTATAATTGGTTCCAGGGGTACACGGGCAGCAGTGGTCTGGCCAGTGGAGGACTAGTGGAAGGAGGGACCGCAGACAGGCTTCAAAGGCCTAACATAAAAAAATGGGCTGGCTGTAGGCACTTTATAATTGGTTCCAGGGGTACACGGGCAGCAGTGGTCTGGCCAGTGGAGGACTAGTGGAAGGAGGGACCGCAGACAGGCTTCAAAGGCCTAACATAAAAAAATGGGCTGGCTGTAGGCACTTTATAATTGGTTCCAGGGGTACACGGGCAGCAGTGGTCTGGCCAGTGGAGGACTAGTGGAAGGAGGGACCGCAGACAGGCTTCAAAGGCCTAACATAAAAAAATGGGCTGGCTGTAGGCACTTTATAATTGGTTCCAGGGGTACACGGGCAGCAGTGGTCTGGTCAGTGGAGGACTAGTGGAAGGAGGGACCGCAGACAGGCTTCAAAGGCCTAACATAAAAAAATGGGCTGGCTGTAGGCACTTTATAATTGGTTCCAGGGGTACACGGGCAGCAGTGGTCTGGCCAGTGGAGGACTAGTGGAAGGAGGGACCGCAGACAGGCTTCAAAGGCCTAACATAAAAAAATGGGCTGGCTGTAGGCACTTTATAATTGGTTCCAGGGGTACACGGGCAGCAGTGGTCTGGCCAGTGGAGGACTAGTGGAAGGAGGGACCGCAGACAGGCTTCAAAGGCCTAACATAACAAACAATAGGCTCATGGCAGTTTTACAGCGGTTACATGGATACACGGGCAGGCAGCTTGGTGGTGAGTGGAGGAGTATTTAAAGTAGGGACCGCAGACAGGCTATCAAAGGCCTAAAATAACAAACAATAGGCTCATGGCAGTTTTACAGCGGTTACATGGATACACGGGCAGCTTGGTGGTGAGTGGAGGAGTAGTGCAAGGAGTGTCTGTCCCAGTACTCCCAAAATATAAATAGATGTTAATGTCTCGCAAAACAACCAAAACAAAAAAAAAGGTGGCATACTTAGGTACAGGGGTGGGCTCATCTGCTGAGTTTCTGACATAGTAATTTGGCAGTAACTATTTAATGGTGCCAATATAGGACACAGACACAGACTACTTTAAGTTGCATCATAGATGTCTACAAATTGGTATTGTCAGTGCCAGACATTGAATGATGTCAGCGAATAGACTAAAGATTGGTGGAGCTGTGCGACATAATTTTGCATGTGGTAGAGCACATTTTGAGCTGGGGTAGAGGGGAACTCTCTAGAGGCCGGCGGGACCGCCCCAGGGCCCCTCATGTTACAACGGTGTGTCTGACGTTGGGTGCGCACCACCACCGCCAGAGACACTACATTGTACTATGAGGGACCCAGTAGCAATGCCGTCAACCAAAAGCGAGCACACCCACCTCTTCAGACAAACAGCAGTCTCACGGGTGCTTGCGCCAAGTCGCGATACCACGGCCCCGTGTGGGGAGTTTGGCCATTTAGGGAGGTGTAAACATGTCGTATGCTGTACAATCAGCTGCAGCAAATTAGACATTAGAAAAGTAATTCACAGGCAAGAGCCTTTCATAGGAAAGCTAGGTGTCGGCCGGGCAAGGTGGGGCAAAAGATTTCGAAATCCAGTTGTGGTTCATTTTAATGAATGTTAGATCGTCAACATTTTGGGTAGCCAGACGAGTCCTTTTTTCGGTTAATATTGAACCTGCAGCACTGAATACTCTTTCTGATAGGACACTTGCTGCCGGGCAAGCAAGCTCCTGCAATGCATATTCTGCCAATTCTGGCCAGGTGTCTAATTTGGAGGCCCAGTAATCAAATGGGAATGACGGTTGAGGGAGAACATCGATAAGGGATGAAAAATAGTTAGTAACCATACTGGACAAATGTTGTCTCCTGTCACTTTCAATTGATGCAGCAGTACCTGTCCTGTCTGCGGTCATAGCAAAATCACTCCACAACCTGGTCAGAAAACCCCTCTGTCCAACGCCACTTCTGATGTGTGCACCCCTAACACTCCTAGTCTGCTGCCCCCTGGAGCTCGTGTGAGAACGATCACGTGCGCTGTGTGCTGGGAATGCCTGAAGCAAACGGTCAACAAGAGTTGATTGTTTGGTTGCTAATATTAGTTCCAAGTTCTCATGTGGCATAATATTTTGCAATTTGCCTTTATAGCGTGGATCAAGGAGGCAGGCCAACCAGTAATCGTCATCGTTCATCATTTTCGTAATGCGTGTGTCCCTTTTTAGGATACGTAAGGCATAATCCGCCATGTGGGCCAAAGTTCCAGTTGTCAAATCTCCGGTTGTGATTGGTTGAGGGGCAGTTGCAGGCAAATCTACGTCACTTGTGTCCCTCAAAAAACCAGAACCCGGCCGTGACACGCAACCAATTTCCTGTGCCCCCGGGAAAGGTTCGGCATTAAAAATATACTCATCCCCATCATCCTCCTCGTCCTCCACCTCCTCTTCGCCCGCTACCTCGTCCTGTACACTGCCCTGACCAGACAATGGCTGACTGTCATCAAGGCTTTCCTCTTCCTCTGGTGCAGACGCCTGCTCCTTTATGTGCGTCAAACTTTGCATCAGCAGACGCATTAGGGGGATGCTCATGCTTATTACGGCGTTGTCTGCACTAACCAGCCGTGTGCATTCCTCAAAACACTGAAGGACTTGACACATGTCTTGTATCTTAGACCACTGCACACCTGACAACTCCATGTCTGCCATCCTACTGCCTGCCCGTGTATCCTCCCACAAATAAATAACAGCACGCCTCTGTTCGCACAGTCTCTGAAGCATGTGCAGTGTTGAGTTCCACCTTGTTGCAACGTCTATGATTAGGCGATGCTGGGGAAGGTTCAAAGACCGCTGATAGGTCTGCATACGGCTGGCGTGTACAGGCGAACGTCGGATATGTGAGCAAAGTGCACGCACTTTGAGGAGCAGGTCGGAGAACCCAGGATAAGTTTTCAATAAGCACTGCACCACCAGGTTTAAGGTGTGAGCCAGGCAAGGAATGTGTTTCAGTTGGGAAAGGGAGATGGCAGCCATGAAATTCCTTCCGTTATCACTCACTACCTTGCCTGCCTCAAGATCTACTGTGCCCAGCCACGACTGCGTTTCTTGTTGCAAGAACTCGGACAGAACTTCCGCGGTGTGTCTGTTGTCGCCCAAACACTTCATAGCCAATACAGCCTGCTGACGCTTGGCAGTAGCTGGCCCATAATGGGACAACTGGTGTGCAACAGTGTCATCTGCCGATGGAGTGGTTGGCAGACTGCGTTCTGTGGAAGAGCTGTAGCTTCTGCAGGAGGACGAGGAGGAGGAGGAGGAGGGGGTGCGAACGCCTACAGCCAACTGTTTCCTAGACCGTGGGCTAGGCACAACTGTCCCTAAATTGATGTCGCCTGTGGACCCTGCATCCACCACATTCACCCAGTGTGCCGTGATGGACACATAACGTCCCTGGCCATGCCTACTGGTCCATGCATCTGTAGTCAGGTGCACCTTTGTACTCACAGATTGCCTGAGTGCATGGACGATGCGCTGTTTAACATGCTGGTGCAGGGCTGGGATGGCTTTTCTGGAAAAAAAGTGTCGACTGGGTAGCTCGTATCGTGGTTCAGCGTACTCCATCAGGGCTTTGAAAGCTTCGCTTTCAACTAACTGGTAGGGCATCATCTCTAACGAGATTAGTCTAGCTATGTGGGCGTTAAAACACTGTGTATGCGGATGCGAGGATAAGTACTTCCTTTTTCTAACCAGAGTCTCATGTAGGGTGAGCTGGACTGGAGAGCTGGAGATCGTGGAACTTTCGGGTGTGCCGGTGTACATGGCAGACTGAGAGACGGTTGGAGACGGTATTGTTTCCACCGGTGCCCTAGATGCAATATTTCCTCCTACAAAACTGGTGATTCCCTGACCCTGACTGCTTTTGGCTGGCAAAGAAACCTGCACAGATACTGCCGGTGGTGCGGAAAATGGTGTCCTTACAGTGACGGAAGGGATGTTGCGTTGCTGACTAGCTTCATTGGCCGAGGGTGCTACAACCTTGAGGGACGTTTGGTAGTTAGTCCAGGCTTGAAAATGCATGGTGGTTAAGTGTCTATGCATGCAACTAGTATTTAGACTTTTCAGATTCTGACCTCTGCTTAAGCTAGTTGAACATTTTTGACAGATGACTTTGCGCTGATCAGTTGGATGTTGTTTAAAAAAATGCCAGACTGCACTCTTCCTAGACTCGGATCCCTTTTCAGGGATTGCAGACTGAGCTTTAACCGGATGGCAACGCTGTGCTCCAACAGGTTTTGGCTTTGACACGCGTTTTGGGCCAGATACGGGCCCGGCAGATGGAACCTGTTGCGATGTTGATGCCTGCTGCGGCCCCTCCTCCACCTCCGCTTCTGAACTACTGCCGCCTGCACCCTGTTCCCCCAATGGCTGCCAATCGGGGTCAATAACTGGGTCATCTATTACCTCCTCTTCGAGCTCGTGTGCAACTTCGTCTGTGTCACTGTGTCGGTCGGTGGTATAGCGTTCGTGGCGGGGCAACATAGTCTCATCAGGGTCTGATTGTGGATCTGTACCCTGAGAGGGCAATGTGGTGGTCTGAGTCAAAGGAGCAGCATAGTACTCTGGCTGTGGCTGTGCATCAGTGCACTCCATGTCAGAATCTACTTGTAATGGGCATGGCCTGTTAAATGTTTCACTTTCTAAGCCAGGGACGGTATGTGTAAAGAGCTCCATGGAGTGACCCGTTGTGTCGCCTGCTGCATCCTTCTCTCTTGTTGTAGTTTTTGCTGAGGAGGACAAGGAAGCGACTTGTCCCTGACCGTGAACATCCACAAGTGACGCGCTGCTTTTACATTTACCAGTTTCTGAAGAGGAGGCAAAAGAGCTAGAGGCTGAGTCTGCAATGTAAGCCAAAACTTGCTGTTGCTGCTCCGCCTTTAAAAGCGGTTTTCCTACTCCCAGAAAAGAGAGCGTTCGAGGCCTTGTGTAGCCTGACGACGAAACTGGCTCCACAGCTCCAGACTTAGGTGGAATATTTTTATCCCCACGACCACCTGATGCTCCACTACCACTACCATCATTACCAGCTGACAATGAACGCCCACGACGACCTCTTGCACCAGACTTCCTCATTGTTTTAAAATCTTAACCAAAGTAACTTTATTTGTTGCTGTCAAACAACTTACACGGTGAGCTATAACTTCAGTATGATTTCAATATCCCTTAACAGGTTGGTGAGACCACAAGGAAAATCAGGCACAATGTTACACACTCTGTTTTCTGTGGCACAAAATCACAGAGATGACACACACGCAGGACTGTCACTCAAGCACTAATGTCAATATTAATCTCCCACCTAATTTATTTATTTTTTTTTCTCAGGGAGACTTTAGAAACCAAATAATATTAAAAAAAAAAAAAAAAAAAAAAGGCTTTCTATGGCCCACAATTAGAGAGAGAGAGGTGGCACACCCAGGAGTCAAGACTGGCGCACAAGCTGAAAGGGCAATATTACTCTCCCACTGTTTTTTTAAGTTTTTTTTTTATTTCAGGGAGACTTTAGAAACCAAATAATATTAAAAAAACCAAAAAAAAAAATTGCCTTTCTATGGCCCACTGAATGAGAGAGAGAGGTGGCACACCCAGGAGTCAAGACTGGCACACAAGCTGAAAGGGCAATATTACTCTCCCACTGTTTTTTTTTTTTTTCAGGGAGACTTTAGAAACCAAATAATATTAAAAAAAACAAAAAAAAAAATGCTTTCTATGGCCCACTGAATGAGAGAGAGGTGGCACACCCAGGAGTCAAGACTGGCACACAAGCTGAAAGGGCAATATTACTCTCCCACTGTTTTTTTATGTATTTTTTGTTTTTTAAGGGAGACTTTAGAAACCCAATAATATTTAAAAAAAAAAATAAATAGGCTTTCTATGGCCCACTGAATGAGAGGGAGAGAGGTGGCACACCCAGGAGTCAAGACTGGCACACAAGCTGAAAGGGCAATATTACTCTCCCACTGTTTTTTTATGTTTTTTTTTTTTTTTTCAGGGAGACTTTAGAAACCAAATAATATTAAAAAAACCAAAAAAAAAATAGCCTTTCTATGGCCCACTGAATGAGAGAGAGAGGTGGCACACCCAGGAGTCAAGACTGGCACACAAGCTGAAAGGGCAATATTACTCTCCCACTGTTTTTTTATGTATTTTTTGTTTTTTAAGGGAGACTTTAGAAACCCAATAATATTTAAAAAAAAAAAAAAAAAAAGGCTTTCTATGGCCCACTGAATGAGAGGGAGAGAGGTGGCACACCCAGGAGTCAAGACTGGCACACAAGCTGAAAGGGCAATATTACTCTCCCACTGTTTTTTTATGTATTTTTTGTTTTTTAAGGGAGACTTTAGAAACCCAATAATATTAAAAAAAAAAAATAAATAGGCTTTCTATGGCCCACTGAATGAGAGGGAGAGAGGTGGCACACCCAGGAGTCAAGACTGGCACACAAGCTGAAAGGGCAATATTACTCTCCCACTGTTTTTTTATGTTTTTTTTTTTTTTTTCAGGGAGACTTTAGAAACCAAATAATATTAAAAAAACCAAAAAAAAAAATAGCCTTTCTATGGCCCACTGAATGAGAGAGAGAGGTGGCACACCCAGGAGTCAAGACTGGCACACAAGCTGAAAGGGCAATATTACTCTCCCACTGTTTTTTTATGTATTTTTTGTTTTTTAAGGGAGACTTTAGAAACCCAATAATATTTAAAAAAAAAAAAAAAAAAAGGCTTTCTATGGCCCACTGAATGAGAGGGAGAGAGGTGGCACACCCAGGAGTCAAGACTGGCACACAAGCTGAAAGGGCAATATTACTCTCCCACTGTTTTTTTATGTTTTTTTTTTTTTTTTCAGGGAGACTTTAGAAACCAAATAATAAGAAAAAAAATAAATAAATAAATAGGCTTTCTATAGCCCACTGAATGAGAGATAGCACACACAGCAGTGGCACACAAGCCCTGACTGAGGCCAATATTTTTCTCCCACTGATTGATGTAGTGTTTTTGTGTTGAGGTAGATTTTAGAACACAAATCAAGGAAAAAAAAAAATGCTTTCTATGGCCCACTGAATGAGAGAGAGGTGGCACACCCAGGAGTCAAGACTGGCACACAAGCTGAAAGGGCAATATTACTCTCCCACTGTTTTTTTATGTATTTTTTGTTTTTTAAGGGAGACTTTAGAAACCCAATAATATTAAAAAAAAAAAAATAAATAGCCTTTCTATGGCCCACTGAATGAGAGAGAGAGGTGGCACACCCAGGAGTCAAGACTGGCACACAAGCTGAAAGGGCAATATTACTCTCCCACTGTTTTTTTAGGTATTTTTTTTTTTTCAGGGAGACTTTAGAAACCAAATAATATTAAAAAAAAATAAAAAATAAATAGGCTTTCTATAGCCCACTGAATGAGAGATAGCACACACAGCAGTGGCACACAAGCCCTGACTGAGGCCAATATTTTTCTCCCACTGATTGATGTAGTGTTTTTGTGTTGAGGTAGAATTTAGAACACAAATCACGGAAAAAATAAATAGGCTTTCTATGGCCCACTCAGTGAGAGATGGCACACACAGGGATGGCACTGTAGCAGAAATGCCAATCTTAATCTCCCACAAAAAAAACAAAAAAAAAACAGGGACTGTCCTACAATTACTATCTCCCTGCAGTAATCTAAGCCAGGTATGGCAGGCAGCAATAGGAGTGGACTGATGCACAAATTAAATAAAAAGTGTGGACAAACAAAAAAGATAGCTGTGCAGAAAGGAAGGAACAAGAGGATATGTGCTTTGAAAAAAGCAGTTGGTTTCCACAGTGGCGTACACACAGCAATACAGCTATCACGGAGCCTTCTAGGGCAGCCCAATGAGCTACAGCGCTGAGGGGAAAAAAAAAAAAAAATAGCTTCCACAGTCCCTGCACACCGAAGGTGGTGTTGGACAGTGGAAATCGCTGCAGCACAAGCGGTTTGGTGGTTAGTGGACCCTGCCTAACGCTCTCCCTGCTTCTGACGAAGCGGCAGCAACCTGTCCCTAAGCTCAGATCAGCAGCAGTAAGATGGCGGTCGGCGGGAACGCCCCTTTATAGCCCCTGTGACGCCGCAGACAGCAAGCCAATCACTGCAATGCCCTTCTCTAAGATGGTGGGGACCAGGATCTATGTCATCACGCTGCCCACACTCTGCGTTCACCTTCATTGGCTGAGAAATGGCGCTTTTCGCGTCATTGAAACGCGACTTTGGCGCGAAAGTCGCGTACCGCATGGCCGACAAGCACAGGGGTCGGATCGGGTTTCATGAGACGCCGACTTAGCCAAAAGTCGGCGACTTTTGAAAATGATCGACCCGTTTCGCTCAACCCTACTATAGAGTGCTGTCAGGATCAGGTTGTCACACCCCTCTCCAGCATATTAGTGCATGACAATACGCTCTCCTAGCAGCAGCAAGCTGTGCTTTAAAAGTTGTGTTCTATTAATCAGACAAGTAGTATTGAGGGAGCAGCTCCTATCTGCTGGAATGTGTCCGCAGACTAAGTCAGCACTCAGCAGTGATTGACACAGCTATAGAGTGCTATCATGATCTGGTAGTTGTACTACTCTCCTGCATGATAGTGCATGACAATAAGCACTCCCGTGAGCAACAGGTCTGTGCTATGAAAGCAGTCAGAGTTTATTGATTGCTAATACCCTAAGGAGCTAGCTTCACATTTTTTGCATAGCACAGCTAGATTCTCCCACTATACAAGAGTACATCAAGCCCATATATATATAAATCAAGCCCTACGTGTTTCATCATAGTTTGTGACTGCTAGGATCATCAGGGGCTATGTATGTTATGTATTAATAATTCAATCATACTGTAGGTATGATGGTTTTTAAGTCAAACGTATCAGCATGGATGCTGACTGCTTATTCCCATGCACTGATATGCAGGTGAGTGCTACAACTACCGATCCGGATAGCACTCTATATCTTTGCTATTATTAGCACAGCTATAAACCCAGCCCATCACATCTGTGACCTTGTCTCCCGGTACTTACCTGCATGCAACCTCCGATCCTCACAAGATCTCCTTCTCTACTCCCCTCTTATCTCCTCTTCCCACAATCGCATACAAGACTTCTCTCATGCATCACCCCTACTCTGGAACCCTCTACCACAACACATCAGACTCTCGCCTACATTCGAAACCTTCAAAAAGAACCTGAAGACCCACCTCTTCCGACAAGCCTACAACCTACCCTTACCCCCAATCCACAAAACTGCTGCACAACCAGCTCTACCTTCACCTATTGTATCCTCACCCATCCCTTGTAGATTGTGAGCCCTCGCGGGCAGGGTCCTCTCTCCTCCTGTACCAGTTATGACTTGTATTGTTTAAGGTTATTGTACTTGTTTTTATTATGTATACCCCTCCTCACATGTAAAGTGCCATGGAATAAATGGCACTATCTCTGGCCAGGAAGGCAAAATTAGCAGCCATGTTCTGTTCCTTAGGCGCAGCTATAGGCACAAACTACCATTGCTCCTTTAAATATATGAATTTTATGCTTTGTTGTCATTTTTGTTTAAACTGCTTTAAACGTTACATGTAAATTGAGCATGCATGATATACCTTTCTTCTACTCGGAAGAAGGCACAAAGCCGAAACGTGCATAGGGGTCGTGGCACCGCAGGTCTGAGGAATTTGTTATTATTCTCTACTCCTATGTCCTCCTTTCTTTGCATGGTTTCCCCCTGGATGTCACTTGTTCATCTTTATTAGTCCGTGGATATACATGAGAACTAACTGTGATTCACTAGAGGTACCTTGGGTTTATGTATTTACCTTGGACCTGTGGTTATTTTGATAATCAAGGGAGAAGCACATGACTGTCCGGGTCACTATCTTACATCACTGCAAAAGTTTCACTTCACCAATCATTTACACATACAGCACATACATGTGATGATCCTCGTTTCCCTGTTCTCCTTTGAAGAATAATTTTATATTTGAGGGACAGAAATAATGCTGACCTCATCATTACTCAACTGCTGAAAAAGGTGAAGAGTGGGGGAAAAAGAATGACCAGGGGTGTAACAATGACATGGTTAGTACCCTGAAAGAAGCCTGATGCAAATGATATTTTCAGCTGAATCTGCATCCTTTGTTGTACATTCATTGAAAATATATTGCAGAGCAGACAACCACTCCGTGCACTGGCAGTTGACAATGGCATGCCCATCACAGGAGGTGCATTGTACACTGATATTCTTGCCAACCCGTACCTACCCCACAGGAAAAGAACAATGTTCATCTTGACAGCTGGGAAACAAGAGATAAATCTTTTTATTTTCATTCTAAACATGTGAAGAGCGCCAGCAGTGGACTCAGTGGGTGACAGTTCAGCCGTCAAATCTATAACTGGGGTGTGCTGAGATGTAAGTATAGCGATGGATAGCTCAGCCATCCAATCGGAGGCTGGGAAGTGTTGAGTTGTCTATGTGTTGAGTGACAGTTCTGCTGTCCAATCAAGACCAGTATATACAGTGTCCGGCAGCAGAATAATAAGTTTATTCTTTGCCATTGCCATCTCTGTGTGCGGTTCCACCATTACTCCAAAGCAACATGCCCGCTGCCTTGGAGTCATCCTTGATTCCGAGCTTTCATTCACCCCCCACATCCGATCACTGGCTCGCTCTTCTTATCTGCATCTCAAAAACATTTCCAGAATTCGCCCTTTTCTTACTTTCGACTCTGCAAAAACTCTTACTGTCTCACTTATTCATTCTCGTCTGGACTATTGTAACTCTCTACTAATTGGCCTACCTTTTACCAGACTCTCCCCGCTCCAATCTGTCCTGAATGCTGCTGCCAGGATCATATTCCTCGCCAACCGTTACACCGATGCCTCTACCTTGTGCCAGTCATTACACTGGCTACCCATCCAATCCAGAATCCAGTACAAAATTACTACCCTCATCCACAAAGCACTCCATGGCTCAGCACCACCCTACATCTCCTCTCTGGTCTCAGTCTACCAACCTACCCGTGCCCTCCGCTCTGCTAATGACCTCAGGTTAGCATCCTCAATAATCAGAACCTCCCACTCCCGTCTCCAAGACTTTACACGTGCGGCGCCGATTCTTTGGAATGCACTACCTAGGTTAATACAATTAATCCCCAATCCCCACAGTTTTAAGCGTGCACTAAAAACTCATTTGTTCAGATTGGCCTACCGCCTCAACGCATTAACCTAATTATCCCTGTGTGGCCTATTAATAAAAAACAACAACATAATCACGTTCCTCCATCATGTTCTCATACACTTTATGCAGTTAATAGCCTCTGTGTCTGTACTGTTACATACTTAGGCAGTTAACTGGTTCATGCAGCTTTACATGAACACCCGAGCCTTACACTATGGCTGGTCCAAATAACTAAAGCAATTGTAAGCTTGCGAGCAGCAGGGCCCTCATTCCTCCTGGTATCTGTTTTGAACTGTGATTTCTGTTATGCTGTAATGTCTGTTGTCTGTATAAGTCCCCTCTATAAGTTGTAAAGCGCTGCGGAATATGTTGGCGCTATATAAATAAAATTATTATTATTATTATTATTATTTATCTCTCCTTGAAAAGACATGCATGCAGAGCAGATCTGACCATGCATGGAATGCCAGCTGCTCCATTTTCCAGATCTCAGGGGTTGCCCTGGATTTCACCCTTTACACCTTGTACAGGGATATGGGGATCTGGACTTACACAGGGATCCCTGGGCAAGGGTCACAGAGTCAGCTGCTGTTTGGTTGTGCAGGATGGAAAGTAAGAAAGTCAAGTAGCCAAGTCAGACCCAGAAGGTAATGTCAGGGACAAAATTGTAGAGCAATAGGGAAGTCAAATATCAAGCCAAAGTCAAAGAACAGAAGAATCAGGACAAAACACAGAATCACAGTACAGTAGTATATACCAGGAAAGCAGAACTATTGACTGGCTGTGGGAACTAATTCTCAAAGGTTTAAATAAAACACTGTCACCCAGTGCTGACAGAAGGAAGAACCTAAACCGAACAGAAATATCCCCATAGTTTCTGGACTGGCAGGTCTTAGTAATAAAACAGGGCTACTGAACAGTCACTCCGCATAGGCCGAGAGTAAAGCAGGAGTAGATGGGAAAGGTGCAGATGTGACAGCTTTTGATTTAGGGCTTGTGTAGATGGAAATATAATATCCATGACGAGTGGTCCATTTTGGAACAAAAATCCCAGAACATGCACAATGATCTTGAACTGAACCCATGAGTGTTCTAGTATTGATACAGTAGAACAAGATCTTCGAGTTAAACAGACATGTGTAGGATCCTGGTAAAAAAAAAAGAAAAGCTTGGGCCTGTGCTTGTCAATGTCATTAGTAATGTTTACAAGGTAGAATAATCTGCTCGTTTTATTCTGTGGGATGACAGCGGTTTCCTTTAGACCTCATTCAGACGTCAGTGTTGCACCCTTTTATTTTTTCACTTAACACCAATTATAATCTATAGTTCTATTCGCAAGTCTGTTTTTTTCATGGCCCCTGTATCCATGCAAAACTCAGGGTATTTTCCACTATCACTGATGAAAAAGGCCAATTTAAGTCTATGGGTTTGTGAAAAACCTTGTACAGCACACAGAGGGCACCATTGTTTTGTCCAGTCTTCGTTCCCCAACTCCAGCCCTCAAAAGCCTCCAACAGGTCATGTTTTCAGGATTTCCATAGTATTGCACAGGTGATAATTGCATTACCTGGACAGGCAAGAATTCCATCACCAGTGCAATACTAAGGAAATCCTGAATACATGACCTGTTGGTGGCTCTTGAGGACCGGAGTTGGGGAACACTGGTTTGTGTGTCATCTGCGTGCTGTACATATTTAACATTGCAAAGAATAGGAGAAGCTTTGTCATGTATTTATTTTTTTTCCATCCATGAAAAACACTGATGACACGCTGATGGTAAAAAAGAACACACTGATCACACACTGATGAAATCGGTACCATTTTTTCAAAAGATGTGTGAATGAGGCCTGAGAGGACATGCCCCCTGCAGAGGTCATTTCTGCCTTAGCATTCTAGAAAGAGGCTCCCACCTTACTTTATGTACTCCAGCAACTTTTCCAGATACAGGTGCATCTCACAAAATTAGAATATCATCAAAAAGTTAATTTACTTCAGTTCTTCAATACAAAACGTGAAACTCCTATATTCTACAGAGTCTTTACAAACAGAGTCATCTATTTCATGTGTTTATTTCTGTTAATGTTGATGATTATGGCTTACAGCCAATGAAAACCCAAATGTCGTTATCTCTGTAAATTAGAATACTTTGTAACATCAGCTTGAAAAAATGATTTAAACATCTGAAATGTTAGCCTACTGAAATGTATGCTCAGCACATGCACTTAATACTTGGTCGGGGCTGCTTTTAAATCAATTACTACATCAATGCGGCGTGGCATGGAGGCGATCAGCCTGTGGCATTGTTGAGGGGTTATGGAAGCCCAGGTTGCTTTGATAGCAGCCTTCAGCTGATCTGCATTGTTGAGTCTGGGGTCTCATCTTCCTCTTGACAATACTCCATAGATTCTCTATGGGGTTAAGGTCAGGCGACTTTGCTGCCAATCAAGCACAGTGATACTGTTGTTTGTAAACCAGGTATTTGTACTTTTGACAGTGTGGACAGGGGCCAAGTCCTGCTGGAGGCTGAAATTTCCATCTCCAAAAAGCTTGTCTGCAGAGGGAAGCATGAAGTGTTCTAAAATTTCCTGGTAGACGGCTGCGCTGACTTTGGTCTTGATAAAACACAGTGGACCTACACCAGCAGATGACATGAATCCCCAAACCATCACTGATTGTGGAAACTTCACACTTACTTACTCTAATTGGTAATTTACTTATATTCATAGTAGTGCCCTCAGTTTTTGTCTCTACAACGTCAGAAAGGGGTCAAACAACAAAAAAGACATATGCTTTGCAATGTAGAAATGACTTGTGCACATGTTCATCTTTTTGAGCTTTTAATTTCTTTAGGTTTCGAATCACTTTAGGTTAAAAGCAGTGATCTGACCAATCTTCAGGCAGCTTAGGCTCAGAAGATGCGCAGTATGTTAAACGTATATGTTAAGAAAGAAATGCCAATGGTAAAGATGCCAAAAAAAGCAACCAAAATGGACAGAAAAAAAAGATACTTCAGAAAAATCACTGCCAACATCTTACTGAAGGGTGTTGCTCTTGGAAAATGTAGGTGGTATGGTGGCATCTAAAAAGTATTGTGTGCACATACCCTAAGAAGCGTAGCTTTCCAGGGAATTTTAGGAGGCTTTAGCTACTCCTTGGAGGTTTGTTAACTCATTTGGAAGTTCATCCATTTTTCCTGGAGACTACTGGATGTTGCTAGATAGATGGTGATTATGCCTGTTAGCTTGATATTTTCCCACAAAGAAGAGTGAAGCAATGAGGATGAAGAGGTATCTGTTACACCTGGCGTAGGGTGCTCAGTATCAGTTGGGTATTTCTGAATTACGTAGATTGTCCACATGTCCCCTTCACTATCACACATACTCATTTTTCCACATCCAGGAGGACTCAACACGTGAGCAATTTTATTGCTGCAATTTATGTCTCCTTTGCGGGCCTCCTCGCATGTTTAGTTGGCATAAAGCTGAGGCTTCGCGGCGACATTGACCATCTATTGCATGGCCAAAGTTCACTAGCTGCCGCTGTTACCTGGCAGAGCAGGATGATTGAATAAGATTTTATTGCATCCCTAAATGTACTGTGACCACGATAAGTCACAAGAATTACAACCTTGTTGGATTCTTTGCGTCATGCTTGATACTTTCGAAAAAGATCATCTCTTCCATACATCTTTTTAAATGTTCAGAAAAAGATAAAAGGGAGATGACGGGGAAACACTTTTACAGAAATAAGTAACAATCAGCATCTCAAATTTGTAAATGCCGACAAACACATTTTAAAATACGATGTGCAGTAATCTAAATATGCAAATGTGTTTTCCTTTTTGTTCAATATATCCTGAGATGAGAGGCACAAGATGGCTGGATTTTACCCAACCCCAACGTCAATAATCTTCATCTTTACACTTTCCTTGTGTTCTTTAAAGTGTAAGAACTTTTCTATTATTCTGTCAACATGAGGTCATGTTTTTTTGCGGGGCGAGATGCAGTTTTTAATAACATCTTTCACTTTAATATATAATGTACTGAAAATAGGAAGAAAATAAAGTCTCAAGTTTGGTGAAATGGTGAAAAATGCAATTCCACCATTGTGTGGTAAAATCTTCTGCCAATATGATATTCCTGATCTGTTTTATCACTGTGATTCCAAATTTGCATAGTGTTTCTTTATTATTAAAAGTGTTAAAACTAAATTTTGAAATTTGCACGAAGAAAAAAATTGGTTTGCATTGCTATTTTCTGTGACATATAACTTATATTTATTTTTTCTGTTGAAGGATCTGTACAAAGAGTTTTTGTATATAGAGGGGACATTTGTATTGATATCATTGTGGTACATATTATAATTTGATAACTTTTTACAGCATTTTTAGAGAGGCGCCAACCAATAAATTGCACATCTGGCATTTAGAGTTTTCTTTTTTTTCTACGCATTTACCGTACAGATTAATACAGGATATATTTTGTGGATCTGACATTAGATACAAAACTCTTGTTATTTTTTCTTGAAAAAAAAAGATAAAAATCTCAACATTTAAGAACAGTAAATATGTTGTGTCAGGAAATATTGAGATAGATAGATGATACATAGATAATAAATGGAAAATACATTTTTACAGATTTTCTATAGATCTAAGGATTATAAATCTCTGCAAACTGGAGCTAAATGCTTACAAATGCTTTAATGTCTGCTTGCTGCTTGCCTTGTTGATATCTTCTGCTGACGAAGCCGGCAAGCAGAGCTGTGGTTACTTCCTGCCCTATTTGATAACTACATTTCCCACAAATGCTTCTGCTTCCCTCCAGCTTCCTCACATCTGAGCTGGAAATCCCATCCCCCTCTGCTCCTGACAGTGTCTCCCACACAGATAGTATGTAACCAGTGTTTGCTTGTTTTTGCAGATAGCTAGAGAATCAGATACAGATGATGGATGGATATAGGTGCCATCCTACCAGCCCACACTGAAGGCATCAAAACTATGAATTAACACATGTAGAATTATATACTTAACAAAAAAGAGTGAAACAACTGAAATTATGTGTTATGTTCTAGGTTCTTCAAAGTAGCCACCTTTGGCTTTGATGACTGGTTTGTACACTCTTGACATTCTCTTTATGAGCTGCAAGAGGTAGTCACCGGGAATGGTTTTCACTTCACAGGTGTGCCCTGTCAGGTTTAATAAGAGTGATTTCTTGCCTTATAAATGGGGTTGGGACCATCAGTTGTGTTGTGCAGAAGTCTGGTGGATACACAGCTGATAGTCCTACTGAATAGACTGTTAGAATTTGTATTATGGCAAGAAAAAAGCAGCTAGGTAAAGAAAAATGAGTGGCCATCGTTACTTTAAGAAATGAAGGTCAGTCAGTCCGAAAAATTGAGAAAACTTTGAAAGTGTCCCCAAGTGCAGTGGCAAAAACCATTGGCTCACATGAGGACCGCCCCAGGAAAGGAAGACCAAGAGTCACCTCTGCTTCTGAGGATAAGTTTATCCGAGTCACCAGCCTCAGGAATCGCAAGTTAACAGCAGCTCAGATTAGAGACCAGGTCAATGCCACACAGAGTTCTAGCAGCAGACACATCTCTACAACAACTGTAAAGAGGAGACTTTGTGCAGCAAGCCTTCATGGTAAAATACCTGCTAGGAAACCACTGCTAAGGACAGGCAACAAGCAGAAGAGACTTGTTTGGGCTAAAGAACACAAGGAATGGACATTAGACCAGTGGAAATCTGTGCTTTGGTCTGATGAGTCCAAATTTGAGATCTTTGGTTCCAACCATCGTGTCCTTGTGTGACACAGAAAAGGTGAACGGATGGACTCTACATGCCTGGTTCCCACCGTGAAGCATGGAGGAGGAGGTGTGATGGTGTGGGGGTGCTTTGCTGGTGACACTGTTGGGGATTTGTTCAAAATTGAAGGAATACTGAACCAGCATGGCTACCACAGCATCTTGCTGTGGCATGCTATTCCATCCAGTTTGTGTTTAGTTGGACCATGATTTATTTTTCAACAGGACAATGACCCCAAACACACCTCCAGGCTGTGTAAAGGCTATTTGACCAAGAAGGAGAGTGATGGGGTGCTACTCCAGATGACCTGGCCTCCGCAGTCACCAGACCTGAACCCAAGCAAGATGGTTTGGGGTGAGCTGGACCGCAGAGTGAAGGCAAAAGGTCCAACAAGTGCTAAACATCTCTGGGAACTCCTTCAAGATTGCTGGAAGACCATTCCTGGTGATAACCTCTTGAAGCTCATCAAGAGAATGCCAAGAGTCTGCAAAGCAGTCATCAAAGCAAAAGGTAGCTGAAAGTACCTGGCATCTTGTAGTCCTGATGTGAATTGGGGATCTTTATCTTGTCCGTGGTCATTACAAATGGACAGGTTTTACATTTTTTCTATTTGCAAGGAGAGGTTCCTGCAGCTGTTGGAACGGACAGGGAGCTTCTGGCAATGATACTTTTAGATTTGCGGGCTGCCTAAAACACAGTAGTGGGGGGTCTGGAAAAATGGATTGCAATCTGGCATCTTTTTGTAGTAAAGATTGCAATTTCCGTGCAGCTCCCCTTAGCACCTCCAGATTTGGATTGTAGGTGACAACTAGAGGCACTGGGTTATTTTCTTCTTTAGCTTTGTAATGTAGCAGGTGATTCCTTGATATTCTGGTGGCTCTTGTAATTTGGTTTTGAGTTTTTCTTGGATGGTAGCCCTGATTCACAAAGGTCTTTCTGAGGCGACCAAGGTGTTCATCCCTATCCTTGAGGTTGGAACATATACGATTGTATCTGATGGCTTGATTGTAGACAATAGAGTTTTTTTATGTGTTTTGGATGGAACCTGTCCCATTTAAGGTATGTTGGGTGGTCGATTGGCTTCTGATACATCCCTGTATCAGAAGCAAATCGGACTAAAGTGTATAAAATATAACTTTTAATGAGGAACATTAAAATAGGAAGTGATTACTGAGTCTATAATTATTACAATTCTAAATTTCCTAAAACAGTTCAATTGTGCCAAACCAACCAAATGGTGTTTTGTCTATTGGGGTATAGCGCTTGTATATAGGTAGTAAGTGACTGTATTAAATATTTGGAATTATGTTATAAAAAGGCCAATTAAGGAGGGTAGGTATCAGTCAAATACTCTTATCTTTTATTATTCAGTTAAGTAAAGTTGGGAAAGAATGTCACTCTCCGATCTGCCAGTATGTGTCAGCAGACTCATCAGCAGCGATGGAGTGTGCTGTATTCAGTATATAATTGCTCTGATTGGCACAGCTATAGAGTGCTATCAGGATCTGGTAGTTGTACTACTCTCCTGCATGATAGTGCATGACAATAAGCACTCCCGTGAGCAACAGGTCTGTGCTATGAAAGCAGTCAGAGTTTATTGATTGCTAATACCCTAAGGAGCTAGCTTCACATTTTTTGCATAGCACAGCTAGATTCTCCCACTATACAAGAGTACATCAAGCCCATATATATATAAATCAAGCCCTACGTGTTTCATCATAGTTTGTGATTGCTAGGATCATCAGGGGCTATGTATGTTATGTATTAATAAATCAATCATACTGTAGGTATGATGGTTTTTAAGTCAAACGTATCAGCATGGATGCTGACTGCTTATTCCCATGCACTGATATGCAGGTGAGTGCTACAACTACCGATCCGGATAGCACTCTATATCTTTGCTATTATTAGCACAGCTATAAACCCAGCCCATCACATCTGTGACCTTGTCTCCCGGTACTTACCTGCATGCAACCTCCGATCCTCACAAGATCTCCTTCTCTATTCCCCTCTTATCTCCTCTTCCCACAATCGCATACAAGACTTCTCTCATGCATCACCCCTACTCTGGAACCCTCTACCACAACACATCAGACTCTCGCCTACATTCGAAACCTTCAAAAAGAACCTGAAGACCCACCTCTTCCGACAAGCCTACAACCTACCCTTACCCCCAATCCACAAAACTGCTGCACAACCAGCTCTACCTTCACCTATTGTATCCTCACCCATCCCTTGTAGATTGTGAGCCCTCGCGGGCAGGGTCCTCTCTCCTCCTGTATCAGTTATGACTTGTATTGTTTAAGGTTATTGTACTTGTTTTTATTATGTATACCCCTCCTCACATGTAAAGTGCCATGGAATAAATGGCACTATCTCTGGCCAGGAAGGCAAAATTAGCAGCCATGTTCTGTTCCTTAGGCGCTGCTGTAGGCTCAAACTACCATTGCTCCTTTAAATATATGAATTTTATGCTTTGTTGTCATTATTGTTTAAACTGCTTTAAACGTTACATGTAAATTGAGCATGCATGATATACTTTTCATCAACTCGGAAGAAGGCCACAAAGACGAAACGTGCATAGGGGTCGTGGCACCGCAGGTCTGAGGAATTTGTTATTATTCTCTACTCCTATGTCCTTCTTTCTTTGCATGGTTTCCCCCTGAATGTCACTTGTTCATCTTTATTAATCCGTGGATATACATGAGAACTAACTGTGATTCACTAGAGGTACCTTTGGTTTATGTATTTACCTTGGACCTGTGGTTATTTTGATAATCAAGGGAGAAGCACATGACTGTCCGGGTCACTATCTTACATCACTGCAAAAGTTTCACTTCACCAATCATTTACACATACAGCACATACATGTGATGATCCTCGTTTCCCTGTTCTCCTTTGAAGAATAATTTTATATTTGAGGGACAGAAATAATGCTGACCTCATCATTACTCAACTGCTGAAAAAGGTGAAGAGCGGGGGAAAAGAATGGCCAGGGGTGTAACAATGACACGGTTAGTACCCTGAAAGAAGCCTGATGCAAATGATATTTTCAGCTGAATCTGCATCCTTTGTTGTACATTCATTGAAAATATATTGCAGAGCAGACAACCACTCCGTGCACTGGCAGTTGACAATGGCATGCCCATCACAGGAGGTGCATTATACACTGATATTCTTGCCAACCCGTACCTACCCCACAGGAAAAGAACAATGTTCATCTTGACAGCTGGGAAACAAGAGATAAATCTTTTTATTTTCATTCTAAACATGTGAAGAGCGCCAGCAGTGGACTCAGTGGGTGACAGTTCAGCCGTCAAATCTAGAACTGGGGCGTGCTGAGATGTAAGTATAGCGATGGATAGCTCAGCCATCCAATCGGAGGCTGGGAAGTGTTGAGTTGTCTATGTGTTGAGTGACAGTTCTACCATCCAATCAAGACCAGTATATACAGTGTCCAGCAGCAGAATAAGTTTATCTCTCCTTGAAAAGACATGCATGCAGAGCAGATCTGACCATGCATGGAATGCCAGCTGCTCCATTCTCCAGATCTCAGGGGTTGCCCTGGATTTCACCCTTTACACCTTGTACAGGGATCTGGGGATCTGGACTTACACAGGGATCCCTGGGCAAGGGTCACAGAGTCAGCTGCTGTTTGGTTGTGCAGGATGCAAAGTAAGAAAGTCAAGTAGCCAGGTCAGACCCAGAAGGTAATGTCAGGGACAAAATTGTAGAGCAATAGGGAAGTCAAATATCAAGCCAAAGTCAAAGAACAGAAGAATCAGGACAAAACACAGAATCACAGTACAGAAGTATATACCAGGAAAGCAGAACTATTGACTGGTTGTGGGAACTAATTCTCAAAGGTTTAAATAAAACACTGTCACCCAGTGCTGACAGAAGGAAGAACCTAAACCGAACAGAAATATCCCCATAGTTTCTGGACTGGCAGGTCTTAGTAATAAAACAGGGCTACTGAACAGTCACTCTGCATAGGCCAAGAGTAAAGCAGGAGTAGATGGGAAAGGTGCAGATGTGACAGCTTTTGATTTAGGGCTTGTGTAGATGGAAATATAATATCCATGACAAGTGGTCAATTTTGGAACAAAAATCCCTGAACATGCACAATTATCTTGAACTGAACCCATGAGTGTTCTATTATTGATACAGTAGAACAAGATCTTCAAACAGACATGTGTAGGATCCTGGTAAAAAAAAAGAAAAGCTTGGGCCTGTGCTTGTCAATATCATTAGTAATGTTTACAAGGTAGAATAATCTGCTCGTTTTATTCTGTGGGATGACAGCGGTTTCCTTTAGACCTCATTCAGACGTCAGTGTTGCACCCTTTTATTTTTTCACTTAACACCAACTATAATCTATAGTTCTTTTCACATGTCTGTTTTTTCATGGCCCCTGTATCCATGCAAAACTCAGGGTATTTTCCACTATCACTGATGAAAAAGGCCAATGTAAGTCTATGGGTTTGTGAAAAACCTTGTACAGCACACAGAGGGCACCATTGTTTTGTCCAATCTTCGTTCCCCAACTCAAGCCCTCAAGAGCCTCCAACAGGTCATGTTTTCAGGATTTCCATAGTATTGCACAGGTGATAATTGCATTACCTGGACAGGCAAGAATTCCATCACCAGTGCAATACTAAGGAAATCCTGAATACATGACCTGTTGGTGGCTCTTGAGGACCGGAGTTGGGGAACACTGGTTTGTGTTTCATCTGCGTGCTGTACATATTTAACATTGCAAAGAATAGGAGAAGCTTTGTCATGTATTTATTTTTTTTCCATCCGTGAAAAACACTGATGACACGCTGATGGTAAAAAAGAACACACTGATCACACACACTGATGAAATCGGAACCATTTTTTCAAAGATGTGTGAATGAGGCCTGAGAGGACTTGCCACCTGCAGAGGTCATTACTGCCTTAGCATTCTTGAAAGAGGCTCCCACCTCACTTTATGTACTCCAGCAACTTTTCCAGATACAGGTGCATCTCACAAAATTAGAATATCATCAAAAAGTTAATTTACTTCAGTTCTTCAATACAAAACGTGAAACTCCTATATTCTATAGAGTCTTTACAAACAGAGTGATCTATTTCATGTGTTTATTTCTGTTAATGTTGATGATTATGGCTTACAGCCAATGAAAACCCAAAAGTCATTATCTCTGTAAATTAGAATACTTTGTAACATCAGCTTGAAAAAATGATTTAAACATCTGAAATGTTGGCCTACTGAAATGTATGCTCAGCACATGCACTTAATACTTGGTTGGGGCTGCTTTTAAATCAATTACTACATCAATGCGGCGTGGCATGGAGGCGATCAGCCTGTGGCGTTGTTGAGGGGTTATGGAAGCCCAGGTTGCTTTGATAGCAGCCTTCAGCTCATCTGCATTGTTGAGTCTGGGGTCTCATCTTCCTCTTGACAATACTCCATAGATTCTCTATGGGGTTAAGGTCAGGCGACTTTGCTGCCAATCAAGCACAGTGATACTGTTGTTTGTAAACCAGGTATTTGTACTTTTGGCCATGAGGACAGGGGCCAAGTCCTGCTGGAGGCTGAAATTTCCATCTCCAAAAAGCTTGTCTGCAGAGGGAAACATGAAGTGTTCTAAAATTTCCTGGTAGACGGCTGCGCTGAAATTGGTCTTGATAAAACACAGTGGACCTACACCAGCAGAAGACATGAATCCCCAAACCA
The DNA here is from genome assembly GCF_051348905.1 of Ranitomeya variabilis. Lineage (NCBI taxonomy): Eukaryota > Metazoa > Chordata > Amphibia > Anura > Dendrobatidae > Ranitomeya > Ranitomeya variabilis. The sequence goes on from NC_135233.1 coordinate 1,079,812,587, forward strand.
TCACTGATTGTGGAAACTTCACACTTACTTACTCTAATTGGTAATTTACTTATATTCATAGTAGTGCCCTCAGTTTTTGTCTCTACAACGTCAGAAAGGGGTCAAACAACAAAAAAGACATATGCTTTGTGTGACGCCCGGGAGACCGAGATACCCAGCACCAGATCAATGAGGTCTGTCTCTTAAGGGGGATGTCACTAGTGGCTTGACCCGGTGCTGTGGCCTCAGGCGATGCACAGTGTAAGGGATATCATGAAGGAACAGACACTTTCTTGGTCAGCAGCAGGTCTTCTCAGCTGTGATGGCCCCGATCCTGGATCGACGGCTATTGTCCAAATGAAAGACTGAGGCGTTGAAACGTTTAACCAATTTACTTCAACAAAAAGGGATTTGCCACCAATACTGTCACTGGAGTCTGTATAAGAACCCTGAATTACTTTGACCCTGTCAGGATTTCCACCTCTTATTATGCGCAGTTTCTGTATGGTCCTGCTGCTGTTTGTGAACTGGCTGCCGACCCAATCTGTCTCTTCTGTGCTCTGGTTCGTCGGGCAACCCGAGTCCTTTTTGTCAGCTTACCCCTTCTGGGAGTACTGCTGAACTCTGTGTCTGTTGCTGCGTCTTACCCTGGTGAAGCTGATATCACTTCCTTCCGGTTGCTGTATTATATATAATGAATATAGCCACGGATCCGGTATCCGTCTCTCCGCCTATTCTGGGTAGAGGTTATTACTACCCGATTCTCACAATGTCCTTTTTCTCTATTCCTCTTTTCCTACTATGGGTATTACGGGCTATAATCCGTCATAGGGCTGTTAGGAGTTCAGTTATACGACCTCTCACTTTCAGCTCCTCAACCCAACTGCCAGTCCTTTTCTCAGACCAGAATAGATCAAGGGGAGTCTCTGGAGCTCCCCCTTCTGGTCGGAGAAGGTAGTGCAGTCTTGCTATTTTAATATTTGTATTTGGTGTCAATAACTATTGTTGTGGCAAATACCCCTAGGGGCGCCACACAAGACTTCACGCACTAGCGCAGAGACAACTGAGATCGAGCCTAGAGAGGAGAAAACTGATCAAAAATGCAGGCTACAAGTCATATGATTCCCAAAACAGTGGTATTACCCAAAAGACACCTAAAATTACATGTATGCTTCAAACATAACATTATGCCTTGTAAGTCATAATGAGGACAAGTGGAAACCGCTATTTGCTTTCCATGTAAACAAAGTCTGAGTGCTTCACCTTTCCTCTACCCAAAGTGGTTATGACCTCACTGATATCTCGAGTGATCTTTCCTCTAGTAGATAATCCTCACTCACCTTTAATATGTCACTTTGTACATTATTACTCCATTTGCTTTCCACCTATCAACTTCATCACAGAGACCTCACCCTCTTCTCTGTGCCAGACATTCCCATTTATTTCTGCTGAGCTGTCACTTTTTATGTTGTAAAAGAAAGAAAGAAAAAAACAATTCTACAGAACAGAAAAAAGTAGAATAAAATATTTAAAAATATATATTTTTTCTTTAGATTGTTAATAATTAGTATAATTTTATAGATGTGAGCATTGATGTGAATAGTCGGCAGAATTTTGCAGGTCAACACAAATTCAAACAAGCTGCGATTCATGAGGATCTGAAAAAACTGCACCATTTCACACCTTGCTGAGAGTGGCCTAATGACGTCAGGTACGGCCAGGGGGGCTTAGTATAATACCCTGCAGTTATCACATCACGTGGTGTACATAGTACAACCAATCAGGGCGGCTATCATAAGGATTATAAAAGACAAAAGCCGACCAAGAAGTGTCATTTTAGGATTTCACTAGGCAGCCAACTTGTGGATTTTTGGTTGGTTGGTTGGTGGTTGTTTTTAGAGATAAGCGAACTTGTTCGGAGAATATTTGCCAATCTCAAATTCGGCACAAAAGTAGCACATTCGGATTCATGTTTGGTTTCAAGAGCATTTTTCCTCAAAGTCACAGATCAGTAAACGATCGCGTTTCCACTAAAACTTTTGTTTTGACTTTGTCTGTGATACAATATATTATAAATCTGCTACCAAGATTTCTAAACTGTTTATAAATTGTAGTAGCAGACTGCAATGTTGGGTATGTCGGCTGTACCACCCGTAAATTAAGACAGAGGATTAGTGAACATTAACCCTTCTAATGTTTCTAAGCATTTTCTAAAGGAACATAGTGAGAATTGTTTTTTTTTTTAAATTCTTTGGTTTAGAAAGAGTTAAACTTTCTGACAGAGAAGGTGATCGCAAGAGAGCCTTGCTGAGTCATGAAGCTTTTTGGATTTTAATGTTGAACACCTCTTCCCCTGCAGGTTAAAATAAAAGAGCTGATTTGATCCTATGTTATTAGTATGAGCATAATATAATCATGATCGTTATTTTTTGATTTGTTTTTAGATATATGATTTTATCATGATATGTGTGTCATCTTTTTTTCTATCCACAATACAGGTGCTGCACCTATTAATTAGATTAATGAGACGTGTGTAGAGATGTGGTTACCTCGAGAGAGTTTACTATATTTTGTTTGAGTTATACTTTTGAAATCAGGTTATGATTAAGAAACATCACTTCAAAACGCTTAATAAATTCATTTCGGGACGGTTTCCTCGGATATTATACAGGTGCTTCTCTGGCTTCTTTAGCAATGACCTTTTGTGGCTTACCCTCCTTGTGGAGTGTGTCAATGACTGCCTTCTGGACACCTGTCAAGTCAGCAGTCTTCCCCATGATTGTGGAACCGACTGAAACAGACTAAGGGACCTTTTTAAATGTTTAGGAAGCCTTTGCAGGTTTTTTGTTAAATATTCTAATTTACTGAGATAATTACTTTCGGATTGTCATTGGCTGTAAGCCATAATCATGAACATAATCAGAAATAAACACTTGAAATAGATCACTCTGTTTGTAGTGACTCTATATAATATATGAGTTTTACTTTTTGTATTGAGGAACCTAAATAAATTAACTTTTTGATGATATTCTAGTTTAATGAGAAGCACTTGTACCGTTGCAACTGCTCCAATTTTTTATTCCCAGCCATCTCAGATGGCACAAACCTCAATTTCATACAGTGCTATCGGTAGAAAAATGTAAGGAAAATAACACAGATAGTAGAGTGAAAGTAAATGCAGGCTTGCTTGTTTAGGAGTCCTACTTCTACAGGCAATGCACATGAAGGAGACCCAACTTGAATTCTCCACATTGCGAAAAAATTATTGTCACACACCACAAAGGTGGCACAAACTGCAATAGCGCAAGATCAACACATGACTCTAAAATGATAATATAACCTAGTCTGTCCAGTCTGTGACTTTGATGTAAATGTCATTAGAGATCCATGACTTGTTCATTTTAATGAAAGTTAGGTGGAATACGCTATCAGGGGACAGACGGATGTGCTTAGCCATCAGAACGCCACCAGCAGCACTGAAGAAGACACATTCTGAAAGATGCTCGCTGCCAGGCATGAAAAAAATCCAAGGCATAGCAGGCGAGCTCAGGCCACTCTTTCATTTTTGAAAACTAAAATGCAAAATAGTCCAAATTCACCCTGATGGCATTGATATTGAGCTTGAGATACTCCTGCACAAACCTCTCGTCGTTCACAACATGTTGGACTTGTACTCTGTTCTGTTGGTGCACGGGCTGATCTAAAAAAATGTGTGAAATGACTCACAGAAATTGCTTATGCCACTTACTCTGCTGCTGCTAATGTTTTTGTGGTGACATCTTGACGCTCCCGGGGTTGGAAGCCTCTAACTGTGTTGCCAACTGTGTGCCACACTGCTGTCTTAGGGAAAACCACAATTAGGGTTGTCTACAAGCTTGCTTCTATAATCGAGCATGCACATGTCCCTTTCCGGGGGGAAGAATCTGGCCAAATGTACTCATGTACCGTGGGTCTAACAGGAGTGGCAACCCAGTAGTCAGCACTATTTCTAACTCTAAGAATTGATGTGAATACTTTTCTGCCCAATGATGACAGAAGTATTCTAGGAGTGATACCTTTATTGGCTAACCAGAAAATAATATGTTTGCAAGCTTTCAGAGCACAGTGGCTCCTTCTTCAGGCGAGATTACAAAAAAAAGGAGAGTGAAAGGAGGTTATAGTGAGCATTATTTATTCAAAAGAGCTCTTTTAAGTGCTGAAGATTGTGAAGAGATTACTTGTTTGTTAGGTGGGGAGTTCATAAGGGAGAGATTTATTAGCAGGAAGAGTGAAAGGTAAGCACATGAGTGATCTCATCATTGCAAGTGTTATGGAAATTTGGTTTGGCTAAATCTATCCCTGTGTGTTCTGCGGCCGTTCCCAATATGACTGACTATTTTGAGCGCTCACCAAGAATGGACTGTGCACCATCATGACAGAAAAACATTCCATCAATACTGATGATTTATTGTACATACATAGTTTTATAATTGCATATAGAAAGGAGGTGGTTAGTTAATTACCATATTGTCTAGCTCCTCTGTTATTAGTTATCTAAATATATATATGGAATATTGCGATTAATGCACATATGAATGCTGATTAAGCAACTAAAGTGTAGCTCTCTTCATCTAGGACAAAGTTGAGACATCTGATCATCACTTAATACATCTGGCGTTGTTCTGCTTTTGCCTGGAAAACCCCATACAGTCTGTCTGGCTTATATCAGTTTATGTCAGCCATTTTAAGCCATTGACTATAATGTATATATTAGCTGTGAGTATATATGAGTATACATGCAAGTGAGATCTACATGATATATATATTTCCATCACACAAGTACCTGCTGCTGATATCTGCTATTTTCCACAGTGTTGTATAGTAGTTAGCAGGGCTGCCACTAGAAATTTTGGGGCCCCATACTGGCAAATTTTTCGGGGTCCCCTTGAGACTCTGCCCAGGCTCCACCCCAGCCCCGCCTCCACGCTCCACCCCTCAAACTGTCCACAGTCCCACCGCTCTTCTCACCAATCACACATTGAGGGTACGTGTCCACCTTCAGGATGGCCGGCGGTTGCGTCGGAGCGGCAAACCCGCTCGGCGCTAAGCCCCGCCCCCTACTGTGACGCGATGATGCCGAATGTGTTCATTGCACACATCCGGGATCATCGCACCCCACACATAGGGCCCTGTATTATAGCGCAGCTGCCGCAAGGAACACGGACATGCTGCGATCTTAGAAGAAGCGCCGCATGTCCAGAGTCGCAGGGCCGCCGGGTGCGTGTTACCACGCATAGTGGAGACGGGATTTCATAAAATCCCCTTCACTATGCTGGAACATCTGGACGCTGCGTGTTTGACGCTGTGGCCCCACGCAGCGTCAAACACGCAGCGTTTACTTAACATGGACACATACCCTAACAGTTCCCATCACCAGATCACACATATAGCCGGCAGCTTTTGTTTTGGCCAAAAGATTTTGTAAGCCGCCACCATAACACGGTAGACTCTTTTGGTGAGGCCCTACTCTGCTGTAACCTATTAAATATTTGTTAAAATATGCAATACAATTTAGGTATATTTTTATTTATTTTTCAATTTTTAACATGACCAGTAATATCACATAAAAAGAACAAATACTGCTACACCATGACCAGATGACATATTACCACCACAGTGATCAAATAATATCACATACAAGGGACAAATACCGCAACACCATGTCCAGACCGCATATTACCACCACAGTGATCGAATAATATCACATACAAGGGACAAATACCGCAACACCATGTCCAGACCACATATTACCACCACATAGTGACTGAATACTACAATTCTGATCAGTAATAAAAAAAAAGCACCACACTATCACCATAAGTGCCATTATACACAGGAGATCTGTACTTAGTATGCAGTGTCTGTGTACAGATAATACAGTGATCACTAGTGAAATTGTTGTGAATTTGCTTTTTGCTCCCTCTAGTGGTTACTAGTTTTTTGACTCTGGTTTTTCTGTCATTCCTTTTATCCGCACCTGGGTCGTTAGTTAGGGGTGTTGCTATATAAGCTCCCTGGACCTTCAGTTCAATGCCTGGCAACGTAGTTATCAGAGCTAGTCTGCTGTGCTCTTGTCTACTGATCCTGGTTCCAGTTATATCAGCTAAGTCTGCCTTTTGCTTTTTGCTATTTGTTTTGGTTTTGTATTTTTGTCCAGCTTGTTCCTAATCTATATCCTGACCTTTGCTGGAAGCTCTAGGGGGCTGGTGTTCTCCCCCCGGACCGTTAGACGGTTCGGGGGTTCTTGAATTTCCAGTGTGGATTTTGATAGGGTTTTTGTTGACCATATAAGTTACCTTTCTTTATTCTGCTATCAGTAAGCGGGCCTCTCTGTGCTAAACCTTGTTCATTTCTGTGTTTGTCATTTCCTCTTACCTCACCGTCATTATTTGTGGGGGGCTTCTATCCAGCTTTGGGGTCCCCTTCTCTGGAGGCAAGAAAGGTCTTTGTTTTCCTCTACTAGGGGTAGCTAGATTCTCCGGCTGGCGCGTGTCATCTAGAATCAACGTAGGAATGATCCCCGGCTACTTCTAGTGTTGGCGTTAGGAGTAGATATATGGTCAACCCAGTTACCACTGCCCTATGAGCTGGATTTTTGTATTCTGCAGACTTCCACGTTCCTCTGAGACCCTCGCCATTGGGGTCATAACAGTTTGCCAGGCCAGTATTAAATGTTTAATGCATTGCAGAAGAGGGATTATAAGAAAGAAGATTCTGAGTTTTTTTTTTCTTCTTCCCCTTTACCTCAGAGTGGCTATGCTTGCTGCAGACATGAATGTCCAGACCTTGATTACAAGTGTGGACCAGCTGGCTACTCGTGTGCAGGGCATACAAGACTATGTTATCAGAAATCCTAGGTCAGAACCTAAAATACCGATTCCTGAACTGTTTTCCGGAGACAGGTTTAAGTTTAGGAATTTTGTGAATAATTGTAAATTGTTTTTGTCCCTGAGACCCTGTTCATCTGGAGATTCTGCTCAGCAAGTAAAAATTGTTATTTCGTTCTTACGAGGCGACCCTCAGGATTGGGCTTTTTCGCTGGCGCCAGGAGATCCGGCATTGGCTGATCTTGATGCGTTTTTTCTGGCGCTCGGTTTACTTTATGAGGAACCCAATCTTGAGATTCAGGCAGAAAAGGCCTTGCTGGCTATGTCTCAGGGGCAGGACGAGGCTGAAGTGTATTGCCAAAAATTTCGGAAATGGTCCGTGCTGACACATTGGAACGAGTGTGCACTGGCCGCTAATTTTAGAAATGGCCTTTCTGAAGCCATTAAGAATGTTATGGTGGGTTTTCCCATTCCCACAGGTCTGAATGATACTATGGCACTGGCTATTCAAATTGACCGGCGGTTGCGGGAGCGCAAAACCGCAAATTCCCTCATGGTGTTGTCTGAACAGACACCTAATTCGGTGCAATGTGATAGAAAAACCGCAAGTTCCCTCATGGTGTTGTCTGAACAGACACCTGATTTAATGCAATGTGATAGAATCCTGACTAGAAATGAGCGGAAAATTCATAGACGCCGGAATGGCTTGTGCTACTACTGTGGTGATTCTACACATGTTATCTCAGCATGCTCTAAACGTATAGCTAAGGTTGTTAGTCCTGTCACCGTTGGTAATTTGCAACCTAAATTTATTCTGTCTGTAACTTTGATTTGCTCACTGTCATCGTATCCTGTCATGGCGTTTGTAGATTCAGGTGCTGCCTTGAGTCTCATGGATCTCTCATTTGCTAAGCGCTGTGGTTTTACTCTTGAACCATTAGAAAATCCTATTCCTCTTAGGGGTATTGATGCTACACCATTGGCAGCAAATAAACCGCAGTATTGGACACAGGTTACCATGTGCATGACTCCTGAACACCGCGAGGTGATACGTTTCCTGGTTTTACATAAAATGCATGATTTGGTTGTTTTAGGGCTGCCATGGTTACAGACCCATAATCCAGTCCTGGACTGGAAGGCTATGTCAGTCTCAAGTTGGGGCTGTCGTGGTATTCATGGGGATTCCCTGCCTGTGTCTATTGCTTCTTCTACGCCTTCGGAAGTTCCGGAGTATTTGTCTGATTATCAGGACGTCTTCAGTGAGTCTGAGTCCAGTGCACTGCCTCCTCATAGGGACTGTGACTGTGCTATAGATTTGATCCCAGGCAGTAAATTTCCTAAGGGAAGACTGTTTAATCTGTCGGTACCTGAACATACCGCTATGCGTTCATATATCAAGGAGTCTCTGGAGAAAGGACATATTCGTCCGTCTTCTTCCCCTCTTGGTGCGGGATTCTTTTTTGTGGCAAAAAAGGACGGATCTTTGAGACCTTGTATTGATTATCGGCTTTTAAATAAGATCACTGTCAAATTTCAGTATCCTTTACCGCTGTTGTCTGACTTGTTTGCCCGGATTAAGGGTGCCAAGTGGTTCACCAAGATAGACCTTCGTGGTGCGTACAACCTTGTGCGCATTAAGCAAGGGGATGAATGGAAAACCGCATTCAATACGCCCGAAGGTCATTTTGAGTACTTGGTGATGCCTTTTGGGCTCTCCAATGCGCCTTCAGTTTTTCAGTCCTTTATGCATGACATTTTCCGGAAGTATCTGGATAAATTTTTGATTGTTTATCTGGATGATATTTTGGTTTTTTCTGACAATTGGGATTCGCATGTGGAGCAGGTCAGGTTGGTCTTTAAAATTTTGCGTGAAAATTCTTTGTTTGTCAAGGGCTCAAAGTGTCTCTTTGGTGTACAGAAGGTTCCCTTTTTGGGGTTCATTTTTTCCCCTTCTGCTGTGGAGATGGACCCAGTCAAGGTCCGAGCTATTCTTGATTGGACTCAGCCCTCGTCAGTTAAGAGTCTTCAGAAGTTCTTGGGCTTCGCTAACTTCTACCGTCGTTTTATCGCTAATTTTTCTAGCATTGTGAAACCTTTGACGGATATGACCAAGAAGGGCTCCGATGTAGCTAACTGGGCTCCTGCTGCCATGGAGGCTTTCCAGGAGTTGAAACGCCGGTTTACTTCGGCGCCTGTTTTGTGCCAGCCTGACGTCTCACTTCCCTTTCAGGTTGAGGTGGATGCTTCGGAGATTGGGGCAGGGGCCGTTTTGTCGCAGAGAGGCCCTGGTTGCTCTGTTATGAAACCTTGTGCCTTTTTCTCTAGGAAGTTTTCGCCTGCCGAGCGAAATTATGATGTGGGCAATCGGGAGTTGTTGGCCATGAAATGGGCATTTGAGGAGTGGCGTCATTGGCTCGAGGGTGCTAAGCATCGTGTGGTGGTCTTGACTGATCACAAAAATCTGATGTATCTCGAGTCTGCTAAACGCCTTAATCCGAGACAGGCCCGCTGGTCATTGTTTTTCTCCCGCTTTGATTTTGTTGTCTCGTATTTACCAGGTTCAAAGAATGTGAAGGCCGATGCTCTTTCTAGGAGCTTTGTGCCTGATGCTCCTGGAGTCGCGGATCCTGTTGGTATTCTTAAAGATGGAGTTATCTTGTCAGCTATTTCTCCGGATCTGCGACGTGTGTTGCAGAGATTTCAGGCTGATAGGCCTGAGTCTTGTCCACCTGACAGACTGTTTGTCCCGGATAAGTGGACCAGCAGAGTCATTTCCGAGGTTCATTCCTCGGTGTTGGCAGGTCACCCGGGAATTTTTGGCACCAGAGATCTGGTGGCCAGGTCCTTTTGGTGGCCTTCCTTGTCAAGGGATGTGCGGTCATTTGTGCAGTCCTGTGGGACTTGTGCTCGAGCTAAGCCTTGCTGTTCTCGTGCCAGCGGTTTGCTCTTGCCCTTGCCTGTCCCGAAGAGACCTTGGACACATATCTCCATGGATTTCATTTCTGATCTTCCGCTATCTCAGGGCATGTCCGTTATCTGGGTGATATGTGATCGCTTCTCCAAGATGGTCCATTTGGTTCCTTTAATGAAAAAGAAAATGCTGAAGCACTCACCGTTGAGGTGCGATGAAAAATCCTTTAATGGACAAACAGGTGCAGAGAAAACATCTTCACGGCATCGGGGGTGAAATCATGGGAAGAGGTGAGCAGGGGATGACGACGGCAACCGTTTCGCGCTGATCACAGCGCTTCTACGGGTCCCGTAGAAGCGCTGTGATCAGCGCGAAACGGTTGCCGTCGTCATCCCCTGCTCACCTCTTCCCATGATTTCACCCCCGATGCCGTGAAGATGTTTTCTCTGCACCTGTTTGTCCATTAAAGGATTTTTCATCGCACCTCAACGGTGAGTGCTTCAGCATTTTCTTTTTCATTGAAGTTTCACACGTACTTTTTTCTATGCAAGCACCTCCATTGAGTTTGAGGCACCTGTTCTCACATAAACTGTGATTGGATTTAAGTCCGTTGATTTTAAACTAGCGGCTGTGCGGCTTCATTTATTTTTTCTGTGCATTGCTCCATTTGGTTCCTTTGCCTAAGCTGCCTTCCTCTTCCGATCTGGTTCCTGTGTTTTTCCAGAACGTGGTTCGTTTGCACGGCATCCCTGAGAATATTGTGTCAGACAGAGGATCCCAGTTCGTTTCCAGGTTCTGGCGATCCTTTTGTAGTAGGATGGGCATTGATTTGTCGTTTTCGTCTGCTTTCCATCCTCAGACTAATGGACAGACGGAGCGAACCAATCAGACTTTGGAGGCTTATTTGAGGTGTTTTGTCTCTGCTGATCAGGACGATTGGGTGACATTCTTGCCGTTGGCTGAGTTTGCCCTTAATAATCGGGCTAGTTCCGCCACCTTGGTTTCGCCTTTTTTCTGCAACTCTGGTTTCCATCCTCGCTTTTCTTCGGGTCATGTGGAGCCTTCTGACTGTCCTGGGGTGGATTCTGTGGTGGATAGGTTGCAGCAGATCTGGAATCATGTGGTGGACAACTTGAAGTTGTCACAGGAGAAGGCTCAGCGCTTTGCCAACCGCCGCCGCGGTGTGGGTCCCCGACTACGCGTTGGGGATTTGGTATGGCTTTCTTCCCGCTTTGTTCCTATGAAGGTCTCCTCTCCCAAATTTAAACCTCGTTTTATTGGGCCTTACAAGATATTGGAAATCCTTAATCCTGTATCTTTTCGTCTGGATCTTCCTGTGTCGTTTGCTATTCACAATGTATTTCATAGGTCCTTGTTGCGGCGGTGCATTGTGCCTATAGTTCCTTCTGCTGAGCCTCCTGCTCCGGTGTTGGTTGAGGGCGAGTTAGAGTACGTGGTGGAGAAGATCCTGGATTCTCGCCTCTCCAGGCGGAGGCTTCAGTACCTGGTCAAGTGGAAGGGCTATGGTCAGGAGGATAATTCCTGGGTGGTCGCCTCTGAGGTTCATGCGGCCGATTTAGTTTGTGCCTTTCATGCCGCTCATCCTGATCGCCCTGGTGGTCGTGGTGAGGGTTCGGTGACCCCTCACTAAGGGGGGGGTACTGTTGTGAATTTGCTTTTTGCTCCCTCTAGTGGTTACTAGTTTTTTGACTCTGGTTTTTCTGTCATTCCTTTTATCCGCACCTGGGTCGTTAGTTAGGGGTGTTGCTATATAAGCTCCCTGGACCTTCAGTTCAATGCCTGGCAACGTAGTTATCAGAGCTAGTCTGCTGTGCTCTTGTCTACTGATCCTGGTTCCAGTTATATCAGCTAAGTCTGCCTTTTGCTTTTTGCTATTTGTTTTGGTTTTGTATTTTTGTCCAGCTTGTTCCTAATCTATATCCTGACCTTTGCTGGAAGCTCTAGGGGGCTGGTGTTCTCCCCCCGGACCGTTAGACGGTTCGGGGGTTCTTGAATTTCCAGTGTGGATTTTGATAGGGTTTTTGTTGACCATATAAGTTACCTTTCTTTATTCTGCTATCAGTAAGCGGGCCTCTCTGTGCTAAACCTTGTTCATTTCTGTGTTTGTCATTTCCTCTTACCTCACCGTCATTATTTGTGGGGGGCTTCTATCCAGCTTTGGGGTCCCCTTCTCTGGAGGCAAGAAAGGTCTTTGTTTTCCTCTACTAGGGGTAGCTAGATTCTCCGGCTGGCGCGTGTCATCTAGAATCAACGTAGGAATGATCCCCGGCTACTTCTAGTGTTGGCGTTAGGAGTAGATATATGGTCAACCCAGTTACCACTGCCCTATGAGCTGGATTTTTGTATTCTGCAGACTTCCACGTTCCTCTGAGACCCTCGCCATTGGGGTCATAACATGAAATTATACACAGGAGCTCTGTACATAGTATACAGTGTATAGTGTCAGTGTATAGGTAACACTGACTTACCAGTGATGTCTCTAGGTGAAGTCCTTCATCTTTCATCCAGCACAGACCGCCATCATGTCTTCCAGCCAGGACTCGTCTCTGCAGGAAATAACAGAGTTATCTTGAGCTCCGCTTGTAGAACACATTACTTAATTTTTCCCAACTTCTACATTACACCGCATAAAGAAAAAGAGGCGACATAGTGTCACTCTACACAGTAACAGGACCGCCCCCTCATTTAAAACAGTGTCCTCAAAAAATAAATACATTACTGCAGTAATAATATCCCTTAATTAGTCTCTATGGTAATAATATTCCCCATCCTGGCCCCCGTGTGTCTCATTCCTGGCTCCAGCCATATGTTCTCCCATCCTGCCCTCATGAGTATCCTTTCTGCACCATATGATCTCCCCATCCTGCCCCATCTGTCTCCATCGTATCCATCCTGCCCCATGATCCCGCACAATCTGTCTCCAATTCTGCCCCCAGTGTCTCCAATCATGCCTCCTGTGTCTCCAATCCTTCCCCATCTGTCTCCAGTCATGCCCCCATGTCTTTCATCATACCCCATATCTCCATTCTGCCCCTGTGTCCAGCATCATAGCCCCTGTGTCCAGCATTAGAGCCCCTGTGTCCAGCATCATTCATAGCCCCTGTGTCCAGCATCATAACTCCTGTGTCCAGCATCTCGGCCCCTGTGTCCAGCATCTCTGCCCCTGTGTCCAGCATCTCTGCCCCTGTGTCCAGCGGCAGCATCTCTGCCCCTGTGTCCAGCATCTCTGCCCCTGTGTCCAGCATCTCTGCCACTGTGTCCAGCATCTCTGCCCCTGTGTCCAGCATCTCTGCCCCTGTGTCCAGCATACTACTTCTGTGTCCAGCATCTCTGCCCCTTTGTCCAGCATACTGCCCCTGTGTCAAGCATACTGCCCGTGTCCAGCATACTGCCCCTGTGTCCAGCATACTGCCCCGTGTCCAGCATCTCTGCTCCTGTGTCCAGCATACTGCCCCTGTGTCCAGCATACTGCCCCGTGTCCAGCATCTCTGCCCCTGTGTCCAGCATCTCTGCCCCTGTGTCCAGCATACTGCCCCTGTGTCCATCATACTGCCCCTGTGTCCAGCATACTGCCCCTGTGTCCAGCATCTCTGCCCCTTTGTCCAGCATACTGCCCCTTTGTCCAGCATTCTGCCCCATGTCCAGCATCTCTGCCCCTTTGTCCAGCATACTGCCCGTGTCCAGCATCTCTGCCCCGTGTCCAGCATACTGCCCCTGTGTCCAGCATCTCTGCCCCTTTGTCCAGCATTCTGCCCCGTGTCCAGCATCTCTTCCCCCTTTGTCCAGCATACTGCCCCTTTGTCCAGCATTCTGCCCCTTTGTCCAGCATCTCTGCCCCTGTGTCCAGCATCTCTGCCCCCTGTGTCCAGCATCTCTGCCCCCTGTGTCCAGCATCTCTGCCCCCTGTGTCCAGCATCTCTGCCCCTTGTGTCCAGCATCTCTGCCCCCTGTGTCCAGCATCTCTGCCCCCTGTGTCCAGCATCTCTGCCCCCTGTGTCCAGCATCTCTGCCCCCTGTGTCCAGCATCTCTGCCCCCTGTGTCCAGCATACTGCCCCCTGTGTCCAGCACACTGCCCCTGTGTCCAGCATACTGCCCGTGTCCAGCTTTCTGCCCCAGCGTGTCCAGCGTTCTGCCCCGGGCCCCAGCGTGTCCAGCGTTCTGCCCCGGGCCCCACCCCCCTGGGATCGCCGCTCTAAAAAAAAAAAAAGCCGAGTTCTTACCTTGCCATGCTCCTGCGGCGGGGAACCTCACTTCCTCCACGCAGCCGCAGGTGAAGGACGCACTCGCCGGAGGCTGACAATGATGTCAGACGCCGGCGAAGTGCGACTGCGCACTGCGGCCGCTGAAGTCAGCTGCCAGCCTCCGACTGGCACGGGCCCGCACGTCAAAAGTGGCCCGCAGGCCCGCAGTGCCGGCAGGGGGGGGCCCGCAGCGCCGGCAGGTGGGGGGCCCGCAGCGCCGGCAGGTGGGGGGCCTGCAGCACCGGCAGGGGGGGCCCGGTGAGCTGATTAGACGGGGCCCGATGCGGGCCCCCTCTGCTCACCGGGCCCCATACGCCAGTCATGGCTGTCATGCCCTGATGGCGGCCCTGGTAGTTAGTATTAGGAACAAAAACTATGGGATTAGGATGAAATATGGAGGGTTTCATCCACTACTATTGGTTTTCCTCTTCCTGGGGTGGTTCTCATGTGAGCCAGTTTCTTTGTAGTGCTTGATGGTTTTTGCCACTGCACTTGGGGACACTTTCAAAGTTTTCCCAATTTTTCGGACTGACTGACCTTCATTTCTTAAAGTAATGATGGCCACTCGTTTTTCTTTACTTAGCTGCTTTTTTCTTGCCATAATACAATTTTTAACAGTCTATTCAGTAGGACTATCAGCTGTGTATCCACCAGACTTCTGCACAACACAACTGATGGTCCCAACCCTATTTATAATGCAAGAAATCCCACTTAATAAACCTGACAGGGCACACCTGTGAAGTGAAAACCATTCCCGGTGACTACCTCTTGAAGCTCATCAAGAGAAAGCCAAGAGTGTGCAAAGCAGTCATCAAAGCAAAAGGTGGCTACTTTGAAGAACCTAGAATATAAGGAATAATTTCAGTTGTTTCACTCTTTTTGTTAAGTATATAATTCCACATGTGTTAATTCATGGTTTTGATGCCTTTTTTATGCCTTCAGTGTGAATGTACAATTTTCATAGTCATGAAAAGACAGGAAAATCTTTAAAAGAAGGTGTGTCCAAACTTTTGGTCTGTACTGTAGTAACATCCATTATAAAATCAAACTGCTAAATAATATTCCTCATATATTGCATAAACACCTAATATTTTTCCAGCAGTTTTGCAACTGGCGCAAAACCTCTTGAGCTATGGAAGCGTCACTATTTACCATTAATTTCCATGAGTCTGCTATTGACGTGTCTAATAAAGCCAATGAAAAAAAATCCCTCAAAAAACTATATATTTGCTTAAAAAATAGCATATCTTTATCTAGGAGTTGTGCGACAGGCACAATCCGGGTACAGATTGCGTGAAAATTTATCAGGGCCAATAATCTTCCTTACTCAGCATTTGGAGTTTATCTAAAAAACTATCATGATTTTCTATAGGTTTAAAAAATAGCATATCTTTATCTAGAAGTTGGGTGACTGACGCAATCTGGGTAGAGATAATCTTATATGACAATTTAGCAGTGGCAATAATCTTCATTGCTCCGCTGTTGAAGTGTGTCAGCAAGGAAATCGATAAGGAGTACAAGTGTCACCATTGTACAATGTACCAGGTGTATACAAAGAACAAAACATTATTCATGTGGGGTATACAGTACATATGTGGTGCCCCTGAGGGTCCAGTCACAACAGAGCTACTGCACCTCAGCCAGAGGTGTGGCGCTCCAACTCTCTGGTAAGGAGGGGACACTACCATTGTTGCACTGCATGATGTGTGAAAAATGGAGGAAATGAATTATCGTGGGCAGAGCTTAAGAAAGGGCATGAGAGCTGTACCCGCTTTCTGTAAGGACCTGAATGTGGATAAAACTTGCCTGTCAGGGGGATGGATCTGCCTCCTGATATGGATGGTGGAAAGTGGAGAAAGGACCGCCCATGAAAGAGAGCGCAGGATGAAAAACGTAAGGGAAAGCATGGGACCAGCATAGTGGAACGCTATCCAGTGGATGCAATGGCGAACGGAGGTCCAGAGCCGCGGAAGCATACAGAGGGAGAATTGGATTCCCCCAACCAGTGAGATGAAGTCCTGGACCAGCTGCAAGCGGTGGATCCGGAGCTCCTCGGTGTTAAGGTAGAGGAGCTGACACGCCAGCTTCTGCGATCACAGTTGGTCGCGGTGACAGCATGGAAAAAGGTGCTGCTGAAAAGAGTGATGGCACAAAAGAAAACCTTGCAACCAGCGTCCTCGACCCCAGCAGCGGCAGAGGAGGAGACTGGCACTGGAGGAGCAGGTATGAACATTGCCATGGTAGCGGAGGAGAACCTTATGGGACCTTTAAGACCCCCACGACCCTAGAACCTGGCCAGGTAGTGATGTATGTAAACTGGGACCAGATAGCAGACCTAGGGGTATGCTGGCAGATCCGTTGTTACCTGAACCCATGCCCTGGGGGGTACGATGTAAAGGAGAGGCAATCCTCTGGAAGCACCCGGAGACAGACATGATGGGGTTTCAGGAGGAAGCCCAAGCAGGGGCCAACCATGTGGAGACCACGAGTGGGGAGGAATTCAGCCAGCGGCAGGTGCTGAAGCTAGAAGCGGAGGGTGTCATGATTCCCAATGGCAGGGACACAGGAAAAAACGGACTAGCTCTAGGAAGATGGTATCTCAGGTAACCGCGATGCTGAACCTAACACGCAACTAAAAGTAGCCAGGGGGTGTGCCTACATTGATCTCTAGACACCTCGCGCCAGCCGGAGATCTAACTACCCCTATTAGAGGAATACACAGGCCTGGCTTGCCTCCAGGGAAACCCCAAAAGTTATAGTAGCCCCCCACATATAATAACGGTTAGTCAAGAGGAAAACACAAACGCAGTATGAATATAGATTCAGCAAAGCGAGGCCCTCTAACTAGATAGTGGAAAATACAAAAGAGGACTTCGCGGTTACCTCAAAACCCTAAACAGCCATCCTGAAATTACCTTGACTCCGTTGTCAACTCATGACACAGGAGTAGTAATTTCAGATCACTAGAGCTTCCAGCCGCACAAGAAATATAAATGCATGCTGGACAAAACAAACACAAAAAAAGCCAAAGCTTCAACTTAGCTGAATTGCAGACTTGGAGCAGGTAGCAAGCAACAGAGGTGCTCTGATAACATTGATTGCCGGCACTGGAATGACTGAGAAGCCAGACTAAATAGGAAACTCCCAATTTCCAGATGAACACAGGTGCAAGACCAAAGTCAGTCAGTACCACCAGTAGCCACCAGAGGGAGCCCAAAAACAGAATTCACAACAGTACCCCCCTTAAGGAGGGGGCACCGAACCCTCATGAGAACCACCAGGGCGATCTGGATGCGCCCTATGAAAGGCGCGAACCAAATCAGAGGCATGAACATCAGAGGCAGTCACCCAAGAATTATCCTCCTGACCGTATCCCTTCCATTTAACCAAATATTGAAGTCTCCGTCTGGAAATGCGAGAGTCCAAAATCTTCTCCACAACATACTCCAATTCACCCTCCACCAGCACAGGAGCAGGAGGCTCAACAGAAGGAACAACCGGTACCTCGTACCTCCGCAACAACGACCGATGGAAGACATTATGAATGGTGAAAGATGCTGGAAGGTCCAAACGAAAAGATACAGGATTAAGAGTCACCAAAATCTTATAAGGACCTATGAACCGAGGTTTGAACTTAGGAGAAGAGACCTTCATAGGGACAAAACGAGAAGATAACCACACCAAGTCTCCAACACGGAGATGCTGACCCACACGACGATGTTTTCCGGGATACCATGTAAGCGAACTACATTCTGAAAAAATAAAGGAACCAACTCCGATGAAGAAGGCAATTTGGGCAAGGGTACCAAATGAACCATCTTAGAAAAACGGTCACACACCACCCAAATGACGGACATTTTCTGAGAAACCGGGAGATCCGAGATAAAGTCCATAGAGATGTGCGTCCACGGCCTCTTCGGAATAGGCAAGGACAACAACAGTCCACTAGCCCGAGAACAGCAAGGCTTGGCCCGAGCACAAACATCACAAGACTGTACAAAGGTACGCACATCCCGGGACAGGGAAGGCCACCAGAAGGACCTGGCCACCAAATCTCTGGTACCAAAAATTCCAGGGTGGCCTGCCAACACAGAAGAATGAACCTCTGAGATGACTCTACTGGTCCACTCATCTGGAACAAACAATCTCCCAGGCGGACAACGATCAGGCCTATCAGTCTGAAACTCCTGCAAAGCACGTCGCAAGTCTGGGGAGACAGCAGACAAAATCACTCCATCCTTAAGGATACCCGTAGGCTCAGAATCACCAGAGGAGTCAGGCTCAAAACTCCTAGAAAGAGCATCTGCCTTTACATTTTTCGAACCCAGCAAGTATGAAACCACAAAATTAAACCGGGAGAAAAACAATGACCAGCGCGCCTGTCTAGGATTCAGACGTCTGGCAGACTCAAGGTAAATCAGATTCTTGTGATCAGTCAAGACCACCACCTGATGTCTAGCACCCTCAAGCCAATGACGCCACTCCTCAAATGCCCACTTCATGGCTAAGAGCTCCCGATTACCGACATCATAATTTCGCTCGGCGGGCGAAAATTTTCGAGAGAAGAATGCACATGGTCTCATCACTGAGCAATCGGGACTTCTCTGCGACAAAACCGCCCCCGCTCCAATCTCGGAAGCATCAACCTCAACCTGAAAAGGGAGCGAAACATCAGGCTGGCGCAACACAGGAGCAGAAGAAAAGCGTCGCTTAAGCTCCCGAAAGGCCTCCACAGCCGCAGAGGACCAGTTGGCAACATCAGCACCCTTCTTAGTCAAATCAGTCAGAGGTTTAGCAACACTTGAAAACCCAGTTATAAATCGACGATAGAAATTAGCAAAGCCCAAGAACTTCTGAAGACTCTTCAGGGAAGTAGGCTGCGTCCAATCACAAATAGCCCGAACCTTGACAGGATCCATCTCAACAGAAGAAGGGGAAAAAATGTACCCCAAAAAGGAGATCTTCTGAACCCCAAAGATACACTTTGAACCCTTTACAAACAAGGAATTTGACCGCAAAACCTGAAAAACCTTCCTAACCTGTTGAACATGCGACTCCCAGTCATCCGAAAAAATCAAAATATCATCCAAATACACAATCATAAATTTATCCAGGTATTTACGGAAAATATCGTGCATAAAGGACTGAAAGGCTGAAGGGGCATTAGAAAGACCAAAAGGCATTACCAAATACTCAAAATGGCCCTCGGGCGTATTAAATGCAGTTTTCCACTCATCTCCCTGCTTAATCCGCACCAAATTATACGCACCCCGAAGATCAACCTTAGAGAACCACTTTGCCCCTTTAATACGAGCAAATAAATCAGTCAATAGTGGCAAAGGATACTGGTATTTGACTGTAATCTTATTCAACAGGCGATAATCAATACAGGGCCTCAGGGAGCCATCTTTTTTTACCCACGAAAAAAAAAACCTGCTCCTAAAGGGGATGAGGATGGACAGATATGTCCCTTTTCCAAGGACTCCTTAATATACTCTCGCATAGCAGCATGCTCAGGCACAGACAGATTGAACAAACGACCCTTGGGAAACTTGCTGCCCGGAATCAAGTCTATAGCACAATCACAATCTCTGTGAGGGGGAAGAGAACTAAGTTTAGGCTCTTCAAAAACATCACAATAGTCAGACAAAAATGCCGGAACTTCAGAGGGAGTAGATGAAGCAATGGAAACCAAAGGTACTTCCCCATGAGCCCCCTGACATCCCCAGCTTAACACAGACATTGTTTTCCAGTCAAGGACTGGATTATGAGTTTGCAACCATGGCAATCCAAGCACTAAGACATCATGCAAGTTATGCAACACAAGGAAGCGAATCACCTCCCGATGGTCAGGAGTCATACACATAGTCACTTGTGTCCAGAATTGTGGTTTATTCCTAGCCAAAGGTGTGGAGTCGATACCCTTCAGAGGGATAGGAACTTCCAAAGGCTCTAGGCTAAACCCACATCGTCTGGCAAAGGACCAATCCATAAGACTCAAGGAAGCGCCAGAATCCACATAGGCATCCACAGTAATAGTTGATAATGAACAGATCAAAGTTACAGACAAAATAAACTTAGACTGTAAGGTGCCAATTGCAAAAGACTTATCAACCTTTTTTGTGCGTTTAGAGCATGCTGATATAACATGAGCAGAATCACCACAGTAGAAGCACAACCCATTTTTACGCCTATAATTCTGCCGTTCACTTCTGGACAGAATTCTATCACATTGCATAATCTCCGGTGCCTGCTCAGAGGACACCGCCAAATGGTGCACAGGTTTGCGCTCCCGTAAACGCCGATCAATCTGAATAGCTATAGTCATGGATTCATTCAGACCTGTGGGCGTAGGAAACCCCACCATGACATCTTTAACGGCGTCAGAGAGACCTTCTCTGAAATTCGCCGCCAGGGCGCACATATTCCACTGAGTAAGCACAGACCATTTTCGAAATTTTTGACAATATATTTCAGCTTCATCATGCCCTTGAGAGAGGGCTATCAAGGCCTTTTCAGCCTGAATCTCCAAATTAGGTTCCTCATAGAGCAACCCCAGTGCCAGAAAAAACGCATCCACACTGACCAACGCAGGATCCCCTGGTGCCAATGCAAATGCCCAATTCTGGGGGTCACCCCGCAACAAGGAAATAACAATTTTAACCTGCTGAGCGGGGTCTCCAGCGGAGTGAGATCTCAGAGAAAGATACAATTTACAATTGTGCTTAAAATTCAAAAAACGAGATCTATCTCCAGAAAAGAACTCAGGTATAGGGATCTTGGGTTCGGACATAGGAGCATGTATAACATAGTCTTGGATATTTTGAACCTTAGAAGCAAGAGTATTTAGATTAGAAGCTAAACTCTGGATATCCATCTTTCAACAGCTGAAATCTGAGCCATTCAGGGGTTAAGAGGAGAGGAGAAAAAAAAGGTCAGCAGATTGCAATAATGGCTAGACAGAACTTCTGAGCAAAAAAAAAAAAAAAAAGTGTCAGAAACTTCTTTTTCCTCTCCTTCTTCAGCCAATACCAAAATAAATTGTGGCCGGCAATACACTGTCATGATTCCCAATGGCAGGGACACAGGAAAAAACGGACTAGCTCTAGGAAGATGGTATCTCAGGTAACCACGATGCTGAACCTAACACGCAACTAAAAGTAGCCAGGGGGTGTGCCTACGTTGATCTCTAGACACCTCGCGCCAGCCGGAGATCTAACTACCCCTATTAGAGGAATACACAGACCTGACTTGCCTCCAGGGAAACCCCAAAAGTTATAGTAGCCCCCCACATATAATAACGGTTAGTCAAGAGGAAAACACAAACGCAGTATGAATATAGATTCAGCAAAGCGAGGCCCTCTAACTAGATAGTGGAAAATACAAAAGAGGACTTTGCGGTTACCTCAAAACCCTAAACAGCCATCCTGAAATTACCTTGACTCCGTTGTCAACTCATGACACAGGAGTAGTAATTTCAGATCACTAGAGCTTCCAGCCGCACAAGAAATATAAATGCATGCTGGACAAAACAAACACAAAAAAAGCCAAAGCTTCAACTTAGCTGAATTGCAGACTTGGAGCAGGTAGCAAGCAACAGAGGTGCTCTGATAACATTGATTGCCGGCACTGGAATGACTGAGAAGCCAGACTAAATAGGAAACTCCCAATTTCCAGATGAACACAGGTGCAAGACCAAAGTCAGTCAGTACCACCAGTAGCCACCAGAGGGAACCCAAAAACAGAATTCACAACAGGAGGGGCAGGAGCGCCGGGCTAAGTGGGAGCCCATGGAGAAGCGCAACATGCAGGCCAAGGCCCAGACCCATAAAGTTTATGTTACAAAAAAAGCAGTAAAGCTGCACCCTATGATTATATAGTCTCTATGGACATCAGGGCGCACGTCCTCACCAGGGGGTCCATCCCAGACAGAACATCCAAATCCAAACTGAAGAAAAGGACAGCGCCACACCGGATAGTGAAAAGCAGCTCACATATTTATTCTGCCTCCTGCGGCCGCAGGAGGCAGAATAATTATTTGAGCTGCTTTTCACTATCTGGTGTGGCGCTGTCCATAAAGTTTATGGTCTCTTTCAACCTGAATAAGGGTTGGGGCTTCATTAAGGAAACTGGAGATCCCGCAGAACTTTTGTGAACCGTCGGGATGTGGAGTCTCATCTCTTAAAGGGACACCTGTACCATAATTTATACCCAGGAGATCAGGTGACATTCACCCAGCATAGAGGTGAAAGGGATGGTATGCCCTCGATGTAAAAAGATGCAAGGAAGAGCATGCTGATTCAGCTGTAGCAGCCAAAACAGTGGTGCAAATGCAGGCAATGCAGACCCCAGTTGCTGGACTAGCCCATTAGACTCACTCGTTGTGACATCTGGAAGAAACCATCCCCAGCCAGGAGGTTGCAGACCTAAGGATCTGCCCTGGAAGAGGAAATAAAGAAAGTTAATAAGATGACAGAAAGACAATGTTTATAGTTGGTTAATCTGGTTATGTTTGTTCAGTAAAGTTTTGTTAACTTAAAGACATGGTGATCATGAACAGAGAGTGATCTGAGCTTCATTGTAAATAGTTAGCATTTAAAGTGCTCCTTATTTGTATTTCCTCACATTGTCAGTGTGAGTAGGGCAACCTTTGCTTAACTTCGGACCAAGAACAAAAACCATCTGGTGTGGCCGAAGAACAGTCTAACAACTTTACCAGTTATACCTTGTAGCCACACCCAGGACCTACATTGGGGGTTTGAGACGGGTTCCCCCATGTTACCTTTAGTGAGAAGAACACCCTGGTGCTGGATCTCACAACCTGTTTCACTTAAATGGATGTTTTGCACTTTTAACATGTGCAGCACTTTTAATACTTTAAATATAATGTTTAAGAGAAGTGCCTCTCATAAAGGGAAGTTGAGTTAATGTTTCATCTGTTACCTGTTGAGATACATTTCATAAAATTATTTGTATGTTTCTCACCTATTTTGCTTTGTTCTAGCCGAGGGACGTGCTGTGTTTAACAGGGGGGTATGTGGCGCCCCTGATGATCCAGTCACCCCAGAGGTACTGCACCTCAGCCAGAGGTGTGTTGTCCCAACTCTCTGGTAAGAAGGGGACACTGCACAGAACCCTAACACTTGCACCCATCACTAGACCTCCCCAGGCCAGGGAGGGATTAGGTAGAAGGTGTGGGTGGAGAAAGTGAACAAGGGGAGGAGAGAGTGAGGAAGTCAGGAGTCTGTAAGGAGAAGTGGAGAAGAGCAGGCGTGTGGGTCTGAGGCTCCCGACAGTCTGAAGAGAGAGAGAGAGGGAAGAGAAGCTCCCAGAAGGAACAAAGAGGTCCTAGGGGCACAGGAAGTTTGGAAACCACCCGTGGGGCCCGCATCCACTCTGACCATTACCAGGTGGAGGGACAAGGTTGCAGTAGGGGAACCGGCCCCTGATCTAGTGGAGGAACTACATACAAGTCCCTGATAGGAACCCGGAGGTTGTGGTGTCTGCTAGTGTGACAGCCACATGCACATCTAGCTCACTGAAAAGGGAGTCACAGAGGGTCAAGGGGACAGTGAGGACATCACCCGACAGGACCCATGACTACCGCCTTGGGACACTGGGTGTGGAGCACAGGGAAGGAGAGGTGAGAGTCAGCTCAGTGAGTCGGCCAGGAAGGGCACAAATGAAAGGGGCTCTGGACAAGTGCCCCAAACTACTGGAGAGTTTGCTGTACCACTCAACTGGAGGACACAGCATCCAGCTGGACACTGGACTTGAACTGTGAGTAAAATGTAAAGACTGCACCTTGCTGTGTCCTCTATCTTTATTGCGCCATTCACCAACTTTAACATCTTTAGTGCCCTGGCACTTAGCCCTACCTGTGGAGAGCTGTAACAACTATGCTGCATCACCATCAGCCCCAGCTGTCTCTTTAAGCAGCATCGGCTATTCTTGGCTGAGTACCACAGGTGGCATCATGAACAATTCCCCTATCCCCTACAAACATTCCATCATCCATTTTCCTTTTATTGTGTGCCAGGGCCATGGACCGGGTCACCGCTGCCATGACCACCCCTTTAAGAACCGTCCAACCCTGTTCTGAGTAACCCGCGGCCCTAGTGGGTGTTGCACATACATGACCACTAAGTTCTTGTTGAAGAAGCAAGAGGATGAGTAGGTGGTTTAATGAACAAAATGGTCTTGGATGGTAAGGGATGGATGTTAAGAGAATTGTTAATCTGTAATGTATTTTATTGTCTGCACAAGTCCCTTCTAAAATGTAAAGTGCTGTGGAATATGTTGGTGCTATAGAAATTAAATTATTATTATTTATTATTAAAGGTTGAATTATAGTGTGTGGGCAGGTCACAATTCTGTCATTGATGAGGCATATTAAAGCACTGCTGCAGCAAAGCTAGTCAGCCGAAAGCCTGAGATGACTTTCGGGAATGTGCACTGACACACCGTAACTTGAAAAGTAGGTCTGGCAAGTCGGGGTATGTTTTTAAAAAATGCTGTTCAACCAAGTTTAGCAAGTGGGCCATGCATGAAATGTGTTTACCAGATTGCCGAGCTTTAAAGCCACCACAAAGTTACACACATTATAGCACACACCCAGACCTGATTGGAGTTTCAGTGGGGAGAGACTCTGATTGGTCTAATCTTTCATCACCTTCAACAGCTTGGCTGCACTGTGAGCTTTATCATCTAAACAGATGAGCTTCAGGAGAGTGTGCTGGTGCTTCACCAAGGCAGTGCTGCAGACCTCCCAGCTGGGGAGTGATGGGGAAGCTACATTCGGTGAGGTGGAAGAAGAGGCAGAGAGACAGGAACCTAAATACAAGGAGACTGAAACCCTGATGGAAGTCGGGACCATTATTCTTGGTATGGGTAGGATGTGTGATGTCCCAGCCTCTGACTCTGTCCCAGACTCCATCAGGTTCAGCCAGTGTTCCATAAGGGAAATGTAGATCCCTATCCACAAGAACTGTCTGTGGTAATGTAGACCTTCCACTTGACTGAGTTGGCCAGAGCACATCTGATATTGTGTAACACGTGCTTATGTAACGCATTGACGGCACACTGGAAGAAATAGTGTCAAATGGGAATCAAGTACCGAGGGGCTGACACCACCAAGAGGTCGCAGAAAAACTCAGTTCCCACAAGTCAAAACAGAAACATTTCCAAGACTACCCATCTGGCTATGTGGCTATTAAGCGTTTTGGCCTGTGGATGGATATTTCCTCTTTCTGTTAAATATCTGGGGCAAGTACAAGTGAACGCTGAACTGGGATAATGAACTGAACGTGGTTGCTGACTGCTGTGTCTGTGCAACTGCAGGATGTGGGCAGGAGGCATCAGTGCCTGCTTCATGAACAGCAAATTTGGAAGGCCATAACACAGGGGAAGATGCAGAGGTTTTACCATCAAAGACTTTGCACCCAGGCGCTCCAACCACCTTCTGGAGTACTTGGCTGCTATGTGATTTTGCATGCTTGTGGTGCTCAGGTTTGCGGTGTTCTTGCCTCTTCTTAGCTTGGTTTATCAGATGATGCTGATCACAGTTGTTTTGTCTGAAAGAATTTCATAAAAATTTGCCATACAGGGGGACAAAGTCAGGGCCACCATCAGGGCATTATTACCCTTACTGGTGTAAGGGGCCCGGGAGTTGGAGGGGTCCGCAGTCAGAATTTTCATAAACCAGAGCGGTGAGCATGTGTGGAGGGAGCAGGAGTCATTGACAGACAGCTGGGAGTGGGAGAGGCAGCCAGTGCTGAGCAACAGGAGGGTGGGACTTTCCAGCATCCAATCCTGGCTGAGCGAGGGCTTAGTGCAGTTCTAGTATTTCCCCGTCACACAGTTACAGTCACAGCCCCCAGCCCCCCTCCCCTGATGAGGGCCTGTGCTGTTTAACCCCTTAACGACCGCCGATACGCCTTTTAACGGCGGCCGCTAAGGGTACTTAAACCACAGCGCCGTTAATTAACGGCGCTGTGGAAAAAGTGAATAGCGCCCCCCAGAGTCAGATTTTCTCTGGGGTCTTGGTTGCCGAGGGTAGCCGAGACCCCAGAGAACATGATTCGGGAGGTTTTTACCGACCCCCGAGTTGCGATCGCCGGTAATTAACCATTTACCAGCAGTCGCAACAACAACAAAAAAAACGCGATTTGCCATTTAATTTCTCTGTCCTCCGATGTGATCGCACATCGGAGGACAGAGAAATAGGGTCCCCGATAGCCCCCAATAGCCCCCCAATACTCACCTATCCCCCCGGTGCTCCTCGTGGCTCCCGATGGGCGCCGCCATCTTTTTTCCGGGGAAAAAATGGCGGGCGCATGCGCAGTGCACCCGCTGCCTGGCACCCGGCAGATCTTTGGGGTCTCGCCTGCCGGGGGTAGCCGAGACCCCAAAGAACATGATCGGGGTCGGTTTTTACCGACCCCTGTTTTGCGATCGCCGGTAATTAACTGTTTACCGGCGTGTTGTGAACTGTATTTCTTGGCTCCCTCTTGTGGTCGTTAGCGGTATGGCACTTGGATTGTCTTTCCCCAAGTTGGCTCTCACCTGGTTCGTTTGGCCTTGGGTGTTCCTATTTAAACTTCCTGGATACTCTGTCATGATTCCCAATGGCAGGGACACGGGCAAAAATGGACTAGCTCTAGGAAGATGGTATCTCAGGTAACCGCGATGCTGAACCTAACACGCAAATAAAAGTAGCCAGGGGGTGTGCCTACGTTTTATCCCTAGACACCTCGCGCCAGCCGGAGATCTAGCTGCCCCTAGAAGAGGAATACACAGACCTGGCTTGCCTCCAGGGAAACCCCAAAAGTTATAGTAACCCCCCACATATAATAACGGTTAGGTAAGAGGAAAACACAAACGCACTATGAATATAGATTCAGCAAAGTGAGGCCCTCTGACTAGATAGATGAAAATACAAAAGAGGACTTCGCGGTTACCTCAAAACCCTAAGCAGCCATCCTGAAACTACCTTGACTCCGTTATCAACTCATGACACCGGAGTAGTAATTTCAGATCACTAGAGCTTCCAGCAGCACGAGAAATATAAATGCATGCTGGACAAAACAAACACAAAAAATGCCAAAGATTCAACTTAGCTGAATTGCAGACTTGGAGCAGGTAGCAAGCAACAGAGGTGCTCTGGTAACATTGATTGCCGGCGCTAGAGTGACTGAAAAGCCAGACTAAATAGGAAACTCCCAATTTCCTGATGAAAACAGGTGCACTGGAAACACAAGACAAAAGTCAACCAGTACCACCAGTAGCCACCAGAGGGAGCCCAAAAACAGAATTCACAACAGTACCCCCCCCTTAAGGAGGGGGCACCGAACCCTCATGAGAACCACCAGGGCGATCTGGATGCACCCTATGAAAGGCGCGAACCAAATCAGAGGCATGAACATCAGAGGCAGTCACCCAAGAATTATCCTCCTGACCATATCCCTTCCATTTAACCAGATATTGAAGTCTCCGTCTGGAAATGCGAGAGTCCAAAATCTTCTCCACAACATACTCCAATTCACCCTCCACCAGCACAGGAGCAGGAGGCTCAACAGAAGGAACAACTGGTACCTCGTACCTCCGCAACAATGACCTATGGAAGACATTGTGAATGGTGAAAGATGCTGGAAGGTCCAAACGAAAAGATACAGGATTAAGAATCTCCAAAATCTTATAAGGACCTATGAACCGAGGTTTGAACTTAGGAGAAGAGACCTTCATAGGAACAAAACGAGAAGACAGCCACACCAAGTCTCCAACACGGAGATGATGACCCACACGACGATGATGATTAGCAAACTGCTGAGTCTTCTCCTGAGACAACTTCAAATTGTCCACCACATGACTCCAAATCCAGTGCAGTCTATCCACCACATAATCCACTCCAGGACAATCCGAAGATTCCACCTGACCAGATGAAAAACGAGGGTGAAACCCAGAATTGCAAAAGAAAGGAGAAACCAGAGTAGCAGAACTGGCCCGATTATTGAGGGCAAACTCTGCCAACGGCAAAAAGGTGACCCAATCATCCTGATCAGCAGACACAAAACACCTCAAATAAGTCTCCAAAGTCTGATTAGTTCGCACCGTCTGGCCATTAGTCTGAGGATGGAACGCAGATGAAAAAGACAAATCAATGCCCATCCTGGCACAGAACGCTCGCCAGAACCTAGATACTAATTGAGATCCTCTATCAGACACGATGTTTTCCGGGATACCATGTAAGCGAACCACATTCTGAAAAAATAAAGGAACCAACTCCGATGAAGAAGGCAATTTGGGCAAGGGTACCAAATGAACCATCTTAGAAAAACGGTCACACACCACCCAAATGACGGACATTTTCTGAGAAACCGGGAGATCCGAGATAAAGTCCATAGAGATGTGCATCCACGGCCTCTTCGGAATAGGCAAGGACAACAACAATCCACTAGCCCGAGAACAGCAAGGCTTGGCCCGAGCGCAAACATCACAAGACTGTACAAAGGTACGCACATCCCGAGACAGGGAAGGCCACCAGAAGGACCTGGCCACCAAATCTCTGGTACCAAAAATTCCAGGGTGACCCGCCAACACAGAAGAATGAACCTCTGAGATGACTCTACTGGTACACTCATCTGGAACAAACAATCTCCCAGACGGACAACGATCAGGCCTATCAGTCTGAAACTCCTGCAAAGCACGTCGCAAGTCTGGGGAGACAGCAGACACAATCACTCCATCCTTAAGGATACCCGTAGGCTCAGAATCACCAGAGGAGTCAGGCTCAAAACTCCTAGAAAGAGCATCTGCCTTCACATTTTTCGAGCCCGGCAAGTATGAAACCACAAAATTAAACCGAGAGAAAAACAATGACCAGCGCGCCTGTCTAGGATTCAGACGCCTGGCAGACTCAAGGTAAATCAGATTCTTGTGATCAGTCAAGACCACCACCTGATGTCTAGCACCCTCAAGCCAATGACGCCACTCCTCAAATGCCCACTTCATAGCCAAGAGCTCCCGATTACCGACATCATAATTTCGCTCGGCGGGCGAAAACTTTCGAGAGAAGAATGCACATGGTCTCATCACTGAGCAATCGGGACTTTTCTGCGACAAAATCGCCCCTGCTCCAATCTCGGAAGCATCAACCTCAACCTGAAAAGGGAGCGAAACATCAGGCTGGCGCAACACAGGGGCATAAGAAAAGCGGCGCTTAAGCTCCCGAAAGGCCTCCACAGCCGCAGAGGACCAATTGGCAACATCAGCACCCTTCTTAGTCAAATCAGTCAGAGGTTTAGCAACACTTGAAAACCCAGTTATAAATCGACGATAGAAATTAGCAAAGCCCAATAACTATTGAAGACTCTTCAGGGAAGTAGGCTGCGTCCAATCACAAATAGCCCGAACCTTGACAGGATCCATCTCAACAGAAGAAGGGGAAAAAATATACCCCAAAAAGGAGATCTTCTGAACCCCAAAGATACACTTTGAACCCTTTACAAACAGAGAATTGGACCGTAAAACCTGAAAAACCTTCCTAACCTGTTGAACATGCGACTCCCAGTCATCCGAAAAAATCAAAATATCATCCAAATACACAATCATAAATTTATTCAGGTATTTACGGAAAATATCGTGCATAAAGGACTGAAAGACTGAAGGAGCATTAGAAAGACCAAAAGGCATTACCAAATACTCAAAATGGCCCTCGGGCGTATTAAATGCAGTTTTCCACTCATCTCCCTGCTTAATCCGCACCAAATTATACGCACCCCGAAGATCAACCTTAGAGAACCACTTTGCCCCTTTAATATGAGCAAATAAATCAGTCAATAGTGGCAATGGATACTGGTATTTGACTGTAATCTTATTCAACAGGCGATAATCAATACAGGGCCTCAGGGAGCCATCTTTTTTACCCACGAAAAAAAAACCTGCTCCTAAAGGGGATGGGGATGGACGGATATGTCCCTTTTCCAAGGACTCCTTAATATACTCTCTCATAGCAGCATGCTCAGGCACAGATAGATTGAACAAACGACCCTTGGGAAACTTGCTGCCCGGAATCAAGTCTATAGCACAATCGCAATCCCTGTGAGGGGGGAGAGAACTAAGTTTAGGCTCCTCAAACACATCACAATAATCAGACAAAAATGCCGGAACTTCAGAGGGAGTAGATGAAGCAATGGAAACCAAAGGTACTTCCCCATGAGCCCCCTGACATCCCCAACTTAACACAGACATTGTTTTCCAGTCAAGGACTGGATTATGAGTTTGCAACCATGGCAATCCAAGCACTAAGACATCATGCAAGTTATGCAACACAAGGAAGCGAATCACCTCCCGATGGTCAGGAGTCATACACATAGTCACTTGTGTCCAGAATTGTGGTTTATTCCTAGCCAAAGGTGTGGAGTCGATACCCTTCAGAGGGATAGGAACTTCCAAAGGCTCTAGGCTAAACCCACAATGTCTGGCAAAGGACCAATCCATAAGACTCAAGGAAGCGCCAGAATCCACATAGGCATCCACAGTAATAGTTGATAATGAACAGATCAAAGTTACAGACAAAATAAACCTATACTGTAAGGTGCCAATTGCAAAAGACTTATCAACCTTTTTTGTGCGTTTAGAGCATGCTGATATAACATGAGCAGAATCACCACAGTAGAAGCACAACCCATTTTTACGCCTATAATTCTGCCGTTCACTTCTGGACAGAATTCTATCACATTGCATAATCTCCGGTGCCTGCTCAGAAGACACCGCCAAATGGTGCACAGGTTTGCGCTCCCGTAAACGCCGATCAATCTGAATAGCCATAGTCATGGATTCATTCAGACCTGTGGGCGTAGGAAACCCCACCATGACATCTTTAACGGTGTCAGAGAGACCTTCTCTGAAATTCGCCGCCAGGGCGCACTCATTCCACTGAGTAAGCACCGACCATTTTCGAAATTTTTGACAATATATTTCAGCTTCATCATGCCCTTGAGAGAGGGCTATCAAGGCCTTTTCAGCCTGAATCTCCAAATTAGGTTCCTCATAGAGCAACCCCAGTGCCAGAAAAAACGCATCCACATTGAGCAGCGCAGGATCCCCTGGTGCCAATGCAAATGCCCAATTCTGGGGGTCACCCCGCAACAAGGAAATAACAATTTTAACCTGCTGAGCAGTGTCTTCAGCGGAGCGAGATCTCAGAGAAAGATACAATTTACAATTGTGCTTAAAATTCAAAAAACGAGATCTATCTCCAGAAAAGAACTCAGGTATAGGGATCTTGGGTTCAGACATAGGAGCATGTATAACATAGTCTTGGATGTTTTGAACCTTAGAGGCAAGAGTATTAAGATTTGAAGCTAAACTCTGGATATCCATTTCTCAACAGCAGAGATCTGAGCCATTCAGGGGTTAAGAGGAGAGGAAAAAAAAACAAAAAACAGCATATGGCAATTATGGCTAGACAGAACTTCTGAGTAAAAAAAAAAAAAAAAGTGTCAGAAACTTCTTTTTTCTCTCCTTCTTTAGCCAATACCTTTAATACATTATGGCCGGCAAAACTGTCATGATTCCCAATGGCAGGGACACGGGCAAAAACGGACTAGCTCTAGGAAGATGGTATCTCAGGTAACCGCGATGCTGAACCAAACACGCAAATAAAAGTAGCCAGGGGGTGTGCCTACGTTTTATCCCTAGACACCTCGCGCCAGCCGGAGATCTAGCTGCCCCTAGAAGAGGAATACACAGACCTGGCTTGCCTCCAGGGAAACCCCAAAAGTTATAGTAGCCCCCCACATATAATAACGGTTAGGTAAGAGGAAAACACAAACGCAGTATGAATATAGATTCAGCAAAGTGAGGCCCTCTGACTAGATAGATGAAAATACAAAAGAGGACTTCGCGGTTACCTCAAAACCCTAAGCAGCCATCCTGAAACTACCTTGACTCCGTTATCAACTCATGACACCGGAGTAGTAATTTCAGATCACTAGAGCTTCCAGCAGCACGAGAAATATAAATGCATGCTGGACAAAACAAACACAAAAAATGCCAAAGATTCAACTTAGCTGAATTGCAGACTTGGAGCAGGTAGCAAGCAACAGAGGTGCTCTGGTAACATTGATTGCCGGCGCTAGAGTGACTGAAAAGCCAGCCTAAGTAGGAAACTCCCAATTTCCTGATGAAAACAGGTGCACTGGAAACACAAGACAAAAGTCAACCAGTACCACCAGTAGCCACCAGAGGGAGCCCAAAAACAGAATTCACAACAATACTCAGTCTAGTGCCTGGAATCGTTGTTATCGGACCTTGTCTGTTTTCTCCTGTCTCCTGATTTTTGCAAAATAAGCTAAGTGCTGCTTTCTTATTTTTGTGTATTTGAATTACTCTTACTTTGTTCCAGCTTGTTTAAAATGTGATTCCTGATTTTGCTGGAAGCTCAGGGGAGCTGATATTCTCCCCCCACACCGTCAGTCGGTGTGGGGGTTCTTGGATATTCAGCGTGGATATTTTGTAGGGTTTTTTGCTGACCGCAAAAGTCATCTTTCTATTTTCTGCTATTAGTCAGTGGGCCTCTCTTTGCTAAATCTAGTTCATTCTTACGTTTGTCTTTTCTTCTTACCTCACCATTATTATTTGTTGGGGGCTTGTATTATAACTTTGGGGTCTTTTCTCTTGAGGCAAGATAGGTCTTATTTTCTCTGAAAGGGTTAGTTAGTTCTCCGGCTGGCGCGAGACATCTAGAATCAACGTAGGTACGTTCCCCGGCTGCTTCTAGTTGTTGTGCTAGGATCAGGTATACGGTCAGCCAAGTTACCACTTCCCTATGAGCTAGCCTTTGTGTTTGCAGACTTAGCTGGATCTCCTGAGATCCTCTACCACTAGGATTCATAACAGTATTCCAGGCCTACAAGTGTATTGCTGAAGCGGGATTAAAAGAAAAGAAGTCTGAGGGTTTTTTTTTTTTCTTCTTCCCCTTTTTCTCTGAGTGGCTTGAAGCTCTGCTGCAGACATGAATGTTCAGACTCTGATTACTAGTGTGGATCAGCTTGCTGCACGTGTGCAGGGCATTCAGGATTTTGTTATTAGCAGTCCTATGCCAGAGCCTAAAATACCTATTCCTGAGCTGTTCTCTGGAGATCGATTTAAATTTGGGAATTTTAGGAATAATTGTAAATTGTTTCTATCTTTGAGACCTCGTTCGTCTGGAGACTCAGCTCAGCAAGTTAAAATTGTTATCTCCTTCTTGCGTGGCGACCCTCAGGATTGGGCTTTCTCATTGGCGCCAGGAGATCCGGCATTGGCAAATACTGATGCGTTTTTTCTGGCGCTCGGATTGCTTTATGAGGAGCCCAATCTTGAAATGCAGGCAGAAAAAGCATTGCTGGCTATTTCTCAGGGCCAGGATGAAGCTGAGGTGTACTGCCAAAAATTTCGGAAATGGTCCGTGCTTACTCAATGGAATGAGTGTGCTCTGGCCGCAAATTTCAGAAATGGCCTTTCTGAAGCCATTAAGAATGTGATGGTGGGTTTTCCCATTCCTACAAGTCTGAATGATTCTATGGCTCTGGCCATCCAGGTTGATCGGCGTTTGCGGGAGTGCAAATCTGCTAATCCTCTGGCGGTGTTGTCTGAACGGACACCTGACTCAATGCAATGTGATAGAATCCTGACTAGAACCGAACGGCAAAATCATAGACGTCAGAATGGGTTGTGTTTTTACTGTGGTGATTCTACACATGTTATCTCGGCATGCTCTAAACGTCCATCAAAAGTTGTTAGTCCTGTCGCCATTGGTAATTTGCAGCCTAAGTTCATTTTGTCTGTGACTTTGATTTGCTCATTGTCTTCCTACCCTGTTATGGCATTTGTGGATTCAGGTGCTGCCCTGAGTCTTATGGACTTATCGTTTGCCAAGCGCTGTGGTTTTGTCCTAGAGCCTTTAGAAAATCCTATTCCTCTTAGAGGAATTGATGCTACGCCATTGGCGGAGAATAAACCGCAGTATTGGACACAAGTGACCATGTGCATGTCTCCTGAACATCGGGAGGTGATTCGTTTTCTTGTTCTGCATAAAATGCAGGATTTGGTCGTTTTAGGTCTGCCATGGTTACAGACCCATAATCCGGTTTTGGATTGGAAGGCTATGTCCGTGTCAAGTTGGGGTTGCAGGGAATTCATTGCGATTCCCCGTCGGTGTCTATTGCTTCTTCTACTCCTTCTGAAGTCCCTGAGTATTTGTTGGACTATCAGGATGTATTCAGCGAGTCCAGGTCCAGTGCCCTTCCTCCTCATAGGGACTGTGACTGCGCTATAGATTTGATTCCTGGTAGTAAATTTCCTAAGGGACGATTATTTAATCTATCTGTACCTGAGCATGCCGCGATGCGTTCTTATATAAAGGAGTCTTTGGAGAAGGGACATATTCGTCCATCCTCTTCCCCTCTTGCGGGATTCTTTTTTGTGGCTAAGAAAGACGGGTATAGACTATCGGCTTCTGAATAAAATCACTGTCAAATTTCAGTATCCTTTGCCACTATTGTCGGACTTGTTTGCCCGTATTAAGGGTGCCAAGTGGTTCACCAAGATAGATCTTCGTGGTGCGTACAACCTTGTGCGCATTAAGCAGGGAGATGAATGGAAAACTGCGTTCAATACGCCCGAAGGTCATTTTGAGTACTTGGTGATGCCTTTTGGGCTTTCTAATGCCCCTTCAGTGTTTCAGTCCTTTATGCATGACATTTTCCGGAAGTATCTGGATAAATTTATGATTATTTATCTGGATGATATTCTGGTTTTCTCTGATGATTGGGATTCTCATATAAAGCAGGTCAGGATGGTGTTTCAGGTTTTGCGTGATAATGCTTTGTTTGTGAAGGGCTCAAAGTGTCTCTTTGGAGTGCAGAAGGTTTCCTTTTTGGGTTTTATTTTCGCCCATTCTACTGTGGAGATGGACCCAGTCAAGGTCCGAGCTATTCATGATTGGACTCAACCCACGTCCGTTAAGAGTCTTCAGAAGTTCTTGGGTTTTGCTAATTTCTACCGTCGTTTTATTGCTAATTTTTCTAGCGTTGTTAAACCTTTGACGGATATGACCAAGAAAGGTTCTGATGTTGCTAATTGGGCTCCTGCGGCCGTGGAGGCTTTCCGGGAGCTGAAGCGCCGGTTTACTTCGGCGTCTGTTTTGTGCCAGCCTGATGTCTCACTTCCTTTTCAGGTTGAAGTAGACGCTTCTGAGATCGGTGCAGGGGCTGTTTTGTCGCAGAAAGGCTCTGGTTGCTCGGTGATGAGACCATGTGCTTTTTTTTCTAGGAAATTTTTGCCTGCTGAGCGGAACTATGATGTTGGTAATCGGGAGTTGTTGGCTATGAAGTGGGCATTTGAGGAGTGGCGTCATTGGCTCGAGGGAGCTAAGCATCGTGTGGTGGTCTTGACTGATCACAAAAATCTGATGTACCTCGAGTCTGCTAAGCGCCTGAATCCTAGACAGGCTCGTTGGTCGTTGTTTTTCTCCCGTTTTGACTTTGTGGTCTCATACCTGCCTGGTTCGAAGAATGTGAAGGCTGATGCTCTTTCTAGGAGTTTTGTGCCTGACTCTCCTGGAGTCTCAGAGCCAGCGGGTATTCTTAAAGAGGGAGTAATCTTGTCGGCCATTTCTCCTGATTTGTGACGTGTGTTGCAGAGATTTCAGGCTGGTAGACCTGACCCTTGCCCACCTGATAGACTGTTTGTTCCTGATAAATGGACCAGCAGAGTTATTTCCGAGGTTCATTCCTCGGTGTTGGCAGGGCATCCTGGGATTTTTGGTACCAGAGATTTGGTGGCGAGGTCCTTTTGGTGGCCTTCCCTGTCGTGGGATGTGCGTTCTTTTGTGCAGTCCTGTGGGATTTGTGCTCGGGCTAAGCCTTGTTGTTCTCGTGCTAGCGGGTTACTTTTGCCCTTGCCTGTCCCGAAGAGGCCTTGGACGTACATTTCCATGGATTTCATTTCAGATCTTCCGGTGTCTCAAGGAATGTCTGTCATCTGGGTGGTCTGTGATCGTTTTTCCAAGATGGTCCATTTGGTGCCCTTGCCTAAGTTGCCTTCCTCTTCCGATCTGGTTCCTTTGTTCTTTCAGAATGTGGTTCGTTTGCACGGCATTCCTGAGAATATCGTGTCTGACAGAGGATCCCAGTTTGTGTCCAGATTCTGGCGATCTTTTTGTGCTAGGATGGGCATTGATTTGTCATTTTCATCTGCCTTTCATCCTCAGACTAATGGCCAAACGGAGCGAACTAATCAGACGCTGGAGGCTTATTTGAGATGTTTTGTTTCTGCGGATCAGGATGATTGGGTGACCTTCTTGCCATTGGCTGAGTTTGCCCTCAACAATCGGGCAAGTTCCGCTACTTTGGTTTCGCCATTTTTCTGCAACTCTGGTTTTCATACGCGGTTTTCCTCGGGTCATATTGAACCTTCTGACTGTCCTGGGGTGGATTCCGTGGTGGATAGGTTGCAGCGGATTTGGAATCATGTGGTGGACAACTTGAAGTTGTCACAGGAGAAGGCTCAGCGTTTTGCCAACCGCCACCGTGGTGTGGGTCCCCGACTTCGTGTTGGGGATTTGGTTTGGTAGTCTTCTCGGTATGTCCCTCTGAAGGTTTCCTCTCCTAAGTTTAAGCCTCGCTTTATTGGTCCTTATAAAATTTTGGAAGTCCTTAATCCGGTGTCGTTTCATTTGGATCTTCCGGTGTCGTTTGCCATTCACAATGTGTTCCATAGGTCTTTGTTACTGCGGTACGTTGTGCCTATGGTTCCTGCTGTTGAGCCTCCTGCTCCGGTGCTGGTTGAGGGCGAGTTGGAGTACGTGGTGGAGAAGATCTTGGATTCTCGTCTCTCTAGACGGAGGCTTCAGTATCTGGTCAAATGGAAGGGCTATGGTCAGGAGGATAATTCCTGGGTGGTCGCCTCTGATGTTCATGCGGCTGATTTGGTTCGTGCCTTTCACGCTGCTCATCCTGATCGCCCTGGTGGTCTTGGTGAGGGTTCGGTGACCCCTCCTTAGGGGGGGGTACTGTTGTGACCTGTATTTCTTGGCTCCCTCTTGTGGTCATTAGCGGTATGGCACTTGGATTGTCTTTCCCCATGTTGGCTCTCACCTGGTTCGTTTGGCCTTGGGTGTTCCTATTTAAACTTCCTGGATACTCAGTCTAGTGCCTGGAATCGTTGTTATCGGACCTTGTCTGTTTTCTCCTGTCTCCTGGTCTCCTGATTTTTGCAAAATAAGCTAAGTGCTGCTTTCTTATTTTTGTGTATTTGAATTACTCTTACTTTGTTCCAGCTTGTTTAAAATGTGATTCCTGATTTTGCTGGAAGCTCAGGGGAGCTGATATTCTCCCCCCACACCGTCAGTCGGTGCGGGGGTTCTTGGATATTCAGCGTGGATATTTTGTAGGGTTTTTTTGCTGACCGCATAAGTCATCTTCCTATTTTCTGCTATTAGTCAGTGGGCCTCTCTTTGCTAAATCTAGTTCATTCTTATGTTTGTATTTTCTTCTTACCTCACCGTTATTATTTGTTGGGGGCTTGTATTATAACTTTGGGGTCTTTTCTCTTGAGGCAAGAGAGGTCTTATTTTCTTTGAAAGGGTTAGTTAGCTCTCCGGCTGGCGCGAGACGTCTAGAATCAACGTAGGTACGTTCCCCGGCTGCTTCTAGTTGTTGTGCTAGGATCAGGTATGCGGTCAGCCAAGTTACCACTTCCCTATGAGCTAGTTTTTGTGTTTGCAGACTTAGCTGGATCTTCTGAGATCCTCTACCACTAGGATTCATAACACCGGCGACCGCAAAAAAAAAAAAAAAAAAAGCGAACTGTAATTCTCTGTCCTATGATGTGATCGCACA
This sequence comes from Ranitomeya variabilis, assembly GCF_051348905.1. Lineage (NCBI taxonomy): Eukaryota > Metazoa > Chordata > Amphibia > Anura > Dendrobatidae > Ranitomeya > Ranitomeya variabilis. Next base: position 1,079,850,491 of record NC_135233.1, read on the forward strand.
ACATCAGAGGACAGAGAAATAGGGGGATTCGGGGACCCTATCATACGTACCCGGTGTCCCTGGGTCCTCCTGCATCTCCACCTGCCGGCTTCTTCCTCGGGAAAGAAAATTGCGGGCGCATGCGCAGTGCGCCCGCCATCTGCTGCCATCTGCCGGCTGGCAGGAGAGACGAGTTGGGGCTAAAATTGAGGTTAGAGTTAGGGTTAGGGCTAGGGTTGGGGCTAAATTTAGGGTTAGGGTTGGGGCTAAATTTAGGGTTAGGGCTAGGGTTAGGGTTAGGCTACTTTCACACTAGCGTTTTTTGGCTTCCATCGCAATGCGTCGTTGAAGAAAAAACGCATCCTGCAAAAGTGCTTGCAGGATGCGTTTTTTCTCCATTGCCTTGCATTAGCAACGCATTGCGACGGATTGCCACACGTCGCATCCGTCGTGCGACGGATGCGACGTGCTTTGGCGGACCGTCGGCACAAAAAAACACTACATGTACTGTAACTTTTTTTGTGCGACGTGTCCGCCATTTCCGACCACGCATGCGCGGCTGGAACTCCGCCCCCGCCTCCCCGCACCTCACAATGGGGCAGCGGATGCGATGAAAAAACAGCATCTGCTGCACCCGTTGTGCGGGGCTTACAACGCTAGCGTCGGTACGTCGGCCCGACACACTGCGATGGGCCAAGTACAACGCTAGTGTGAAAGTAGCCTTAGGCTTCTTTCACACTTGCGTCGGTACGGGGCGGTCGCAATGCGTCGGCCCGACGTACCGACGCACGATGTGAAAATTGTGCACAACGTGGTCAGCGGATGCAGTTTTTCAACGCATCCGCTGCCCAGTCTATGTCCTAGGGAGGAGGGGGCAGAGTTACGGCCACGCATGCGCGGAAATGGCGGACGCGACGTACAAAAAAAATGGTTACATTGAACTTTTTTTGTGACGATGGTCCGCCAAAACACAACAGATCCAGTGCACGATGGACGCGACATGTGGCCATCCGTCGGTAATACAAGTCTATGGGCAAAAAAGGCATCCTGTGGGCACATTTGCAGGATCCGTTTTTTGTCCAAAACGACGGATTGCGACGGATGCCACACGACGCAAGTGTGAAAGTAGCCTTAGGGCTAGGGTTAGGGTTGGGGCTAAAGTTAGGGTTAAATGTAGGGTTAGGGTTGGGGCTAAATTTAGGGTTAGGGCTAAAGTTAGGGTTAGGGCTAGGGTTGGGGCTAAAATTAGGGTTAGGGTTGGGGCTAAAGTTATGGTTAGGGTTGGGGCTAAAGTTAGGGTTAGGGTTGGGGCTAAAGTTAGGGTTAGAGTTGGGATTAGGGTTGGTATTAGGGTTACGTTTGGGATTAGGGTTGGGATTAGGGTTACGTTTGGGATTACGGTTGGGATGAGGGTTAGGGTTGGGATTAGGGTTAAGGTTGGGATTAGGGTTAGGGGTGTATTGGAATTAGGGTTAGGTTTGAGGTTAGGGTTGAGATTAGGGTAAGGGGTGTGCTGGATTTAGGGTCATGGTTAGGGTTGAGATTAGGGCTGTTTTGGGGTTAGTGTTGTGATTATCGTTAGAGTTGTGATAAGGATTATGGATCGGGTTGAGATTAGGGTTAGGGGTGTGTTGGAGTTAGGGTTGGAGTTAGAATTGGGGGGTTTCCACTGTTTAGGTACATCAGGAGGTCTCCAAACACGACAGCCAATTTTGAGCTAAAAAAGTCAAATGGTGCTCCCTCCCTTCTGAGCTCTGCCGTGCGCCCAAACAGTGGTTTACCCACACATATGGGGCATCAGCATACTCGGGATAAATTGGACAACAACTTTTGGGGTCCAATTTCTCCTGTTACCCTTGTGAAAATAAAAACTTGGGGGCTAAAAATCTTTTTTGTGGGAAAAAAAAATATTTTTTTATTTTCACTACTCTGCATTATAAACTTCTGTGAAGCACTTGAGCATTTAAAGTTCTCACCACATATCTAGATAAGTTCCTTAGAGGGTCTAGTTTCCAAGATGGGGTCACTTGTGGGGGGTTTCTACTGTTTAGGTACATCAGTGGCTCTGCAAACGCAACATAACGCCCGCAGACCAATCTATCAAAGTCTGCATTCCAAAACGGCGCTCCTCCCCTTCCGAGCTCAGCCATGCGCCCAAACAGTGGTTTACCCCCACATATGGGGTACCAGCATACTCAGGACAAATTGGACAACTTTTGGGGTCCAATTTCTCTTGTTACCCTTGTGAAAATTAAACTTGGGGACTAAAAAATCTTTTTTGTTAAAAAAAATACGACTCTGCATTATAAACTTCTGTGATGCACTTGGGCATTCAAAGTTCTCACTACACATCTAGATAAGTTCCATGGGGGTCTAGTTTCCAAAATGGGGTCACTTTTGGGGGGTTTCTACTGTTTAAGCACATCAGAGGCTCTCCAAACGCGACATGGCGTCCGATCTCAATTCCAGTCAATTTTGCATTGAAAAGTCAAATGGCGTTCCTTTGCTTCCGAGCTCAGCCATGCGCCCAAACAGTGGTTTACTCCCACACATGGGGTGTCGGCGTACTCAGGACAAATTGTACAACAACTTCTGGGGTCCATTTTCTCCTGTTACCCTTGGTAAAATAAAAATTTGGAAGCAAAAAGATCATTTTTGTAGAAAAAATGCGATTTTCTTATTTTCACGGCTCTACGTTATAAACTTCCGTGAAGCACCTTGGAGTTTAAAGTGCTCACCACACATCTAGATAAGATCCTTAAGGGGTCTAGTTTTCAAAATGGTGTCATTTGTGGGGGGTTTCCACTGTTTAGGCACATCAGGGGCTCTCCAAACGTGACATGGCGTCCGATCTCAATTCCAGCCAATTCTACATTGAAAAAGTAAAACGACACTCCTTCTCTTCCAAGCTCTGAGGTGTGCCCAAACAGTGGTATACCCCCACATATGGGGTATCGACGTACTCAGGAGAAATTGCACAACAACTTTTGTGGTCTAATTTCTCCTGTTACCCTTGTGAAAATAAGAATTTGTGGGCGAAAAAATCATTTTTGTGAAAACAAATGCGATTTTTTATTTTCACGGCTCTACGTTATAAACTTCTGTGAAGCACTTGGGGGTTCGAAGTGCTCACCACACATCTAGATAAGTTCCTTAAGGGGTCTAGTTTCCAAAATGGTGTCACTTGTGTTTTTTTTTACTGTTTAGGCACATTAGGGGCTCTCCAAACGCGACATGGCGTCCGATCTCAATTCCAGCCAATTCTGCATTGAAACAGTCAAACGGTGCTCCTTCACTTCCAAGCTCTGCGGTGCGCCCAAACAGTGGTTTACCTCCACATATGGGGTATCAGCGTACTCAGGAGAAATTGCACAACAAAATTTGTGGTTAAATTTCTGTTTTTACACTTGTGAAAATAAAAAAAAATGGTTCTGAAGTAAAATGTTTGCAAAAAAAAGTTAAATGTTCATTTTTTCCTTCCACATTGTTTCAGTGCCTGTGAAGCACGTAAAGGGTTAATAAACTTCTTGAATGTGGTTTTGAGCAGCTTGAGGGGTGAAGTTTTTAGAATGGTGTCACACTTGGTTATTTTCTATCATATAGACCCCTCAAAATGACTTCAAAGGTGATGTGGTCCCTAAAAAAAACATGGTGTTGTAAAAATGAGAAATTGCTGGTCAAATTTTAGCCCTTATAACTCCCTAACAAAAAAAAATTGTGTTTCCAAAATTGTGCTGATGTAAAGTAGACATGTGGGAAATGTTATTTATTAACTATTTTTCATGACATATCTCTCTGATTTAAGGGCATAAAAATAAAAATTTTGAAAATTGCAAAATTTTAAACATTTTCGCCATATTTCCATTTTTTTCATAAATAATCGCAAGTAATATCGAAAAAATGTTACCACTAACTAGAAGTACAATATGTCACGAAAAAACAATCTCAGAATCAGTGGGATCTGATAAAGCGTTCCAGAGTTATAACCTCTTAAAGTGACAGTGGTCAGAATTGTAAAAATTGGCTCGGTCATTAAGTACCAAATTGGCTCTGTCACTAAGGGGTTAAGTGTATGCACGTTGTGCAGACAAGCCACAGTCCAGTCCCTGCAGCCGACGCATCCTCAGTGAGTCGGCTACTGTGCTCATTGACAGGGTGTCACCGAGGACGCTGCTATGTCCTGAGTCTGATCCCTGTCTGTCTGTTGCACGAAAAGAGCAGAGCTGAGTGCCCCTTCACCTCCTGCATAAGACTGGTGAGCACAACCTGCCCCCTCACAGGACACAGCAGCCCCCTCTCAAGATTCCCTGCATTTGCTCTCCAAAGCAAGCTTCTCTGAAAATTTCAGTCTTCAGAATAGAGCTGTGGTGTCCTGTCAGGGGGCAGAAGGTGCACATAAGCCTTATCTTCTCTGTTCTCTGGAGGGGGCAGGGGCCAGGACACTGCTCATCAGGATTTACAGCTGCAGAACAGGCTCGCCTTCTAGAGATGCTACGTAACATAACCACACACTACATTTTATCTATCCATCTATCTATCTATCTATCTATCTATCTATCTATCTATCTATCTATCTATCTATCTATCTATCTATCTATATCTATCTATCTTTTATCTATCTATCATCTATCTATCTATTATCTATCTATCATCTATCTATCTATTATCTATCTATCATCTATCTATTATCTATCTATCTATCTATTCAGGGCCGGCTCCAGGTTTTTGTGGGCCCTGGGCGAAAGTCTCAGTGGGCCCCCCTTTAACACATACCACGATTCATGATGCACAGATACAGCAGAGAAATATAGCACAGCCACGTAGCATATAACACAGCCCACGTAGTATATAGCACAGCCACGCAGTATGTTGCACAGCCTATGCAGTATATAACACAACCAGCCATGTAGTATATTACACAGCCCATGTAGCATATAGCACAGCCACGTAGCATATAACACAGCCACGTAGCATATAACAGAGCCACGAAGCATATAGCACAGCCATGTATCATATAACACAGCCACTTAGCTTATAGCACAGCCACGTAGCACATAACACACCCAACGTAGCATATAACACAGCCCACATAGTATATAACACAGACCACATAGTATATAACATAACCCACGTAGTATATAACACAGCCAGCCATGTAGTATATACAGTAGTCTACAACAAGTCCCAGCATCACTCAGATGCCATACTGTAGGTCTATACGACTACAAGTCCCAGCATCGCTAAGAATACCATATTGTAGGACAAGAGTCCCAGACAGTCCTGCACAGAGCAGAGACCATGATCTACTCTTGCCGCTGCCTGTACGGTCGTACCTTGTCCTCGGAGTCGGCTCTCAGGCTCAGCAGGCTGCATACCCCTGCAATGCTTTGGGACCAGGCAGGAAGGAAGACTCACTGCTTTACTTTCACCACCAATCCGTTGCCCCCGTTGTGGACACAGGGTGCAACGTGCACTGACTGCTGCTCCATCTTTCTGCTTGGCGCTCGACCTGGATGGTGGACGTGGATGATCTCTGAGCTCTTAGGATGACAAACTCTCACCCGGCCGGAAGGGACTCTTCGTATCCATGGTGACGGTGGTGAGTATTCCTGCAGCTGCGCAGTGCCAGCGACACTCAGTCCCAGAGAGCTCTGTGCCACATGCTGCCGGGGATGTGCTCTGCTTCAGAGTCCTGCCTGGGAGTTGACTATAGTGAAAATGTAATACACACACAGCACATGTGTCCGGCTGCGGGGGCCCCCCAGGAGCGCATCAGTGTGTGTGTGTCGTACCTTTACTGCCGTAAATGGGCCCCCCGTCTCGCCAGGGCCCCGGCACTTGCGCAGGTACGCCGGGTGCTGATGTCGGCCCTGTATCTATTATCTACAGTATCTATCATCTATTCATGCAAAAAGGAACAGCACAAGTCATCTACTTATCTCTGGGTGCAAAAGCCTCCAGGCAACCTGTCCACTGGTTATCCCAAATCCAAAGAATTCAAAAGAGAAGGCAGCACTCCATTTTCTTAGTAAATGTGCAGGATTTATTCAGACCCACTTGTCTGAATAAATTCAGTGGGTCTGAATAAATCCTGCACATTTACTAAGAAAATGGAGTGCTGCCTTCTCTTTTGAATTATATCTATCATCTATCTATCTATTATCTATATATCTACCTATCTATCTATTATCTATCTATCATCTATCTATTATCTATCTATCTATTTATCTCACAGACACAGCATATGGTAAAAGTATGCCACAAATCCCACAGTACTACACAAAAGTAATTGAGGCTAATGAGAGAAGCTCTGCAGGGGGAAGAAGGGTCTTAGTTCTCGATCACACGAGCCTATAACATGGCTGAGTGCTATGTGATGTTATATTGGAAAACACTCGGCACAGTGCGGGAGATTGCTACTGCACGGCAACAGTTAACGTCCGCCAGCCAATCGCAGGCTGGCAGCTGACGTCAGCGTGCACTTAGCCGGCAAATGATATCTCAGTCATACGTCGGATCGAAGGTCAGGGCCTCAGATGCATCGAGTGAAGGACACAGTTGGATCTCAGCCAGGTAAGGAGAAACTTTTTTACTTTTTTGTAAAGCCGCGGTATGGGGCATATTATACACTACGGGGGTGAATTATACCGCTATGGGACAGCATAATACCGCTATGGGGCTGCATTATATTATGGGGTGCATTATACTACTATGGGGCTGCATTATACTACTATATATGACTATGGGATGCATTATACTATTATGGATGACTATGGGGGTAATATGGAAAGACATGGGGCAGTATGGAGAGTGTTATGGACCTGGTGGTTAGGAGCACCCGGACTGACCTGATGGTAAAACTGGAAATCACGGACAAGCTCTGGGGAAGTGGGAACTATGCAGTCAGTACAAAAAACTACAAAAAACCACGCAGAGTGTGCAAAAAGACCTCCACACCGACTCACGGTGTGGAGGTGCAACTCTGCACCCCCAGAGCTTCCAGCTAGCAAGGAAATAACATGATAGCAAGCTGGACTAAAAACTTAGCATGTATTCAGAAAGCAATGAACAACAAATGAACTTAGCAGGGACTTAGCTTCTGCTGGAGTAGACAGGTCACAAGAAAAGTCCAAGAGAGATCTGAACCAGTACTGAGACATTGACAGCCGGCATGAAGTAACGATCTGAGTGGAGTTAAATAGGAAAGTCAGCATAGCAATAAACGAGGGCAGCTGAGAAAACCAAGCTCAAACACCAGCCGTTCCACTCAAAGCCACCAGAGGGAGTCCAAGGACAGAACTCACCAAAGTACCATTCATGACCACAGGAGGGAGCCCGAGAACGGAATTCACAACAGTACCCCCCTTGAGGAGGGGTCACCGAACCCTCACCAGTGCCCCCAAGACGATCAGGACAAGCCAAATGAAAGGCACGAACTAAATCGGCAGCATGGACATCGGAGGCAACAACCCAGGAATTATCCTCCTGACCATAGCCTTTCCACTTAACCAAGTACTGAAGCTTCCATCTCGAAATGCAAGAATCCAAAATCTTCTCCACCACATACTCCAACTCTCCCTCGACCAACAACGGAGCAGGAGGATCAACGGAAGGAACCATAGGTGCCACATACCTCCGCAACAACGACCTATGGAACACATTATGGATGGCAAAAGAAGCTGGAAGGTCCAAACGAAATGATACAGGATTAAGAATTTCAGAAATCTTATAAGGACCAATGAAACGAGGCTTAAACTTAGGAGAGGAAACCTTCATAGGAACATAACGAGAAGACAAATAAACCAAATCCCCAACACGAAGTCGGGGACCAACACAGCGATGGCGGTTAGCGAAACGTTGAGCCTTCTCCTGGGACAACGTCAAATTATCCACTACGTGGGTCCAAATTTGCTGCAACCTGTCCACCACTGAATCCACACCAGGACAGTCAGAAGGCTCAACCTGCCCTGAAGAAAAACGAGGATGGAAACCAGAATTACAAAAAAAGGCGAAACCAAAGTAGCCGAACTAGCCCGATTATTGAGGGCGAACTCAGCCAATGGCAAGAAGGTCACCCAATCATCCTGATCAGCAGAAACAAAGCATCTCAGATAGGTTTCCAAGGTCTGATTTGTTCGTTCGGTTTGGCCATTTGTCTGAGGATGGAAAGCCGAAGAAAAAGACAAATCAATGCCCATCTTAGCAGAAAAGGACCGCCAAAACCTAGAAACAAACTGGGAACCTCTGTCTGACACAATGTTCTCCGGAATGCCATGCAAACGAACCACATTCTGAAAAAATAATGGAACCAAATCAGAGGAGTAAGGCAACTTAGGCAAGGGCACCAAATGGACCATCTTAGAAAAGCGATCACAAACCCAGATGACAGACATCCTCTGAGAGACCGGAAGATCAGAAATAAAATCCATGGAAATATGCGTCCAGGGCCTCTTCGGGACCGGCAAAGGCAAGAGCAACCCACTGGCACAAGAACAGCAAGGTTTGGCCCGAGCACAAGTCCCACAGGACTGCACAAAAGAACGCACATCCCGTGACATGGAAGGCCATCAAAAGGACCTAGCCACCAAATCTCTGGTACCAAAAATCCCAGGATGTCCAGCCAACACCGAACAATGAACCTCGGAAATAACTCTACTGGTCCATCTATCAGGGACAAACAGTTTCTCCGCTGGACAACGGTCAGGTCTATTGGCCTGAAACTCCTGCAGCACCCGCCGCAAATCAGGGGAGACGGCAGACAGAATAACCCCTTCTTTGAGAATACCAGCCGGCTCAGGGACTCCCGGAGAATCAGGCACAAAACTCCTAGAAAGGGCATCAGCCTTCACATTGTTAGAACCCGGAAGGTATGAGACCACAAAATTGAAACGGGAGAAAAACAGCGACCATCGAGCCTGTCTAGGATTCAACCGCTTGGCAGACTCGAGATAAGTCAGATTCTTGTGATCCGTCAAGACCACCACGCGATGTTTGGCTCCCTCGAGCCAATGTCACCACTCCTCGAATGCCCACTTCATAGCCAGCAACTCCCGATTGCCAACATCATAATTACGCTCAGCAGGCGAAAACTTTCTAGAAAAGAAAGCACATGGCTTCATCACAGAGCCCTCAGAACTTCTTTGAGACAAAACAGCCCCTGCTCCAATCTCAGAAGCATCAACCTCTACCTGAAAAGGGAGCGAAACATCCGGCTGACGCAACACAGGGGCCGAAGAAAAATGACGTTTCAGCTCCTGAAAAGCCTCAACAGCCGCAGAGGACCAATTCACCACATCAGCACCTTTCTTTGTCAAATCAGTCAAAGGCTTAACCACACTAGAAAAATTAGCGATGAAGCGACAGTAAAAATTAGCAAAGCCCAGGAATTTCTGAAGACTCTTTACAGATGTAGGTTGAGTCCAATCATAAATGGCCTGAACTTTTACAGGGTCCATCTTGATAGTAGAAGGGGTAAAAATGAAGCCCAAAAAGGAAACCTTCTGAACTCCAAAGAGACATTTAGACCCCTTCACAAACAAGGCATTAGCACGAAGGACCTGGAACACCATCCTGACCTGCTTCACATGAGACTCCCAATCATCCGAAAAGACCAAAATATCATCCAAATACACAATCATGAATCTATCCAGATACTGTCGGAAGATGTCGTGCATAAAGGACTGAAACACAGATGGCGCATTAGAAAGCCCAAATGGCATCACCAGGTACTCAAAATGGCCCTCGGGCTTATTAAATGCTGTCTTCCATTCATCGCCTTGTTTAATATGCACAAGATTATACGCCCCTCAAAGATCTATCCTGGTGAACCAACTAGCCCCCTTAATCCGAGCAAACAAATCAGACAGTAGAGGCAAAGGGTACTGAAATTTGACCGTGATTTTATTGAGAAGGCGGTAATCTATACAGGGTCGCAGAGAACCATCCTTCTTGGCCACAAAAAAGAACCCTGCTCCCAATGGTGATGAAGACGGGCGAATATGCCCTTTTTCCAAGGACTCCTTTATATAACTCCGCATAGCAGCATGTTCTGGCACAGATAAATTGAAAAGTCGACCCTTAGGGAACTTACTACCAGGAATCAAATTTATAGCACAATCACAATCCCTATGAGGAGGTAGGGAACTGGATTTGGGCTCATCAAATACATCCCGGTAATCCGACAAAAACTAAGGGACTTCAGAAGGAGTGGAAGAAGAAATTGACATCAGAGGAACATCACCATGTACCCCTTGACAACCCCAACTAGACACAGACATTGATTTCCAATCCAATACTGGATTATGAACCTGTAGCCATGGCAAACCCAACACGACAACATCATGCAAATTATGCAACACCAGAAAGCGAATATCCTACCGATGTGCAGGAGCCATGCACATGGTCAACTGAGTCCAGTACTGAGGCTTATTCTTGGCCGATGGCGTAGCATCAATTCCCCTTAATGGAATAGGAAACTGCAAAGGCTCCAAGAAAAAAACACAGCGCCTGGCAAACTCCAAGTCCATCAAATTCAGGGCAGCGCCCGAATCCACAAATGCCATAACAGAGTAGGATGACAAAGAGCAAATCAAAGTAACAGACAAGAGAAATTTAGGCTGTACATTACTAATGGTGACAGACCTAGTGAACCGCTTAGTGCGCTTAGGACAATCAGAGATAGCATGAGTGGAGTCACCACAGTAAAAACACAGCCCATTCTGATGTCTGTGATTTTGCCGTTCAGTTCTGGTCAAAGTCCTATCACATTGCATAGACTCAGGCCTCTGCTCAGAGGACACCGCCAAATGGTGCACAACTTTGCGCTCACACAAACGCCGATCAATCTGAATGGCCAAGGACATCGACTCATTCAGACCAGCAGGCGTGGGGAACCCCACCATAACATCCTTAAGGGCTTCAGAAAGACCCTTTCTGAAAATTGCTGCCAGAGCACACTCATTCCATTGAGTGAGCACAGACCACTTTCTAAACTTCTGACAGTATACCTCCGCTTCATCCTGACCCTGACACATAGCCAGCAAGATTTTCTCTGCCTGATCCACTGAATTCGGTTCGTCATAAAGCAATCCAAGCGCCAGAAAAAACGCATCTACATTAAGCAATGCAGGATCTCCTGGCGCAAGGGAGAACACCCAATCTTGAGGGTCGCCACGTAACAAAGAAATAATAATTTTTACTTGCTGAATGGGGTCACCAGAAGAACGGGGTTTCAGAGCAAGAAACAGTCTGCAATTATTTTTGAAATTCAGAAACTTAGATCTATCTCCAGAAAACAAATCAGAAATTGGAATTCTAGGCTCTAACATAGGATTCTGAACCACCTAATCTTGAATGCTTTGTACCCTTGCAGTGAGTTGATCCAGACAAGAGGACAGACCTTGAATATTCATGTCTGCACCTGAGTCCTGAACCACCCAGAGTTTAAGGGGAAAAGATAGACAAAACACACAACAAAGAAAAAAAAATGGCCTCAGAACGTCTCTTATCCCTCTTTTGAGATGCATTAACACTTTATGGGTCGGCTGTACTGTTATGGACCTGGTGGTTAGGAGCACCCGGACTGACCTGATGGTTAAACTGGAAATCATGGACAAGCTCTGGGGAAGTGGGAACTATGCGGTCAGTACAAAAAACTACAAAAAAACACGCACAGTGTGCAAAAAGACCTCCACACCGACTCACGGTGTGGAGGTGCAACTCTGCACCCCCCGAGCTTCCAGCTAGCAAGGAAATAACATGATAGCAAGCTGGACTAAAAACTTAGCATGTATTCGGAAAGCAATGAACAACAAATGAACTTAGCAGGGACTTAGCTTCTGCTGGAGTAGACAGGTCACAAGAGAAGTCCAAGAGAGATCTAAACCAGTACTGAGACATTGACAGCCGGCATGAAGTAACAATCTGAGTGGAGTTAAATAGGAATGCCAGCATAGCAATAAACGAGGGCAGCTGAGAAAACCAAGCTCAAACACCAGCCGTTCCACTCAAAGCCACCAGAGGGAGTCCAAGGACAGAACTCACCAAAGTACCATTCATGACCACAGGAGGGAGCCCGAGAACGGAATTCACAACAGGAGAGATGAGGGATTTTATTACTGTAGGGACTAATTAAAGGATATTATTTTTGGGGATACTGTCTTCAGTGTGGGGGAGGAGAGCTCCTGTTATTGTGCAGGGTGACATGGTCGCTTTTTTTCTTCATATGGCATAGTATAGAGGTTGGGGAAAAATTGGGGAATGTGCACTAGATAACTGTGTTATTTTCTGCAGAGACGAGTCCTGGCTAGAAGAAGTGATGGCTGTCTGAACTGGATAAAGAAGAAAAGTGAAGATGAAGGACTTCAGCTAGAGATGTCACCGGTGAGTCAGTGTGTTACCTGTACACTTACTCTATACACTGTATACAGAGCTCCTGTGTATAATGTCATGGGTGATCACTGTATTACCTGCACACTATATACAGTGTTCGTGTGTATAATGTCACTGGTGATCCCTGTATTACCTGTACATTGACACTATATACAGAGCTCCTGTGTATAATGTCACTGGTGATCACTGTATTACCTGTACACTATACACTATATACAGAGCTCCTGTCTATAATGTCACCAGTGATGACTGTAATACCTGTACACTATATACAGAGCTCTTCTGTATAATGTCACTGGTGACCACTGTATTACCTGTACACTGAAACTATATACAGAGCTGTGTATAATGTCACCGGTGATCACTGTATTACCTGTACACTATACACTATATACAGAGCTCCTGTGTATAATGTCACCCATGATCACTGTATTACTTAGTACACAGACATTGTATACTAAGTACAGTTCTCCTGTGTATAATAGCATTAGTATTGTTTTTTATATTAATGATCAGTATTGTAGTATTCGGTCACTATATGGTGGTAATATGTGATCTGGTCACTGTGTGGTGGTATTCGTTCCTTGTATGTGATATTATTCAGTAACTATTTGGTGGTAAAATGTAGTCTTGTCAATGGCGTGATGGTATTTGTTCCTTGTATGTGGTATTATTGTTCACCATGTGGTATTGTTAACGTGTGATTCGGTCATTGTACGGTGGTATTTGTCCCTTGTATGTGGCATTATTGGTATTTTTAAACATAGAAAAATAAATAAAAATATACCTAAAATTGTATTGGATATTTTAAGAAATGTTCAATAAGTTACAGTAGAGTAGAGCCTGGCTAAGAGAGTCTACCTTGTCGTGGTGGTGGATTAAAAAATATTTTGGCCAAAACAAAAGCTGCTGGCTATATATGTGATCTGGTTATGGGAACTGTTAATGTGTGATTGGTGAGGACATGGTGCAGAAGTTGGTTTTTCCAAGAGAGGGTTGTGGGACTTTGTAAGGTTCGAGGGCTAGAGGCGGGGCTAGGGTGGAGCTTGGGCGGAGTTTAAAGGGGCCCCGAAAATTTTGCCAGTATGGGGCCCCAAAATTCCTAGTGGCAGCCCTGGACAAAGCACCCTTGGTCTGTTATTTAACTGAGTGCGGGGGCTCTGGAACAGTTGAACGAGTTCTCCCTCTGGTCAAGCCACTACCTCTTCTTGCCTGTTTTTGTGCTACGGATAAATCCCTGTCTGCACTGCTGTGCTCGCTAGGCGTGCCACTGTGCCAGGTTGGATCAGTGGCCTCATCATCGACCACATCATCTTCCAATTCCTCAATCTGATTCTCCTTCTGAGTTGCAATTTTAGGCTGACCTGATGGTGACTGGGCATCATGATTATCGTCCACCTCATCAGACGTGAATTGATCTTCCCTAACATGGCTTACATCTGGCCATGGGTGCTCAAATGTTTGGGCTTCAAAGCACTCAACCGTCCCATAAAACTCTTTAATTGTGCACGGTGAGAGGGCTGACAAATTACAAGGAAATGTAAACAGTTCCTCAGAGTGGCCAGCGTTGGGGTCATATGTCTCCTGGGACTTTTGATGGTGGGAGGAAAGAGGACCAGGTTGAAGATTTAGAGGCCCAGCTTCTTGGCTACTGAGACTGAACAGTGTGGAAGACTTTGTGATGCTGTTTGTCAGCACACTAAACCCTTTGTCTGCCATCCAACTCACAACATCCTCATAATTGTCTGGGTTCGTCAGTGGTGTAGCTCGCTGACCACATTTTGACAGGAACCAAGAACTAGATACTTGTTGTGAATTCCGTTCTTGTGCTCCCTCCGGTGGTTGTAAATGGCACTTTTGTGAATTCTGCCCTTGGGCTCCCTCCGGTGGTTTTAAGTGGAACTGCTGCTCCTTGGATTTAGCATTAGCAGCTGCTTCCACTGATCGTCTCTCCTGGCTCTGCTATTTAGCCTGTCTCTAGTCTTCAGCCAGTTCCAGCTGTCAATGTTTCTTGGTTGCATTCAGATCTCTCCTTGGATTTCTCTGATAGCCTGTCCATTTCAGCAAAGATAAGTCCTTGCTTGTTCTTTTGTTGTCCACTTGCTGTGGACTTAATCGTTCAGCTCATTTTGTTTTCACTAGTTCAGCTTGTCAGTATGATTTATTCAGCTTAGCTGGAAGCTCTGGGGAAGCAGATTTGCCCTCCACACCGTTAGTCAGGTGTGGAGATTTTTTGTAAACTCTGTGTGGATTTTTCTAGCTTTTAATACTGACCGCACAGTATCCTTTCCTGTTATGTCTATCTAGGTAGAAGTGGCCACCTTTGCTAAATTCTGGTTTCATTCTGTGTATGTCATTTCCCTCTCCACTCACAGTAAATATTTGTGGGGGGCTGTCTTTCCTTTGGGGATTTTCTCTGAGGCAAGATAGCTTTCCGTTTCCATCTTTAGGGGTAGTTAGTTCTCCGGCTGTGACGAGGTGTCTAGGGAGTGACAGGAACATCCCACGGCTACTTCTAGTGTTTGTGTTAGGATTAGGAACTGTGGTCAGTACAGATACCACCTCCTCAGAGCTCGTCCCATGTTGCTCCTTAACCACCAGGTCATAACAGATACTGTCACCTTCTGATCTGTAACGCGGCCTTGGCGGGCAGCACCACATTCATGTCCCTTAACGTCACCCTTTCTCATATTGAATGCTTTATACTTAGAAAAAAAAATTTTTGGCTTTATTCTTAACCAGTATCCTCACAGAGGTGTTATGCACAAATTCAATATATCTAGCAATGTGTGGCAATTAATTTTTAAGATGTCACTTTTATTGCACATTGCAACAGCAGACTCATGAATGTCACGGATCCCTACTCCGTGGTATCACTAATTTGTCACGTGCCCGCTCTCAGCACGTGACTTGGGGTTGTGCCTGCAAGGGTTATCTATCTCCCCTCTCTCAATCCAGCATTCAACCTCTGTCCTATGCTGTAATGGGAGCGTAATTCACACACCTACCCAGACCACACACTCCGCTCATACACGCTGCCATCACTCACAGAATACACGGGCGATGAATCCCGGAAATATTAGTACTAATATTGTCTATCACTCATAAGGTTCGCACACCTTAGGCTATGGATTCTTTTAGAACATTCAAGGTTCAACTTGTTAAAGTTTTATACTTTAATATGAAAAATGTTCGGTGCTTACAATAAGAAAAGGTATAAAAATATGATAATAAAAAGACATACAACTTATGCAAAACTGTATAAAAATAAACAGGAGAAACATACAGAAATTATCTAACTGGTAGTTGCTTTCTGCTCCCTGAGGGTAGGACGAATGTAGATTGGATCACACCAGCTTCTCAGGCTGCTCCCATTATGTGAACACAATTCTCTGTGTAGAGCCTTAATTTAGAGCTTGGTTTGGAGGTCAGGTTTCTAGACTAGCCCCTCAGGTTAATATCAAAATTGCTTGTTTTTTGTTTGGATCACGGATGCGCCCCCAATGAATATATTATTTTCTCTTGAGATCCTTTGTGTAACAGCTTTCCCAGAGATACGATCAGGCCGTAATTAACATCTCTCTTCCAAGACCTAGGAGGTGCCAAATGTTACCTTTCTTCTTGGCTTCCCGCAGGACTCCCTGGTGAGATTGGGGACCAAGTCTACTTGTCCCAGGAAAACACATATTAACACCTGGGAGAGACATGCAGCTTTTCAAGACAGATGTTACATTATTGCAAGTGACACAATAAATCTATACAATTATACAATGTCCACTGCACACACACACACACACACACATATTTCTTAACCACAGAGGTGTTGTCTACAGATTCAATATATCTAGCACTGTGTTGCAGTTTTTTTTTAAGATTTCACCTTCATTGCACACTGCAACAGCAGACTAACGAACATTACAGATATATAGTCATGTTTGCGTATCTTGGCAGGCTTTGTGCCGGTCACACAACAGCTAGATAAAGATGTGTTATTTATTAAACCAATAGAAAATTATGACTTTTTTATATACCTCTTGTAATAAATGCAAAGTGTATTGTGATGTCCTCATCACAGCGTCTTTCAACGCGTATGATACCGACCCCTTGGGTTAAAGGGAACCTGTCACCCCCAAAATCGATGGTGAGCTAAGCCCACCAGCATCAGGGGCTTATCTACAGTATTCTGGAATGCTGTAGATAAGCCCCCGATGTATACTGAAAGATGAGAAAAAGAGGTTAGATTATACTCACCTGGGCGGACGGTCTGATCCGATGGGCGTCGCGGTCCGGTCCAGGGCCTCCCATCTTCATAGGATGACGTCCTCTTCTGGGCTTCACGCTGCGGCTCCGGCGCAGATGTACTTTGTCTGCCCTGTTGAGGGCAGAGCAAAGTACTGCAGTGCGCAGGTGCCGGGAAAGGTCAGAGAGGCCCGGCGCCTGCGCACTGCAGTACTTTGCTCTGCCCTCAACAGGGCAAACAAAGTACACCTGCGCCGGAGCCGCAGTGTGAAGACAAGAAGAGGACGTCATCTGATGAAGATGGGAGGCCCTGGACCGGACCGTGATGCCCATTGGACCGGACCGCCCGCCCAGGTGAGTATAATCTAACCTCTTTTTCTCATCTTTCAGGATACATTTGGGGCTTATCTACAGCATTACAGAATGCTTTAGCTAAGCTCCTGATGCCGATGGGCTTAGCTCACCTTCGATTTTGGGGGTGACAGGTTCCCTTTAAGCATATATCTGGTAACAAAAAGGAAAAAAAAATTCCAGCTCCAGGAGTAAAATTATCAGAAATTTTATTCAAACATCTTTAAAAATTGGAAAGCTGCTTACAAAAATATAAATCACAAGATGAGGATGGACACGACCATCAAGTCGCTGGACGTGTTTCAAGCGTTACAAGCGCTCTTAAACTTCAGCATAAGAATGAACAGAAAGGTCCCGGATATAAAAAGCAATACAACAGGTGAATACAATTAGTTTGATCTGAATCATTACCAAGCCGACTCCTGTCTCCTCCTCTGTTATTCCTATAGATGTGTTCAATCGCATAGACTTTTAGACTTTTGGTTTGCCTGTTATGAATTTTAATGAAATGATTAGAAACATTTGATACATGTCTCAATGTTGGTTGTGTAATATCATAAAGATGTTCACAAAATCTGTCCTTGAGTCTTCTAATGGTAGATCCAATATACAATAGTTCGCATTCTGTACATTCAATTATATAAACAACAAAATTCGTGTTACAATTAAGAAAACTTTTGATGGAAAAAATTTTTTGATTATCAGAACAAGTAAATGTAGTGGTTTTTTTAGTATATGGACAGGTTTTGCATGGATGTGTGCCACAACCAAAAAATCCTTTAGTGGATAACCAAGTAGCAGAGTTTTTACTACTGTTGGAATCTAAATAGCTAGGGGATAAGACATTGCCCAAGGTAGGTGCTCGTCTGGGTACAATTTTAATACCGTTTTGAAGAATAGTTTCCATGATGTCATCATCTCTAAGAATATTAAGGTTGCGAAAAACAATATCAGAAATGGATTTAAAATAAGTACTGTATGTAAGTATCAAAGTTGGTTGATCTGAGGATGTTTTGTGATTATTATTTTTTTTGTTTTTTTTAGAACTAGTGTTGATATTAATGAGATCCGATCTTTGTTTAGTATCAACGATATTAAAAGCACGTTCTATGCTCCAGTTCGGATAATGTCTGGTGTTTAAATGTTTTTTGATGGTGAGTTTTTCTTGTTCGAAAACTTTGTTGTTATTACAATTTCGTTTGGCTCTGAGTGCCTCACCCAGTGGAATGGATTGTATAGTATGGGTGGGATGAAAACTTTTAGCATGTAAAATGGTATTACCTGCAATCCTCTTACGGTAAGTATGGGTTTGAATCGGTTCATTATGTATACCTGTAAGAACTAAATCCAAAAAAGTTATACATACTTTGTCACAAACATGAGTAAATTTGAGATTGAAAGG
The DNA here is from genome assembly GCF_051348905.1 of Ranitomeya variabilis. Lineage (NCBI taxonomy): Eukaryota > Metazoa > Chordata > Amphibia > Anura > Dendrobatidae > Ranitomeya > Ranitomeya variabilis. Next base: position 1,079,868,852 of record NC_135233.1, read on the forward strand.
ATTGTTATTGATATAAGAGATAAAATGTGAAATGGAATTATGAATACCAGACCAAACTAACAATAAATCGTCTATATATCTAGAATACCACTTGATATGTTCGAAAAATGGATTATTGGAAGAATAAATATAGCTCTCCTCCCACCAAGACATTACCAAATTTGCTACGGATGGAGAAAATTTCGCCCCCATAGAAACTCCATTGTTCTGAATGAAATATTTCCTGTCAAACATAAAATAATTATGTGATAATAAGAATGCAAGCACAGAAATAATAAATGATTGAAACTCCTGAGAAAAGTTACTGTATTTAGCCAAATGAAATTGGATGGCATATAATGCGACTTTATGGGGGATTGAAGTATACAATGCAACAATGTCACAAGACAGCCATGTCCACTGTGAATCCCATACAATACCCTCGAACTTGTATAAGACATCCCTGGAGTCCTTCAAATAACCTGGGACTCTTTGAGCTAAAGGTTGCAATATGGTATCCAACCATTCACCTAAGTGCTCACTATATGAGCCAATCCCTGAGATTATAGGTCTCATGGGAGGTGGAAAAATGTTTTTATGTGTCTTAGGTAGAGCATGTAGAAGAGGAATCATAGGACGATCAATATAAAGGTAGTCAGCCTGTTTTTGAGAAAAAAAACCTTGATTAAGACCATAGTCAATGATTTTTTTACATAATGTTAAATATTCTGTGGTTGGATCAGATTTCAATTGACTATAGTCATTATTCGCTGATAACATGCAATAAATGGCATCAAAGTAATCAGTTTTGTTCAAAATAACAACCGATCCTCCTTTGTCTGACATTTTTACAACAATGTCAGAGTTATTTTTGATTTTTTCCAAAGATTCTCGTTCCAATTTGGATAAATTAAACTTGTAAAATTGATGAGAGGAATTGGACATAAGTTTACGAATATCCCTTTCAATGTTCTCCTGGAATCGATCCATAGAATCTGTCCGTGTGTGTACAGGATAAAACATTGGATTTTTTGTTTTGAAAGAGGATAAACAATTAATGTCTTGTGTTTGTGAGCTTTCTGTGTCCAACTCTAAGAGAGACGATAGACAATTTTGTTTGGAGAAATTCATTCCTGAAAATTCATTAGTAGTCAAAGATAAAGCATCGGATGTAACCTGTTCCTCTTTTTCTGTGAAAAAATGCCTTTTGACTGTTAAATCTCTGACAAATTTATTTATGTCTTTAAGAGTAGAAAAAATGTTGAGACTCATATTAGTTGGAGCAAAGTTCAAACCACGTGACAAAAGTTTTATTTCTGTGTCTGAAAAGGTATACACAGATAAATTCAGGACATCTAATGTGGTGTCCTGTTGTGGCTCCTCAGTCGATTCTGAAAGACGGGAGGAACAGGAATATTTGTGGTGTTTCCTACCGCTCCTCCTTGTGCTTTTCTTGATCCGTTTTTTGAGAAACCAGAGCGGTTTTGTCTGGGCTTACGATAATAGCTGGAGCCTGACTGTGTAGCCATATCTGGTACACTTGTGTCCTGATGAGATGAATCCCCTGAAGCATCAGAAGTTTCCACATCAGAGGAGGAAAAAGTAACCCGATTGCAATTGCTGGAAAAAAAAGTGCGGTTGCGTTTCTTCAAAATTGGCTTTGGAGTGAATGGTTGTTTATCCCATCTGCCCAACTCATAGATCTGATTGTTGGTATAATCAAAAATGTCTCTATTAAATTTCCGTTTCTTGACCACTATAATAGATTCTTCTAAAGCATGTAGTTTTGCTTTGAGGTCCTTTTGAAAGTCTTTAAACTCTTGGTCAGAAACAGCAGATTTATAGGATGTGAGATCTTTATCCAGACTGCTTTTAATTGTTGACAGTTCCTCATTTTCATATTTTGTTATAAGTTGCATAAGTTGTAAGGAACATGTGGATAAAATTGAATTCCACTCCGTTACAAACGTATCATTATATACAGTAGTTGGAATTTTCTTAATTCTCAGACCCCTTGGAATTATATTTTGTTCTAAGTAATTTTGTAAGGTGGTATAATCCCACCAGATACGTGTCTCATTCAGAGACAATTTCTCAATGTTATACATGAGATTCAATGTATCTGGGGAGGTGTCAACATTTTTATTAGCTGCTTTAAACACCTGTGCAGCCCGTTCCTTCCTTAAGGGGTCAATAAGAGAATCCATGAGTGGGGAATATCAGATTTATAAAAAAAATAAAAACACTTGTGAAAATAGAAAGTTATAAAAACATGAAAGAACAGTAGTCCATCCAAAATCAAAATCACTGTTGATATTTGTGTAGTAAGCAGCATAAATCCATAAAATCAAGTGGATAGAAATGGAAAGGTGCGGGGAGCACAAAAAAACAGAACATAAATGGAAAGAAAAAACAATTGTATTTCAGCTCACCCACATAACAGAATTTTCCATAGTCCAAGTATGGTCCAAGCACAGAAAGCGTCTCTGTCCAACGCTGCAATTTGTGAACAAAAAGGAAAAAAAAATTCCAGCTCCAGCAGTAAAATTATCAGGAATTTTATTCGAACATCTTTAAAAATTGGAAAGCTGCTTACAAAAATATAAATCACAAGATGAGGATGGACACGACCATCAAGTCGCTGGACGCGTTTCGAGCGTTACAAGCGCTCTTAAACTTCAGCATAAGAATGAACAGAAAGGTCCCGGATATAAAAAGCAATACAACAGGTGAATACAATTAGTTTGATCTGAATCATTACCAAGCCGACACAGCGGCAAGGGAGAAACAAAAAAAAAGACCAACTTTAAAACAGTGCGAAACAAATATGTGTAAAACAGATACAAGAAAAACATTTTAAAACACAAGTTAATAATGCAACATCGCTTCTTTTCTTAGATTTAACCCTGTGGGTACACGGGTATTGAGCAGATCAATCCAGAATGCCTCTTTGTCGCGTAATTTGCTTTCTCTGTCTCCTCCTCTGTTATTCCTATTGATCTGTTCAATCGCATAGACTTTTAGACTTTTGGTTTGCCTGTTATGAATTTTAATGAAATGATTAGAAACACATATATATATATATATATATATATATATATATATATATATATATATATATATATATATATATATATATATATATATATATAATCTGGTACCCTGATGTTGATATTTGGTTATGCACTTGGACATTTTGGTACATGAATGCATTAATATGCTTCACACAATTCTTCAGGTCTCAGCCTTACACAGAATAATAATATGAGTAATGAAACATGCTCTATATCTATTTGCTGCTAGTTCTTAAACCTTACCCACACATCCCTTTATAAAGGGAAATGTACCATAATATCTCTGTTTGCATAAGCCATATACTGCTCATATACGCAGCACCTCAGTAGGTAGGTAGAATGCCTGGGTACAAAATCTGTGTCTGCAGGCAAAAATTTGGTTCCTTACAAAAAAATGCTGTTGTATTGGGCAGTTTCTGTAAGTAAATTTTAAGCACGTCTAAGAGACAGACCTCTTCTGGCCGCAGCCAGAACATAGACATTGCCACGCTAAGGCCTTTACCTGAGCTCTGTAGCACGGCCTGTCACCTGAGTAATACACTCCACAGAGCTCAACACTCTCTGGGACATATCCTGTAATTACTCCATTGTTGCTCAAAACCATGCCACAGATACATTCTGCCTGGTTGGGTAGTTTCCATAAGAAGTGCGTAGGCTTGTGCAGATTGGACAATGGCGCTCCTGTCTCTTTCCATTGAGGAGGCTGCTTCCAAGTAAAATGAGCCATGTACATGTTCCTGACATGGGTTTCAGGCCTGACAGATTGACCACACCACAGGCTGTTGCAGAATTGAATTTGGTGTCTGCTAGAATGCAATTTACTGACATTGATCACACAGCTCTCCCAACTCCTGCATTATATTCACCTTACAGCGGCTTCACATGCTATGGTTCCATTGGGATCCTGTGGCAAAAATGAACCGTGGACGTTACAAAACACAGGTTTCACAGCACCTGGTGGTGCTCTGAAAAATAAGAGTGATGGCCACATAATGACATGGTTGTGGACATGATGGTGGTGGCAGGCAAAGCCCAAAATTCATGTAGGCATGTTTGACATGGCATTGTAAAGGGATGGGGAATATGTATTCCCCTATCTTGCTAACTGTTTGGCATGAGGGAGGGACCTCTCAAATGTAGGAGTGAGAGCTCTCCCAAATGTATGATACAGGACCACCTGAGGGACCTTACCAAACCCAGGTTTCACGACACCTGTTGGCACTCTTCAAATTGTAAGTGAGAGCTGCATAATGACATTGGGGGGGGCATGGTGGTGGTGCCAGGCAAAGTCCATAATTCATATGGGCACATTTGAAATGGTATTGTTAAGGGATGAGCAATATGTATTCCACTATTTGGAATGAATGAGGGACCTCCAAAATGTAGGAGTGAGAGCCCTCAAAATTGTTAAAGGAAAAACTAAAGTCAAAACACTTCATGTGAACATATGCTAAATGGGAGGCACAATTTTTTGGGGGTGTTTATGTAACATTAAATACATGTAATTATGAAGTAAAAAATGTTTCTTAACATTTTTCCCTTTAAAAAAAAATTTGGCTAGGGAGGTCTTTTTAAAAATAAGTAAAACCCGCACAATAGTCTGACAACATTATTCCCAGATACCATATGTGAGTCAGAAAGGCATGCAGGCATCTTCTCCATGCTGTTCCCATTTAGTTTTAGATGTTTCCCATCCATTTCAGCTTTTTTCTCAGGTCCCCGACCTGTTTGTTGGGTCAAGCAGAAAAATATTTGGCTTTCCTATTGACTTGCATTGGATTCCTTTTTCGTTATGAATAAATGGATCTTAGCAATTATTATCTAATTATTCCCAAATCAGAATATTTCACTATTCGATCAGCACTAGGGTTGAGCGACTTTTATTTTTATAGGATCGGGTCGGGTTTCACGAAACCCGACTTTCTCAAAAGTCGGGTCGAGTGAAATCGGCCGATCCTATAAAAAAAGTCGGGGTCGGGGTCGGCCGAAACGCGAAACCCAATGCAGTGCAATGGGATACTATGGTTCCCAGGGTCTGAAGGAGAGGAAACTCTCCTTCAGGCCCTGGGATCCATATTAATGTGTAAAATAAAGAATTAAAATAAAAAATATTGATATATTCACCTCTCCGACGCAGCCTGGACCTTACCGCTGGTAACCGGCAGCCTTCTTTGCTTAAAATGAGCGCGTTCAGGGCCTTAGATGACGTCACGGCTTGTGATTGGTCGCGGCCGCCCATGTGACCACCACGCGACCAATCACAAGCCGTGACGTAATTCTCAGGTCCTAAATTCCTAATTCTAGGAATTTAGGACCTGAGAATTACGTCACGGCTTGTGATTGGTCGCGTGGCGGTCACATGGGCGGCCGTGACCAATCACAAGCCGTGACGTCATCTAAGGCCCTGAACGTGCTCATTCTTAGGAAGGAAGGCTGCCGGAAAGAAGCAGAGGGTGAGTATATTCCTATTAGGTATATACTCACACTCGGACGCGCCCTGCTTCTTTCCGGCAGCCTTCCTTCTTAAGAATGAGCGCGTTCAGGGCCTTAGATGACGTCACGGCTTGTGATTGGTCGCGTGGCGGTCACATGGGCGGCCGTGACCAATCACAAGCCGTGACGTCATCTAAGGCCCTGAACGCGCTCATTTTAAGCAAAGAAGGCTGCCGGTTACCAGCGGTAAGGTCCAGGCTGCGTCGGAGAGGTGAGTATACTGTATCAATTTTTTTTATTTTAATTCTTTATTTTACACTTAAATGTGGATTCCGATACCGATTTCCGATATCGCAAACATATCGGAACTCGGTATCGGAATTCCGATACCAGATTCAGAAGATCGCCGACCTCATGGCCGACCCCACACAGGGGTCGGGTCGGGTTTCATGAAACCCGACTTTGCCAAAAGTCGGCGACTTCTGAAAATGGCCGACCCGTTTCGCTCAACCCTAATCAGCACTACTAAATACATATATAAATAAAAGGAAGAAATACATTATACTCACCTATCACCAAATCCCTAATGCCCTTGTCTCCTATAAAAAATGTAAAATAAAAAAATACCATATAGTCACCTTAAAGCCCAATCCCCCATGTCTCCTATAAAAATAAAAAAAATAATAAAGCACCATATACTTTCCTGTTCGCCGTAGTCCAGGTAATATTGTGTGTCACACGGCGACCTCACGCATAGAACAAACTTAGAACCTCATGTTCAGCTATATATATTTTGCCCAGCAGCATTAGATCAATGTATGATTTTTGGAGGTGCTGTCCATTCTCTTTTTCAGCATACTGCATGATCTGTCTTTTTTTTTCTTTGGGTTTGCCCTCTTCCCATTTAGCACAGCTGATTTTAATTAGCAGGAGACTGCAAAGTAAGGGGTCTAGCCTATCTGCTCTCACTGAAGAGCTTGAGGAAGGTGAATTTTAATGCTCCTTTCATTTGGGGTTGGTGCTATGTGACGGCCTTTGTTGTGGTTTTGTGCTGGTGGGGCAGCGCGATCTGGAATCATGGGGGATTCAGTCTTGCAGCATGGTTGCTGTGAGGCACCAGGTCATCCGCCCTGCCGCTGCATTGCTGCTGTGGCCATGGTAAGCGCACATCTCCGCTTCATTAGGGTGATAGGGACCCACCACGAGGTGTGACGTGGCAGTGGGCTTCATATAGTCTGATCAGAATGTTAAACTAAGAACTTCATGCTCAGTTATATGTTTTTGCCTAACGGCATTAGATCAATGTATGATTTTTGGAGGTGCTGTCCATTCTCTTTTTCAGCATATCACGTATAGAACAGTCACATTGGGAGATGTGACTGCACTAACCGGCCACCGGTGATATGCTGACAGGAGCATCATTGCTCCCACCTTAGTGCTGAGCTGCTCTGATAGAGGTCACAAGTAGTGTTGAGCATTCCGATACCGCAAGTATCGGGTATCGGCCGATATTTGCGGTATCGGAATTCCGATACCGAGTTCCGATATTTTTGTGATATCGGAAATCGGAATCGGAAGTTCCCAGTGTATGGGTCCCAGGGTCTGGAGGAGAGGAGACTCTCCTTCAGGCCCTCGGATCCATATTCATGTAAAAAATAAAGAATAAAAATAAAAATATGGATATACTCACCCCTCCGACGGACCCTGGACCTTAGCGGTGCAACCGACAGCCTCCGTTCCTAAGAATGCAGTGAGTGTACAGGACCTGCGATGACGTCATGGTCTTGTGATTGGTCATGTGACTGCTCATATGACCGCTCACGTGACCGCGACGTCATCGAAAATCCTTCACTCACTGCATTCTTAGGAACGGAGGCTGCCGGTTGCACCGCTAAGGTCCAGGGTCCGTCGGAGGGGTGAGTATATCCATATTTTTTATTTTTATTCTTTATTTTTTACATGAATATGGATCCCAGGGCCTGAAGAAGAGTTTCCTCTCCTTCACACCCTGGGAACCATCCAGGATACCTTCCGATATTTGTGTCCCATTGACTTGTATTGGTATCGGGTATCGGTATCGGCGATATCCGATATTTTTTGGATATCGGCCGATCCAATCCGATACCAATACTTTTGAATATTGGAAGGTATCGCTCAACACTAGTCACAAGGGTTCATCAGCTGATGAACTCTGGTAAAGTTTCTCACTGCAGCTCAGTGCTGTACACTGCAAGAGAGATAACCTCATGTGTCAGTGTGTAGCTATCCAGCTGTCTTTGAGAAAAGGCACATTAGTTTGATCTGTGACTAGTGTTGAGTAGTGTTGAGCGATACCTTCCGATATCGGAAAGTATCGGTATCGGAAAGTATCGGCCGATACCGTCAAAGTATCGGATCTAATCCGATACCGATACCCGATCCCAATGCAAGTCAATGGGACGAAAATATCGGAATTAAAATAAACCCTTTCTTTCCTTGTAGGTTAATTCTACATGAAGGAAAACTACTAAGAATAATGTAGGATGTATTGGGGGAGGTGGCGGAGACATTAAAGGCACAGAGGTTTAGCCCAAACAAATAGAATAGCAGGTTTTTTTGTTTTTTTTTATGACGTTCGGCGTTAGAAAGATTTTGACTAATTTTTTTTTTTATTTTGTCAGATATTGATGTTTCACTACTTCCACGTCCTTCACCTTCTTTTTTACTTCTCCCACACTTTCTTCTTCATTATCCTCATCATCAGCTTCTTTGACATCAACTATCTTCACCTTCATCATCTTCTTCTTCTTCTACGTATATATTTTTTTTTTTACATTGTTCATATTCTTTTTATTTAACTATTATCTTTTTTATATTCAACTTCTTCATCATATTCTTATTTGTGACAGGCATTCCCGTAGTTGTTATCTATAAAAGTTTCAAGATTACACCTTCCGTTCTGCCTGTCACAAAAGAGTTACATTTGTCCGCGTTCAGTTTGGCCTGCAGCATCAGGCTTTATCCAGGGGCACCATGAGGAGGAACGGACTCACCCCCATACACTGCTTAGTCTTCTTCTGCTTATAATTTAGATAATATCTTTTGCTCTGATATTTAGTCTTATGCTTAATGTTCTTCTGCTCTTTGTTCTGCAGCCTCTTGTTCTTCTGCTTCTCGGTCTTCCATGTCGTCGTTGTCTCCAGGGTCGTCGTCTCCGGGGTCGTCGTCATCGGGGTCGTCTTCAGGGTCATCGTCTCCAGGGTCGTCGTCATCTCGGTGGTTGTCGTCTCTGGTGTCATCATCATCTTAGGGGTGGTCTCCCGGGTCATCGTCTTTAGGGTCTTGAACTTGGAAATGTAGCAGAAGGTACAAGAAGGCTGAGAAAATGCCGAGAACCAGCTGATGGAACTGGAACTCAGATGGCTACCCGAAGGTCCAAGAGCCAATGGAACTACCGTGGACCAGCTGACGTTACTGGAACCCGGTTACTAAGCAGGAGGTACCCGTGCCTGAAAGCACTACCAAGGACCACCTGACGTTGGTGGAACTCGGATACCCAGAGGGAGGCACCTAAGCCAAAGGCTCTGCCCAGAACCAGCTGACGTTACTGGAACCAGGATGGGGAGCAGAAGGTACAAGAGCAAAAGACACTGCCGAGAACCAGCTGACGGTACTGGAACCCGGATAGGTAGCCGAAGGTCCAAGAGCCAATGGAATTACCGAGGACCAGCTGACGTTACTGGAACCCGGTTACTAAGCAGGAGGTACCCGTGCCTGAAAGCACTACCAAGGACCACCTGATGTTGGTGGAACTCGGATACCCAGAGGGAGGCACCTAAGCCAAAGGCTCTGCCCGGAACCAGCTGACGTTACTGGAACCAGGATGGGGAGCAGAAGGTACAAGAGCAAAAGACACTGCCGAGAACCAGCTGACGGTACTGGAACCCGGATGGGTAGCCGAAGGTCCAAGAGCCAATGGAATTACCGAGGACCAGCTGACGTTACTGGAACCCGGTTACTAAGCAGGAGGTACCCGTGCCTGAAAGCACTACCAAGGACCACCTGACGTTCGTGGAACTCGGATACCCAGAGGGAGGCACCTAAGCCAAAGGCTCTGCCCGGAACCAGCTGACGGTACTGGAACCAGGATGGGGACCTATTCAAGCTTGTCTTCCTAGAGCCCCAGCTGGCGTTGTTAGAGCCCAGGGTCAGCAGGAGGAGGAGGAGCAGGAGGAGGAGCAGGGGGAGGGGAGTGTAGGCCGAAGCCTGCACTGGCGGCAGCTTTGGGTCTGTTGTGTCTGCGTGGCAGTTGCAGGACACGTTGCCGGCTACACAGCAGGGGAACAGCTGGCGGTGCTGGACCCCACTGACACATTGGCGAGGTGTTTGGCTCTGTGCAGCCAGCACTTCCGGACAGCAACTAGCGGTGTTGGAGCCCGGGCTCTGCAGGTGGAGCAGAGTGTAGGCCGAAGCCTAATTGAACCGATTTCAAAAGTAACCTTTAACCCCCCCCTCAGGGGTTACAAACTAGAAGAGCCACAGCTTATGCAGCAGTAGTGCTGCACAAGTCAAAGGTTGCTCTTTTAATTTTTCTCCTTGCACACGCTGAATGAAACACGTATAACATTTAGCCCTTTATACAGTCAAACTGTGTTGGAGGCGAGAGTTCCCTTCGTAAGGAGACGCAGCACAGATGTCAAGAATCCCACCTTGGTGCTGGGCGCAGCCTCCTGAGCGTCGTTATTTGCTGTACAGGAGTCTGCGCTGTCGTGTTATCCCTTGGCCTTGTGCTGTTATCGCTGCCCATCTTCTGACCTCATTTAATGTCGGCCGTTGCGCTTTGCGATGACCATGAATCCCAGCCCCGCAGTGTCTTTACATAGTTAAAACACTGCGGGGCTGGGATTCATGGCCTGGCGCAGTACATATGTTCGCCTCTCACACTCGGGTCCTTACACCCGCTTCAGACTGTGCGGCGTCAGCTGATCCCTTATCGCATGCCACGGCCATGAAGCCGCACAGTCTGAAGAAGGCGGAAGGAGATGAGGGACAGGCGAACATAGGCACTGCTCATGCCCATCAATCACACCCTCGCAGTCCAAATAAATAAGACACCGAGGGGCGTTGTGTGGGTCAGGGCGGCCGCAGAGGCGCAGCCAGCCAAACAATGATGCCAGAAGACGGGCAGCGCTACCAAGGGGGTTGCAGCGTGTCATTACAAAGGAAAGTCACACCTCCGGGATGGTTAAATGGTCACAGAGGACACATTTTAGACGTGTTCAGTTCTCCATGGGCAAGGCGAATAAGTTTCCGAGCCACCTTGCACACATGCAGCATTACTGCTGTACAAGGTGGCTGTAACACATAGAAACACCTGGGGGAGGGGGGACAGGTTCCCTTCAATTTCAGTTCTTGTGTCTGCGTGGCGGTCGCAGGACACGTTGCCGGCTACACAGCAGGGGAACAGCTGGCGGTGCTGGACCCCACTGACACATTGGCTGGTGTTTTTCTCTGTGCAGCTAGCACATCTGGGCCCCAACTGGCGGTGTTAGAGCCCAGGGTCAGCAGGAGGAGGAGGAGCAGGAGGAGGAGCAGGGGGAGGGGAGTGTAGGCCGAAGCCTGCACTGGCGGCAGCTTTGGGTCTTGTTGTGAAATTGGATTTTGGGCTCCCCCGGTGGCCACTGGTGGAATTGAACTGTGTGCATCATCCTCTCTGTTCACCTGTTTCCATCAGGATGTGGGAGTCGCTATTTAGCCTTGCTCCTCTGTCACTTCCATGCCGGTCAACATTGTAATCAGAAGCCTTTCTGTGCATGTTCCTGCTTCTAGACAACTCCCAGCTAAGTTGGACTTTGTCCTTGTTTGTTTTTGCATTTTGTTCCAGTTCACAGCTGTAGTTTCGTTTCTGTGTCTGGAAAGCTCTTGTGATCTGAAATTGCCACTCTGATGTTATGAGTTAATACTAGAGTCTTAAAGTAATTTCAGGATGGTGTTTTGATAGTGCTTTTAGCTGACCATGAAAGTGTCCTTTCTGTCTTCCTGCTATTTAGTAAGCGGACCTCAATTTTGCTAAACCTATTTTCATACTACGTTTGTCATTTCATCTAAAATCACCGCCAATATTTGTGGGGGCCTCTGTCTGCCTTTTGGGGAATTTTCTCTAGAGGTGAGCCAGGACTATGTTTTCCTCTGCCAGGATTAGTTAGTCCTCCGGCCGGCGCTGGGCGTCTAGGGATAAAACGCAGGCTACGCTACCCGGCTACTGTTAGTTGTGCGGCAGGTTTAGTTCATGGTCAGTTTAGTTTCCATCCTTCCAAGAGCTAGTTCTATGTTTGCTGGGCTATGTTCTCTTGCCATTGAGAACCATAACAGTTTGACCGGCCAAAAAGGGTTAAATTAATTGACAGAGAAAGGAGAGATAAGAGAAGTCTGCTGAATATTTTTTTTTTTTTTTTCCTTCAGTTCTGAGTGTGCTTGTAATTGAATCTCTTGCAAGTCTGCCTATGTTGCAGCCTTTCTCTCTCTCTCTCCTTCTAATCCTGGAATGGCTCTGTGTTCACCTGTGTAAAATGGATATTCAGAGTTTAGCTGCAGGTTTGAATAATCTTACCACGAAAGTTCAAAATTTACAAGATTTTGTTGTTCATGTTCCTATATCTGAACCTAGAATTCCTTTGCCTGAATTTTTCTCGGGGAATAGATCTTGCTTTCAAAATTTCAAAAATAATTGCAAGTTGTTTTTGTCCCTGAAATCTCGCTCTGCTGGAGATCCTGCTCAGCAGGTCAGGATTGTGATTTCCTTGCTCCGGGGCGACCCTCAGGATTGGGCTTTTGCATTGGCTCCAGGGGATCCTGCGTTGCTCAATGTGGATGCGTTTTTTCTGGCCTTAGGGTTGCTTTATGAGGAACCTCAGTTAGAACTTCAGGCGGAAAAGGCCTTGTTGTCCCTATCTCAGGGGCAAGACGAAGCTGAGATATACTGCCAGAAATTCCGTAAATGGGCTGTGCTTACTCAGTGGAATGAGTGCGCCCTGGCGGCGAATTTCAGAGAGGGTCTCTCTGATGCCATTAAGGATGTTATGGTGGGGTTCCCTGTGCCTGCGGGTCTGAATGAGTCCATGACAATGGCTATCCAGATCGATAGGCGTCTGCGGGAGCGCAAACCTGTGCACCATTTGGCGGTGTCTACTGAGAAGACGCCAGAGAATATGCAATGTGATAGAATTCTGTCCAGAAGTGAACGGCAGAATTTTAGATGAAAAAATGGGTTGTGCTTCTATTGCGGTGATTCAACTCATGTTATATCAGCATGCTCTAAGCGTACTAAGAAGCTTGATAAGTCTGTTTCAATTGGCACTTTACAGTCTAAGTTTATTCTATCTGTGACCCTGATTTGTTCTTTATCATCTATTACCACGGATGCCTATGTCGACTCTGGCGCCGCTTTGAGTCTTATGGATTGGTCCTTTGCCAAACGCTGTGGGTATGATTTGGAGCCTCTTGAAACTCCTATACCCCTGAAGAGGATTGACTCCACCCCATTGGCTAGCAATAAACCACAATACTGGACACAAGTAACTATGCGGATTAATCCGGATCACCAGGAGATTATTCGCTTTCTTGTGCTGTATAACCTACATGATGTGTTGGTGCTTGGATTGCCATGGCTGCAATCTCATAACCCAGTCCTTGACTGGAAAGCTATGTCTGTGTTAAGCTGGGGATGTAAGGGGACGCATGGGGACGTACCTGTGGTTTCCATTTCATCATCTATTCCCTCTGAGATTCCTGAATTCTTGACTGAATATCATGACGTTTTTGAAGAACCTAAGCTTGGTTCATTACCTCCGCACCGGGAGTGCGATTGTGCCATAGATTTGATTCCGGGTAGTAAATACCCTAAGGGTCGTTTATTTAATCTGTCTGTGCCTGAACATGCTGCTATGCGAAAATATATAAAGGAGTCCTTGGAAAAGGGACATATTCGTCCTTCGTCATCTCCCTTAGGAGCCGGTTTTTTCTTTGTGGCTAAGAAAGATGGCTCTTTGAGGCCGTGCATTGATTATCGGCTTTTGAATAAGATCACGGTTAAATATCAATATCCGTTGCCACTGCTGACTGATTTGTTTGCTCGCATAAAGGGGGCCAAGTGGTTCTCTAAGATAGATCTCCGTGGGGTGTATAATTTGGTGCGAATTAAGCAGGGGGATGAGTGGAAAACCGCATTTAATACGCCCGAGGGCCACTTTGAGTATTTGGTGATGCCTTTTGGTCTTTCAAATGCCCCTTCAGTCTTTCAGTCCTTTATGCATGACATTTTCCGTGATTATTTGGATAAATTTATGATTGTGTATCTGGATGATATTTTGATTTTTTCGGATGACTGGGACTCTCATGTCCAGCAGGTCAGGAGGGTTTTTCAGGTTTTGCGGTCTAATTCCTTGTGTGTGAAGGGTTCTAAGTGCGTTTTTGGGGTTCAAAAGATTTCCTTTTTGGGATATATTTTTTCCCCCTCTTCCATCGAGATGGATCCTGTCAAGGTTCAGGCTATTTGTGATTGGACGCAACCCTCTTCTCTTAAGAGTCTTCAGAAATTTTTGGGCTTTGCTAACTTTTATCGTCGATTTATTGCTGGTTTTTCTGATGTTGTTAGACCATTGACTGATTTGACTAAGAAGGGTGCTGATGTTGCTGCTGCTGTGGAGGCCTTTCGGGAGCTTAAGCGCCGCTTTTCTTCCGCCCCTGTGCTGCGTCAGCCTGATGTTGCTCTTCCTTTTCAGGTTGAGGTCGACGCTTCTGAAATCGGAGCTGGGGCGGTTTTGTCGCAGAGAAGTTCCGATTGCTCCGTGATGAGACCTTGTGCTTTTTTCTCACGTAAATTTTCGCCCGCCGAGCGGAATTATGATGTTGGGAATCGGGAGCTTTTGGCCATGAAGTGGGCTTTTGAGGAGTGGCGTCATTGGCTTGAGGGGGCTAGACATCAGGTGGTGGTATTGACTGACCACAAAAATCTAATTTATCTTGAGTCCGCCAGACGCCTGAATCCTAGACAGGCGCGCTGGTCGTTGTTTTTCTCTCGGTTTAATTTTGTGGTGTCCTACCTGCCGGGTTCTAAGAATGTTAAGGCGGATGCCCTTTCTAGGAGTTTTGAGCCTGACTCCCCTGGTAATTCTGAACCTACAGGTATCCTTAAGGATGGAGTGATATTGTCTGCCGTTTCTCCAGACCTGCGGCGGGCCTTGCAGGAGTTTCAGGCGGATAGACCTGATCATTGCCCACCTGGTAGACTGTTTGTTCCTAATGATTGGACCAGTAAAGTCATTTCTGAGGTTCATTCTTCTGCGTTGGCAGGTCATCCTGGAATCTTTGGTACCAGGGATTTGGTGGCAAGGTCCTTCTGGTGGCCTTCCCTGTCTCGAGATGTGCGAGGCTTCGTGCAGTCTTGTGACGTTTGTGCTCGGGCCAAGCCTTGTTGTTCTCGGGCTAGTGGATTGTTGTTGCCCTTGCCTATCCCGAAGAGGCCCTGGACGCACATCTCAATGGATTTTATTTCGGATCTTCCTGTTTCTCAGAAGATGTCTGTCATCTGGGTGGTGTGTGATCGTTTCTCTAAGATGGTCCATTTGGTTCCCCTGCCTAAGTTGCCTTCTTCTTCCGAGTTGGTTCCTCTGTTTTTTCAAAATGTGGTCCGATTGCATGGTATTCCGGAGAATATCATTTCTGACAGAGGTACCCAATTCGTGTCTAGATTTTGGCGAGCATTCTGTGCTAGGATGGGCATAGATTTGTCTTTCTCGTCTGCTTTCCATCCTCAGACTAATGGCCAGACCGAGCGGACGAATCAGACCTTGGAGACATATTTGAGGTGTTTTGTGTCTGCAGATCAGGATGATTGGGTTGCTTTTTTGCCTTTAGTGGAGTTTGCCCTCAATAATCGGGCCAGCTCTGCCACCTTGGTGTCTCCCTTTTTCTGTAATTCGGGGTTTCATCCTCGATTTTCTTCTGGTCAGGTGGAATCTTCGGATTGTCCTGGAGTGGATGCTGTGGTGGAGAGGTTGCATCAGATTTGGGGGCAGGTAGTGGACAATTTGAAGTTGTCCCAGGAGAAGACTCAGCTTTTTGCCAACCGCCGGCGTCGGGTTGGTCCTCGGCTTTGTGTTGGGGACTTGGTGTGGTTGTCTTCTCGTTTTGTCCCTATGAGGGTTTCTTCTCCCAAGTTTAAGCCTCGGTTCATCGGCCCGTACAAGATATTGGAGATTCTTAACCCTGTGTCCTTCCGTTTGGACCTCCCTGCATCTTTTTCTATTCATAATGTTTTTCATCGGTCATTATTGCGCAGGTATGAGGTACCGGTTGTGCCTTCCGTTGAGCCTCCTGCTCCGGTGTTGGTTGAGGGCGAGTTGGAGTACGTTGTGGAAAAAATCTTGGACTCCCGTGTTTCCAGACGGAAACTCCAGTATCTGGTCAAATGGAAGGGATACGGTCAGGAGGATAATTCTTGGGTGACTGCCTCTGATGTTCATGCCTCCGATTTGGTCCGTGCCTTTCATAGGGCTCATCCTGATCGCCCTGGTGGTTCTGGTGAGGGTTCGGTGCCCCCTCCTTGAGGGGGGGGTACTGTTGTGAAATTGGATTTTGGGCTCCCCCGGTGGCCACTGGTGGAATTGAACTGGTGTGCATCATCCTCTCTGTTCACCTGTTTCCATCAGGATGTGGGAGTCGCTATTTAGCCTTGCTCCTCTGTCACTTCCATGCCGGTCAACATTGTAATCAGAAGCCTTTCTGTGCATGTTCCTGCTTCTAGACAACTCCCAGCTAAGTTGGACTTTGTCCTTGTTTGTTTTTGCATTTTGTTCCAGTTCACAGCTGTAGTTTCGTTTCTGTGTCTGGAAAGCTCTTGTGATCTGAAATTGCCACTCTGATGTTATGAGTTAATACTAGAGTCTTAAAGTAATTTCAGGATGGTGTTTTGATAGTGCTTTTAGCTGACCATGAAAGTGTCCTTTCTGTCTTCCTGCTATTTAGTAAGCGGACCTCAATTTTGCTAAACCTATTTTCATACTACGTTTGTCATTTCATCTAAAATCACCGCCAATATTTGTGGGGGCCTCAGTCTGCCTTTTGGGGAATTTTCTCTAGAGGTGAGCCAGGACTATGTTTTCCTCTGCCAGGATTAGTTAGTCCTCCGGCCGGCGCTGGGCGTCTAGGGATAAAACGCAGGCTACGCTACCCGGCTACTGTTAGTTGTGCGGCAGGTTTAGTTCATGGTCAGTTTAGTTTCCATCCTTCCAAGAGCTAGTTCTATGTTTGCTGGGCTATGTTCTCTTGCCATTGAGAACCATAACAGGGTCTGTTGTGTCTGCGTGGCGGTCGCAGGACACGTTGCCGGCTACACAGCAGGGGAACAGCTGGCGGTGCTGGACCCCACTGACACATTGGCGAGGTGTTTGGCTCTGTGCAGCCAGCACTTCCGGACAGCAACTAGCGGTGTTGGAGCCCGGGCTCTGCAGGTGGAGCAGAGTGTAGGCCGAAGCCTAATTGAACCGATTTCAAAAGTAACCTTTAACCCCCCCTCAGGGGTTACAAACTAGAAGAGCCACAGCTTATGCAGCAGTAGTGCTGCACAAGTCAAAGGTTGCTCTTTTAATTTTTCTCCTTGCACACGCTGAATGAAACACGTATAACATTTAGCCCTTTATACAGTCAAACTGTGTTGGAGGCGAGAGTTCCCTTCGTAATGAGACGCAGCACAGATGTCAAGAATCCCACTTTGGTGCTGGGCGCAGCCTCCTGAGCGTTGTTATTTGCTGTACAGGAGTCTGCGCTGTCGTGTTATCCCTTGGCCTTGCGCTGTTATCGCTGCCCATCTTCTGACCTCATTTAATGTCGGCCGTTGCGCTTTGCGATGACCATGAATCCCAGCCCCGCAGTGTCTTTACATAGTTAAAACACTGCGGGTCTGGGATTCATGGCCTGGCGCAGTACATATGTTCGCCTCTCACACTCGGGTCCTTACACCCGCTTCAGACTGTGCGGCGTCAGCTGATCCCTTATCGCATGCCACGGCCATGAAGCCGCACATTCTGAAGAAGGCGGAAGGAGATGAGGGACAGGCGAACATAGGCACTGCTCATGCCCATCAATCACACCCTCGCAGTCCAAATAAATAAGACACCGAGGGGCGTTGTGTGGGTCAGGGCGGCCGCAGAGGCGCAGCCAGCCAAACAATGATGCCAGAAGACGGGCAGCGCTACCAAGGGGGTTGCAGCGTGTCATTACAAAGGAAAGTCACACCTCCGGGATGGTTAAATGGTCACAGAGGACATATTTTAGACGTGTTCAGTTCCCCATGGGCAAGGCGAATAAGTTTCCGAGCCACCTTGCACACATGCAGCATTACTGCTGTACAAGGTGGCTGTAACACATAGAAACACCTGGGGGAGGGGGGGCAGGTTCCCTTCAATTTCAGTTCTTGTGTCTGCGTGGCGGTCGCAGGACACGTTGCCGGCTACACAGCAGGGGAACAGCTGGCGGTGCTGGACCCCACTGACACATTGGCTGGTGTTTTTCTCTGTGCAGCTAGCACATCTGGGCCCCAACTGGCGGTGTTAGAGCCCAGGGTCAGCAGGAGGAGGAGCACGGGGAGCGGAGTGTAGGCCGAAGCCTGCACTGGAGCAAGTTGAAAGGGAACCTTTAACCCCCCCCCCCTAGGCTTTTGTAACTGAAAGAGCCATCGTGTACAGCAGTAATGCTGGAAAAGGTAAACTTAGCTCTTTTAATTATGGTCCTTGGACATGCTGAACCTAACACTTATGAAATGTGTCCCCTCACACCGTTAAACCGTCCTGTAGGTGGAACTTTCCTTTGTCATGTGACGCAGCACAGCCATCATTCTTACCCCCTTGGCGCCGTGCGCTGCCTCCTCAGCATTGTTTGAATCTGTCCCGGAGCCTGCGCTGTTAGGTTAGCCCTTGGCAAAGCACACATTTTGCGCTGCCCGTCTTCTGACATCATTTGGTGTCAGGCTGGCTGCGCCTGTGCGGCCGCGCTGGCCAAGAGCCCGCCTCGCAGTGTCATCTAATGTAATCCCACCGTGGGCCTGGGATCCGTGGCCATGCGCAGTGCATATCCTCGCCTCTCACTCCCCTCCCTATGGCTTCTTCAGACTGTGCGGTGTCACGGCCGTGGCATGCTATTACGGATCAGCTGACACCGCACAGTCTGAAGAAGGCGTAGGGAGATGAGTGAGAGGCGGAGGTTCAGATATGCACTGCGCATGTCCATGGATCTCAGGCCCCCGGTGGGATAAAATCAGAAGACACCGCGAGGCGGGCTCTCGGCCAGCGCGGCCGCACAGGCGCAGCCAGCCTGACACCAAATGATGTCAGAAGACGGGCAGCGCAAAATGTGTGCATGGCCAAGGGGTAACCTAACAGCGCAGGCTCCGGGACAGATTCAAACAACGCTGAGGAGGCGGCGCACGGCGCCAAGGGGGTAAGAATGACGGCTGTGCTGCGTCACATGACAAAGGAAAGTTCCACCTACCGGACGGTTTAATGGTGTGAGGGGACACATTTCATAAGTGTTAGGTTCAGCATGTGCAAGGAGCACCATGAAAAGAGACACTTTTTCCCTTTGCATCATTACTGCTGCACAAGGTGGCTCCTTCAGTAACAAACGCCTGGGGGGGGGGACAGGTTCCCTTAAATTTAACTTGTTGTGCCTGCATGGCGGTCGCAGTACACGTTGCCATATACACAGCAGGGGAACAGCTGGCGGTGCTGAACCCCACTAACACATTGGCGAGGTGTTTGGCTCTGTGCTTACAGCACTTCTGGACAGCAACTAGCGGTGTTGGAGCCCAGGGACAGGAGGAGGAGGAGGTGGAGGAGATAGGAGGGATTGCCACACACACAGCAGGGGAACAGCTGACGTTACTGAACCCCAATAACAGAGGAGCGAGAGTTGGGACTGTGCGTACAGCACTACCAGGCAACAACTAGCGGTGTTGGAGCCCAGGGCGGAGGAGGAGGAGGTGGAGGAGATAGGAGGGATTGCCACACACACAGCAGGGGAACAGCTGATGTTATTGAACCCCAATAACAGAGGAGCGAGAGTTGGGACTGTGCGTACAGCACTACCAGGCAACAATCAGCGGTGTTGGAGCCCAGGGCGGAGGAGGAGGAGGTGGAGGAGATAGGAGGGATTGCCACACACACAGCAGGGGAACAGCTGACGTTACTGAACCCCAATAACAGAGGAGCGAGAGTTGGGACTGTGCGTACAGCACTACCAGGCAACAACTAGCGGTGTTGGAGCCCAGGGCGGAGGAGGAGGAGGTGGAGGAGATAGGAGGGATTGCCACACACACAGCAGGGGAACAGCTGACGTTACTGAACCCCAATAACAGAGGAGCGAGAGTTGGGACTGTGCGTACAGCACTACCAGGCAACAACTAGCGGTGTTGGAGCCCAGGGAGGAGGAGGAGGAGGTGGAGGAGATAGGAGGGATTGCCACACACACAGCAGGGGAACAGCTGACGTTACTGAACCCCAATAACAGAGGAGCGAGAGTTGGGACTGTGCGTACAGCACTACCAGGCAACAACTAGCGGTGTTGGAGCCCAGGGCGGAGGAGGAGGAGGTGGAGGAGATAGGAGGGATTGCCACACACACAGCAGGGGAACAGCTGACGTTACTGAACCCCAATAACAGAGGAGCGAGAGTTGGGACTGTGCGTACAGCACTACCAGGCAACAACTAGCGGTGTTGGAGCCCAGGGCGGAGGAGGAGGAGGTGGAGGAGATAGGAGGGATTGCCACACACACAGCAGGGGAACAGCTGACGTTACTGAACCCCAATAACAGAGGAGCGAGAGTTGGGACTGTGCGTACAGCACTACCAGGCAACAACTAGCGGTGTTGGAGCCCAGGGCGGAGGAGGAGGAGGTGGAGGAGATAGGAGGGATTGCCACACACACAGCAGGGGAACAGCTGACGTTACTGAACCCCAATAACAGAGGAGCGAGAGTTGGGACTGTGCGTACAGCACTACCAGGCAACAACTAGCGGTGTTGGAGCCCAGGGCGGAGGAGGAGGAGGTGGAGGAGATAGGAGGGATTGCCACACACACAGCAGGGGAACAGCTGACGTTACTGAACCCCAATAACAGAGGAGCGAGAGTTGGGACTGTGCGTACAGCACTACCAGGCAACAACTAGCGGTGTTGGAGCCCAGGGCGGAGGAGGAGGAGGTGGAGGAGATAGGAGGGATTGCCACACACACAGCAGGGGAACAGCTGATGTTACTGAACCCCAATAACAGAGGAGCGAGAGTTGGGACTGTGCGTACAGCACTACCAGGCAACAACTAGCGGTGTTGGAGCCCAGGGCGGAGGAGGAGGAGGTGGAGGAGATAGGAGGGATTGCCACACATACAGCAGGGGAACAGCTGACGTTACTGAACCCCAATAACAGAGGAGCGAGAGTTGGGACTGTGCGTACAGCACTACCAGGCAACAACTAGCGGTGTTGGAGCCCAGGGCGGAGGAGGAGGAGGTGGAGGAGATAGGAGGGATTGCCACACACACAGCAGGGGAACAGCTGACGTTACTGAACCCCAATAACAGAGGAGCGAGAGTTGGGACTGTGCGTACAGCACTACCAGGCAACAACTAGCGGTGTTGGAGCCCAGGGACAGGTGGAGGAGGAGGAGGTGGAGGAGATAGGAGGGATTGCCACACACACAGCAGGGAAACAGCTGACGTTACTGAACCCCAATAACAGAGGAGCGAGAGTTGGGACTGTGCGTACAGCACTACCAGGCAACAACTAGCGGTGTTGGAGCCCAGGGCGGAGGAGGAGGAGGTGGAGGAGATAGGAGGGATTGCCACACACACAGCAGGGGAACAGCTGACGTTACTGAACCCCAATAACAGAGGAGCGAGAGTTGGGACTGTGCGTACAGCACTACCAGGCAACAACTAGCGGTGTTGGAGCCCAGGGACAGGTGGAGGAGGAGGAGGTGGAGGAGATAGGAGGGATTGCCACACACAGCAGGGAAACAGCTGACGTTACTGAACCCCAATAACAGAGGAGCGAGAGTTGGGACTGTGCGTACAGCACTACCAGGCAACAACTAGCGGTGTTGGAGCCCAGGGACAGGAGGAGGAGGAGGTGGAGGAGATAGGAGGGATTGCCACACACACAGCAGGGGAACAGCTGACGTTACTGAACCCCAATAACAGAGGAGCGAGAGTTGGGACTGTGCGTACAGCACTACCAGGCAACAACTAGCGGTGTTGGAGCCCAGGGCGGAGGAGGAGGAGGTGGAGGAGATAGGAGGGATTGCCACACACACAGCAGGGGAACAGCTGATGTTACTGAACCCCAATAACAGAGGAGCGAGAGTTGGGACTGTGCGTACAGCACTACCAGGCAACAACTAGCGGTGTTGGAGCCCAGGGCGGAGGAGGAGGAGGTGGAGGAGATAGGAGGGATTGCCACACACACAGCAGGGGAACAGCTGACGTTACTGAACCCCAATAACAGAGGAGCGAGAGTTGGGACTGTGCGTACAGCACTACCAGGCAACAACTAACGGTGTTGGAGCCCAGGGCGGAGGAGGAGGAGGTGGAGGAGATAGGAGGGATTGCCACACACACAGCAGGGGAACAGCTGACGTTACTGAACCCCAATAACAGAGGAGCGAGAGTTGGGACTGTGCGTACAGCACTACCAGGCAACAACTAGCGGTGTTGGAGCCCAGGGCGGAGGAGGAGGAGGTGGAGGAGATAGGAGGGATTGCCACACACACAGCAGGGGAACAGCTGACGTTACTGAACCCCAATAACAGAGGAGCGAGAGTTGGGACTGTGCGTACAGCACTACCAGGCAACAACTAGCGGTGTTGGAGCCCAGGGCGGAGGAGGAGGAGGTGGAGGAGATAGGAGGGATTGCCACACACACAGCAGGGGAACAGCTGACGTTACTGAACCCCAATAACAGAGGAGCGAGAGTTGGGACTGTGCGTACAGCACTACCAGGCAACAACTAGCGGTGTTGGAGCCCAGGGCGGAGGAGGAGGAGGTGGAGGAGATAGGAGGGATTGCCACACACACAGCAGGGGAACAGCTGACGTTACTGAACCCCAATAACAGAGGAGCGAGAGTTGGGACTGTGCGTACAGCACTACCAGGCAACAACTAGCGGTGTTGGAGCCCAGGGCGGAGGAGGAGGAGGTGGAGGAGATAGGAGGGATTGCCACACACACAGCAGGGGAACAGCTGACGTTACTGAACCCCAATAACAGAGGAGCGAGAGTTGGGACTGTGCGTACAGCACTACCAGGCAACAACTAGCGGTGTTGGAGCCCAGGGCGGAGGAGGAGGAGGTGATAGGAGGGATTGCCACATACACAGCAGGGGAACAGCTGACGTTACTGAACCCCAATAACAGAGGAGCGAGAGTTGGGACTGTGCGTACAGCACTACCAGGCAACAACCAGCGGTGTTGGAGCCCAGGGACAGGAGGAGGAGGAGGTGGAGGAGATAGGAGGGATTGCCACACACACAGCAGGGGAACAGCTGACGTTACTGAACCCCACTAACACATTGGCGAGGTGTTTGGCTCTGTGCGTACAGCACTACCAGGCAACAACTAGCGGTGTTGGAGCCCAGGGACAGGAGGAGGAGGAGGTGGAGGGGATAGGAGGGATTGCCACACACACAGCAGGGGAGCAGCAGGCGTTACTGAACCCCACTAACACATTGGCGAGGTGTTTGGCTCTGTGCGTACAGCACTACCAGGCAACAACTAGCGGTGTTGGAGCCCAGGGACAGCAGGAGAAGCAGAGGAACACAATGTAGGCCGAAGCCTGATTGGAGAAAGGTAACCTTTAACCCCCCCCCCCCAAGGCGTTTGTAGCTGAAAGAGCCAACTTGTGCAGCACAAAAGATGCAAAAGGAAAAGGTGGCTCTTTTCATTATGCTCCTTGCAAACACAGAACTAAACACTTATAAAATGTGTCCCCTGAAACCGTGAGACCGTCCCGGAGGTGGGACTTTCCTTCGTAATATGCCGCAGCACAGCTGTCATTCCTACCCCCTCGGCGCCGTGCCCCGGCTCCTCAGCGTTGTTTGATTCCGTCCCGGAGCCTGCGCTGTTATGTTATCCCTTGGCCAGGCACACTTAGCGCTGCCCACCTTCTGACATCATTTGGTGTCAGGCTGGCTGCGCCTGTGCGGCCGCGCTGGACGAGAGCCCGCCTCGCAGTGTCGTCTAATGTAATCCCACCGCGGGCCTGGGATCCGTGGCCATGCGCAGTGCATATCCTCGCCTCTCACTCCCCTCCCTACGGCTTCTTCAGACTGTGCGGCGTCACGGCCGTGGCATGCTATTAGGGATCAGCTGACGGCGCACAGTCTGAAGAAGGCGTAGGGAGATGAGTGAGAGACGGAGGTTCAGATATGCACTGCGCATGTCCATGGATCTCAGGCCCCCGGTGGGATGAAATCAGAAGACAATGCGAGGCGGGCTCTCGTCCAGCGCGGCCGCACAGGCGCAGCCAGCCTGACACCAAATGATGTCAGAAGATGGGCAGCGCTAAGTGTGCCTGGCCAAGGGATAACATAACAGCGCAGGCTCCGGGACGGAATCAAACAACACTGAGGAGCCGGGGCACGGCGCCGAGGGGGTAGGAATGACAGCTGTGCTGCGGCATATTACGAAGGAAAGTCCCACCTCCGGGACGGTTTTACGGTATCAGTGGACACATTTTATAAGTGTTAAGTTCTGCGTGTGCAAGGAGCATAATGAAAATAGCTACCTTTTCCTTGTGCAGCATTACTGCTGCACAAGGTGGCTCTTTCAGTAACAAACGCCTTGGGGGGGGGGACAGGTTCCCTTACATTTCAGTTGTTGTGTCAGCGTGGCGGTCGCAGGACACATTGCCGGCTACACAGCTGGGGATCAGCTGACGTTACTGAAACCCAATAACACTGGGTCGTATGTTTTGACTGTGCAGACGGCACTTCTGAGCCTTAACTGGCGGTGTTGGAGCCCAGGAATTTAAGTTCAGGTGGTAGAAAGATGAACACAACAGGAGACCTGGATAACGTAGACAGTCACCTAATTATTTAATCAGGAAGAGGAGTGGCAAATTCCTTCGAGATCCAGGCCTTGTTCATTTTCAGGAAAGTAAGCCGGTCAACGTTATCGGAGGATAGTCGCATGCGACGGTCAGTTAGTACACCACCTGCAGCACTAAAGACGCGTTCCGATAATACACTAGCCGCAGGGCAAGCCAGCACCTCCAATGCATACTGGCTTAGCTCTGGCCATGTATCCAGCTTTGAGACCCAAAACTTGAAAGGGGAAGAGCCGTCTGGGAGTACAGCAAGAGGGCAAGACATGTAGTCTGTCACCATCTGACGGAACCGTTGCCTCCTGCTGACTGGAGCCGTCTGTGATGGTGTAGACTTTTGTGGTGGGCACAGAAAACTGTGCCACAGTTGGGCCATACTTGTCTTGTCTTGGGCAGAGGCACTGCTTCTGCTCCCTCTTTGTGCAGAGCCTCCACCACTGCCTGGACGCACTGAGCTGCTTTGTAATGCACTAGCAGCACTTCTCTCAGTTGGAATGGAGAAGATGATGGAATTCACCAGTGTGTCTTGGTACTCCCGCATTTTTCGCTCCCGGTTCAACGGTGTGATGAGGCTTTCTACGTTGTCCCGGTAGCGAGGATCGAGGAGGGTGAACACCCAATATTCAGACATGTTGAGAATGTGGGCGATGCGGCGGTCGTTTCTCAGGCACTGCAGCATGTAATCCACCATGTGCTGCAGACTGCCAACTGCCCAAGAAACGCTGTCCCCTGCTGGAGGCGTGATCTCTGCCCGCTCGTCATGACCCCACCCTCGCTGTACACACTGAGTACTGGACGATTGTGTAACTCCCTCCTCTGGACGGATGTCTTCCTCCTCCATTGACTCCTCCTCATCCTCCTCACAAACTGTCCCCTGCCTACGCGTTTGTGAGGAACCACGTGGCGCCGACTGTCCAGAAGATGATGGAAGTGGTGAATCCTCATCCTCCACCTCTTCCACAACATCATCCCTTAGCGCTTGCAGTGATTTTTCAAGCAGGCAGATAAGGGGGACAGTCATGCTGACTAGTGCATCATCTGCACTCGCCATCCGCGTGGAATAATCAAAGGGACGCAAAACCTGGCAGACGTCATTCATAGTGGCCCACTCTGTGGTTGTGAAGTCTGTACGGCGCTGAGTGCGACTTCTTTGCGCCTGATACAGCTGGTACTCCATTACAGCTTGCTGCTGCTCACACAACCGCTCCAACATATGTAACGTGGAATTCCACCTGGTAGGTAGGTCACATATGATGCGATGTTCCGGCAGGTGGTGTCGGCGCTGCAGAGCCGCAATGCGTGCTTTTGCCGTGCTGGAACGCCGCAAGTGAGCACACTCTAGGCGGACCTTGTGCAGCAGCGCATCAAGATCCGGATAGTCCCTCAAAAAACTCTGCACGACCAAATTGAGCACATGTGCCAGACATGGGATGTGAGTGAGGTTGCCGAGGCCCAGAGCTGCCACCAGATTTCGGCCATTATCACACACTACCATGCCTGTTTGGAGATTCGCTGGCACAAACCACACATCGCTCTCCTGCTTGATGGCATTCCAGAGCTCCTGCGCTGTGTGGCTTCGATTCCCCAAAGAGATTAATTTCAAGACGGCCTGTTGACGTTTGGCCACGGCTGTGCTCATGTCGGTTGTAACAGGTAAACGTTCATCACGGGTCCATGTGGAGGTGGACTGTGACGGCTCCTGCAGCGATGATTCTGAGGAACTGGTGTAAGAGGAGGAGTCAATGCGTACAGAATGGATTCCTGCAATCCTTGGTGTGGGCAGGACACGTCCTGCGCCACTCGCACGATCTGTACCCGGCTCAATGACATTAACCCAATGGGCAGTGAGGGAAAGGTATCGCCCCTGTCCATGTTGACTGGTCCACGCATCGGTGGTGAGGTGGACCTTGCTACTGACGGCGTTCAGTAGCACGTGTTTTATGTGTCCCTCCACATGCTTGTGCAGGGCAGGGACGGCTTGCCTGCTGAAGTAAAAGCGGCTGGGCACATTGTACTGGGGGACTGCCAATGACATCAAGTCACGGAAGCTGTCAGTCTCCACCAGCCTGAATGACAGCATTTCCAGTGACAGAAGTTTGGCAATGCCTGCAGTCAGAGCCTGTGCTCGTGGGTGGTTTGACGAGAAAGGCCGCCTTTTCTCCCATGCCTGTACTACCGATGGCTGTAGACTGGGCTGGGAGTGTGTGGATGACTGGGAAAGTGGTGCTGCGGGTGGAATTACAGCGGGTCTCTGGACAACAGGGCCAGAGGTTCTTCCACGGTGATCCTGGGTGGAAGCCGAACCAGCTGCGTGTGAGCTGGAGGAAGAGGCAACACGAGCTGAAGAGGTGGTAGCTGCCGCTGTTGTTTGGCCTATCTCTTCAGTGTGTTTTTGTAACTCCGCAAAATGCCTGTTGCGCACATGTTTCCACATGTTGGAGGTATTGAGGTTGCTGACATTTCGACCTCTTTTTACTTTGTGATGACACACCTTGCATTTGACATAGCAAATGTCATCTGCAACTGTGTCAAAAAAGGACCAGGCACTGCAAGTCTTGGGAGCGCCCCTTTTGGCTTTTGGAAGACACATGCTCCTAACGGGTGCCAAAGCGGAGGCTGCAGGATCCGCAGTCTTCCCCCTCCCTCTCCCTCTTTGGGCCATACGGGGAATCTCTTCCTCAGAGCTGCTCCCACCACCTTCCTGTCCCTCACGCCAAGATGGGTCAAGGACCTCATCATCTACACTACCCTCTGCCCCCAACTGCTCCTCCTGGGTAGTCTCAGCAGCAGAGCACGCACCAGTAAGTGGCACCTGAGTGTCATCATCAGCGGATGCGGCCTGCGATGTAGTGACCGGAGGCACTGGCCCACCCGCCTCTTCAGAGGAAGAGAGAAAAAGCTGTTGGGCATCACTGCACCCTGCCTCTTCTTCCATTTCTCCAATGCTGCTTGGCTGGCCCCCTGTTTCCAAGCCAAGAGATGATTCAGAGAACAGAAGTAGAGACGGCTCCTGTCCTGGGATCTCTGTCTGCCTGGGCAATTTTGCAGGTGGTGAAGAGACAGATGGCTGCTCTCCAGTGCTCTGTGTCTGAGAGGATGTGGCACTAATTGAAGTTGATGCATTAGCTGCCATCCATCCCACAATGGCTTCAATTTGGTCTTCACGCAGCAGCGGTGTACGGCGCTCTGCGACAAAGCTGCGCATGAACGACTGTTCCCTTGTGAAAGTGGGTGCTGATGAGTCACCGGTGCCCGCAGCAGGCACAGAATCCCCACGTCCTCTCCCTGCTCCGCGCCCACGCTCACGCCCACGTGCCTTACTCACTGCCTTCTTCATCGTGGTTGACAGATAAAGATAAGCAGAAAAGTACTAACGGCTTTGTGTGCTTATTCCTGAACAACTCCTAACAGGTATAAGAAACACTAATTTGCTAAAGTGTGGACTAGACTTTAATATGAGCTAATGTGGCCTACACAAATGTAAAGTGGTGTCACTGGTGTGTTTGGTGAACTTTATTATTTATTTATTTTTTGGGGGCTGAACTGACAACAGAGAGAGCTGCAGTCACACGGAGACCGTGCAGACAGCTGTAAACGGCGCTGCAAGGCCCAAAAACCCTCCTCTACTTTATCCTATGTAGTGTTTTTCCACAAATTAGCTGGAGACGGGTGGAAAGACACTAATAGGATTTTTTTGAAAAAATGTGCAGCAGCCTGCACTACTTAAAAGAAAAGGAAAATTGATTTAACGGTATGACGCAGTGAAGAACCCTGAGCTGGAGACAACCAGGCTATGGATGCTCACAGACTAGAGGGCGAGCTGCAGTCACACGGAGACCGTGCAGACAGCCGTAAACGGCGCTGCAAGGCCCAAAAACCCTCCTCTACTTTATCCTATGTAGTGTTTTTCCACAAATTAGCTGGAGACGGGTGGAAAGACACTAATAGGATTTTTTTGAAAAAATGTGCAGCAGCCTGCACTACTTAAAAGAAAAGGAAAATTGATTTTACGGTATGACGCAGTGAAGAACCCTGAGCTGGAGACAACCAGGCTATGGCTGCTCACAGACTACAGGGCGAGCTGCAGTCACACGGAGACCGTGCAGACAGCCGTAAACGGCGCTGCAAGGCCAAAAAACCCTCCTCTACGTTATCCTATGTAGTGTTTTTCCACAAATTAGCTGGAGACGGGTGGAAAGTCACTAATAGGAATTATTTGAAAAAATGTGCAGCAGCCTGCACTACTTAAAAAAAAAAAAATAAATAAATAAACAAAGAACAGTATGAGGCAATGAACCACCCTCCCTGAACTGAATACAACCAGCTATGGATGGCCTATGTGGCTGCACTCAGACTAGAGAGTGGGCTGCACTCACACACACACACAGAGACCTTGCAGATCGCTGTGAAAACAGCGCTACAAGGCAAAAGCAAGGTGAATAGTAGGTGAACACAGCGGTTGCTAAATTAGCCTTTGAAAAGCACAAAAAAGCAAATTGCTATCTCTAAACTGGCCCTCAGTCAGCAAACAGCGTACTGTCACTAACTGAATTCACAGCAGAGTGAGCGCAAAATGGCGCCAGCGACTTTTAAACTGCATCATGACATCATTTCAGCAGCCAATCACAGCCATGCCAGTAGTTTCATGCCCTCCATGCTGAACAGGATGTGCCCACACTTGGAATCATTGTCATTGGCTGAATTAGTGCAGTTTGAATCTGTGAACTTCCGATTCCGGTATCCGATACGCGGCAAGTATCGGAATCCCGGTATCGGAATTCCGATACCGCAAGTATCGGCCGATACCCGATACTTGCGGTATCGGAATGCTCAACACTAGTGTTGAGCGATACCGTCCGATACTTGAAAGTATCGGTATAGGATAGTATCGGCCGATACCTGAAAAGTATCGGATATCGCCGATACCGATACCCGATACCAATACAAGTCAATGGGACACCAAGTATCGGACGGTATCCTGATGGTTCCCAGGGTCTGAAGGAGAGGAAACTCTCCTTCAGGCCCTGGGATCCATATTAATGTGTAAAATAAAGAATTAAAATAAAAAATATTGATATACTCACCTCTCCGGAGGCCCCTGCACCTTACCGCTGTTAACCGGCAGCCACCTTTGCTTAAAATGAGCGCGTTTAGGGCCTTCCATGACGTCACGGCTTCTGATTGGTCGCGTGCCGCTCATGTGACCGCCATGCGACCAATCACAAGCCGCGATGTCATTCTCAGGTCCTAAATTCCTAGAATGAGGAGTTTAGGGCCTTTCATGATGTAGCGGCTTGTGATTGGTCGCGTGGCGGTCACATGAGCGACACGCGACCAATCAGAAGCCGTGACGTCATGGAAGGCCCTGAACGCGCTCATTTTAAGCAAAGGAGGATGCCGGTTAACAGCGGTAAGGTGCAGGGGCCTCCGGACAGGTGAGTATATCAATATTTTTTATTTTAATTCTTTATTTTACACATTAATATGGATCCGATACCGATTCCCGATACCACAAAAGTATCGGAACTCGGTATCGGAATTCCGATACCGCAAGTATCGGCCAATACCCGATACTTGCGGTATCGGAATGCTCAACACTATCTGTGACCAAGTTTTGCCGACTTTGAAGAGAAATGCTCAGGAAACCGAACATGAATCCGAACGTGCTACATTTGTGCCGAATTTGAGATTGACGAACATTTTCCGAACAAGTTCGCTCATCTCTATCCATGATTGAAGCCATCGTGTGACACTACTGCCCCTTCCTCTGCACTAAGTGATTGCCAATCCTTTTCCAAAACACTGGTGCAGATGCCTCTTCCCCTGCACCAATCCTTACATATTCTGACTTATCATCAGGCATTCCTTGTCCCAGCCCAGCGACCAGCTGTCCCTACCCCAGGTCTTGGAATAAAAAGAAAATTTCCAGCCATCCACCCACAGGAACACCCATGCCCATACCAACACACTTTCTGGAATTGTCTGCTTAACGACCCACATGTAGGCAAATGCTTTTGGCCAGAAGAGCTACATCTCCCTGAAAGCACACTTGGTGAACATTGTGGACTGGGGCCAAATGACACCCTGGCATGACAGATGTGCTCCCGACATTGAGGATTGCTGGCTTCTTCTTTTATTCTTCTCCACCTCTTACACAAGTTCCTACACCCTCTCCTGCTCCTACTCATCCTCCATCTTCAATGTAGTATCTCAGAGCATGTCGTCTACATTAAACAGAAGCTAGAAGCTCTGCAGCACTGCTTCTGCAAAGCGGCAACAGGCTCAGAGGAAACTTATTTGTATTGGAGACAAATCGCACACCATGGCAGAGTTACTTGAAGGAATAAAGGCCCCGTCTCACATAGCGAGATCGCTGTTGAGTCACAAGTTTTGTGACGCAACAGCGACCTCAGTAGCGATCTCACTATGTGTGACATGTACCAGCGATCAGGCCCCTGCTGTGAGATCGCTGGTCGTGTCGGAATGATCAAACAACCCCAAGAGAAAGAATAATAGCCATCGAGAGTTCACCCACATGCTCACAAGCCAAGTGGGGGAGCCTAAACAAGAGGGGACTCAGACGAGTTTTATTAGAGAGAGGACACTCCTACTATAGAACAAACCGAGAGAGAATGGAGTACATGTCCGTAAAAATTGAAATTTTATTATACCATAAAAATGACATACACAATTTGAACAATACTACAAAACATAAATAAGAATTCATGCATGGGGTGGGTAGCACAGACTAACACTATTGGTACTGTCCATCACCAACGCCAAATTATAAAGACATCAACTACCTATGTAAGTATTGTAACAGCAGAGCACAGAATAAAGTAGAAAGTAGATGAACTAAATAGAGAAAGACATAGTAAAGCCCTGTACACAGGCTATTACCAGAGGTAACTATATGTAAAAGTCCATTCCATGCTCTTACCAGCAGACAGGCGTCAGACCAGGACAGCACCGGTACCCCAACGCGCGTTTCGCGTCGGCTTCTTCGGGGGGCGGTGCTGTCAAGTGTCTGGCGCTCCTATTTATAATGCCCCCGATCTAAAGAACCTCCGATCCACCTGTGTCGGCGCATGTTACGGCGTCGCCCGGCCAGTGACCGCATCGCGAGCAGCATCCAAGATGGCGCCGCGGTCCAGGTAGCGTCGCGTTGACGTCACTGAACCGCAAGCGTCATCAACCGGCGCCGCCCACAATACCCCGGGACCAGGGCGACACCGAGCATGCGCACAGTGGACCCAGCTACACAGGAGTACGTCAGTAGTTTGCACGGAGTCGTGCAGCATCTAGTAGGTAAATCATTTATATGAAAAAAAGGGGGAGGAAGGAGGAGGGGAGGGTAAGGAGAAAAGAGGCGGGGGAGACAATGGAATGAGGCATAAGTATGAGATCACCAAAAATGCCACAGAATACAAACTAGAAAACTAACTCAATTAATTACTACTACACGGGAATAGTATATGAGGAAAGGAAACACTTCTAAAAATACATATATAAATCAGCTCAATAAATAACCGTTAAATAGCATACTATGAAAACCAGATGACCAAAAAACATTTTAAAATGCTGTGAAAGATAAATATATGTATAGCTCACCCGCAGGATAGAACTGTACGTGATAAAAAGTGAAAAAAAAAATATATATATATATATATATATATACATATACATATATATATAGAGTGTATAAAACGTAAAAGAAAGAATATAATGCCATAAAATATATATATGATAAAAATGTGAAAAAGTGAAAAAAATTAAAGTAAAGAATACAAAATTATTATTGTTACAAAAAACCAAAAAGCAATAAACTAAAAATAATATTATACGAGTGCTTACAAAAAAGCACATTATTAAGTGCTGACAATCATGGACAACAACCACAGGTAAGTGCGGGTCACTAGTAAAAACAAAACAGTAACACCATTGCTCCAATATTAATATCAGAATCTAAATATAAAGTGCAAATAAGTGACAATAAAAACTAATGTTGTATTTTTCTTTTCCCTCCTCATTATTTCTTCCCATCTTCATTCTTTCGTCTCTTCTCCTATGTCATAGATCTTTAAAGAAGTGGGATACCGTCAGCATATGGGACAAGGAAAGAAGATCAATCCAGTCCGTCCAGTCTACCCGCCGCGTCCACTCCAACGGAGGAAAACACAAATAGGAGCGCCATAGGGAAAAGAAGGTAACTAAATATGAATAATAAAATAAAATACACAACAATTAATAAAAAAATAAATACAGACACAGAACAACACAAAAATATCATGAAATTAAAAAGGAGAAATCAGGATCTATTCTACAGAAAGGAACTAAAGCTAAGATGTTCATTCAGGCCTGCTGGAGCGATAGTATTTAATACAGCTATCCACCGACATTCTCTCTGGGCCAACTTCTGTTTTGCATCCCCTCCTCTAATGCCCATCCTAATCTTGTCTATCCCCCAGGCTTTCAAATCCTTGGGGTTGCATTTATGACATTTCCGAAAGTGTCTCGGTATGGGTTTAAGGCTATTCACGTCTTCCACTTCTCGTGCCGCTATTATATCTCTAATGTGTTCACGAATACGGACACGCAACTCCCTAGACGTTAACCCCACATATACGAGCTTACACGTACAAGTAGCGTAGTATACAACATGAGTTGTGCTACAAGTGATGTATTCATTTATTCGGAAACTACGCTTACCATCCGAAGATTCAAATGAAAAGGCTCTAGTAAGGTTCTTACAGGCAAGACAATCGCCGCATGGGAAAAAGCCTTTTCTTGGTCTACCTGCCTGAAATGGATCTGGTGTCTTCGCCACATAGTGGCTATGTACAAGTATATCTCGGACATTATTACTCCTGCGTGCCGTCATTAGGGGTTGATCGGACAAAACCCTTCCCAAAAGGGGATCAGTTGTTAAAACTGGCCAATGCCTTTTAAGGATGTCCCGCATTTCCTCCCACTTGTGATTGTACGTGGAAATGAACCTTGGTTGGTCATCCCCCTCTTTTCTTTGCATCCTGCTCCTCACTGCAAGAAGATCATTCCCGTTGGTCCTCTTTGCCCTAAGATACCCTCTCTTTATAGTTCTTCGACTGTAACCTCGCTGTCGGAAACGCTCCCCAAGGTCCAAAGCCTGCCTCTCAAATAGTGTGTCAGAGGCACAGATCCTCCGGGCCCGGAGGAACTGTCCTATGGGGATGGCCTTGATTGTGGAGGGTGGATGGGATGAGGTTGAATGTAGTAGGGCATTAACAGATGTCTTTTTTCGGTACATATCTGTATAAATATACCCATTTTCTTGTACCTTTAATGTTATATCTAAAAACGAGATTTCACTAGCATGAAAATTGTAGGTGAGCCTGATATTGGAGTCGTTGTTGTTCAACCCCGACATAAAGATCTGTAAATCCAGAACAGGGCCATGCCATATAAACAGGACGTCATCTATATATCTGTACCACCCAAGAATTTGGGGGGCGGACTGTGCACCACCCTGGAACACCTCACGCTCCCAGTAGCCAAGAAATAAATTTGCATAAGATGGTGCACAGGCCGCCCCCATGGCAGTGCCCTGTCTCTGGAGAAAAAACCTGTCCTTAAAAACAAAAAAATTATGTGTCAGGATGAACTCCAATAACTCCAATACAAGCTCACGCAGATCTGGGTCCAGATTACTAGACTCTAAAAAGAATCTCGTAGCCCTCATCCCATCCACATGGCGGATGCTGGTATACAATGATTCAACATCCGCCGTAACCAAAAGCATATCGTTCTCCACAACCAGACCATCAACCCGTCTCAGAACGTCCGTGGTGTCTCTGACATAGGAGGGCAAGGTCTCCACCTGTGGTTTAAGATAATACTCAGAGACAGGGCACTGCCATGGGGGCGGCCTGTGCACCGTCTTATGCAAATTTATTTCTTGGCTACTGGGAGCGTGAGGTGTTCCAGGGTGGTGCACAGTCCGCCCCCCAAATTCTTGGGTGGTACAGATATATAGATGACGTCCTGTTTATATGGCATGGCCCTGTTCTGGATTTACAGATCTTTATGTCGGGGTTGAACAACAACGACTCCAATATCAGGCTCACCTACAACTTTCATGCTAGTGAAATCTCGTTTTTAGATATAACATTAAAGGTACAAGAAAATGGGTATATTTATACAGATATGTACCGAAAAAAGACATCTGTTAATGCCCTACTACATTCAACCTCATCCCATCCACCCTCCACAATCAAGGCCATCCCCATAGGACAGTTCCTCCGGGCCCGGAGGATCTGTGCCTCTGACACACTATTTGAGAGGCAGGCTTTGGACCTTGGGGAGCGTTTCCGACAGCGAGGTTACAGTCGAAGAACTATAAAGAGAGGGTATCTTAGGGCAAAGAGGACCAACAGGAATGATCTTCTTGCAGTGAGGAGCAAGATGCAAAGAAAAGAGGGGGATGACCAACCAAGGTTCATTTCCACGTACAATCACAAGTGGGAGGAAATGCGGGACATCCTTAAAAGGCATTGGCCAGTTTTAACAACTGATCCCCTTTTGGGAAGGGTTTTGTCCGATCAACCCCTAATGATAGCACGCAGGAGTAATAATATCCGAGATATACTTGTACATAGCCACTATGTGGCGAAGACACCAGATCCATTTCAGGCAGGTAGACCAAGAAAAGGCTTTTTCCCATGCGGCGATTGTCTTGCCTGTAAGAACCTTACTTGTTGTGAATTTGCTTTTTGCTCCCTCTAGTGGTTACTAGTTTTTTGACTCTGGTTTTTCTGTCTTTCCTTTTATCCGCACCTGGGTCGTTAGTTAGGGGTGTTGCTATATAAGCTCCCTGGACCTTCAGTTCAATGCCTGGCAACGTAGTTATCAGAGCTAGTCTGCTGTGCTCTTGTCTACTGATCCTGGTTCCAGTTATATCAGCTAAGTCTGCCTTTTGCTTTTTGCTATTTGTTTTGGTTTTGTATTTTTGTCCAGCTTGTTCCAAATCTATATCCTGACCTTTGCTGGAAGCTCTAGGGGGCTGGTGTTCTCCCCCCGGACCGTTAGACGGTTCGGGGGTTCTTGAATTTCCAGTGTGGATTTTGATAGGGTTTTTGTTGACCATATAAGTTACCTTTCTTTATTCTGCTATCAGTAAGCGGGCCTCTCTGTGCTAAACCTGGTTCATTTCTGTGTTTGTCATTTCCTCTTACCTCACCGTCATTATTTGTGGGGGGCTTCTATCCAGCTTTGGGGTCCCCTTCTCTGGAGGCAAGAAAGGTCTTTGTTTTCCTCTACTAGGGGTAGCTAGATTCTCCGGCTGGCGCGTGTCATCTAGAATCAACGTAGGAATGATCCCCGGCTACTTCTAGTGTTGGCGTTAGGAGTAGATATATGGTCAACCCAGTTACCACTGCCCTATGAGCTGGATTTTTGTATTCTGCAGACTTCCACGTTCCTCTGAGACCCTCGCCATTGGGGTCATAACAGTTTGCCAGGCCAGTATTAAATGTTTAATGCATTGCAGAAGAGGGATTATAAGAAAGAAGATTCTGAGTTTTTTTTTTCTCCTTCCCCTTTACCTCAGAGTGGCTATGCTTGCTGCAGACATGAATGTCCAGACCTTGATTACAAGTGTGGACCAGCTGGCTACTCGTGTGCAGGGCATACAAGACTATGTTATCAGAAATCCTAGGTCAGAACCTAAAATACCGATTCCTGAACTGTTTTCCGGAGACAGGTTTAAGTTTAGGAATTTCGTGAATAATTGTAAATTGTTTTTGTCCCTGAGACCCTGTTCATCAGGAGATTCTGCTCAGCAAGTAAAGATTGTTATTTCGTTCTTACGGGGCGACCCTCAGGATTGGGCTTTTTCGCTGGCGCCAGGAGATCCGGCATTGGCTGATCTTGATGCGTTTTTTCTGGCGCTCGGTTTACTTTATGAGGAACCCAATCTTGAGATTCAGGCAGAAAAGGCCTTGCTGTCTATGTCTCAGGGGCAGGACGAGGCTGAAGTGTATTGCCAAAAATTCCGGAAATGGTCCGTGCTGACACATTGGAACGAGTGTGCACTGGCCGCTAATTTTAGAAATGGCCTTTCTGAAGCCATTAAGAATGTTATGGTGGGTTTTCCCATTCCCACAGGTCTGAATGATACTATGGCACTGGCTATTCAAATTGACCGGCGGTTGCGGGAGCGCAAAACCGCAAATTCCCTCATGGTGTTTTCTGAACAGACACCTAATTCGGTGCAATGTGATAGAAAAACCGCAAATTCCCTCATGGTGTTGTCTGAACAGACACCTGATTTAATGCAATGTGATTGAATCCTGACTAGAAATGAGCGGAAAATTCATAGACGCCGGAATGGCTTGTGCTACTACTGTGGTGATTCTACACATGTTATCTCAGCATGCTCTAAACGTATAGCTAAGGTTGTTAGTCCTGTCACCGTTGGTAATTTGCAACCTAAATTTATTCTGTCTGTAACTTTGATTTGCTCACTGTCATCTTATCCTGTCATGGCGTTTGTAGATTCAGGTGCTGCCCTGAGTCTCATGGATCTCTCATTTGCTAAGCGCTGTGGATTTACTCTTGAACCATTAGAAAATCCTATTCCTCTTAGGGGTATTGATGCTACACCATTGGCAGCAAATAAACCGCAGTATTGGACTCAGGTTACCATGTGCATGACTCCTGAACACCGCGAGGTGATACGTTTCCTGGTTTTACATAAAATGCATGATTTGGTCGTTTTAGGGCTGCCATGGTTACAGACCCATAATCCAGTCCTGGACTGGAAGGCTATGTCAGTCTCAAGTTGGGGCTGTCGTGGTATTCATGAGGATTCCCTGCCTGTGTCTATTGCTTCTTCTACGCCTTCGGAAGTTCCGGAGTATTTGTCTGATTATCAGGATGTCTTCAGTGAGTCTGAGTCCAGTGCACTGCCTCCTCATAGGGACTGTGACTGTGCTATAGATTTGATCCCAGGCAGTAAATTTCCTAAGGGAAGACTGTTTAATCTGTCGGTACCTGAACATACCGCTATGCGTTCATATATCAAGGAGTCTCTGGAAAAAGGACATATTCGTCCGTCTTCTTCCCCTCTTGGTGCGGGATTCTTTTTTGTGGCAAAAAAGGACGGATCTTTGAGACCTTGTATTGATTATCGGCTTTTAAATAAGATCACTGTCAAATTTCAGTATCCTTTACCGCTGTTGTCTGACTTGTTTGCCCGGATTAAGGGTGCCAAGTGGTTCACCAAGATAGATCTTCGTGGTGCGTACAACCTTGTGCGCATTAAGCAAGGTGATGAATGGAAAACCGCATTCAATACGCCCGAAGGTCATTTTGAGTACTTGGTGATGCCTTTTGGGCTCTCCAATGCGCCTTCAGTTTTTCAGTCCTTTATGCATGACATTTTCCGGAAGTATCTGGATAAATTTTTGATTGTTTATCTGGATGATATTTTGGTTTTTTCTGATAATTGGGATTCGCATGTGGAGCAGGTCAGGTTGGTCTTTAAAATTTTGCGTGAAAATTCTTTGTTTGTCAAGGGCTCAAAGTGTCTCTTTGGTGTACAGAAGGTTCCCTTTTTGGGGTTCATTTTTTCCCCTTCTGCTGTGGAGATGGACCCAGTCAAGGTCCGAGCTATTCTTGATTGGACTCAGCCCTCGTCAGTTAAGAGTCTTCAGAAGTTCTTGGGCTTCGCTAACTTCTACCGTCGTTTTATCGCTAATTTTTCTAGCATTGTGAAACCTTTGACGGATATGACCAAGAAGGGCTCCGATGTAGCTAACTGGGCTCCTGCTGCCGTGGAGGCTTTCCAGGAGTTGAAACGCCGGTTTACTTCGGCGCCTGTTTTGTGCCAGCCTGACGTCTCACTTCCCTTTCAGGTTGAGGTGGATGCTTCGGAGATTGGGGCAGGGGCCGTTTTGTCGCAGAGAGGCCCTGGTTGCTCTGTTATGAAACCTTGTGCCTTTTTCTCTAGGAAGTTTTCGCCTGCCGAGCGAAATTATGATGTGGGCAATCGGGAGTTGTTGGCCATGAAATGGGCATTTGAGGAGTGGCGTCATTGGCTCGAGGGTGCTAAGCATCGTGTGGTGGTCTTGACTGATCACAAAAATCTGATGTATCTCGAGTCTGCTAAACGCCTTAATCCGAGACAGGCCCGCTGGTCATTGTTTTTCTCCCGCTTTGATTTTGTTGTCTCGTATTTACCAGGTTCAAAGAATGTGAAGGCCGATGCTCTTTCTAGGAGCTTTGTGCCTGATGCTCCTGGAGTCGCTGATCCTGTTGGTATTCTTAAAGATGGAGTTATCTTGTCAGCTATTTCTCCGGATCTGCGACGTGTGTTGCAGAGATTTCAGGCTGATAGGCCTGAGTCTTGTCCACCTGACAGACTGTTTGTTCCGGATAAGTGGACCAGCAGAGTCATTTCCGAGGTTCATTCCTCGGTGTTGGCAGGTCACCCGGGAATTTTTGGCACCAGAGATCTGGTGGCCAGGTCCTTTTGGTGGCCTTCCTTGTCAAGAGATGTGCGGTCATTTGTGCAGTCCTGTGGGACTTGTGCTCGAGCTAAGCCTTGCTGTTCTCGTGCCAGCGGTTTGCTCTTGCCCTTGCCTGTCCCGAAGAGACCTTGGACACATATCTCCATGGATTTCATTTCTGATCTTCCGCTATCTCAGGGCATGTCCGTTATCTGGGTGATATGTGATCGCTTCTCCAAGATGGTCCATTTGGTTCCTTTGCCTAAGCTGCCTTCCTCTTCCGATCTGGTTCCTGTGTTTTTCCAGAACGTGGTTCGTTTGCACGGCATCCCTGAGAATATTGTGTCAGACAGAGGATCCCAGTTCGTTTCCAGGTTCTGGCGATCCTTTTGTAGTAGGATGGGCATTGATTTGTCGTTTTCGTCTGCTTTCCATCCTCAGACTAATGGACAGACGGAGCGAACCAATCAGACTTTGGAGGCTTATTTGAGGTGTTTTGTCTCTGCTGATCAGGACGATTGGGTGACATTCTTGCCGTTGGCTGAGTTTGCCCTTAATAATCGGGCTAGTTCCGCCACCTTGGTTTCGCCTTTTTTCTGCAACTCTGGTTTCCATCCTCGCTTTTCTTCGGGTCATGTGGAGCCTTCTGACTGTCCTGGGGTGGATTCTGTGGTGGATAGGTTGCAGCAGATCTGGAATCATGTGGTGGACAACTTGAAGTTGTCACAGGAGAAGGCTCAGCGCTTTGCCAACCGCCGCCGCGGTGTGGGTCCCCGACTACGCGTTGGGGATTTGGTGTGGCTTTCTTCCCGCTTTGTTCCTATGAAGGTCTCCTCTCCCAAATTTAAACCTCGTTTTATTGGGCCTTACAAGATATTGGAAATCCTTAATCCTGTATCTTTTCGTCTGGATCTTCCTGTGTCGTTTGCTATTCACAATGTATTTCATAGGTCCTTGTTGCGGCGGTACATTGTGCCTGTAGTTCCTTCTGCTGAGCCTCCTGCTCCGGTGTTGGTTGAGGGCGAGTTGGAGTACGTGGTGGAGAAGATCTTGGATTCTCGCCTCTCCAGGCGGAGGCTTCAGTACCTGGTCAAGTGGAAGGGCTATGGTCAGGAGGATAATTCCTGGGTGGTCGCCTCTGATGTTCATGCGGCCGATTTAGTTCGTGCCTTTCATGCCGCTCATCCTGATCGCCCTGGTGGTCGTGGTGAGGGTTCGGTGACCCCTCACTAAGGGGGGGGTACTGTTGTGAATTTGCTTTTTGCTCCCTCTAGTGGTTACTAGTTTTTTGACTCTGGTTTTTCTGTCTTTCCTTTTATCCGCACCTGGGTCGTTAGTTAGGGGTGTTGCTATATAAGCTCCCTGGACCTTCAGTTCAATGCCTGGCAACGTAGTTATCAGAGCTAGTCTGCTGTGCTCTTGTCTACTGATCCTGGTTCCAGTTATATCAGCTAAGTCTGCCTTTTGCTTTTTGCTATTTGTTTTGGTTTTGTATTTTTGTCCAGCTTGTTCCAAATCTATATCCTGACCTTTGCTGGAAGCTCTAGGGGGCTGGTGTTCTCCCCCCGGACCGTTAGACGGTTCGGGGGTTCTTGAATTTCCAGTGTGGATTTTGATAGGGTTTTTGTTGACCATATAAGTTACCTTTCTTTATTCTGCTATCAGTAAGCGGGCCTCTCTGTGCTAAACCTGGTTCATTTCTGTGTTTGTCATTTCCTCTTACCTCACCGTCATTATTTGTGGGGGGCTTCTATCCAGCTTTGGGGTCCCCTTCTCTGGAGGCAAGAAAGGTCTTTGTTTTCCTCTACTAGGGGTAGCTAGATTCTCCGGCTGGCGCGTGTCATCTAGAATCAACGTAGGAATGATCCCCGGCTACTTCTAGTGTTGGCGTTAGGAGTAGATATATGGTCAACCCAGTTACCACTGCCCTATGAGCTGGATTTTTGTATTCTGCAGACTTCCACGTTCCTCTGAGACCCTCGCCATTGGGGTCATAACACTTACTAGAGCCTTTTCATTTGAATCTTCGGATGGTAAGCGTAGTTTCCGAATAAATGAATACATCACTTGTAGCACAACTCATGTTGTATACTACGCTACTTGTATGTGTAAGCTCATATATGTGGGGTTAACGTCTAGGGAGTTGCGTGTCCGTATTCGTGAACACATTAGAGATATAATAGCGGCACGAGAAGTGGAAGACGTGAATAGCCTTAAACCCATACCGAGACACTTTCGGAAATGTCATAAATGCAACCCCAAGGATTTGAAAGCCTGGGGGATAGACAAGATTAGGATGGGCATTAGAGGAGGGGATGCAAAACAGAAGTTGGCCCAGAGAGAATGTCGGTGGATAGCTGTATTAAATACTATCGCTCCAGCAGGCCTGAATGAACATCTTAGCTTTAGTTCCTTTCTGTAGAATAGATCCTGATTTCTCCTTTTTAATTTCATGATATTTTTGTGTTGTTCTGTGTCTGTATTTATTTTTTTATTAATTGTTGTGTATTTTATTTTATTATTCATATTTAGTTACCTTCTTTTCCCTATGGCGCTCCTATTTGTGTTTTCCTCCGTTGGAGTGGACGCGGCGGGTAGACTGGACGGACTGGATTGATCTTCTTTCCTTGTCCCATATGCTGACGGTATCCCACTTCTTTAAAGATCTATGACATAGGAGAAGAGACGAAAGAATGAAGATGGGAAGAAATAATGAGGAGGGAAAAGAAAAATACAACATTAGTTTTTATTGTCACTTATTTGCACTTTATATTTAGATTCTGATATTAATATTGGAGCAATGGTGTTACTGTTTTGTTTTTACTAGTGACCCGCACTTACCTGTGGTTGTTGTCCATGATTGTCAGCACTTAATAATGTGCTTTTTTGTAAGCACTCGTATAATATTATTTTTAGTTTATTGCTTTTTGGTTTTTTGTAACAATAATAATTTTGTATTCTTTACTTTAATTTTTTTCACTTTTTCACATTTTTATCATATATATATTTTATGGCATTATATTCTTTCTTTTACGTTTTATACACTCTATATATATATGTATATGTATATATATATTTTTTTTTTTTTCACTTTTTATCACGTACAGTTCTATCCTACGGGTGAGCTATACATATATTTATCTTTCACAGCATTTTAAAATGTTTTTTGGTCATCTGGTTTTCATAGTATGCTATTTAACGGTTATTTATTGAGCTGATTTATATATGTATTTTTAGAAGTGTTTCCTTTCCTCATATACTATTCCCGTGTAGTAGTAATTAATTGAGTTAGTTTTCTAGTTTGTATTCTGTGGCATTTTTGGTGATCTCATACTTATGCCTCATTCCATTGTCTCCCCCGCCTCTTTTCTCCTTACCCTCCCCTCCTCCTTCCTCCCCCTTTTTTTCATATAAATGATTTACCTACTAGATGCTGCACGACTCCGTGCAAACTACTGACGTACTCCTGTGTAGCTGGGTCCACTGTGCGCATGCTCGGTGTCGCCCTGGTCCCGGGGTATTGTGGGCGGCGCCGGTTGATGACGCTTGCGGTTCAATGACGTCAACGCGACGCTACCTGGACCGCGGCGCCATCTTGGATGCTGCTCGCGATGCGGTCACTGGCCGGGCGACGCCGTAACATGCGCCGACACAGGTGGATCGGAGGTTCTTTAGATCGGGGGCATTATAAATAGGAGCGCCAGACACTTGACAGCACCGCCCCCCGAAGAAGCCGACGTGAAACGCGCGTTGGGGCACCGGTGCTGTCCTGGTCTGACGCCTGTCTGCTGGTAAGAGCATGGAATGGACTTTTACATATAGTTACCTCTGGTAATAGCCTGTGTACAGGGCTTTACTATGTCTTTCTCTATTTAGTTCATCTACTTTCTACTTTATTCTGTGCTCTGCTGTTACAATACTTACATAGGTAGTTGATGTCTTTATAATTTGGCGTTGGTGATGGACAGTACCAATAGTGTTAGTCTGTGCTACCCACCCCATGCATGAATTCTTATTTATGTTTTGTAGTATTGTTCAAATTGTGTATGTCGTGTCGGAATGGCCTGGACCTTTTTTTGGTCGTTGAGGTCCCGCTGACATCGCTGAATCGGTGTGTGTGACACCGATCCAGCGATGTCTTCACTGGTAACCAGGGTAAACATCGGGTTACTAAGCGCAGGGCCGCGCTTAGTAACCCGATGTTTACCCTGGTTACCAAAATAACAAACAGTACATACTCACCATCTGATGTCCGTCAGGTCCCTTGCCGTCTGCTTCCTGCTCTGACTGAGATCCGGCCGTACAGTGAGAGCACAGCACAGCAGTGACGTCACCGCTGCGCTCTGCTCTCACTGTACGGCGGCACTCAGAGCAGGAAGCAGACGGCAAGGGACCTGACGGACATCAGATGGTGAGTATGTACTGTTTGTTTTTTTGGTAACCAGGGTAAACATCGGGTTACTAAGCGCGGCCCTGCGCTTAGTAACCCGATGTTTACCCTGGTTACCCGGGTGCTGCAGGGGGACTTCGGCATCGTTGAAGACAGTTTCAACGATGCCGAAGTCGTTCCCCTGATCGTTGGTCGCTGGAGAGAGCTGTATGTGTGACAGCTCCCCAGCGACCACACAACGACTTACCAACGATCACGGCCAGGTCGTATCGCTGGTCGTGATCGTTGGTAAATC
Source organism: Ranitomeya variabilis (assembly GCF_051348905.1). Taxonomy (NCBI): domain Eukaryota; kingdom Metazoa; phylum Chordata; class Amphibia; order Anura; family Dendrobatidae; genus Ranitomeya; species Ranitomeya variabilis. Next base: position 1,079,912,629 of record NC_135233.1, read on the forward strand.
GCTATGTGAGACGGGGCCTTAACACACCAGACAGATCTATAGATTTTGCTGCTGAACCTCCAAACAGGCATGGTCGTGTCATGGGCATAACCTGGTGGTGGCGGTAAAGCTTGGCAATCCCACACACCTACCATGCTTGGCATGTGCTCAACTTGGTAGTTCAGCAGTTTCTGATGAGTGGGCATGGATGGCTGACATTTATGCAATTTTTCAAGACTTTTAGGACTCCTCGATGGCGCCATAGTCAGTGCAACTATCTGTGCTTGCTTAACCAGTTGTGGGTCACAATTAAACATGAAGCTTTGCATGCAAAGCAACTGGGGATGGAGGAAGATATAACACAGAGCATTTGTATCCAGTGGAGTCTCATCTCATCTGCTCAGCATGGATTGGAAATCAATGAGGAAGTGGACACTGATTAAGAGGAAGAGGAGAAACAGGAGCTGTTGGCAAACACAACAGAGGCTAGCAGCTGCACAGCCTTTGTCTCATCTCTCCTGCGTTGATGACCTGAGGATGGGAATGAGGAGGAAGAGAGGGAGGAGGAACATGAGATGGAGAGTCATCATCATGGTGTAGACGGAATATTTTTCTTTTTTTATGAATTGAATGACTCATCCAGTAGTTTGTTGCACTATGGTGGTAGGTAAAATTTGCAAAAGCATACAAGAATATTTCAGGATCAGATAACTTAGGGTATTACATGCTTTCTGGCATAGTTTGGCTGTATATAACAATGGAAAAAAGCATTTAAACATTTTGCTGGATTACATTCATCAACCATACAGTATTATGTGTTCTTGGGTAAATTTTGTTGCTATATAAGCATCAAAAAATTGTTCAAAATTTTATTGGTGTTATATTGCTCAATCTTAGACTATTCCATGGTCTGAAGTACATTTCGCAGGTATTAAAACTTCCCAAAACTTGTTTATAAAATTTATCGGTATCATACTGCTCACCCATAGGGTATTACATCTACTTGGCTTCATTTAGTTGCTATAAAAGCCTCAAAAAACTTGTTCACAATTTATCGGTATTACATTGCTCATCCATAGGGTATTACATAATCTTGGATAGATTTCATTGGCATATAATCATCAAAAAACTTGTTAAAAAATGTATTGGTATTATATTGTTCACCTATAAACTATTCCATGGCCTGGAGTATATTTCCTTGTTATATAACCCTCAAAAGTGCATAGTTGAGTCTAGGAGTACCAATACACGACAATTTGAACAAAATGTGAATGTGCCCTCCTTTATGTCAAATACAGGGTGTATCTGAGTCACTTACTTTTGGCAGTTCTTCCTTTCATCATAAATCAAACCAAAATTTCCTATTTTTTAATAAATAAAACAATTTTGGTTTATTTAAATTATATATTTTTTTACATCCTTTTTCAATTTTGCCTTACATACAAATCATTATACAGGATAAAATGGTTATTAACAATTTTTTCCTGTAAAATCCACTTTCTCGTCAGTATGGAATGTGTTATTGTCACATCTTATAGTGGAGTAAAAGTGTAACCCGATTGTTCTCAGAAGCAATCTGGGAGTCAGAGATTCTTCCAGGGGGTTTCCCCATGCTGTTCTCTTTTCATTCATCACTTTTCCCATCCAATTGAACATTTTCACTGCCCCCTCAGACCCCTTTGTAGGGTCTTCCGGAAAAAATCTCTACTTTCCCATTGACTCCCATTATACTTGTTAACCGAAACAAGCACGTCAATGTTAGAAATTGATTGGATCGAGAAACGAGCACCCGAGCATTTTAGAGCTTTCTCATCCCTATTAAATAGCCAGGATTTAAACTTTCTCTCATCTTGATTGTTATGTAGGGCTTGTGGCTGCTAGTATCAGTTTTGTCACCACAGGGACTGCAGGCTAAGCAGCACAGTGACTCAGTGGTTAGCACCTTGCCTTTCAGAGCTAGAGTCATGGGTTCTAATCCTTCCAAGAACATCAAGACATTTGCGTGGGTTTCTTTTGAATTCTTATTTTTTTTCCAAAGACACATTAATAAGAAATTTAGTTTGTGAGCCCTACTGGGACAGCAGTGCTGATATATGTAAAGTGCTGCAGAATTAATAGAGCCATGTAAGCAAATAAAATAAATAAAATAGGTGCCCATGGGAGCACATGAATGTGCCTGTAATAATCTTTATAGCAGTCTGGAGGACCATAGTTTACTTCTTCAGTATTAAATACAAACTCGAGAAACCACAGTCAAAAAAGTCCAATATACAAAATATAAACTTTATTGAATAAAAACATAACAAAGATAGAAATAAGGTGCTAAACAACAGTGCGAAACGATCATCGTGCACATCCACAGCACGATAACATGGAATGGGGGGAAGGCAGCCCTATATCACAACACCCATATCATATATGGATAAGTAACCCCGCATAGTATATATAACAACACGGAGCATACAAGGAAGGAACAGTTCCTATATCTATAGTTAGGAGCGCTAAGTCTCAACAAGTGTAAAAGAGCAAGAACCGTTGCTTATAAATTTGCTTACATACACTCTTTTATATACTATGCGGGGTTACTTATCCATATATGATATGGGTGTTGTGATATAGGGCTGCCTTCCCCCCGTTCCATGTTATCGTGCTGTGGATGTGCACGATGATCGTTTCGCACTGTTGTTTAGCACCTTATTTCTATCTTTGTTATGTTTTTATTCAATAAAGTTTATATTTTGTATATTGGACTTTTTTGACTGTGGTTTCTCGAGTTTGTATTTCATATTGTATGCAGTTATGTCCTATATGGTCCTTATTTAGTCCCATTACATCATATATACCAGTACCTTGATGGTGATTATGTGGGGGACTGTGGTGTATCCCACTATACTAGTTTTTCTTCAGTATTAGCCATTTATTATAAAAAAAAAAAATACAGATCATTTCATAAATTTTACTGTTCACAGTTCCTAACAATTATTTACACATATTATATTAATATTATTTATTATATGTTTATATTGGACATTAACAATGTATTTTTTTCATGCTCATTTCATGGCATTCAACCCAAAACCTGCAGCCTGCGCATTCAATGCAGTTAATTCTCTGCAGTGTATATTGCAGATCCTCAACATGAACCATAAGGGCATCCAAATCGTAACCAATAATGTAAACATAGACTGATTTTATACCTTTGTATGCAAATTAGAGCTAAGTACCAGAAAACTTTGCTGTTTTTTAGAAGGACATAGTCAGCCTCTTTCAAGCCTGAAAGTCATGGACTTTGATATTAATGATCTAGCCATAGAGTAAGTCTTCAATATCAGATAAGTGGAGGTGCAACACCTAGAACCCCTCAAAATAAAGATTATTATTATCTGCGTGCTGTTGTAAAATACACAGTGCATGGAGCTGAAACACTATAGTGACATACACTGCTTACTGGCCATACTAAGGTACTTCAGCTAATATGTACAGGGGCTTCTCACAAAATTAGAAAAAAATCAAAAATTTAATTTATTACAGTTCTTCAATACAAACAGTGAAAGTGATATTATATAGAGTCACTACAAACAGTGATCTATTTCACATGATTATTTCTTTTAACCCCTTCATGACCTTGGGATTTTTCGTTTTTCCGTTTTCGTTTTTCGCTCCCCTCCTTCACAGAGCCATAACTTTTTTATTTTTCCATCAATTTGGCCATGTGAGGGCTTATTTTTTGCGGGACGAGTTGTACTTTTGAACGACATCATTGGTTTTACCATGTCGTGTACTAGAAAACGGGAAAAAAATTCCAAGTGCAGTGAAATTGCAAAAAAAGTGCAATCCCACACTTGTTTTTTGCTTGCCTATTTTGCTAGGTTCACTAAATGCTAAAACTGTCCTGCCATTATGATTCTCCAGGTCAGTATGAGTTCATAGACTCCTCACATGTCTAGGTTATGTTTTACCTAAGTGGTGAAAAAAAATTCCAAACTTTGCAAAAAAAAAAAAAAAAAGAATTTCGCCATTTTCCGATACTCGTAGCGTCTCCATTTTTCGTGATCTGGGGTCAGGTGAGGGCTTATTTTTTGCGTGCCGAGCTGGTGTTTTTAATTATAGCATTTTGGTGCAGATACATTCTTTTGATCGCCCGTTATTACATTTTAATGCAATGTCGTGGCGACCAAAAAAACGTATTTCTGGCGTTTCGATTTTTTTCTCATTACGCCATTTAGCGATCAGGTTAATGCTTTTTTTTTATTGATAGATCGGGCGATTCTGAACGCGGCGATAACAAATATGTGTAGGTTTGATTTTTTTTTATTGATTTATTTTGATTGGGGCGAAAGGGGGGTGATTTAAACTTTTATGTTTTTTTTATTTTTTTCACATTTTTAAAAACTTTTTTTTTTCACTTTTGCCATGCTTCTATAGCCTCCATGGGAGGCTAGAAGCAGGCACAATGCGATCGCCTCTGCTACATAACAGCGATCATCAGATCGCTGTTATGTAGGAGAATTGCAGGTGTGCTGTGAGCGCCGACCACAGGGTGACGCTCACAGCCACCGGCGATCAGTAACCATAGAGGTCTCAAGGACCTCTATGGTTACCATTCAGAAGCATCGCCGACCCCCGATCATGTGACGGGGGTCAGCGATGACGTCATATCCGGCCACCCGGCCGGATGCGGTAGTTAAATGCCGCTGTCTGCGATTGACAGCGGCATTTAACTAGTTAATAGGCGCGGGCAGATCGCGATTCTGCCCGCGCCTATTGCGGGCACATGTCAGCTGTTCAAAACAGCTGACATGTCCCGGCTTTGATGCGGGCTCACCGCGGAGCCCTGCATCAAAGCAGGGGAGCTGACCTCGGACGGTATAGTACGTCCGAGGTCAGTAAGGGGTTAATGTTCAGGATTATGGCTTACAGTCCTAGGCCCCCTCCTCTTCTCCTTGTATACTGCCCCTATTGGACAAACAATCAGTAGATTTGGTTTCCAGTACCATCTCTATGCTGTCGACACCCATTTATACACCTCTTCTCCTGTTATCATGCCGACCTTTTTAGAAAACACCAGTGATTGTCTTACCGCTGTCTCTAACATCATGTCCTCCCTCTATCTGAAACTGAACCTGTCAAAAACTGAATTCCTCCTGTTCTCTCCCTCTACTAATCTACCTTTGCCTGACATTGCCATCTCCGTGTGCGGTTCCACCATTACTCCAAAGCAACATGCCCGCTGCCTTGGGGTCATCCTTGATTCCGAGCTTTCATTCACTCCCCACATCCGATCACTGACTCGCTCTTCTTATCTGCATCTCAAAAACATTTCTAGAATTCGCCCTTTTCTTACTTTCGACTCTGCAAAAACTCTTACTGTTTCACTTATTCATTCCCGTCTGGACTACTGTAACTCTCTACTAATCGGCCTCCCTCTTACCAAACTCTCCCCGCTCCAATATGTCCTGAATGCTGCAGCCAGGATCATATTCCTCACCAACTGTTACATTGATGCCTCTACCTTGTGCCAGTCATTACACTGGCTACCCATCCACTCCAGAATCCAGTACAAAACTACTACCCTCATCCACAAAGCACTCCATGGCTCAGCACCACCCTACATCTCCCTGGTCTCAGTCTACCAACCTACCCGTGCCCTCCGCTCCGCAAATGACCTCAGGTTAGCATCCTCAATAATCAGAACCTCCCACTCCCGTCTCCAAGACTTTACACGTGCTGCGCCGACTCTTTGGAATGCACTACCTAGGTTAATACGATTAATCCCCAATCCCCACAGTTTTAAGCGCGCACTAAAAACTCATTTGTTCAGATTGGCCTACCGCCTCAATGCATTAACCTAACTATCCCTGTGTGGCCCATAAAAAAAAAAAAAACATAATCAGGTTCCTCGCATCATGTTCTCATAAACTTCATGCAGTTAATAGCTCTCTGTGTCTGTACCATTACATACTTAGGCAGTTAACTGGTTCATGCAGCTTTACATGAACACCCGAGCCTTACACTATGGCTGGTCCGAATAACTAAAGCAATTGTTACCATCCACCTCTCGTGTCTCCCCTTTTCCTCATAGTTTGTAAGCTTAGGAGCAGGGCTCTCACTCCTCTTGGTATCTATTTTGAACTGTGATTTCTGTTATGCTGTAATGTCTATTGTCTGTACAAGTCCCCTCTATAATTTGTAAAGTGCTGCGGAATATGTTGGCGCTATATAAAATTATTATTATTATTATTAATGGAAACCTAAAAGTCATTATCTCAGTAAATTAGAATAGTTTATAACACCAACTTCAAAAATGATTTTGAAATCTGAAATGCATGTTCAGTAAATGCCATCAATACTTGGTCGGGGCTCATTTTGCATCAATTACTGCATCAATGCAGCATGGTAGGGAGGCGATGAGCCTGCGGCACTGCTGAGGGGTTATGGAAGCCCAGGTTGCTTTGATAGCAGCCTTCAGCTCGTCTGCATTGTTGGGTCTGCTGTCTCTCATCTTCTTGACAATATTCCATAGATTATCTATGGGGTTAAGGTCAGGCAAGTTTGCTGGCCAATCAAGCACAGTGATACTGTTGTTTGTAAACCAGGTATTGGTACTTTTGGCAGTGTGGACAGTGGCCAAGTCCTGCTGGAGAATTAAATTTCCATCTCTATAAAGCTTGTCGGCAGAGGGAAGCATGAAGTGCTCTAAAATTTCCTGCTAGATGGCTGCGCTGACTTTGGTCTTGATAAAATACAGTGGACCTAGACCAGCAGATGACATGGCTCCCCAAACCATCACTGATTGTGGAGACTTCACACTAGACCTCCAGCAGCTTGGATTGTGGCCTCTCCACTCTTCCTCCAGACTCTGGGACCTTGATTTCCAAATGAAAGGCAAAATTTACTTTCATCTGAAAACAATACCTTGGACCATTAACAACAGTCCAGTTCTTTTTCTCCTTGGCACAGGTATGATGCTTCTGGCATTGTCTATTGGTCATGAGTGGCAGGACACAAGGAATGGGACACTTGTAGCCCATGTCCTAGATGCATCTGAGTGTGGTGGCTCTTGAAGCAATGACTCCAGAATCAGTCCACTCCTTGTGAATCTCCCCCAAACTTCTGAATGGCTTTTTCTTAATAATCCTATCAAGGCTGCAGTTATCCCGGTTGCTTGTGCACCTTTCTCTACCACACTTTTTCCTTCCACTCAACGTTCCAATAACATACTTGGATACAGCACTCTGAACAGCCATCTTCTTTAGAAATGACCTTTTGTGGCTTCCCCTCCTTGTGGAGTATGTCAATAACTGCCTTCTGGATATCTGTCAAGTCAGCAGTCTTCCCCATGATTGTGGAGCCTACTGAAACAGGCTAAGGGTCCTTTATAAATGCTTAGGAAGCCTTTGCAGGTGTTTTTTGTTAATTATTCTAATTTACTGAGATAATGGCTTTGGGGTTTTCATTAGCTGTGAGCCGACATCAACATTAACAAAAATAAACACTTGAAATAGATCACTCTGTTTGTAATGACTCTATATAATATATGAGTTTAACTATTTTTGGATTGAAGAACTGAAATTAATTAACTTTTTGATGATATTCTAATTTTGTGAGAAGCCCCTGTATGTGCAGTACTTGCAATTGGCCTCTACCCAGTGAACAGCACTATGCTGTTCTTCCTCTGTATATTGTGCTCATTGGGCCAGTGCAGGGGTTGCAAACAGTAATTTATAAGGGTACCAGCTGACCCCCACTAATCTGATATTGATATTTATCTTAAGGATAAACCATCAATAGATGCACTGGCAGAGGGCACTTTGTGGAGAACCTTTTTCCATAATAGCTATTATTGTTATAAGAATTTTCATGTGATTAGTTATACAGTCATATATATTTCCATTAGGAGCTTAGTGCTTGTAGTAAATGTTTTAAGAATGTAACCAATGCCCGAGTGATTCATGAATAGCTAATGATAGGAAAGATTTCTTAAGAAGTTAGAGCTTGCAGTAAGGCAAGCCTCCTTATATGCCTGCACTAGTTTCTACAACAGACATGTTAGAAAATAACCAGTTTCCATTGTTTTCTGCTGGTATTTGCTATAAAAACAGTTGCAAATCTACAGTAGACAGATACCCTAATGCCATCTTCACATAAGTGATTTGTGGTTGTCTCGTTGCATACAAGAAATAAACCTTACTGCAAATTCAGATATTTCCAGTCTATGATTGGTTAATAGAAACCCCCTGACAATGACATACAACAGGTCTATGTCAATAGTGATTGAAAGTCTAGCCTATCTGCGAGATATGGCACAGATCTCAAAAGGTTTGGGTGAGTTTGTAGCCCCCAGTGCAGGGGTGAGGTCCAGTTTGGCTCCAGGTATGGGCTGGAAAGTGAAATTTTGTAATAATGTTGTAAAGAACAAGAACAGCTCCATCTTAGCCAAGGTTTCTCCAGCACAGCTTCGTTTACCTGGGGAAAAGAACAGAAAATATAATTAGAAGATGGCAGATTATTAGAGATCCCAACTGGATGGATTTTAGAAACATTTGGATAAAAATTTGGATCTATTGTGATTGACAATCGAAATATGAAGTTAAACAGCTTAACTCACATCATTAACATGACTCTGATATTTCCTATAGTAGAGCTGTCCACAACACCCGACTCACACCTACATGATCTCTGTCCAACCCTCTTCTGACAATTTCTAAGATGGCGCCCCAGATGCACTGATGAATTGAAACTCTCGATTAAAAAAAATTCCTACAGTACTTGCTTACCATGTATTGGTTTCCCAGTGACCAATGGTGGCCACAATAGTTTAGCCTCTCTCCCCTTTCTCCCTTTCATTTCCTTTACCATTTATGTATCACGTATACTGCATCTCCTACAATGTGCTCCCTAGAGTCACTACATCCACATTGTGGATTATTGTTACCTAAGTTTGATAATGATATTTAAGGATTTGGTTGATCTCTTGTCAATCGTATATTTACCTTTATGAAACTGTACCTGCTGTATTCCTACCTTTCTAAATAAAAAACTTTGAAATAAAGAAACAAACATATTTAGTGGCTATGTGGATGGAAAAATAAAAAAAAAGTTATAGCTCTTGAAAAAAAGGGGAAGAAAAAATGAAAGCGCGAAAATGGAGAATCACCCGGTCAGGTAGAGGTTTAGGAATATAATTTAAGAAATAGTAAAATTGCCTGTTAAATAAGAAAAATATAGGGTAATGTAGGTCATCTAGGCTTCCCTGACACCCCCGCAACAATAAACTTGTGCTCTAACAATGGTACCCTACATTGTTACACGTTGATGCAATGTTGAAATCATACTGCAAATGTGAAGAGTCCAAACATCTGTGCACAAGTCTAATGAGACTGGGTCATTTGACTTTTATGATATGATCCCCCACAAGGAGGGTTATTAACAGTCCAGAAATTCGAGGACAGTTTGTAAAAAATAAGGCACTTTTTTGACCTGTACATAAAAAAATTAAAGACTTCTGGGAGAAATGTATACAGAATATTTGGACTGTAATTATCATCAATTTACGGTGGATGCAGCTGAGGTCTTCATATCAGAATTATGGGCGGTAGATATCACTTATCATAATCATTTCTTATGGTATTCCAGTGTGTCTGTAAAAATAGTGTCTGTCCATGATTTTTGATACCTGGTTCAAAAAAATAAAAAAACAAGTTGGTGACCCTGCCCCCGAGGTCTCATTCCAGTTTTTAAAAAATGGAAAAAAACACCAAATTTCCATCAGTGGTGCTGGATCAGATTTTCATCAGAGTTTAGCTAGTGTGTTCTAATTAGCTAGTCTGTTTTAATCAAGTGATGTAATAGATCTAATGGAAAAGAGAAGAATTATCTGGGTAGAAAGGCAAAATGAGCAATTGTAAAAAGATAATGCCATTCACTCTGATGACTCCAATGCATTAAGAGGATACAAATGTTGACAGGAGGAGGAGGGTTTATTTAAGAAAGAGACAATCATTATAAATGTTACCTATTGAAAAGGGAACGAAGGCCTCAGTTTTCTTGAAATTTCCATTAGAGTCCAGAAAGTGTTCTGGATAAAACTCATCTGGTTTCTCAAAATAAACTTTATCTCGGAGTATGGAGTGGAGCAGTGGAAAAACAACTGTGCCCTGTGGAGAAAAGAATTAGGTATACATGATAAAAGTTTGCCCTAGCCCTGCCCTTAGCTAAGACTCTGTTTAGAGAAGTGTTACCTGTTTCCAGTCCATAAAAGCCACCAACAGATCATGTTTTCAGAATGTCTTTAGTATTGCCCAGGTGAAAATAGTAAGGAATTCCTAAAAATATGATCTGTTGGTGACTCTTGAGGACTGGCTTTGGGGAACAGTGGCTTAAAGGAATCTTGGATGAAGCGGATCTCTGCTTCCTACCTTCGGAAAAAAATACCCTCTGAATGTGACATCTTCAGAAGTTGCATGTGGGACACTATTAGGAGCAATGTCCCCAAACCGCTGAATCTCATGAACGACGGCATCTGTATAAGGCATTTCTTTCCGATGCTCCATTTGAGGTTGGGCCGATCCGATCACTCGCTCAATTTCACTGTGAACTTTCTCTACCAAGGAAGGAATAAGATATCACATATTTATGTCCACAAAGCTGGGCATCAACAAATAAATATCAATGTTAACTTACGAGATGGTATCAGCACAGGAAAAAAAAGTGTAAAGAGACGCTGTCATCAGAAAATTAAATATTATGATTTTTTTTTTTTTAATTTGTCCACTTATGAAAAAGTAAACAATGAGCGGGCCAATTTTTACACGTTAATGACCGGGCCAATTTTTACAATTCTGACCACTGTCCCTTTATGAGGTTATAACTCTGGAACGCTTCAACAGATCCTGATGATTCTGCCATTCTTTTCTTGAGACATATTGTACTTCATGATAGTGGCAAAATTTCTCTGATATTATCTGCGTTTGTGAAAAAAACGGAAATTTGGCGAAAATTTTGAATATTTCGCAATTTTCCAACTTTGAATTTTTATGCAATTAAATCACAGAGATATGTCACACAAAATACTTAAGTAACATTACCCACATGTCTACTTTACATCAGCACAATTTTGGAACCAAAATTTTTTTCTTAGGGAGTTAAGGGTTAAAAGTTGACCAGCAATTTCTCATTTTTACAACACCATTTTTTTTTTAGGGACCACATCTCATTTGAAGTCATTTTGAAGGGTCTATATGATAGAAAATACCCAAGTGTGACACCATTCTAAAAACTGCACCCATCAAGGTGCTCAAAACCACATTCAGGAAGTTTATTAACCCTTCAGGTGTTTTACAGGAATTTTGGAATGTTTAAATAAAAATGAACATTTAACTTTTTTAAACAAAAAATTTACTTCAGCTCCAATTTGTTTTATTTTATCAAGGGTAACAGGTGAAAAAGGACCACAAAAGTTGTTGTACAATTTGTACTGAGTACGCCGATACCCTATATGTGGGGGTAAACCACTGTTTGGGCGCATGGCAGTGCTCGGAAGGGAAGGAGCGCCATTTGACTTTTCAATGCAAAATTGACTGGAATTGAGATGGGATGCCATGTTGCATTTGGAGAGCCCCTGATGTGTCTAAACATTGAAACTCCCCACAAGTGACACCATTTTGGAAAGTAGACCCCCTAAGGAACTTATCTAGATGTGTGGTGAGCACTTTGACCCATTAAGTGATTCACAGAAGTTTACAATGCAGAGCCGTAAAAATAAAAAATCATATTTTTTCACAAAAATGATATTTTCGCCCCCAATTTTTTATTTTCCCAAGGGTAAGAGAAAAAATTGGACTCCAAAAGTTGTTGTACAATTTGTCCTGAGTACGTTAATACCCCATATGTGGGGATAAACCACTGTTTGGGCGCAAGGGAGAACTCAGAAGGGAAGGAGCGCCGTTTGACTTTTCAATGCAAAATTGACTGGAATTGAGATGGGACGCCATGTTGTGTTTGGAGAGCCCCTGATGTGCCTAAACATTGAAACACCACACAAGTGACATCATTTTGGAAAGTAGACCCCATAAGGAACTTATCTAGATGTTTAGTGAGCACTTTGACACACCAAGTGCTTCACAGAAGTTTATAATGCAGAGCCGTAAAAATAAAAAAAATATTTTTTCACAAGAATGATATTTTTGCCCCCAATTTTTTATTTTCCCATGGGTAAGAGAAGAAATTAGACCCAAAAAGTTGTCCAATTTGTCCTGAGTACGCTGATACCTCATATGTGGGGGTAAACCACTGTTTGGGCACATGGCAGAGCTCGGAAGGGAAGGAGCGCCATTTGACTTTTCAATGCAAAACTGACTGGAATTGAGAAGGGACGCCATGTTGCATTTGGAGAGCCACTGATGTGCCTAAACAGTGAAACCCCCCACAAGTGACACCATTTTGGAAAGTAGACCCCCTAAGGAACTCATCTGGATGTGTTGTGAGAGCTTTGAACACCCAAGTGTTTCACTACAGTTTATAACGCAGAGCCGTGAAAATAAAAAAAACATTCCCCCAAAAAATTATTTTGTAGCCCCCAGTTTTGTATTTTCCAAAGGGTAACAGGAGAAATTGGACCCCAAACATTGTTGTGCAATTTGTCCTGAGTACGCTGATACCCCATGTGTGGGGGGGAACCACCGTTTTGGCGCATGGGAGAGCTCGAAAGGGAAGGAGCGCCATTTGGAATGCAGACTTAGATGCAATGGTCTGCAGGCGTCATGTTGCATTTGCAGAGCCTCTAATGTACCTAAACCATAGAAACCCCCCACAACTGACCCCATATTGGAAACTAGACCCCCCAAGGAACTTATCTAGATGTGTTGTGAGAACTTTGAACCCCCAAGTGTTTCACTACAGTTTATAATGCAGAGCCATGAAAATAAAAAATCCTTTTTTTTTCCACAAAAATTATATTTAGCCCCCAGTTTTGTATTTTTCAAAGAGAAACAGTGTAATTTGAACCACAAAACTTGTTGTCCAATTTGTCCTGAGTACGATGATACCCAATATGTGGGGGGAACCACCATTTGGGCGCATGGCAGAGCTCGGAAGGGAAGGAGCGCCATTTGGAATGCAGACTTAGATGGATTGGTCTGCAAGCGTCACGTTGCATTTGCAGAGCCCCTGATGTAAATAAACAGTAGAAACCCCCCCACAAGTGACCCCATATTGGAAACTAGACCCCTCAAGGAGCTAATCTAGATGTGTTGTGAGAACTTTGAACCCCCAACTGTTTCAGTACAGTTTATAATGCAGAGCCGTGAAAATAAAAAATATTTTTTTTATACACAAAAATTATTTTTTAGCCCCCAGTTTTGTATTTTCCCAAGGGTAACAGGAGAAATTGGACCCCAAAAGTTGTTGTCCAATGTGTCCTGAGTATGCTGATACCCCATATGTTCAGGTAAACCCCTGTTTGTGCACACAGGAGAGCTCGGAAGGGAAAGAGCACTGTTTTACTTTTTCAACGCAGAATTGGCTGGATTGATATCGGACGCAATGTCGCATTTGGAGAGCCCCTGATGTGCCTAAACAGTGGAAACCCCCAATTCTAACTGAAATCCTGATCCAAACACACCCCTAACTCTAATATCAACTGTAACGCTAACCACACCCCTAACCCTGACACACCCCTAACCCTAATCCCAACCTTATTCCCAACCGTAAATGTAATCCAAACCCTAACCCTAACTTTAGCCCCAACCCTGATTTTAGCCCCAACCCTAACCCCAACTGTAGCCCTAACCCTAGCCTTAACCCTAACCCTAATGGGAAAATAGAAATGTTTTTTGTGTTACCACATTTTGAGAGCTATAATTTTTCCATATTTTGGTCCACAGTCATGTGAGGCCTTGTTTTTTTGCGGGATGAGTTGACGTTTTTATTGGTAACATTTCCGGGCACGTGACTTGTTTTGATCGCTTTTTATTCTGATTTTTGTGAGGCAGAATGACCAAAAACCAGCTATTCATGAATTTATTTTTTGGGGGGCGTTTATACCGTTCTGTGTTTGTTAAAATTGATAAAGCAGTTTTAATCCTCGGGTCAGTACGATTACAGCGATACCTCATTTATATCTTTTTTTATGTTTTGGCGCTTTTATACTATAAACACTTTTATAGAAAAAATTATTTTTGCATCGCTTTATTCTGAGGACTATAACTTTTTCATTTTTTCGCTGATGATGCTGTATTATTATCATTTATTTAAGATTTTTTTTTTTTACACATGTGAATTTTTTTTTTTACATTTATACTTTGCCCCAGGGAGGGGGCTGTTAGGTGTCAAGTTCCTGCCACTACACAGGGGGAATCTTGAACCATGTCTGCTGCGGTCTCTCATTCTTCTCCAGCCACAGTGGAGTCTGTTCAGCAGAGACGTCGGTCCCAGCGTCTTGCTCAATCTCACTCACTGTGCATAGAGTTACTGCTGCTTTTCCAGCTCCTGCCATTGAAGCCAATGCTGGGCAGTGGCGAGCAGATGCTTTTGGGACTAAGTCCTGCTTTTCCCCTTCTTAGCATGCCCAGCGCAAGATCTCCCATTGGAGATCGAAGGTCACATGCTCAGATACTGTGGCAGCTTCCCATTGGTCCTTCTTTGAAGGTCCTGTACATGCTGCATCTATAAAAGGTTCGCATGACCACACGGCCATGCGCTAGTGTACATTTGTATGTTTTGATGAGTGCAAGTTGTTCTTAAATATCTCCTGCTTTGTGTATGACTGCTCGCAAAAGATGGATGCTTGCTGTCTAGCACCCGACTGATCAGTCAACATAAAGACACACGATACAGCATCTATTGCTGTAGCCACCAGTGACTACTACAAGCGCTTGAAAGACCTTAGGTGACGTCATCTAAGGCCCTTCAAGCGCGCATTCTTAGGTACAATGGCTCCCGGTTACGGCGGTAAAGTCCAGGCTGCGTCGGAGAGGTGAGTATATCCCTATTTTTTATTTTAATTCTTTCTTTTACATATTGATATGGATCCCAGGGCCTGAAGGAGAGTTTCCTCTCCTTCAGACCCTGGGAACCATCAGGATACCTTCCGATACTTGGTGTCCCATTGACTTGTATGGGTATCGGGTATCGGTATCGGATTAGATCCGATACTTTGCCGGTATCGGCCGATACTTTCCGATACCGATACTTTCAAGTATCGGACGGTATCGCTCAACACTAGTCAGGAGATTATATCTCTGCTTGTCATTCCTGAGGGAATTGACGAGATCCTGTTAGGGATGCCTTGGCTACGGTACCATTCTCCTCATATTGAGTGGTCCACAGGCAGAATTTTAGGATGGGGTGAATCTGGTGGGGGTAGATGTCAGAGGGAATGTGTTCAGGTTGCTACTACTGAGGTACCCGCAGATCTATCCTCTCTCCCCAAGCAATATTGGCCCTATGCGGATGTGTTCTCCAAAAGAGCTGCGGAGACCCTTCCGCCTCACCGCCCCTATGTCCTATTGATCTCTTGCCTGGTGCTGAGCCTCCCCGGGGTCGACTCTATCCGTTGTCTCTCCCGGAGACAGAGGCAATGTCACAGTACATCCAGGAAAATCTGGCAAGAGGATTCATTAGGAAGTCAGTGTCACCTGCAGGGGCTGGGTTCTTCTTTGTGCAGAAGAAGAATGGGGAACTACGTCCATGCATAGATTACAGGAGTCTTAACGCCATCACAGTTAAGAATAAGTATCCTTTGCCCCTGATATCTGAGCTCTTTGATAGGCTTTGGGGAGCAAAGGTATTTACAAAATTAGATCTGCGGGGTGCTTACAACCTGATTTGCATCCGTGAGGGGGACGAATGGAAGACGGCTTTTAACACCAGGGATGGGCACTATGAATATCTGGTGATGCCCTTTGGGCTCTGTAATGCCCCAGCCATTTTCCAAGACTTTGTGAACAACATCTTCCAGGATATGCTCGCCACCTCGGTCGTAGTCTATCTGGATGATATTCTCATCTACTCTGCAGATGTTGACTCCCACCGGAGAGATGTTTGCAGAGTCTTCGACCTCTTGCGGGCAAATTCCCTCTACGCAAAGTTGGAGAAATGTGTGTTTGAGCAGGAGTCCTTACCTTTCCTGGGCTATATCATCTCTGCCCAGGGATTGGCTATGGAACCTGCCAAACTACAGGCTGTGATGGACTGGCAGGAACCCCATTCTCTTAAAGCAGTGCAGCGCTTTATGGGGTTCATTTATTACTATCGCCAGTTCATTCCACACTTCTCAACTTTGGTAGCTCCCTTGGTTGCCCTCACCAAGAAGGGAGCAAATCCCAAATTGTGGTCTGAGGAGGTCTCTAAGGCCTTTCTCTCCATTCTCTCCATTAAGTCACACTTCGCTAGCGTTCCCATCCTACATTGCCCCGATGTAGATAAGCCATTTATAATGGAGGTGGATGCCTCATCTGTTGGTGCTGGAGCAGTCCTTTTCCAAAAGGATGCTAAAGGTCGGAAGCATCCTTGCTTCTTCTTTTCTAAGACCTTCTCACCAGCAGAGAGGAATTATTCCATCGGGGACAGGGAGTTGCTAGCCATGAAGTTGGCCTTCTCAGAGTGGAGACATCTCTTGGAGGGAGCTCGTTTTCCCTTCCAAGTCTTCACAGATCACAAGAATTTGGTGCACCTGCAGACAGCCCAGCGGTTAAATTCTCGTCAGGCAAGATGGTCCTTGTTCTTCTCCCGGTTCCACTTCACCCTCCATTTTCTTTCCGGGGAGAAGAACACTTGTGCCGACACTCTCTCTTGCTTCGTTGTATCATCATCAGAGGAGGAAGAGGAGCCTCGGCTTATTGTCCCCACCGAGAGTCTGAGAACTGTGGCCCCGGTTTCACTCGAGTCTGTGCCTCCGGGCAAGACTTTTGTACCATCCAATCTGCATCCGGAGGTTCTTTCTTGGGCTCACTCGTCCAGGGTGGGTGGACATTTTGGGTCTAAAAGGACATCTGAGCTACTGGCGAGGACATATTGGTGGCCGCATATGACTCATGACATCGCAGACAATGTTCGGGTGTGTGTCTCTAGCGCCAAAAACAAGTCTCCTCGGCCGCAGCCAGCTGGGTTGCTTTACCCCCTGCCAGTGGCGGACAGGCCCTGGGAGATGGTCAGGATGAACTTTGTGGTGGGCTTACCCAAGTCTCATAGCTGCACCATTATATGGGTGATCACCGACCATTTTTCCAAGATGGTGCACTTGATGCCTCTTCCACGGCTACCTTCTGCACGGGCTCTGGCAGTGTTGTTTATCAAACATATATTTCGCCTACATGGTATGCCGGACAAAATTGTCAGTGACCGGGGTCCCCAGTTTGCGATTCTGGAGAGAGCTTTGTCGTCTTCTCAGTATTGAGTTGAATCTATCCTCGGCTTATCATCCCGAGACGAATGGGTTGGTTGAGAGGGCCAACCAGACCCTAGTCACATATTTATGACATTTTGTTTCTGCCAGGCAGGATGACTGGGCATCCTTGCTACCGTGGGCAGAGTTTGCGCTTAACAACGCTGTAGCCGACTCCACCCGTCAGACTCCATTCCTCCTAAATTACGGCCAGCATCCACGTGTCCCTGTGCCCATGCCCGTGTCTTCTGCTGAATCCAGGGTGGCAGACTGGGCTGTGGAGGCACGGGACATTTGGGACCGCACTCAGGATGCCATTCGGGCCTCCAAGGAGAGAATGAGGTCCTTCGCCCCGCTCTGACCTTTGCTCTTGGCGACTTGGTGTGGCGCTCCGCCCGTAACATCAGGCTGCGTGTTGAGTCCACTAAGTTTGCACCTTGCTACTTGGGTCCCTTCAAGGTCCTCAAACAGGTTAACCCTGTGGTCTACTGTCTGGCCCTTCCTCCACGCCTGGGTATCACCGACACCTTTCATGTGTCCCTCCTGAAGCCCGTATACATGTCCCGGTTTTCCGAGTCATCTGCTGGGACATCAGGATTGTCTATGGACGATTACAAGGTGAACGCTATTTTGGGGTGCAAGGTGGTACGTGGCACAAAATTCCATTTGGTGGATTGGAGGGGTTATGGCCCAGAGGATAGGTCCTGGGAGCCTGCTGAACACATTTGAGCTCCACAGCTCATTGCTGCCTTCGAGCATAGCGAGGTCCAAGGAGGGGGGTAATGTTAGGTGCCGAGTTCCCACCTCTACACAGGGGGAATCTCAAGCTGTCTCCGCTGCGGTCCCCCATTCTTCTCCAGCCACAGTGGAGTCTGCTCAGCAGAGACGTCGGTGCCAGCATCTTGCTCAGTCTCACTCTATGCATAGGGTTACTGCTGCTTTTCCAGCTCCTGCCATTGAAGCTAATGCTGGGCAGCGGCGAGCAGATGCTTTTGGGACTAAGTCCTGCTTTTCCCCTTCTGAGCATGCCCAGCGCAAGATCTCCCATTGGAGATCGAAGGTCACATGCTCAGATACTGTGGCAGCTTCCCATTGGTCCTTCTTTGAAGGTCCTGTACATGCTGCATCTATAAAAGGTTCGCATGACCGCACGGCCATGGCTAGTGTACATTTGTATACGTGTGTGTGTTGATGAGTGCAAGTCGTTCTTAAAAATCCCCTCCCTAGTGTATGACTGCTCGCGAAAGGTGGATGCTTGCTGTCTAGCGCCCGACTAACCAGTCAACATAAAGACACACGATACAGCATCTATTGCTGTAGCCGCCCGTGCGGCGCCATGCGCTTATAGAGCACTTTCCTATCCCTAGTCTGGGTGTTTAGTGGCGTCCGCCAAAGTGGCACAGCTTGCACTCTTGTGCTTTAAGTTATAGTTTTCTGTTACTTTGACACCCCAGTTGCGGTGTCGAGCGCAAGTGGTCTGAAAGTACTCTAATCCTGTGTCTTGGGAGAGTATCCTAAGACTCCTTGCTTGTGCTCTTGGTGCGGTACCGTGGCCCTGTGACGCAACAGGGTTTGCTTCCTTCACACAGGGTGAAGTTAACCCGTGTGTGTATCCACATTGTACCGCCATATAGTCAGCAGCAGGTTCCATCTCTGCACAGTGGACCCCGGGCTGCGAACGTACCTTATACCATCTCTAATATAATTTGGTGCGTTCCGCTAGCCCTAACAGGGGCATCACAGTAAAGTGACAGATCGCCGATCTGACACTGCTGTGCACTGTGTCAAATCGGCGATCTGACATGCACAGCAGGGAGGCTTCCCGGCGCCTGCTCTGAGCAGGCGCTGTGACGTCACCTCCCTGCAGGACCCGGATGCAGCCCCATGGCCATTTTGTATCCGGGAACTGCAGGGAGGAGACGCTCGGTACAGGATGAGCACATCGCCTTGTACCGATCGTCTCCGGGATGCCTGCAGGGAGACCCCTCCCTGCGCGATGCTTCCCTGTACCGCCGGAACACTGCGATCATGTTTGATTGCAGTGTGCCTGGGGTTAATGTGCCGGGGGTGGTCCGTGACCGCTCCTGGCACATAGTGCCGGATGTCAGCTGCGATAGTCAGCTGACACCCGGCCGCGGTCGGCCACGCTCCCCCCGTGAGCGCGGCTGATCACGCTGGACATACTATTCCGTCCGTGGGAATTAGTGCCCACCCCACATGGACGGAATAGTACGTCCGATGACAGAAAGGGGTTAAGGATTCAAAGAAGTTACAACCCTTTTTGCATGAATGCCCTTAAATGGCTTCTGATATTTTACATGCTGCAGAAAATTGAATCATATCACATGGAATAGCACAGCCAATAAGGAGGGACTATTACAGTTTGTATAAAAGCAGAGGCAGGGAATGTAGCAGCCATTTTGAGGTGAATCTGAGTATTACGATAACGTCACAGTTTACAACTTAGTGATAGGGAGAAGAAATCGTATAGCACTAAAGAAATTGTAAAAATAGCGTATGACAGCACATCATTGAAGACGATTAGCATGTGAATAAAAGAGAATTGTGACATACAATTTTCATGGCAATAGGAGGCTTTGGGCTACTTCCTGTTGCCCATGAATTGATTTGATGTAAATCAAATTTCATGGGAAAATCCAGCAAAGTTAGCAACTCGAATTTCAAAATATTCCCTCATTTCTATCCACAAAATAAAAAATAAATAAATTAAATGAAAAAAATTAAAAATGGGGGGGTTAGATAAAATATTTTATGTACAAGTTCATATTTATTTCTCATAGTGTCCCTGGAAATCCTGGATAAAGATTGCACTGTGTTTTCTAAATGTTTTTCTTACTTTGAATTTCAGGGTATTTTATCATCAGCAGAAGTCCCCATCTCAGGGTGGTTGACGAGGTCTCCATTCCAGCAGCAAACAGGTTGTCCACGAGTGCAGTTAGGTTTTTATTGTGGAAATACTCCGTGGATTCAGGTTTACCCTGAACAGCAGAAAAGAACAAAACCCCATTAATTATAGACCATGTTAGTCTTTCAAAAGATTGAAGAACATACAAAAATTGGTGATATTTGTTTCCAAAAGCAGCAAAAAATTCTGTCCATAATTGTTTTTGGTGCTGCAGATTAGCCCCGTTTAATTGTATGGAGCGAAGTTGCAATACCAAACAATATCCATCAACATGTCTTGTCTTTCTTGTCTACATTCCTGTGATTACCAGTGGAAACGGCACCCCTAGGAGGAACTCCTGGCCAAATTTCCAGCTACACATTCCCAGCATGGTAAGCTCCTTCGTCCCTCTCCCTCTACCTGCACCTCACCATGTTTCTACTACACTTTTTCTCTGATAGTTAATTTTTTTACTCATTCAGAAGCGGAAAAAACATGAAGCCCTTCTGTTCTCGGTGGAAAAAAAATGGGACCATAATAGTTGTCCATTTGGATCTAGAGTAATTTCTGTGTATAGCCTGAAATAAGTTCAGAAATGTCCTTCCTTACCTATTCTTCTGATGTGTATCTGAGCTGTATAATCCTCACATGCGTGAAGTTGACTGTTGTACTGAGTAATTACTCTGATCTGAGAGCTGCAGCCTCAATAATATGACTGATCTGATCTCTGAAAATAAATGTTAGGGTACCGTCTCACAGTGGCACTTTGGTCGCTATGACGGCACGATCCGTGACTTCCAGCGATATCCATACGATATCGCTGTGTCTGACACACAGCAGCGGCGATCAGGGACCCCGCTGAGAATCGTAAGTCGTAGCAGATCGTTTGGAACTTTATTTCGTCGCTGGATCACCTGCTGTCATCGCTGGATCAGTGTGTGTGACACCAATCCAGCGATGCGTTTGCTTGTAACCAGGGTAAACATCTGGTTACTAAGAGCAGGGCCGTGCTTAGTAACCCGATGTTTACCCTGGTTACCATCGTAAATGTAAAAAAAAAAAACAGTACATACTCACATTCCAGTGTCCGTCAGGTCCCTCGCTGTCAGCTTCCCGCACTGACTGAGTGCCGGCCGGAAAGCAGGGCACAGCATAGCGATGACGTCACCGCTGCGCTCTGCTTTTACTTTCCGGCCGGCACTCAGTCAGTGCGGGAAGCGGACGGCGAGGGACCTGACGTACACCGGAATGTGAGTATGTACTTGCAGCGCCCCAGAGTCCTGGTCGTTGCAGTACTGTGGCTCCGCCACTAAGGGGAGCTATGGTACGTCTGATGGCACTGAAGGAGTTCATCTGACCAGGTATCACAGACACCAATACATTTCACAGTCGGGCCACCAGGGGGAGCTAAGGGTTCTATTCACTAGGCCACTCCTCACATACTGGTAAAACTGGGGGTCAGGCAGGAAGTTAGAGGGAAAGCTGACTGGGTTGGAACCAGGCAACACCGTGTGGCAGAGGGTGTTGTAGGGGGAAGATTCGGTAGGGTCTCTGTCAGGTTTGGGACCCTGATGGAGGCCTGGCTACAAGGAAGAACGTCACGGGACCGTGCCTGCACAGAATAGCGGCGGTGCCCTAAGAAAGGATTAGAAGAGAGATATATTGTGCTGAGTGAGAAACGAGATCAAAGCAAATAGGAGAATACCAGTAGGAGTCATGCTGTAAGATCGAGGCAACATCCTACTGAGGCGTGCAACCGGTGGCTGGAACGCCGAGGAAGTATAAATACATCTAGCTTCAAGCAATACTTCAAACCTACGGCAGGACAGTCAGTCATAGGCGGGCTGTCTCACACCAAATCACTTAAGAAGACATAGGGGGCAACCTGTGGAGAGGGGCGACTCTAGGGTCCCGGAAGAGCTCCGAGCCTACCCGTCATACGGGTGCCGTCCTAACCAGAACATCGGGAGGGACGGAGGATTAGCAGAACATCATCTAATCGAGTTGTGAGGGAACATCAGAAACAGACACAACAGTTGTGGGGTACTTTCCGTAAGCACTGCAGGGAAGGACTACAACACATAGCGCTAGCAGGAAGGCACTGATTTCCACCTGCAAAGGGAACTCTGGAGGTGCCATTGGAACGGCCGGACTTGCGCAGCCTGGTGATCCGGATTCCGGACTGAGGACCCAGAGATCTTCAGTAAAGAGGTAAAGAGACTGCAACCTGGTGTCCTCGTTATTTACCACGACCTGCACCCCACAATTGCACCACTACCATTTACCATCATCCATTCTCTCATTCACTGGACGTCCCCCACTGACCGACAGGGCCACGGACCGGGCTTAGCCACCGTGACCACACAACCCCCCAGAACAGAGACTCTGAGGCCCGGTACCGGGTACCCCTCGGCCCTGCGGCAGTGTGGGGCCGCTCCAACTTGGCGTCACGAACAGGATCTACTTAAGCCTGAAGAATCAGGTCATGTGTGCCTTGGAACTGTGATTTATCGTGCTTTGACTGTGCTTTATTAGAAGGACTGTGTATTGCCATTACCACAAGGGTTACCGCCAAAACCGCCGCCATTGCAGCGCTGAGGAGAAGTGCAGGAGAAGAAGAGGGGTGTGGAGTAGGCGTAGACAAGCTGGAGAGCGCGAAGAACAATGGCCGCCCAGTCTAAGTATTTCTGTGTCCTGAGGACGTGTCCGTCAGCAGCTGAGGTCCGCCTCCTTATCCTGTTTGGAGGGTGGAGACCATGGAGACGGGGCCGCCCACGAAAGAGACCACGGGAAGAGGACACTGGAGAAGAAGAAAAGATGGCGACGCCGGGAACGCCGCGTGGGACTGACCCGATCCGGCCTGAGGCTGCGCAACCCGACACAGCCCCAGATGCGCCAACGTTGCGGGAACTGACCCTCAAGGAGCTATTGATGGGCCGACCTCCCTTGCCACCGTCTGAGGAGTGTGTGGCTGCAGCCGAGGCCCGACAGATAGCACGCCACTTGGAGGCTGATGCCCGCGTGCTCGCTCGGCTGGGCCAGCCCACGGAGGTCCGTTTGTCTCCGGTGTCCCCTGTTCCTCCCAACCCGGCCGCAGCTGATAGTACGCTGCGGGCGCAGGGCATGAGACTTCTGCCGGAGGCCGAACACCTGCGGCGCCTGATGACAGCATGGTGGAACCGGCCCCAGCCTGCAGCCCGGATTGACCTGACCAGCGTGGAAGAAACCCCGACGTCACACTGGGGTGTAGTGGTGTCCTTTAACCCCCGACATGGAAGAGGGGTTATACAGGAGATCGGGGAGCCGCTACAAGTCCGCGTAGATCGGGAGGAGGTGGAGCCCTGCGGAGGAAGGTTCGCTCGCGACCTAGAGCCAGGTGACGCTGTGACCTACACCAGTTGGAGGAGGGAGGTCAGCTGGATCGCTCGGGGCGTCCAGCGGTGCGTCGCACTCCAGGCCGCTGCCGGAACATCAGAAGATGAACCTCCTGCTGAAAAGGCAACGGAACCTGTCCCTGCGGAGCAGCGGGGAACCCGGACCCACCATGTACCTTGGGGGCGTGCCGGCCCATCAGTGAGGAGGGCATCCCGGTGAGGGATCTCTTTGTTGACCCGGGATCCCTATTGTTTTGTTTGTTTTTCTAAGTTTTTGCACAAGTTTCCAGAACTGCCGCAATCATGAACAGTGCATGATACAAACTTCTTGTAAATAGTTTGCACCTTCTTAAAGGTGCTTCCTACTGGTTTTACTTAGAAAGAGACTCTTTGCGAAGATACCGCACCGGAGCCTTTGCTGAGTACGGACTGGTAGCTTGAGAAGATATGCTACCTCATGAAGACTTGGTCCCCTCCTAAAGGGGATGTTTACTTGTTGCACTTAAAGAGTGATATTGCTTTAAGAAAGATAGATAGCAATAATGCCTTGACAGAAGAAAATGATGATGATGTTTACATGTAAAAGTTATATGTATCTAACTAGTTAATTGTGAAAAATGTTTAATAATGTTGATGGAAGAACGAGGACAGAAAGTGAACCCGTATGGGGTTAGTTAGTGAGTCCTCCTAAGAGCCATATAGAGATGGCCCATTGGTTCTAAACAGAAGGAAAAATGTTATGTTCTATACTGTGTATAGTGGTGGAAGGGCAGTAGGCCCGGGCTGAAAGGGGCGGTCCTGTATAGAAAGGAGAGGCAGAAGGTCTGGTGCCGTTAGGACAGGCGGTCCTGCAGACTTAAAGAAGGAGAATGAAAAGTTAAATTGCCTTATAATGTGATTATAAGAAGGTCTTTAGTGTATTTAGAGTGTACATCCTTAAAGGCAATGTTAAATTATTGTTCAAGAATTTGCACTGAGTAGAATACCCGGTTGGGTAAGAGAAAGTTATTTATAGCATGTTGCTATGATATTTAACCATGTTTGTAACGTTCAAGTGTCCTCACCTCCCATAAAGGGAAGCTTTGTTAAATATTCTTATTGTTATTACACTCAACAAATTGTATGTCTTTTTGCTAACCTGTATTGTTGTTTTCTTCCCAGTCCCGGAGTACTGGATTTAACCGGGGGGGAGTGCAGCGCCCCAGAGTCCTGGTCGTTGCAGTACTGTGGCTCCGCCACTAAGGGGAGCTATGGTACGTCTGATGGCACTGAAGGAGTTCATCTGACCAGGTATCACAGACACCAATACATTTCACAGTCGGGCCACCAGGGGGAGCTAAGGGTTCTATTCACTAGGCCACTCCTCACATACTGGTAAAACTGGGGGTCAGGCAGGAAGTTAGAGGGAAAGCTGACTGGGTTGGAACCAGGCAACACCTTGTGGCAGAGGGTGTTGTAGGGGGAAGATTCGGTAGGGTCTCTGTCAGGTTTGGGACCCTGATGGAGGCCTGGCTACAAGGAAGAACGTCACGGGACCGTGCCTGCACAGAATAGCGGCGGTGCCCTAAGAAAGGATTAGAAGAGATATATATTGTGCTGAGTGAGAAACGAGATCGAAGCAAATAGGAGAATACCAGTAGGAGTCGTGCTGTAAGATCGAGGCAACATCCTACTGAGGCGTGCATCCGGTGGCCGGAACGCCGAGGAAGTATAAATACATCTAGCTTCAAGCAATACTTCAAACATACGGCAGGACAGTCAGTCATAGGCGGGCTGTCTCACACCAAATCACCTAAGAAGACATAGGGGGCAACTTGTGGAGAGGGGCGACTCTAGGGTCCCGGAAAAGCTCCGAGCCTACCCGTCATACGGGTGCCGTCCTAACCAGAACATCGAGAGGGACGGAGGATTAGCAGAACATCATCTAATCGAGTTGTGAGGGAACATCAGAAACAGACACAACAGTTGTGGGGTACTTTCCGTAAGCACTGCAGGGAAGGACTACAACACATAGCGCTAGCAGGAAGACACTGATTTCCATCTGCAAAGGGAACTCTGGAGGTGCCATTGGACCGGCCGGACTTGCGCAGCCTGGTGATCCGGATTCCGGACTGAGGACCCAGAGATCTTCAGTAAAGAGGTAAAGAGACTGCAACCTGGTGTCCTCGTTATTTACCGCGACCTGCACCCCACAATTGCACCACTACCATTTACCATCATCCATTCTCTCATTCACTGGACGTCCCCCACTGACCGACAGGGCCACGGACCGGGCTTAGCCACCGTGACCACACAACCCCCCAGAACAGAGACTCTGAGGCCCGGTACCGGGTACCCCTCGGCCCTGCGGCGGTGTGGGGCCGCTCCATACTGTTTTTTTTTTTACATTTACGATGGTAACCAGGGTAAACATCGGGTTACTAAGCGCGGCCCTGCGCTTAATAACCCGATGTTTACCCTGGTTACCCGGGGACTTCGGCATCGTTGGTCGCTGGAGAGCTGTCTGTGTGACAGCTCTCCAGCGACCACACAACGATTTACCAACGATCATGGCCAGGTCATATCGCTGGTCGTGATCATTGGTAAATCATTTAGTGTAACAGTACCCTTAGTATCTGTTTCTGGGATCTGCTATCTCAAGTACACAGCTTTCGCAGAAACAAATACAACTAAGAAATACTCTACTATGATCTAAGCATAGCAGTCATGTCGTTACAATTCTCATATCACAGCAATTACGTTGAGTGCTCAGCAGGTAAGGGCACCAGAGCTGTAGTGATTTCATCAAGTGACATGTACTCCATCACTGGATGAACTCACCACATCGGTACTGGTGTCTGCATCTGATAAGTAATCACCAGTAATTACGGTGATCTGAGTGCTGCAGCCGCAATGGCATGACTGATTCACACAGATCGCAATAATTACCGGTGAGCACTCCTCAGGTGTGGGCACCAGGGCTGTGGTGATGACTTCATCCAGCAGTTAGTACATTTCACTGGATGAAATCACTGCTGCAACCTTCGTTTTGGATCTGGTAAATGATCACTGCTGATTACTGTGATCTGAGCACCGCAATGACATGACGGTTCCACTCAGATCACAGTCATTACTGGTGACAGAGGGAAATTGAGGGTGTGTCCAGTTAACAGCTGAGGCAGCCAAATCTTAGGAGATAGGGTTGGACACCAAACGCAGTCACCTTGGGCTATTGCATTTGTAAGTGTTGTTCTCTGACACTTACACACCAGTAAATAAAAATGGCAGACCCCAGTAGCTGAATAAAATAAAAAATACTCAATTTATATTTACACACATGTTAACAAACTTGTCAAAACATTAAAAAAAATTCTGATACTCTGCAGGTAGATCATTTTGTGACGTTTATATCAATATTTAACCAGCAAGTGTTTGTTATTTGAGTTGAAGTCTGAGGGTTTTGCTAGAATTCCACTACATTGTGTCTAAGGTGTTTCTTGAGAAATTCTAGGCTATGATAAAATTCATCCTTGATGTAACATATCGTACCTCTTGTTGCTTGGCCAGGAAGGCATCAATAAGGTTCCTCTGGTCATTTACATCCAGTTCTTTCTTCTGTTTTGTAAATGTCGCTGTTATGAATTTTTGAAGCTCTACCATATTTCCAAACATTGTTCTGTGAGGTCCGGGGAGCAAACCCATCAATGTCGGGAAACTGTTATACAACTAAACAAATATAAAAGTAATAATGAATGCTGCTGACATTGAAGACGCCAAATGCATTCATTTGTTAAATACAACAGGAATAGGCACTGTCCAACATGCAAAAATTATTGAGGCTCTCAGTACCATACAGATGTCATCTACGTATAAATGAGTACTCCAATGAACACATAGCACATAAGAGGTGAAGTGTTGTGATCCTAATGGCAGAGGATCTCAGGGTCTTCAGCAAAGTCTGCAAACATAAAAACTAGCTCTTAGGGAGGTGCTAACTGAGCTGACCACATACCTGATCCTAGCCCACAAATAATAGCAGCCGGGGAACGTGCCTACGTTGGTTCTAGACGTCTCGCGCCAGCCGGAGATCTAACTAACCCTTTCAGAGAAAATACAGACCTCACTTGCCTCCAGAGAAAGATACCCCAAAGTAGATACAGGCCCCCAACAAATAATAACGGTGAGGTAAGAGGAAAGGACAAACGTAAGTATGAACTAGATTCAGCAAAGAGAGGCCCACTAAATAATAGCAGAAATATAGAAAGCGGACTTATGTGGTCAGCGAAAAACCCTACCAAAATATCCACGCTGAATATCCAAGAACCCCCGTACCGACTAACGGTATGGGGGGAGAATATCAGCCCCCTAAGAGCTTCCAGCAAAATCAGGAATCACATTATGAACAAGCTGGACAAAAACAGAATAATACAAATAAACAAAAAAAACAAGAAAGCAGGACTTAGCTTATGTTGCAAAAAATCAGGACCAGTAGACAAGAGCAACCAGACAAGGACTGATTACATGGATGCCAGGCAATGGACTAAGACTCCAGGAAGTTTAAATAGAAACACCCAGAGTCTTAACGACCCAGGTGACTACCAACCTGGGGAAAGAGTATCCAAAAGCCATTGTTATGACCCCAATGGCAGAGGGTCTCAGGAATAATTGCTAAGTATGCAAACACAGAAAACCAGCTCATAGGGCAGTGGTAACTGGGCTGACCATATATCTAATCCTAGCACCACAAATACCAGCAGCCGGGGAACGTGCCTACGTTGATTCTAGACGTCTCGCGCCAGCCGGAGAACTAACTAACCCTAGAAGGGAAAAGAAAGACCTTTCTTGCCTCCAGAGAAAATACCCCAAAAGTTGGATACAAGCCCCCAACAAATAATAACGGTGAGGTAAGAGGAAAAGACAAACATAAGAATGAGCTAGGTATTTAGCAAAGAGAGGCCCACTAGCTAATAGCAGAATATAGGAAGATAACTTATATGGTCAGCAAAAACCCTATCAAAAATATCCACACTGGAAATTCAAGAACCCCCGAACCGTCTAACGGCCCGGGGGGAGAACACCAGCCCCCTAGAGCTTCCAGCAAGGTCAGGAATCACATTTAGTACAAGCTGGACAAAAATGAGAGCAAGCAAATAACCCAAAAAACAAAGAAGCAGGACTTAGCTTAATTTTGCACGAACCAGGACCAGCAGATAGGAGCAAACAGAATGTGTCTGATTACAACGATGCCAGGCACTGGACTAAGGATCCAGGAGGTTTATATAGCAACACCCCTGAACTAACGACCCAGCTGGGTACAAACTGAGGGAAGAAAATCCCAGAGTCATATCACTAGTAACCACAAGAGGGAGCCAAAAAGTCTAATTCACAACAGTACCCCCCCCCCTTAAGGAGGGGTCACCGAACCCTCACCAAGACCACCAGGGTGATCAGGATGAGCAGCGTGAAAGGCACGAACTAAATCGGCCGCATGCACATCAGAGGCAACCACCCAGGAATTATCCTCCTGACCATAGCCCTTCCACTTGACCAAATACTGAAGCCTCCATCTGGAGAGACGAGAATCCAAGATCTTCTCAACCACGTACTCCAACTCGCCCTCAACCAACACCGGAGCAGGAGGCTCAGCAGAAGGAACCACAGGCACAACGTAGCGTCGCAATAAAGACCTATGGAACACGTTGTGAATGGCAAACGAAACCGGAAGATCCAAGCGAAAGGACACTGGATTAAGGATTTCCAATATCTTGTAAGGAACGATGAAGCGAGGCTTAAATTTAGGAGAGGAGACCTTCATAGGAACAAATCGAGAAGACAGCCACACCAAATCCCCAACACGAAGTCGGGGACCCACACCGCGGCGGCGGTTGGCAAAACGCTGAGCCTTCTCCTGTGACAATTTTAAGTTGTCCACCACATGATTCCAGATCTGCTGCAACCTATCCACCACAGAATCTACCCCAGGACAGTCAGAAGGCTCCACATGTCCCGAGGAAAAACGACGATGGAAACCAGAGTTGCAGAAAAATGGCGAAACCAAAGTAGCGGAACTAGCCCGATTATTAAGGGCAAACTCAGCCAACGGCAAGAAGGTCACCCAATCATCCTGATCTGCCAAAACAAAACACCTCAAATAAGCCTCCAGAGTCTGATTAGTTCGCTCCGTTTGTCCATTAGTCTGAGGATGAAAGGCAGACGAGAACGACAAATCAATGCCCATCCTAGTACAAAAGGATCGCCAGAACCTGAAAACAAACTGGGATCCTCTGTCAGACACAATATTCTCAGAAATGCCGTGTAAACGAACCACATTCTGAAGGAACACAGGAACCAGATTGGAAGAGGAAGGCAGCTTAGGCACAGGCACCAAATGGACCATTTTCGAGAAGCGATCACATACCACCCAGATGACAGACATACCCTGAGACACCGGGAGATCAGAAATGAAATCCATGGAAATGTGTGTCCAAGGCCCCTTCGGGACAGGCAAGGGCAAGAGCAACCCGCTGGCACGAGAACAGCAAGGCTTAGCTCGAGCACAAGTCCCACAGGACTGCACAAATGACCGCACATCCCGTGACAAGGAAGGCCACCAAAAGGACCTAGCCACCAGATCTCTGGTGCCAAAAATTCTCGGATGACCTGCCAACACCGAGGAATGAACCTCGGAAATGACTCTGCTGGTCCACTTATCAGGAACAAACAGTCTGTCAGGTGGACAAGAGTCAGGTCTACCAGCCTGAAATCTCTGCAACACGTGTCGCAAATCAGGAGAAATGGCTGACAAGATAACTCCCTCTTTAAGAATACCAACAGGTTCTGCGACTCCAGGAGAGTCAGGCACAAAGCTCCTTGAAAGAGCATCAGCCTTCACATTCTTTGAACCTGGTAAATACGAGACCACAAAGTCAAAACGGGAGAAAAACAATGACCAGCGGGCCTGTCTAGGATTCAGGCGTTTAGCAGACTTGAGATACATCAAATTTTTGTGATCAGTCAAGACCACCACACGATGCTTAGCACCCTCGAGCCAATGACGCCACTCCTCAAATGCCCACTTCATGGCCAGTAACTCCCGATTGCCAACATCATAATTCCGCTCAGCAGGTGAAAACTTCCTAGAGAAGAAAGCACATGGTCTCATTACCGAGCAACCAGGGCCTCTCTGTGACAAAACGGTCCCTGACCCAATCTCAGAAGCATCCACTTCGACCTGAAAGGGAAGTGAGACATCAGGCTGGCACAAAACAGGCGCCAAAGTAAACCGGCGCTTCAACTCTTGGAACGCCTCCACGGCTGCAGGAGCCCAGTTAGCAACATCAGAACCTTTCTTGGTCATATCCGTCAAAGGTTTAACAACGCTAGAAAAATTAGCGATAAAACGACGGTAGAAGTTAGCAAAACCCAAGAACTTCTGAAGACTCTTAACTGACGTGGGTTAAGTCCACTCATGAATAGCTTGGACCTTGACTGGGTCCATCTCCACAGCAGAAGGGGAAAAAATAAACCCCAAAAAGGGAACCTTCTGTACTCCAAAGAGACACTTTGAGCCTTTAACAAACAAAGCATTCTCACGCAAAACCTGAAACACCATCCTGACCTGCTCCACATGTGAGTCCCAATCTTCAGAGAAAACCAGAATATCATCCAGATAAACAATCATAAATTTATCCAGATACTTCCGGAAAATATCATGCATAAAGGACTGAAACACTGAGGGAGCATTAGAGAGCCCAAAAGGCATCACCAAGTACTCAAAATGACCTTCGGGCGTATTAAATGCAGTCTTCCATTCATCTCCTTGCTTAATGCGCACAAGGTTGTACGCACCACGAAGATCTATCTTGGTGAACCACTTGGCACCTTTAATCCGGGCAAACAAGTCCGACAACAGAGGCAAAGGATACTGAAATTTAACAGTGATTTTATTCAGAAGCCGATAGTCAATACAAGGTCTCAAAGATCCGTCCTTCTTGGCCACAAAAAAGAATTCCCGCACCAAGAGGGGAAGAGGAAGGACGGATATGCCCCTTCTCCAGAGACTCCTTGATATACGAACGCATTGCGGCATGCTCAGGTACAGACAGATTAAATAATCTTCCCTTGGGAAATTTACTACCTGGAATCAAATCTATGGCGCAGTCACAGTCCCTATGAGGAGGCAGAGCACTGGATCTGGACTCGCTGAATACATCCTGATAATCAGACAAATACTCAGGAACTTCCGAAGGAGTAGAGGAAGCAATAGACACTGGCAGGGAATCAGCATGAATTCCCTGACAGCCCCAACTTGACACAGACATTGCCTTCCAATCCAAGACTGGATTGTGGGTCTGTAACCATGGCAGACCCAAAACGACCAAATCATGCATTTTATGCAGAACAAGAAAACGAATCACCTCCCGATGTTCAGGAGTCATGCACATGGTTACCTGCGTCCAAAACTGCGGTTTATTTTCCGCCAATGGCGTAGCATCAATACCTCTAAGAGGAATAGGATTTACCAACGGTTCAAGAACAAAGCCACAGCGCTTGGCAAATGACAGATCCATAAGACTCAGGGCAGCACCTGAATCCACAAACGCCATAACAGGGTAAGAAGACAAAGAGCAAATTAAAGTCACAGACAAAATAAATTTAGGTTGCAAATTACCAATGGCGACAGGACTAACAACCCTTGTTAGGCGTTTAGAGCATGCTGATATAACATGTGTAGAATCACCACTAGTGTTGAGCGATACTTTCCAATATCGGAAAGTATCGGTATCGGAAAGTATCGGCCGATACCGTCAAAATATCGGATCCAATCCGATACCGATACCCGATCCCAATGCAAGTCAATGGGACGAAAATATCGGAATTAAAATAAACCCTTTATAAACTTGTAGGTTCATTCTACATGAAGGAAAACAACTAAGAATAATGTAGGATGTATTGGGGGACGTGGCGGAGATATTAAAGGGACAGAGGTTTAGCCCAATGTAATAGAATAGCAGGATTTTTAATTTTTTTTTATGAAGTTCGGCGTTAGAAAGAATTTGACTATGTTATTTTTTTTTTTTTTTATGTCAGATATTGATGTTTCACTACTTCCACGCCCTTCACCTTCTTTTTTACTTCTCCCACGCTTTCTTCTTAATTATCCTCATCATCAGCTTCTTTGACATCAACTTCTTCACCTTATTCATCTTCTTCTTCATCTTCTACCTATTATTTTTTGGGTTACATTGTTCATATTCTTTTTATTTTACTATTATCTTCATCATATTCAACTTCTTCATCATATTCTTATTTGTGACAGGCATTCCCGTAGTTGTTATCTATAAAAGTTTGAAGATTACACCTTCCGTTCTGCCTGTCACAAACCAGTTACATTTGTCCGCATTCAGTTTGGCCTGCAGCATCAGGCTTTATCCAGGGGCACCACGAGGAGGAACGGACTCACCCCCATACACTGCTTAGTCTTCTTCTGCTTATAATTTACATAATATTTTTTTGCTCTGATATTTTGTGTTATGCTTAATGTCCTTCTGCTCTTTGTTCTGCAGCCTCTTGTTCTTCTGCTTCTCGGTCTTCCAGGTCGTCGTCGTCTCCAGGGTCGTCGTCTCCGGGGTCGTCGTCATCGGGGTGGTCTCCGGGGTCGTCGTCATCGGGGTGGTCTTCAGGGTCATCGTCTCCAGGGTCGTCGTCATCACGGTGGTTGTCGTCTCTGGTGTCGTCGTCATCTTAGGGGTGTTCTTCCGGGTCATCGTGTTTAGTCTCTTGAACTTGGAAATGTAGCAGAAGGTACAAGAAGGCTGAGAAAATGCCGAGAACCAGCTGATGGAACTGGAACTCGGATGGCTACCCGAAGGTCCAAGAGCCAATGGAACTACCGAGGACCAGCTGACGTTACTGGAACCCGGTTACTAAGCAGGAGGTACCCGTGCCTGAAAGCACTACCAAGGACCACCTGACGTTGGTGGAACTCGGATACCCAGAGGGAGGCACCTAAGCCAAAGGCTCTGCCCGGAACCAGCTGACGGTACTGGAACCAGGATGGGGAGCAGAAGGTACAAGAGCAAAAGACACTGCCGAGAACCAGCTGACGGTGCTGGAACCCGGATGGGTAGCCGAAGGTCCAAGAGCCAATGGAACTACCGAGGACCAGCTGACGTTACTGGAACCCGGTTACTAAGCAGGAGGTACCCGTGCCTGAAAGCACTACCAAGGACCACCTGACGTTGGTGGAACTCGGATACCCAGAGGGAGGCACCTAAGCCAAAGGCTCTGCCCGGAACCAGCTGACGGTACTGGAACCAGGATGTGGAGCAGAAGGTACAAGAGCAAGTGTCTGCGTGGCTTTTGCAGGACACGTTGCCGGCTGCACAGCAGGGGAACAGCTGGCGGTGCTGGACCCCACTGACACATTGGCGAGGTGTTTGGCTCTGTGCAGCCAGCACTTCCGGACAGCAACGAGCGGTGTTGTAGCCCGAGCTCTGCAGGGGGAGCAGAGTGTAGGCCGAAGCCTACTTGAA
Source organism: Ranitomeya variabilis (assembly GCF_051348905.1). Taxonomy (NCBI): domain Eukaryota; kingdom Metazoa; phylum Chordata; class Amphibia; order Anura; family Dendrobatidae; genus Ranitomeya; species Ranitomeya variabilis. Next base: position 1,079,946,784 of record NC_135233.1, read on the forward strand.
CCAATTTCAAAGGTAACCTTTAACCCCCCCTCAGGGGTTAGAAAGTAGAAGAGCCACAGCTTATGCAGCAGTAGTGCTGCACAAGTCAAAGGTTGCTCTTTTAATTTCGCTCCTTGCACACGCTGAATGAAACACGTATAACATTTAGCCCTTTATACAGTCAAACTGTGTTGGAGGCGCGAGTTCCCTTTGTAATGAGACGCAGCACAGATGTCAAGAATCCCACCTTGGTGCTGGGTGCAGCCTCCCGAGCGTTGTTATTTGCTGTACAGGAGTCTGCGCTGTCGTGTTATCCCCTGGCCTAGCGCCGTTAGCGCTGCCCATCTTCTGACCTCATTTAATGTTGGCCGGTGCGGTTCGCGATGCCCATGAATCACAGCCCCGCAGTGTATTGACATAGTTTAAACACTGCGGGGCTGGGATTCATGGCCTGGCGCAGTACATATGTTCGCCTCTCGCTTGGGTTCTTACACCCGCTTCAGACTATGTGGCGTCAGCTGATCCCTTATCGCATGCCACGGCCATGAAGCCGCACAGTCCGAAGAAGGCGGAAGGAGAGGAGGGACAGGCGAACTGATGCACTGATCCTGCCCATCAATCACACCCTCGCAGTCCCAATAAATAAGACACCGAGGGGCGTTGTGTGGGTCAGGGCGGCCGCAGAGGCGCAGGCAGCCAAACAATGATGCCAGAAGACGGGCAGCGCTACCAAGGGGGTTGCAGCGTGTCATTACAAAGGAAAGTCACACCACCGGGACGGTTAAATGGTCACACAGAGGACACATTGCAGACGTGTTTTCAGTTCCACATGTGCGAGGAGAATACGTTTCTGAGCCACCTTGCACACATGCAGCATTACCGCTGTACAAGGTGGCTGGATAACGTAAAAACGCCTGGGGGAGGGGGGACAGGTTCCCTTCAATTTCAGTTCTTGTGTCTGCGTGGCTTTTGCAGGACACGTTGCCGGCTGCACAGCAGGGGAACAGCTGGCGGTGCTGGACCCCACTGACACATTGGCTGGTGTTTTTCTCTGTGCAGCTAGCACATCTGGGCAAAAACTGGCGGTGTGTTAGAGCCCAGGGACAGCAGGAGGAGGAGCAGGAGGAGGAGGAGCAGGGGGAGGGGAGTGTAGGCCGAAGCCTGCACAGGCGGCAGCTTTGGGTGTGTTGTGTCTGCGTGGCTTTTGCAGGACACGTTGCCGGCTACACAGCAGGGGAACAGCTGGCGGTGCTGGACCCCACTGACACATTGGCGAGGTGTTTGGCTCTGTGCAGCCAGCACTTCCGGACAGCAACTAGCGTTGTTGGAGCCCGGGCTCTGCAGGTGGAGCAGAGTGTAGGCCGAAGCCTAATTGAACCGATTTCAAAAGTCACCTTTAACCCCCCCTCAGGGGTTACAAAGTAGAAGAGCCACAGCTTATGCAGCAGCAGTGCTGCGCAAGTCAAAGGTTGCTCTTGTAATTTTTCTCCTTGCACACGCTGAATGGAACACGTATAACATTTAGCCCTTTATACAGTCAAACTGTGTAATGGAGGCGAGAGTTCCCTTTGTAATGAGACGCAGCACAGGTGTCAAGAATCCCACCTTGGTGCTGGGTGCAGCCTCCCGAGCGTTGTTATTTGCTGTACAGGAGTCTGCGCTGTCGTGTTATCCCCTGGCCTAGCGCCGTTAGCGCTGCCCATCTTCTGGCATCATGTAATGTCGGCCGGTGCGGTTCGCGATGACCATGAATCCCAGCCCCGCAGTGTCTTAACATTGTTAAAACACTGCGGGGCTGGGATTCAGGGCCTGGCGCAGCACATATGTTCGCCTCTCACACTCGGGTCCTTACACCCGCTTCAGACTGTGCGGCGTCATCTGATCCCTTATCGCATGCCACGGCCATGAAGCCGCACAGTCCGAAGAAGGCGGAAGGAGAGGAGGGACAGGCGAACTGATGCACTGATCCTGCCCATCAATCACACCCTCGCAGTCCCAATAAATAAGACACCGAGGGGCGTTGTGTGGGTCAGGGCGGCCGCAGAGGCGCAGGCAGCCAAACAATGATGCCAGAAGACGGGCAGCGCTACCAAGGGGGTTGCAGCGTGTCATTACAAAGGAAAGTCACACCACCGGGACGGTTAAATGGTCACACAGAGGACACATTGCAGACGTGTTTTCAGTTCCACATGTGCGAGGAGAATACGTTTCTGAGCCACCTTGCACACATGCAGCATTACCGCTGTACAAGGTGGCTGGATAACGTAAAAACGCCTGGGGGAGGGGGGACAGGTTCCCTTCAATTTCAGTTCTTGTGTCTGCGTGGCTTTTGCAGGACACGTTGCCGGCTGCACAGCAGGGGAACAGCTGGCGGTGCTGGACCCCACTGACACATTGGCTGGTGTTTTTCTCTGTGCAGCTAGCACATCTGGGCAAAAACTGGCGGTGTGTTAGAGCCCAGGGACAGCAGGAGGAGGAGCAGGAGGAGGAGGAGCAGGGGGAGGGGAGTGTAGGCCGAAGCCTGCACAGGCGGCAGCTTTGGGTGTGTTGTGTCTGCGTGGCTTTTGCAGGACACGTTGCCGGCTACACAGCAGGGGAACAGCTGGCGGTGCTGGACCCCACTGACACATTGGCGAGGTGTTTGGCTCTGTGCAGCCAGCACTTCCGGACAGCAACTAGCGTTGTTGGAGCCCGGGCTCTGCAGGTGGAGCAGAGTGTAGGCCGAAGCCTAATTGAACCGATTTCAAAAGTCACCTTTAACCCCCCCTCAGGGGTTACAAAGTAGAAGAGCCACAGCTTATGCAGCAGCAGTGCTGCGCAAGTCAAAGGTTGCTCTTGTAATTTTTCTCCTTGCACACGCTGAATGGAACACGTATAACATTTAGCCCTTTATACAGTCAAACTGTGTAATGGAGGCGAGAGTTCCCTTTGTAATGAGACGCAGCACAGGTGTCAAGAATCCCACCTTGGTGCTGGGTGCAGCCTCCCGAGCGTTGTTATTTGCTGTACAGGAGTCTGCGCTGTCGTGTTATCCCCTGGCCTAGCGCCGTTAGCGCTGCCCATCTTCTGGCATCATGTAAGGTCGGCCGGTGCGGTTCGCGATGACCATGAATCCCAGCCCCGCAGTGTCTTAACATTGTTAAAACACTGCGGGGCTGGGATTCAGGGCCTGGCGCAGCACATATGTTCGCCTCTCACACTCGGGTCCTTACACCCGCTTCAGACTGTGCGGCGTCATCTGATCCCTTATCGCATGCCACGGCCATGAAGCCGCACAGTCCGAAGAAGGCGGAAGGAGAGGAGGGACAGGCGAACTGATGCACTGATCCTGCCCATCAATCACACCCTCGCAGTCCCAATAAATAAGACACCGAGGGGCGTTGTGTGGGTCAGGGCGGCCGCAGAGGCGCAGGCAGCCAAACAATGATGCCAGAAGACGGGCAGCGCTACCAAGGGGGTTGCAGCGTGTCATTACAAAGGAAAGTCACACCACCGGGACGGTTAAATGGTCACACAGAGGACACATTGCAGACGTGTTTTCAGTTCCACATGTGCGAGGAGAATACGTTTCTGAGCCACCTTGCACACATGCAGCATTACCGCTGTACAAGGTGGCTGGATAACGTAAAAACGCCTGGGGGAGGGGGGACAGGTTCCCTTCAATTTCAGTTCTTGTGTCTGCGTGGCTTTTGCAGGACACGTTGCCGGCTGCACAGCAGGGGAACAGCTGGAGGTGCTGGACCCCACTGACACATTGGCTGGTGTTTTTCTCTGTGCAGCTAGCACATCTGGGCAAAAACTGGCGGTGTGTTAGAGCCCAGGGACAGCAGGAGGAGGAGCAGGAGGAGGAGGAGCAGGGGGAGGGGAGTGTAGGCCGAAGCCTGCACAGGCGGCAGCTTTGGGTGTGTTGTGTCTGCGTGGCTTTTGCAGGACACGTTGCCGGCTACACAGCAGGGGAACAGCTGGCGGTGCTGGACCCCACTGACACATTGGCGAGGTGTTTGGCTCTGTGCAGCCAGCACTTCCGGACAGCAACTAGCGTTGTTGGAGCCCGGGCTCTGCAGGTGGAGCAGAGTGTAGGCCGAAGCCTAATTGAACCGATTTCAAAAGTCACCTTTAACCCCCCCTCAGGGGTTACAAAGTAGAAGAGCCACAGCTTATGCAGCAGCAGTGCTGCGCAAGTCAAAGGTTGCTCTTGTAATTTTTCTCCTTGCACACGCTGAATGGAACACGTATAACATTTAGCCCTTTATACAGTCAAACTGTGTAATGGAGGCGAGAGTTCCCTTTGTAATGAGACGCAGCACAGGTGTCAAGAATCCCACCTTGGTGCTGGGTGCAGCCTCCCGAGCGTTGTTATTTGCTGTACAGGAGTCTGCGCTGTCGTGTTATCCCCTGGCCTAGCGCCGTTAGCGCTGCCCATCTTCTGGCATCATGTAATGTCGGCCGGTGCGGTTCGCGATGACCATGAATCCCAGCCCCGCAGTGTCTTAACATTGTTAAAACACTGCGGGGCTGGGATTCAGGGCCTGGCGCAGCACATATGTTCGCCTCTCACACTCGGGTCCTTACACCCGCTTCAGACTGTGCGGCGTCATCTGATCCCTTATCGCATGCCACGGCCATGAAGCCGCACAGTCCGAAGAAGGCGGAAGGAGAGGAGGGACAGGCGAACTGATGCACTGATCCTGCCCATCAATCACACCCTCGCAGTCCCAATAAATAAGACACCGAGGGGCGTTGTGTGGGTCAGGGCGGCCGCAGAGGCGCAGGCAGCCAAACAATGATGCCAGAAGACGGGCAGCGCTACCAAGGGGGTTGCAGCGTGTCATTACAAAGGAAAGTCACACCACCGGGACGGTTAAATGGTCACACAGAGGACACATTGCAGACGTGTTTTCAGTTCCACATGTGCGAGGAGAATACGTTTCTGAGCCACCTTGCACACATGCAGCATTACCGCTGTACAAGGTGGCTGGATAACGTAAAAACGCCTGGGGGAGGGGGGACAGGTTCCCTTCAATTTCAGTTCTTGTGTCTGCGTGGCTTTTGCAGGACACGTTGCCGGCTGCACAGCAGGGGAACAGCTGGCGGTGCTGGACCCCACTGACACATTGGCTGGTGTTTTTCTCTGTGCAGCTAGCACATCTGGGCAAAAACTGGCGGTGTGTTAGAGCCCAGGGACAGCAGGAGGAGGAGCAGGAGGAGGAGGAGCAGGGGGAGGGGAGTGTAGGCCGAAGCCTGCACAGGCGGCAGCTTTGGGTGTGTTGTGTCTGCGTGGCTTTTGCAGGACACGTTGCCGGCTACACAGCAGGGGAACAGCTGGCGGTGCTGGACCCCACTGACACATTGGCGAGGTGTTTGGCTCTGTGCAGCCAGCACTTCCGGACAGCAACTAGCGTTGTTGGAGCCCGGGCTCTGCAGGGGGAGCAGAGTGTAGGCCGAAGCCTAATTGAACCGATTTCAAAAGTCACCTTTAACCCCCCCTCAGGGGTTACAAAGTAGAAGAGCCACAGCTTATGCAGCAGCAGTGCTGCGCAAGTCAAAGGTTGCTCTTGTAATTTTTCTCCTTGCACACGCTGAATGGAACACGTATAACATTTAGCCCTTTATACAGTCAAACTGTGTAATGGAGGCGAGAGTTCCCTTTGTAATGAGACGCAGCACAGGTGTCAAGAATCCCACCTTGGTGCTGGGTGCAGCCTCCCGAGCGTTGTTATTTGCTGTACAGGAGTCTGCGCTGTCGTGTTATCCCCTGGCCTAGCGCCGTTAGCGCTGCCCATCTTCTGGCATCATGTAATGTCGGCCGGTGCGGTTCGCGATGACCATGAATCCCAGCCCCGCAGTGTCTTAACATTGTTAAAACACTGCGGGGCTGGGATTCAGGGCCTGGCGCAGCACATATGTTCGCCTCTCACACTCGGGTCCTTACACCCGCTTCAGACTGTGCGGCGTCATCTGATCCCTTATCGCATGCCACGGCCATGAAGCCGCACAGTCCGAAGAAGGCGGAAGGAGAGGAGGGACAGGCGAACTGATGCACTGATCCTGCCCATCAATCACACCCTCGCAGTCCCATTAAATAAGACAACGAGGGCTGTTGTGTGGGTCAGGGCGGCCGCAGAAGCGCAGCCAGCCAAACAATGATGCCAGAAGACGGGCAGCGTTACCAAGGAGCTTGTTGCGTGTGTCAATACAAAGTCAAATCACACCTGAGGGACGTTTTAATGGTCACAGAGGACACATTTTAGACGTGTTCACTTCAACATGGGCAAGGAGAATAAGTTTCTGAGCCACCTTGAACACATGCAGCATTACTGCTGTTCAAGGTAGCTGTAAAACATAGAAACACCTGGGGGAGGGGGGACAGGTTCCCTTCAATTTCAGTTCTTGTGTCTGCGTGGCGGTCGCAGGACACGTTGCCGGCTACACAGCAGGGGAACAGCTGGCGGTGCTGGACCCCACTGACACATTGGCTGGTGTTTTTCTCTGTGCAGCTAGCACATCTGGGCAAAAACTGGCGGTGTTAGAGCCCAGGGTCAGCAGGAGGAGCAGGGGGAGCGGAGTGTAGGCCGAAGCCTGCACTCGAGCAAGTTGAAAGGAAACCTTTAACCCCCCCCCCCCCAGGCGTTTGTAGCTGAAAGAGCCATTGTGTACAGCACTAATGCTGGAAAAGGTAAACTTAGCTCTTTTAATTATGGTCCTTGTACATGCGGAACCTAACATTTATGAAATGTGTCCCCACACAGCGTTAAACCGTCCGGTAGGTGGAACTTTCCTTTGTCGTGTGACGCAGCACAGCCATCATTTTTACCCCCTTGTCGCCGTTCGCCCCCTCCTCAGCGTTGTTTGAATCTGTCCCGGAGCCTGCGCTGTTAGGTTAGCCCATGGCCATGCACACATGTTGCGCTGCCCGTCTTCTGACCTCATTTGGTGTCAGGCTGGCTGCGCCTGTGCGGGTGCGCTGGCCGAGATCCCGCCTCGCAGTGTCGTCTCATGTAATCCCACCGCGGGCCTGTGATCCGTGCCCGTGCGCAGTGCATATCCTCTCCTCTCACTCCCCTCCCTACGGCTTTTTCAGACTGTGCGGTGTCACGGCCGTGGCATGCTATTAGGGACCAGCTGACATCGCACAGTCTGAAGAAGCCGTAGGGAGGGGAGTGAGAGGAGAGGATATGCACTGCGCACGGGCACGGATCACAGGCCCGCGGTGGGATTACATTAGACGACACTGCGAGGCGGGATCTCGGCCAGCGCACCCGCACAGGCGCAGCCAGCCTGACACCAAATGAGGTCAGAAGACGGGCAGCGCAACATGTGTGCATGGCCAAGGGCTAACCTAACAGCGCAGGCTCCGGGACAGATTCAAACAACGCTGAGGAGGGGGCGCACGGCGCCAAGGGGGTAAAAATGATGGCTGTGCTGCGTCACACGACAAAGGAAAGTTCCACCTACCGGACGGTGTAACGCTGTGTGGGGACACATTTCATAAGTGTTTGGTTCAGCATGTGCAAGGAGCATCACGAAAAGAGGCACTTTTTCCCTTTGCATCATTACTGCTGCACAAGGTGGCTCCTTCAGTAACAAACGCCTGGGGGGGGGGGGTCAGGTTCCCTTACATTTAACTTGTTGTGCCTGCGTGGCGGTCGCAGTACACGTTGCCGTATACACAGCAGGGGAACAGCTGACGTTACTGAACCCCAATAACAGAGGAGGGACTGTTGACTGTGCGTACAGCACTTCTGGACGGCAACTGGCGGTGTTGGAGCCCAGGGACAGGTGGAGGAGGAGGAGGTAGGAGGAGGTAGGAGGGATTGCCACACACACAGCAGGGGAACAGCTGACGTTACTGAACCCCAATAACAGAGGAGGGACTGTTGACTGTGCGTACAGCACTTCTGGACGGCAACTGGCGGTGTTGGAGCCCAGGGACAGGTGGAGGAGGAGGAGGTAGGAGGAGGTAGGAGGGATTGCCACACACACAGCAGGGGAACAGCTGACGTTACTGAACCCCAATAACAGAGGAGGGACTGTTGACTGTGCGTACAGCACTTCTGGACGGCAACTGGCGGTGTTGGAGCCCAGGGACAGGTGGAGGAGGAGGAGGTTGGAGGAGGTAGGAGGGATTGCCACACACACAGCAGGGGAACAGCTGACGTTACTGAACCCCAATAACAGAGGAGGGACTGTTGACTGTGCGTACAGCACTTCTGGACGGCAACTGGCGGTGTTGGAGCCCAGGGACAGGTGGAGGAGGAGGAGGTTGGAGGAGGTAGGAGGGATTGCCACACACACAGCAGGGGAACAGCTGACATTACTGAACCCCAATAACAGAGGAGCGACTGTTGACTGTGCGTACAGCACTTCTGGACGGCAACTGGCGGTGTTGGAGCCCAGGGACAGGTGGAGGAGGAGGAGGTTGGAGGAGGTAGGAGGGATTGCCACACACACAGCAGGGGAACAGCTGACGTTACTGAACCCCAATAACAGAGGAGGGACTGTTGACTGTGCGTACAGCACTTCTGGACGGCAACTGGCGGTGTTGGAGCCCAGGGACAGGTGGAGGAGGAGGAGGTTGGAGGAGGTAGGAGGGATTGCCACACACACAGCAGGGGAACAGCTGACGTTACTGAACCCCAATAACAGAGGAGGGACTGTTGACTGTGCGTACAGCACTTCTGGACGGCAACTGGCGGTGTTGGAGCCCAGGGACAGGTGGAGGAGGAGGAGGTTGGAGGAGGTAGGAGGGATTGCCACACACACAGCAGGGGAACAGCTGACATTACTGAACCCCAATAACAGAGGAGCGACTGTTGACTGTGCGTACAGCACTTCTGGACGGCAACTGGCGGTGTTGGAGCCCAGGGACAGGTGGAGGAGGAGGAGGTTGGAGGAGGTAGGAGGGATTGCCACACACACAGCAGGGGAACAGCTGACGTTACTGAACCCCAATAACAGAGGAGGGACTGTTGACTGTGCGTACAGCACTTCTGGACGGCAACTGGCGGTGTTGGAGCCCAGGGACAGGTGGAGGAGGAGGAGGTTGGAGGAGGTAGGAGGGATTGCCACACACACAGCAGGGGAACAGCTGACATTACTGAACCCCAATAACAGAGGAGCGACTGTTGACTGTGCGTACAGCACTTCTGGACGGCAACTGGCGGTGTTGGAGCCCAGGGACAGGTGGAGGAGGAGGAGGTTGGAGGAGGTAGGAGGGATTGCCACACACACAGCAGGGGAACAGCTGACGTTACTGAACCCCAATAACAGAGGAGGGACTGTTGACTGTGCGTACAGCACTTCTGGACGGCAACTGGCGGTGTTGGAGCCCAGGGACAGGTGGAGGAGGAGGAGGTAGGAGGAGGTAGGAGGGATTGCCACACACACAGCAGGGGAACAGCTGACGTTACTGAACCCCAATAACAGAGGAGGGACTGTTGACTGTGCGTACAGCACTTCTGGACGGCAACTGGCGGTGTTGGAGCCCAGGGACAGGTGGAGGAGGAGGAGGTTGGAGGAGGTAGGAGGGATTGCCACACACACAGCAGGGGAACAGCTGACGTTACTGAACCCCAATAACAGAGGAGCGACTGTTGACTGTGCGTACAGCACTTCTGGACGGCAACTGGCGGTGTTGGAGCCCAGGGACAGGTGGAGGAGGAGGAGGTAGGAGGAGGTAGGAGGGATTGCCACACACACAGCAGGGGAACAGCTGACGTTACTGAACCCCAATAACAGAGGTGCGACTGTTGACTGTGCGTACAGCACTTCTGGACGGCAACTGGCGGTGTTGGAGCCCAGGGACAGGTGGAGGAGGAGGAGGTTGGAGGAGGTAGGAGGGATTGCCACACACACAGCAGGGGAACAGCTGACGTTACTGAACCCCAATAACAGAGGAGCGACTGTTGACTGTGCGTACAGCACTTCTGGACGGCAACTGGCGGTGTTGGAGCCCAGGGACAGGTGGAGGAGGAGGAGGTTGGAGGAGGTAGGAGGGATTGCCACACACACAGCAGGGGAACAGCTGACGTTACTGAACCCCAATAACAGAGGAGCGACTGTTGGGACTGTGCGTACAGCACTACCAGGCAACAACTAGCGGTGTTGGAGCCCAGGGACAGGTGGAAAAGCAGAGGAACACAATGTAGGCCGAAGCCTGAGAAAGTCGAAAGGGAACCTTTAACCCCCCCCAAGGCGTTTGTAGCTGAAAGAGCCAGCTTGTGCAGCACAAAAGATGCAAAAGGAAAAGGTGGCTCTTTTCATCATGCTCCTTGCAAACACAGAACTAAACACTTATAAAATGTGTCCCCTGCAACCGTAAAACCGTCCCGGAGGTGGGACTTTCCTTCGTAATGTGACGCAGCCCAGCCGTCATTCCTACCCCCCCGGCGCCGCGCACCGGCTCCTCAGCGTTGTTTTATTCCGTCCAGGAGCCTGCGCTGTTATGTTATCCCGTGGCCAGGCACACTTAGCGCTGCCCGTCTTCTGGCATCATTTGGTGTCTGGATGGCTGCGCCTGTGCGGCCGCGCTGGCAGAGAGCCCGCCTCGCAGTGTCTTCTGATTTAATCCCACTGGGGGCCTGGGATCCATGGACATGCGCAGTGCATATCTGAACCTCCACCTCTCACTCATCTCCCTATGGCTTCTTCAGACTGTGCGGTGTCACGGCCGTGGCATGCTGTTAGGGACCAGCTGACACCGAACAGTCTGAAGAAGCCATAGGGAAATGAGTGAGAGGTGGAGGTTCAGATATGCACTGCGCATGTCCATGGATCCCAGGCCCCCAGTGGGATTAAATCAGAAGACACTGCGAGGCGGGCTCTCTGCCAGCGCGGCCGCACAGGCGCAGCCATCCAGACACCAAATGATGCCAGAAGACGGGCAGCGCTAAGTGTGCCTGGCCACGGGATAACATAACAGCGCAGGCTCCTGGACGGAATAAAACAACGCTGAGGAGCCGGTGCGCGGCGCCGGGGGAGTAGGAATGACGGCTGGGCTGCGTCACATTACGAAGGAAAGTCCCACCTCCGGGACGGTTTTACGGTATCAGTGGACACATTTTATAAGTGTTAAGTTCTGCGTGTGCAAGGAGCTAAACAAAAATAGCTACCTTTTCCTTGGGCAGCATTACTGCTGCACAAGGTGGCTCTTTCAGTAACAAACGCCTTGGGGGGGGGGGGACAGATTCCCTTACATTTCAGTTGTTGTGTCAGCGTGGCGGTCGCATGACACATTGCCGGCTACACAGCTGGGGATCAGCTGACGTTACTGAAACCCAATAACACTGGGTCGTATGTTTTGACTGTGCAGACGGCACGTCTGAGCCTCAACTGGCGGTGTTGGAGCCCAGGAATTTAAGTTCAGGTGGTAGAAAGATGAACACAACAGGAGACCTGGATAACGTATACAGTGACCTAATTATTCAATCAGGAGGAGGAGTGGCAAATTCCGGCGAGATCCAGGCCTTGTTCATTTTCAGGAAAGTAAGCCGGTCAACGTTATCGGAGGATAGTCGCATGCGACGGTCAGTTAGTACACCACCTGCAGCACTAAAGACACGTTCCGATAATACACTGGCCGCAGGGCAAGACAGCACCTCCAATGCATACTGGCTTAGCTCTGGCCATGTATCCAGCTTTGAGACCCAAAACTTGAAAGGGGAAGAGCCGTCTGGGAGTACAGCAAGAGGGCAAGACATGTAGTCTGTCACCATCTGACGGAACCGTTGCCTCCTGCTGACTGGAGCCGTCTGTGATGGTGTAGACTTTTGTGGCGGGCACAGAAAACTGTGCCACAGTTCGGCCATACTGGTCTTGCCTTGGGCAGAGGCACTGCTTCTGCTCCCTCTTTGTGCAGAGCCTCCACCACGGCCTGGACGCACTGAGCTGCTTTGGAATGCACTAGCAGCACTTCTCTCAGTTGGAATGGAGAAGATGATGGAATTGACCAGTGTGTCTTGGTACTCCCGCATTTTTCGCTCCCGGTTCAACGGTGTGATGAGGCTTTCTACGTTGTCCCGGTAGCGAGGATCGAGGAGGGTGAACACCCAATAATCAGACATGTTGAGAATGTGGGCGATGCGGCGGTCGTTTCTCAGGCACTGCAGCATGTAATCCACCATGTGCTGCAGACTGCCAACTGCCCAAGAAACGCTGTCCCCTGCTGGAGGCGTGATCTCTGCCCGCTCGTCATCACCCCACCCTCGCTGTACACACTGAGTACTGGACAATTGTGTAACTCCCTCCTCTGGACGGATGTCTTCCTCCTCCATTGACTCCTCCTCATCCTCCTCACAAACGGTCCCCTGCCTACGCGTTTGTGAGGAACCACGTGGCGCTGACTGTCCAGAAGATGATGGAAATGGTGAATCCTCATCCTCCACCTCTTCCACAACATCATCCCTTAGCGCTTGCAGTGATTTTTCAAGCAGGCAGATAAGGGGGACAGTCATGCTGACTAGTGCATCATCTGCACTCGCCATCCGCGTGGAATAATCAAAGGGACGCAAAACCTGGCAGACGTCATTCATAGTGGCCCACTCTGTGGTTGTGAAGTCTGTACGGCGCTGACTGCGACTTTTTTGCGCCTGAAGCAGCTGGTACTCCATTACAGCTTGCTGCTGCTCACACAACCGCTCCAACATATGTAACGTGGAATTCCACCTGGTAGGTAGGTCACATATGATGCGATGTTCCGGCAGGCGGTGTCGGCGCTGCAGAGCCGCAATGCGCGCTTTTGCCGTGCTGGAACGCCGCAAGTGAGCACACTCTAGGCGGACCTTGTGCAGCAGTGCATCAAGATCCGGATAGTCCCTCAAAAAGCTCTGCACGACCAAATTGAGCACATGTGCCAGACATGGGATGTGAGTGAGGTTGCCGAGGCCCAGAGCTGCCACCAGATTTCGGCCATTATCACACACTACCATGCCTGGCTGGAGATTCGCTGGCACAAACCACACATCGCTCTCCTGCTTGATGGCATTCCAGAGCTCCTGCGCTGTGTGGCTACGATTCCCCAAGAAAATTAATTTCAAGACGGCCTGTTGACGTTTGGCCACGGCTGTGCTCATGTCGGTCGTAACAGGTACACGTTCATCACGGGTCCATGTGGAGGTGGACTGTGACGGCTCCTGCAGCGATGATTCTGAGGAACTAGTGTAAGAGGAGGAGTCAATGCGTACAGAATGGATTCCTGCAATCCTTGGAGTGGGCAGGACACGTCCTGCGCCACTCGCACGGTCTGTACCCGGCTCAACGACATTAACCCAATGGGCAGTGAGGGAAAGGTATCGCCCCTGTCCATGTTGACTGGTCCACGCATCGGTGGTGAGGTGGACCTTGCTACTGACGGCGTTCAGTAGCGCGTGTTTTATGTGTCCCTCCACATGCTTCTGCAGGGCAGGGACGGCTTGCCTGCTGAAGTAAAAGCGGCTGGGCACATTGTACTGTGGGACTGCCAATGACATCAAGTCACGGAAGCTGTCAGTCTCCACCAGCCTGAATGACAGCATTTCCAGTGACAGAAGTTTGGCAATGCCTGCAGTCAGAGCCTGTGCTCGTGGGTGGTTTGACGAGAAAGGCCGCCTTTTCTCCCATGCCTGTACTACCGATGGCTGTAGACTGGGCTGGGAGTGTGTGGATGACTGGGAAAGTGGCGCTGCGGGTGGAATTACAGCGGGTCTCTGGACAACAGGGGCAGAGGTTCTTCCACGGCGATCCTGGGAGGACGCCGAACCAGCTGCGTGTGAGGTAGAGGAAGAGGCAACACGAGCTGAAGAGGTGGTAGCTGCCGCTGTTGGTTGGCCTACCTCTTCAGTGTGTTTTTCTAACTCCGCCGGGTGCCTGTTGCGCACATGTTTCCACATGTTGGAGGTATTGAGGTTGCTGACATTTTTCCCTCTTTTGACTTTTTGATGACACACGTTGCATCTGACATAGCAAATGTCATCTGCAACTGTGTCAAAAAAGGACCAGGCACTGCAAGTCTTGGGAGCGCCCTTTTTGGCTTTTGGAAGAGACATGCTCCTAACGGGTGCCAAAGCGGAGGCTGCAGGATCCGCAGTCTTCCCCCTCCCTCTCCCTCTTTGGGCCGTACGGGGAATCTCTTCCTCAGAGCTGCTCCCACCACCTTCCTGTCCCTCACGCCAAGATGGGTCGAGGACCTCATCATCTACACTACCCTCTGCCCCCAACTGCTCCTCCTGGGTAGTCTCAGCAGCAGAGCACGCACCAGTAAGTGGCACCTGAGTGTCATCATCAGCTGATGCGGCCTGCGATGTGGTGACCGGAGCCACTGGCCCACCCGCCTCTTCAGAGGAAGACAGAAAAAGCTGTTGGGCATCACTGCACCCTGCCTCTTCTTCCATTTCTCCAATGCTGCTTGGCTGGCCCCCTGTTTCCAAGCCAAGAGATTCAGAGAACAGAAGTAGAGACGGCTCCTGTCCTGGGCTCTCTGTCTGCCTGGGCAATTTGGCAGGTGGTGAAGAGACAGATGGCTGCTCTCCAGTGCTCTGTGTCTGAGAGGATGTGGCACTAATGGAAGTTGATGCATTAGCTGCCATCCATCCGACAACAGCTTCAATTTGTTCTTCACGCAGCAGCGGTGTACGGCGCTCGGACACAAAGCTTCGCATGAACGACTGTTGCCTGGTGAAAGTGGGTGCTGATGAGTCACCGGTGCCCGCAGCAGGCACAGAATCCCCACGTCCCCTCCTTGCTCCGCGACGGCTCCCACGCCCCCGTGCCTTACTCACTGCCTTCTTCATCTTGGTTGACTGATAAAGATAAGCAGAAAAGTACTAACGGATTTGTGTGCTTATTCCTGAGCAACTCCTCCTAACAGGTATAAGAAGCACTAATTATCTAAAGTGTGGACTAGGCTTTAATATGAGCTAATGTGGCCTACAGAAATGTAAAGTGGTGTAACTGGTGTGTTTGGTGAACTTTATTATTTATTTATTTTTTGGGGGCTGAACTGACAACAGATAGAGCTGCAGTCACACGGAGACCGTGCAGACAGATGTAAACGGCGCTACAAGGCCCAAAAACCCTCCTCTACTTTATCCTATGTAGTGTTTTTCCACAAATTAGCTGGAGACGGGTGGAAAGACACTAATAGGATTTTTTTGAATAAATTAGCAGCAGACTACACTATTTGGAAAAAAAAGAAAATTGATTTGGCGGTATGACGCAGTGAAAAACCCTGAGCTGGAGACAACCAGGCTATAGCTGCTCACAGATTACAGGGCGAGCTGCAGTCACACGGAGACCGTGCAGACAGCCGTAAACGGCGCTGCAAGGCCCAAAAACCCTCCTCTACTTTATCCTATGTAGTGTTTTTCCACAAATTAGCTGGAGACGGGTGGAAAGACACTAATAGGATTTTTTTAAATTAATTAGCAGCAGACTACACTACTTTGAAAAAAAAGAAAATTGATTTGGCGGTATGACGCAGTGAAAAACCCTGAGCTGGAGACAACCAGGCTACAGCTGCTCACAGATTACAGGGCGAGCTGCAGTCACACGGAGACCGTGCAGACAGCCGTAAACGGCGCTGCAAGGCCCAAAAACCCTCCTCTACTTTATCCTATGTAGTGTTTTTCCACAAATTAGCTGGAGACGGGTGGAAAGACACTAATAGGATTTTTTTAAATTAATTAGCAGCAGACTACACTACTTTGAAAAAAAAGAAAATTGATTTGGCGGTATGACGCAGTGAAAAACCCTGAGCTGGAGACAACCAGGCTACAGCTGCTCACAGATTACAGGGCGAGCTGCAGTCACACGGAGACCGTGCAGACAGCCGTAAACGGCGCTGCAAGGCCCAAAAACCCTCCTCTACTTTATCCTATGTAGTGTTTTTCCACAAATTAGCTGGAGACGGGTGGAAAGACACTAATAGGATTTTTTTGAATAAATTAGCAGCAGACTACACTACTTGGGAAAAAAAAAAAAAAAAGGAACAGTATGAGGCAATGAACCACCCTCCCTGAACTGAATACAACCAACTATGGATGGCCTATGTGGCTGCACTCAGACTGGAGACTGGGCTGCACTCACACACACACACACACAGACCCTGCAGATCGCTGTGAAAACAGCGCTACAAGGCAAAAGCAAGGTGAATAGTAGGTGAACACAGCGGTTGCTAAATTAGCCTTTGGAAAGCACAAAGAAGCAAATCGCTATCTCTAAACTGTCCCTCAGTCAGCAAACAGCGTCCTGTCACTAACTGAATTCACAGCAGAGTGATCGCAAAATGGCGCCAGCGACTTTTAAACTGCATCATGACATCATTACACCAGCCAATCACAGCCTTGCCAGTAGTTTCATGCCCTCCATGCTAAACAGGATGTGCCCACACTTGGAATCAATCTCATTGGCTGAATTTCTGCTTTTTGAATCTTAGAACTTCCGATTCCGGTATCCGATACGCGGCAAGTATCGGAATCCCGGTATCGGAATTCCGATACCGCAAGTATCGGCCGATACCCGATACTTGCGGTATCGGAATGCTCAACACTAATCACCACAGTAAAAACATAACCCATTCTGACGTCTATGATTTTTCCGCTCATTTCTAGTCTGCATTCTATCACATTGCATTAAATCAGGTGTTTGTTCAGACAACACCACCAGAGGATTAGCGGTTTTGCGCTCCCGCAAATGCCGGTCAATTTGAATAGCCAGCGCCATAGAATCATTCAGATTTGTAGGAACGGGGAAACCCACCATGACATTCTTAATGGCTTCAGAAAGGCCATTTCTGAAATTTGCGGCCAGAGCACACTCATTCCACTGAGTAAGCACGGACCATTTCCGAAATTTTTGGCAATACACTTCAGCTTCATCCTGGCCCTGAGAAATAGCCAGCAAGGCTTTTTCTGCCTGAATTTCAAGATTGGGTTCCTCGTAAAGCAATCCGAGCGCCAGAAAAAACGCATCAATATTTGCCAATGCCGGATCTCCTGGCGCTAGGGAGAAAGCCCAATCCTGAGGGTCGCCCCGTAAAAAAGAAATAACAATTTTAACTTGCTGAGCTGAATCTCCAGATGAACGGGGTCTCAGAGAAAGAAACAATTTACAATTATTCATGAAATTCCTAAACCTAAATCGGTCTCCAGAAAATAATTCCGGAATAGGTATTTTAGGTTCAGACATAGGACTACTGGTAACAAAATCTTGTATGCCCAGCACACGAGCTGCCAGCTGGTTTACACTTGTAATCAAGGTCTGGACATTCATGTCTGCAGCAAGCACAAGCCACTCAAAGGTAAAGGGGAGGAAGAGAGGAAAGAAAAAAAAAACAAAAAACTCAGAATTTCCTTTCTTATTATCCCACTTCTGCAATGCATTAAACATTCAATGTTGGCCTGGCATACTGTTATGACCCCAATGGCAGAGGGTCTCAGGAATAATTGCTAAGTCTGCAAACACAGAAAACCAGCTCATAGGGCAGTGGTAACTGGGCTGACCATATATCTAATCCTAGCACCACAAATACCAGCAGCCGGGGAACGTGCCTACGTTGATTCTAGACGTCTCGCGCCAGCCGGAGAACTAACTAACCCTAGAAGGGAAAAGAAAGACCTTTCTTGCCTCCAGAGAAAGTACCCCAAAAGTTGGATACAAGCCCTCAACAAATAATAACGGTGAGGTAAGAGGAAAAGACAAACATAAGAATGAGCTAGGTATTTAGCAAAGAGAGGCCCACTAGCTAATAGCAGAATATAGGAAGATAACTTATATGGTCAGCAAAAACCCTATCAAAAATATCCACACTGGAAATTCAAGAACCCCCGAACCGTCTAACGGCCCGGGGGGAGAACACCAGCCCCCTAGAGCTTCCAGCAAGGTCAGGAATCACATTTAGTACAAGCTGGACAAAAATGAGAGCAAGCAAATAACCCAAGAAACAAAGAAGCAGGACTTAGCTTAATTTTGCACGAACCAGGACCAGCAGATAGGAGCAAACAGAATGTGTCTGATTACAACGATGCCAGGCACTGGACTAAGGATCCAGGAGGTTTACATAGCAACACCCCTGAACTAACGACCCAGCTGGGTACAAACTGAGGGAAGAAAATCCCAGAGTCATATCACTAGTAACCACAAGAGGGAGCCAAAAACTCTAATTCACAACAAGCCATACCGCGAGTGACCACAAGAGGGAGCCCAAAAGTATAGTTCATAACAGTACCCCCCTTTAAGGAGGGGTCACCGAACCCTCACTACGACCACCAGGGCGATCAGGATGGGCAGCGTGAAAGGCACGAACCAAATCGGCCGCATGAACATCAGAGGCGACCACCCAGGAATTATCCTCCTGACCATAGCCCTTCCATTTGACCAGATAATGAAGCCTCCGTCTAGAGAGACGAGAATCTAAGATCTTCTCCACCACATACTCCAACTCGCCCTCAACCAAGACCGGAGCAGGAGGGTCAACAGCAGGAACAACAGGCACAATGTACCGCCGCAACAAAGACCTATGGAACACATTGTGAATGGCAAACGACACAGGAAGATCCAAACGAAAAGACACCGGATTAAGGACCTCCAAAATTCTATAAGGACCAATAAAGCGAGGCTTAAACTTAGGAGAGGAAACCTTCAGAGGGACAAACCGAGAAGATAACCAAACCAAGTCCCCAACACGAAGTCGGGGACCCACACCGCGGCGGCGGATGGCAAAACGCTGAGCCTTCTCCTGTGACAACTTCAAGTTGTCCACCACATGATTCCAAGTCCGCTGCAACCTATCAACCACAGAATCCACCCCAGGACAGTCAGAAGGCTCAACATGACCCGAGGAGAAACGAGGATGAAAACCAGAGTTGCAGAAAAGTGGCAAAACCAAAGTAGCGGAACTAGCCCAATTATTGAGGGCAAACTCAGCCAATGGCAAGAAGGTCACCCAATCATCCTGATCTGCAGAAACAAAACATCTCAAATAAGCCTCCAGCGTCTGATTAGTTCGCTCCGTTTGGCCATTAGTCTGAGGATGAAAGGCAGACGAGAACGACAGATCAATGCCCATCTTAGCACAAAAAGATCGCCAGAATCTGGACACAAACTGGGATCCTCTGTCAGACACGATATTCTCAGGAATGCCGTGCAAACGAACCACATTCTGAAAAAACAAAGGAACCAGATCGGAAGAGGAAGGCAACTTAGGCAAGGGCACCAAATGGACCATCTTGGAAAAACGATCACACACCACCCAGATGACAGACATTCCCTGAGACACCGGAAGATCTGAAATGAAATCCATGGAAATGTGTGTCCAAGGCCTCTTCGGGACGGGCAAGGGCAAAAGCAACCCGGTGGCACGAGAACAGCAAGGCTTAGCCCGAGCACAAGTCCCACAGGACTGCACAAAAGCACGCACATCCCGTGACAAGGAAGGCCACCAAAAGGACCTAGCCACCAAATCTCTGGTACCAAAAATCCCAGGATGCCCTGCCAACACCGAGGAATGAACCTCGGAAATAACTCTGCTGGTCCATTTATCAGGAACAAACAGTCTATCAGGTGGGCAAGAGTTAGGTCTACCAGCCTGAAATCTCTGTAACACACATCGCAAATCAGGACAAATGGCCGACAAAATCACTCCCTCTTTAAGAATACCAGCCGGCGCTGAGACACCAGGAGAATCAGGCACAAAGCTCCTAGAGAGAGCATCAGCCTTCACATTTTTCGAAACCAGGCATGTATGAGACCACAAAGTCAAAACGGGAGAAAAACAATGACCAACGAGCCTGTCTAGGATTCAGGCGTTTAGCAGACTCGAGATACATCAGGTTCTTGTGATCAGTCAAGACCACCACACGATGCTTAGCTCCCTCGAGCCAATGACGCCACTCCTCAAATGCCCACTTCATGGCCAACAACTCCCGATTACCAACATCATAGTTCCGCTCAGCCGGCGAAAACTTCCTGGAAAAGAAAGCACATGGTTTCATCATAGAGCAACCAGAGCCTCTCTGCGACAAAACAGCTCCTGCACCAATCTCGGAAGCATCCACTTCAACCTGAAAGGGAAGTGAGACATCAGGCTGGCACAAAACTGGCGCCGAAGTAAACCGGCGCTTCAGCTCCCGGAAGGCCTCAATGGCCGCAGGAGCCCAATTAGCGACATCAAAACCTTTCTTGGTCATATCCGTCAGAGGTTTAACAACGCTAGAAAAGTTAGCAATAAAACGACAGTAGAAATTAGCAAAACCCAAAAACTTCTGAAGACTCTTAACAGACGTGGGTTGAGTCCAATCATGAATAGCTCGGACCTTGACTGGGTCCATCTCCACAGCAGAAGGGGAAAAGATAAAACCCAAAAAGGAAACCTTCTGCACTCCAAAGAGACACTTTGAGCCCTTCACAAACAAAGCATTATCACGCAAAACCTGAAACACCATCCTGACCTGCTTTACATGAGAATCCCAATCATCAGAAAAAACTAAAATGTCATCCAGATAAACAATCACAAATTTATCCAGATACTTCCGAAAGATGTCATGCATAAAGGATTGAAACACTGAAGGAGCATTAGAGAGCCCAAAAGGCATCACCAAGTACTCAAAATGACCTTCGGGCGTATTAAATGCAGTCTTCCATTCATCTCCTTGCTTAATGCGCACAAGGTTGTACGCACCACGAAGATCTATCTTGGTGAACCAACAGGCACCCTTAATCCGAGCAAACAAGTCCGACAACAGTGGCAGAGGGTACTGAAATTTAACCGTGATTTTATTCAGAAGCCGATAGTCTATACAAGGTCTCAAAAATCCGTCTTTCTTGGCCACAAAAAAGAATCCCGCACCAAGAAGGGAAGAGGATGGACGAATATGTCCTTTCTCCAAAGACTCCTTTATATAAGAACGCATCGCGGCATGCTCAGGTACCGACAGATTAAATAATCGTCCCTTAGGAAACTTGCTACCAGGAATCAAATCTATAGCGCAGTCACAGTCCCTATGAGGAGGAAGAGCACTGGACCTGGACTCACTGAACACATCCTGATAGTCAAGCAAAAACTCAGGAACTTCTGAAGGAGTGGAGGAAGCAATAGACACCGACGGGGAATCGCAATGAATTCCCTGACAACCCCAACTTGACACAGACATAGCCCTCCAATCCAGAACAGGATTATGAGCCTGTAACCATGGCAGACCCAAAACGACCAAATCATGCATTTTATGCAGAACAAGAAAACGAATCACCTCCCGATGTTCAGGAGTCATGCACATGGTCACTTGTGTCCAATACTGCGGTTTATTCTCTGCCAATGGCGTAGCATCAATTCCTCTAAGAGGAATAGGATTTTCTAAAGGCTCCAGGACAAAACCACAGCGCCTGGCAAACGACAAGTCCATAAGACTCAGTGCAGCGCCTGAATCCACAAACGCCATAACAGGGTAGGAAGACAATGAGCAAATTAAAGTCACAGACAAAATAAATTTAGGCTGCAAGTTACCAACGGCGACAGGACTAACAAACTTTGTTAGGCATTTAGAGCATGCTGATATAACATGTATAGAATCACCACAATAAAAACACAACCCATTCTGACGTCTATGATTTTGCCGTTCAGTTCTAGTCTGAATTCTATCACATTGCATTAAATCAGGCGTCTGTTCAGACAACACCGCCAAAGGTTTAGCGGATTTGCGCTCCCGCAAATGCCGATCAATCTGAATGGCCAGTGTCATAGAATCATTCAGACTTGTAGGAATGGGAAAGCCCACCATCACATTCTTAATGGTTTCAGAAAGGCCATTTCTGAAATTTGCGGCCAGAGCACACTCATTCCACTGAGTAAGCACGGACCATTTCCGAAATTTTTGGCAATACACTTCGGCTTCATCCTGGCCCTGAGAAATAGCCAGCAAAGCCTTCTCTGCCTGAATTTCAAGATTGGGCTCCTCATAAAGCAATCAGAGCGCCTGAAAAAAACGCATCAATATTCGCCAATGCCGGATCTCCTGGCGCCAATGAGAAAGCCCAATCCCGAGGGTCGCCCCGCAAGAAGGAGATAACAATTTTAACTTGCTGAGCTGAGTCTCCAGACGAACGAGGTCTCAAAGATAGAAACAATTTACAATTATTCCTAAAATTCCTAAATTTAAATCGATCTCCAGAGAACAGCTCAGGAATAGGAATCTTAGGCTCTGACATAGGACTGCCAACAACAAAATCCTGAATGTCCTGCACACGAGCAGCAAGCTGATCCACACTAGTAATCAGAGTTTGCACATTCATGTCTGCAGCAGAGTTTCAAGCCATTCAGAGGTAAAGGGGAAGGAAGAAAAAAAAAAAAAAAAAACAACTCAGAACTTCTTTCTTTTCTTTTAATCCCACTTCTGCAATGCATTAACTATTCAGTGGCCTGTGTTATGACCCCAATGGCGAGGGTCTCAGAGGAACGTGGAAGTCTGCAGAATACAAAAATCCAGCTCATAGGGCAGTGGTAACTGGGTTGACCATATATCTACTCCTAACGCCAACACTAGAAGTAGCCGGGGATCATTCCTACGTTGATTCTAGATGACACGCGCCAGCCGGAGAATCTAGCTACCCCTAGTAGAGGAAATGACAAACACAGAAATGAACCAGGTTTAGCACAGAGAGGCCCGCTTACTGATAGCAGAATAAAGAAAGGTAACTTATATGGTCAACAAAAACCCTATCAAAATCCACACTGGAAATTCAAGAACCCCCGAACCGTCTAACGGTCCGGGGGGAGAACACCAGCCCCCTAGAGCTTCCAGCAAAGGTCAGGATGTAGATATGGAACAAGCTGGACAAAAATACAAAACCAAAACAAATAGCAAAAAGCAAAAGGCAGACTTAGCTGATATAACTGGAACCAGGATCAGTAGACAAGAGCACAGCAGACTAGCTCTGATAACTACGTTGCCAGGCATTGAACTGAAGGTCCAGGGAGCTTATATAGCAACACCCCTAACTAACGACCCAGGTGCGGATAAAAGGAATGACAGAAAAACCAGAGTCAAAAAACTAGTAACCACTAGAGGGAGCAAAAAGCAAATTCACAACAGTACCCCCCCCTTAGTGAGGGGTCACCGAACCCTCACCACGACCACCAGGGCGATCAGGATGAGCGGCATGAAAGGCACGAACTAAATCGGCCGCATGAACATCAGAGGCGACCACCCAGGAATTATCCTCCTGACCATAGCCCTTCCACTTGACCAGGTACTGAAGCCTCCGCCTGGAGAGGCGAGAATCCAAGATCTTCTCCACCACGTACTCCAACTCGCCCTCAACCAACACCGGAGCAGGAGGCTCAGCAGAAGGAACTACAGGCACAATGTACCGCCGCAACAAGGACCTATGAAATACATTGTGAATAGCAAATGACACAGGAAGATCCAGACGAAAAGATACAGGATTAAGGATTTCCAATATCTTGTAAGGCCCAATAAAACGAGGTTTAAATTTGGGAGAGGAGACCTTCATAGGAACAAAGCGGGAAGAAAGCCATACCAAATCCCCAACGCGTAGTCGGGGACCCACACCGCGGCGGCGGTTGGCAAAGCGCTGAGCCTTCTCCTGTGACAACTTCAAGTTGTCCACCACATGATTCCAGATCTGCTGCAACCTATCCACCACAGAATCCACCCCAGGACAGTCAGAAGGCTCCACATGACCCGAAGAAAAGCGAGGATGGAAACCAGAGTTGCAGAAAAAAGGCGAAACCAAGGTGGCGGAACTAGCCCGATTATTAAGGGCAAACTCAGCCAACGGCAAGAATGTCACCCAATCGTCCTGATCAGCAGAGACAAAACACCTCAAATAAGCCTCCAAAGTCTGATTGGTTCGCTCCGTCTGTCCATTAGTCTGAGGATGGAAAGCAGACGAAAACGACAAATCAATGCCCATCCTACTACAAAAGGATCGCCAGAACCTGGAAACGAACTGGGATCCTCTGTCTGACACAATATTCTCAGGGATGCCGTGCAAACGAACCACGTTCTGGAAAAACACAGGAACCAGATCGGAAGAGGAAGGCAGCTTAGGCAAAGGAACCAAATGGACCATCTTGGAGAAGCGATCACATATCACCCAGATAACGGACATGCCCTGAGATAGCGGAAGATCAGAAATGAAATCCATGGAGATATGTGTCCAAGGTCTCTTCGGGACAGGCAAGGGCAAGAGCAAACCGCTGGCACGAGAACAGCAAGGCTTATCTCGAGCACAAGTCCCACAGGACTGCACAAATGACCGCACATCCCTTGACAAGGAAGGCCACCAAAAGGACCTGGCCACCAGATCTCTGGTGCCAAAAATTCCCGGGTGACCTGCCAACACCGAGGAATGAACCTCGGAAATGACTCTGCTGGTCCACTTATCCGGGACAAACAGTCTGTCAGGTGGACAAGACTCAGGCCTATCAGCCTGAAATCTCTGCAACACACGTCGCAGATCCGGAGAAATAGCTGACAAGATAACTCCATCTTTAAGAATACCAACAGGATCAGCGACTCCAGGAGCATCAGGCACAAAGCTCCTAGAAAGAGCATCGGCCTTCACATTCTTTGAACCTGGTAAATACGAGACAACAAAATCAAAGCGGGAGAAAAACAATGACCAGCGGGCCTGTCTCGGATTAAGGCGTTTAGCAGACTCGAGATACATCAGATTTTTGTGATCAGTCAAGACCACCACACGATGCTTAGCACCCTCAAGCCAATGACGCCACTCCTCAAATGCCCATTTCATGGCCAACAACTCCCGATTGCCCACATCATAATTTCGCTCGGCAGGCGAAAACTTCCTAGAGAAAAAGGCACAAGGTTTCATAACAGAGCAACCAGGGCCTCTCTGCGACAAAACGGCCCCTGCCCCAATCTCCGAAGCAACCACCTCAACCTGAAAGGGAAGTGAGATGTCAGGCTGGCACAAAACAGGCGCCGAAGTAAACCGGCGTTTCAACTCCTGGAAAGCCTCCACGGCAGCAGGAGCCCAGTTAGCTACATCGGAGCCCTTCTTGGTCATATCCGTCAAAGGTTTCACAATGCTAGAAAAATTAGCGATAAAACGACGGTAGAAGTTAGCGAAGCCCAAGAACTTCTGAAGACTCTTAACTGACGAGGGCTGAGTCCAATCAAGAATAGCTCGGACCTTGACTGGGTCCATCTCCACAGCAGAAGGGGAAAAAATTAACCCCAAAAAGGGAACCTTCTGTACACCAAAGAGACACTTTGAGCCCTTGACAAACAAAGAATTTTCACGCAAAATTTTAAAGACCAACCTGACCTGCTCCACATGCGAATCCCAATTATCAGAAAAAACCAAAATATCATCCAGATAAACAATCAAAAATTTATCCAGATACTTCCGGAAAATGTCATGCATAAAGGACTGAAAAACTGAAGGCGCATTGGAGAGCCCAAAAGGCATCACCAAGTACTCAAAATGACCTTCGGGCGTATTGAATGCGGTTTTCCATTCATCACCTTGCTTAATGCGCACAAGGTTGTACGCACCACGAAGGTCTATCTTGGTGAACCACTTGGCACCCTTAATCCGGGCAAACAAGTCAGACAACAGCGGTAAAGGATACTGAAATTTGACAGTGATCTTATTTAAAAGCCGATAATCAATACAAGGTCTCAAAGATCCGTCCTTTTTTGCCACAAAAAAGAATCTCGCACCAAGAGGGGAAGAAGACGGACGAATATGTCCTTTCTCCAGAGACTCCTTGATATATGAACGCATAGCGGTATGCTCAGGTACCGACAGATTAAACAGTCTTCCCTTAGGAAATTTACTGCCTGGGATCAAATCTATAGCACAGTCACAGTCCCTATGAGGAGGCAGTGCACTGGACTCAGACTCACTGAAGACATCCTGATAATCAGACAAAAACTCCGGAACTTCCGAAGGCGTAGAAGAAGCAATAGACACAGGCAGGGAATCCCCATGAATACCACGACAGCCCCAACTTGAGACTGACATAGCCTTCCAGTCCAGGACTGGATTATGGGTCTGTAACCATGGCAGCCCTAAAACAACCAAATCATGCATTTTATGTAAAACCAGGAAACGTATCACCTCGCGGTGTTCAGGAGTCATGCACATGGTAACCTGTGTCCAATACTGCGGTTTATTTGCTGCCAATGGTGTAGCATCAATACCCCTAAGAGGAATAGGATTTTCTAATGGTTCAAGAGTAAAACCACAGCGCTTAGCAAATGAGAGATCCATGAGACTCAGGGCAGCACCTGAATCTACAAACGCCATGACAGGATAAGATGACAGTGAGCAAATCAAAGTTACAGACAGAATAAATTTAGGTTGCAAATTACCAACGGTGACAGGACTAACAACCTTAGCTATACGTTTAGAGCATGCTGAGATAACATGTGTAGAATCACCACAGTAGTAGCACAAGCCATTCCGGCGTCTATGAATTTTCCGCTCATTTCTAGTCAGGATTCTATCACATTGCATTAAATCAGGTGTCTGTTCAGACAACACCATGAGGGAATTTGCGGTTTTTCTATCACATTGCACCGAATTAGGTGTCTGTTCAGACAACACCATGAGGGAATTTGCGGTTTTGCGCTCCCGCAACCGCCGGTCAATTTGAATAGCCAGTGCCATAGTATCATTCAGACCTGTGGGAATGGGAAAACCCACCATAACATTCTTAATGGCTTCAGAAAGGCCATTTCTAAAATTAGCGGCCAGTGCACACTCGTTCCAATGTGTCAGCACGGACCATTTCCGAAATTTTTGGCAATACACTTCAGCCTCGTCCTGCCCCTGAGACATAGCCAGCAAGGCCTTTTCTGCCTGAATCTCAAGATTGGGTTCCTCATAAAGTAAACCGAGCGCCAGAAAAAACGCATCAAGATCAGCCAATGCCGGATCTCCTGGTGCCAGCGAAAAAGCCCAATCCTGAGGGTCGCCCCGTAAGAACGAAATAACAATTTTTACTTGCTGAGCAGAATCTCCAGATGAACAGGGTCTCAGGGACAAAAACAATTTACAATTATTCACGAAATTCCTAAACTTAAACCTGTCTCCGGAAAACAGTTCAGGAATCGGTATTTTAGGTTCTGACATAGGATTTCTGATAACATAGTCTTGTATGCCCTGCACACGAGTAGCCAGCTGGTCCACACTTGTAATCAAGGTCTGGACATTCATGTCTGCAGCAAGCATAGCCACTCTGAGGTAAAGGGGAAGAAGAAAAAAAAACAAAAAAAAACTCAGAATCTTCTTTCTTATAATCCCTCTTCTGCAATGCATTAAACATTTAATATTGGCCTGGCAAACTGTTATGACCCCAATGGCGAGGGTCTCAGAGGAACGTGGAAGTCTGCAGAATACAAAAATCCAGCTCATAGGGCAGTGGTAACTGGGTTGACCATATATCTACTCCTAACGCCAACACTAGAAGTAGCCGGGGATCATTCCTACGTTGATTCTAGATGACACGCGCCAGCCGGAGAATCTAGCTACCCCTAGTAGAGGAAATGACAAACACAGAAATGAACCAGGTTTAGCACAGAGAGGCCCGCTTACTGATAGCAGAATAAAGAAAGGTAACTTATATGGTCAACAAAAACCCTATCAAAATCCACACTGGAAATTCAAGAACCCCCGAACCGTCTAACGGTCCGGGGGGAGAACACCAGCCCCCTAGAGCTTCCAGCAAAGGTCAGGATGTAGATATGGAACAAGCTGGACAAAAATACAAAACCAAAACAAATAGCAAAAAGCAAAAGGCAGACTTAGCTGATATAACTGGAACCAGGATCAGTAGACAAGAGCACAGCAGACTAGCTCTGATAACTACGTTGCCAGGCATTGAACTGAAGGTCCAGGGAGCTTATATAGCAACACCCCTAACTAACGACCCAGGTGCGGATAAAAGGAATGACAGAAAAACCAGAGTCAAAAAACTAGTAACCACTAGAGGGAGCAAAAAGCAAATTCACAACAGGCCTGGCATACTGTTGTGATCCTAATGGCAGAGGATCTCAGGGTCTTCAGCAAAGTCTGCAAACATAAAAACTAGCTCTTAGGGAGGTGGTAACTGAGCTGACCACATACCTGATCCTAGCCCACAAATAATAGCAGCCGGGGAATGTGCCTACGTTGGTTCTAGACGTCTCGCGCCAGCCGGAGATCTAACTAACCCTTTCAGAGAAAATACAGACCTCACTTGCCTCCAGAGAAAGATACCCCAAAGTAGATACAGGCCCCCAACAAATAATAACAGTGAGGTAAGAGGAAAGGACAAACATAAGTATGAACTAGATTCAGCAAAGAGAGGCCCACTAAATAATAGCAGAAATATAGAAAGCGGACTTATGTGGTCAGCGAAAAACCCTACCAAAATATCCACGCTGAATATCCAAGAACCCCCGTACCGACTAACGGTATGGGGGGAGAATATCAGCCCCCTAAGGGCTTCCAGCAAAATCAGGAATCACATTATGAACAAGCTGGACAAAAACAGAATAATACAAATAAACAAAAAAAACAAGAAAGCAGGACTTAGCTTATGTTGCAAAAAATCAAGACCAGTAGACAAGAGCAACCAGACAAGGACTGATTACATGGATGCCAGGCAATGGACTAAGACTCCAGGAAGTTTAAATAGAAACACCCAGAGTCTTAACGACCCAGGTGACTACCAACCTGGGGAAAGAGTATCCAAAAGCCATACCGCGAGTGACCACAAGAGGGAGCCCAAAAGTATAGTTCATAACAGTGATCATCAGATTATTGCTGTGGTCCAACTTTACGCACTTCTTTCCATTGATGATTGGATATTCTAGTCGTCAAGCCGTCGAGATCAAGCATTTACCACCTATCCTGTGGAATGTATTTAGTTCTCAAAATCTTTAAGATCAATGAGAATTTTAAAAAATCCAAATTGCCCATGTGAGCGTTGGAACATTTATTTTTATCAAAACTGTTACTAGTAAAAAAATTAAAAGTATAAAATTTAAAATAAAAAGTTCAGACTTACCCGGATCCACGGGCTCCCCAGGAGTCTAAAATTTCCATTAATTAAGTCAATAAGTTTTAAAATGGTGGGATCTTCGTACTCAAATCTATGGCTGAGTAGTATGGCCACAATTATATTGGCAACGGCCGCATTTATACTGGTCAAGTTATCAAATGGCTTTCCTGAAAAAGTAGATAATATGTAAATTAAAAAACATCAACTTTTTATCTTTTAAAAAACTATGTAGTATATGTATGAGTTACGCGTACATCTACAATATACTTTTGGTAATAACTAGATAAGGACAAATCTTTTGGGAGATCCGATTTGTCCAATTGATTGTGGATTCTCTCTTCGGACCACTTGTTCTAATTTCACAGGTTGTGTGGTTATGCTATGACCTTATTACTTGATTTACATTCTAGTCCCCCTACAAACACAGGCCTGCTGTTCAGGATGTTGCAGACCTGTACTATCTTGAACCAGTCATCTATAGAGGAATATTGGAAGGAACTGCTAGTCTCAAGTTCAAACCGTTAGGGTCAGGAATGTTTACTGTGATTTTGTTGGCTGTATCATATTGGGATCATTCAATAATGATCTGTGAATGAGCTCTTATAGTGAGCTACACAACTTCATGATCCACTATCTTCTCTGGTCCCAGGTTTGACAACTGAATTGTTTGCTCTTTGCCACGAAGGAAATTATTTCTCAGCCAATCATTGACTATGATGGGTCAACCAGTGATTGGCAGTCAATTTCTGTGTTTTTGCGAGGGACCAGGAAGTAAATATTAACAGAAACCCCGGATGAAAAGTGGAGAATAGTTCATGAAGAGAGAATAACACAAACACTAGGTTTTCTAGTTCAGGTGGAGGTGGAGTGGAACAATGCTTCAAACCATAAAAAAAAATGTAATTATGTTAAACAAAAAACAAAGGCTTAAACCTGGGCACTTTAGCAGTCTATTCTTGTAGGCCCAGGAGCTTCCTGTTATCTCTATGATTGCTGCATATATTATTACTATTTTTCTTCCATCATTACACATATTCCTAGAAATGAGACTCTCACCA
Source organism: Ranitomeya variabilis (assembly GCF_051348905.1). Classification (NCBI taxonomy): domain Eukaryota; kingdom Metazoa; phylum Chordata; class Amphibia; order Anura; family Dendrobatidae; genus Ranitomeya; species Ranitomeya variabilis. The sequence continues at coordinate 1,079,976,829 of NC_135233.1, forward strand.
TCATAGGATTTCAGCTTCTGCACTAAGCACTCGGCCTCCTCGATGATCTTGTCTTCTATGGTTTTCTTCCCCATTCCATAATCTCGTAGTGTGGAGAGAGTAAATCTTCTCATCACTTTCCAATTCTCTCCATTGGAAAATACAACACCTAAGCACAAAGGATACATGTTTTATCTATCCATAAAACATGGGACATAAAGATTTAATGTATAGATAAGCCCTTAAAGGGAATCTGTCAGTAGAATACACATCCGAAGCCTCCTATATGGGCATGTAAGTCATAGAAAATGTAATAAAATTATACCTTGATATCTGAAATCCATGTTTTTCTTAATATTTAAAATGAGCTATTAAGAAACATGGGCCAAACATAGATCTCCCTGAGAATCTGTCTACAGAGCTTATTTTAAGTTAAAAGTGGAGTTACCAGTGTGAGGTATGTAATGACTGACAGTCTGCTCTTCTGATCTACATGACTCCTACTGGTAACTCCCACATTCATTGAAATTAAGCTTTGGAGGCAGGTTCTAAGGGAGATCTATGTCCGGCCCACAGACCTTAACAACTCACTTACATATTATTAAAAATGTGAATATCTCAGGAATAAGACATTGAATTACAGATATTAATATATCATTTGATTCAAATTTATTTGAGCTGCATACCCAAATTTACAGCTTAGGAGGGTTAATCCTATGGACAGATTCCCTTTAATTTAAAATAGAATCCTTAGTGATGAAAAGATCATGAGAAACTCCTCTGCTCAACAGTTTAGTCACCTGTTATTCCTAAAGGAAGCTGCCACTGACTATTCAAAGAGCTATCCCTACACAAAAATGCAGAGGTAAACTAGGTCCTTAGCAACAGTAACATTTTATTCTACGTCATAGAGAGAGGTCCTCGGCAAACTCTTCCCTCTATTACATGCAGTGTTATGGGTTTCTGTTGTGAATTCCGCTCTTGGGCTCCCTCTGGTGGTTGTAAGTGGCACTTTTGTGAGTTATGCTCTTGTGCTCCCTCCGGTGGTTTTAAGTGGAACTGCTGCTCCTTGGATTTAGCAGTCAGCAGCTGCTTCCACTGATCGTCTATTCTGCTTGGCTATTTAAGCCTGGCTCTGTCCTTCAGCCAGTGCCAGTTGTCAATGGTTCCTGGTTGGATTCACATTTCTGCTTGGATTTCCCTGATATTCTGACCAGTTCAGCTAAGATAAGTCCTTTCTTTGTTCTTTTGCAGTCCACAAGTGGACTTAATCGTTCAGCACATTCTATGTTTTTTCTAGTCCAGCTTGTCAGTATGGATTTATTCAGTTAAGCTGGAAGCTCTGGGAAGCAGATTTACCTTCCACACCCTTAGTCAGGTGTGGAGATTTTTGTAAACTCTGTGGTGGATTTTTCTAGTTTTTTAATACTGACCGCACAGTATTCTGTCCTGTTCTATCTATCTAGCTAGAGTGGCCTCCTTTGCTACATCCTGGTTTCATTCTACATATGTCATTTCCCTCTCCACTCACAGTCAATATTTGTGGGGGGCTGTCTATCCTTTGGGGATTTTCTCTGAGGCAAGATAGCTTTCCTGTTTCTATCTTTAGGGGTAGTAAGTCCTCCGGCTGTGACGAGGTGTCTAGGGAGTGACAGGAACATCCCACGGCTAATTCTAGTCTTGTGTTAAGCTCAGTAACTGCGGTCAGTACATGTACCACCTCCTCCAGAGCTCGTCCCATGTTGCTCCTAAACCACCAGTTCATAACAGTACAACTGGCCAAAAATGAATTAAATGCATCTCAAAAGAAGGAAAAAAAAGTTCTGAGCCATTTTTTTTTCTGCAGTCTGTTTTGTCTTTTTTTTCCTCTTAATCTCTGGGTGGTTCAGGATTTTGGCACTGACATGGATGTTCAGGGTTTGTTTTCTCGTGTGGATCAACTTGCTGCAAGAGTACAGAGTATCCAAGATTATGTTGTCCAGACTCCGGCTTTAGAGCCTAGAATTCCTACTCCTGATTTGTTTTTTGGGGACAGATCTAAGTTTTTGAACTTTAAAAATAACTGCAAATTGTTTTTTGCTTTGAAACCCCGTTCCTCTGGTGATCCCATCCAGCAGGTTAAAATTGTCATCTCTCTGCTGCGTGGTGACCCTAAGGACTGGGCATTCTCCCTTGAATCAGGGGATCCGGCATTGCTTAATGTAGACGCATTTTTTCAACCGCTCGGATTATTGTATGACGAACCTAATTTTGTGGATCATGCAGAAAAAACCTTGTTGGCCCTGTGTCAGGGTCAGGAAGCGGCAGAATTATACTGCCAGAAATATAGAAAATGGTATGTGCTCACTAAATGGAATGAGGATGCTCTGGCGGCAATTTTCAGAAAGGGTCTTTCTGAAGCCCTTAAAGATGTTATGGTGGGGTTCTATGTCTCTAGCCATTCATATTGATCGGCGCCTGCGCGAGAGCAAAGTTGTGCACCATATGGCGGTATCCTCTGAGCAGAGTCCTGAGCCTATGCAGTGTGATAGGATTTTGACTAGAGCAGAGCGGCAGGGATTCAGACGTCAGAATAGGCTGTGTTTTTACTGTGGTGATTCTGCTCATGTTATTTCTGATTGCCCTAAGCGTACTAAGAGAGTCGCTAGGTCTGTTACCATCAGTACTGTACAGCCTAAATTTCTCTTATCTGTGACCCTGATTTGCTCACTATCATCCTTTTCTGTCATGGCATTTGTGGATTCAGGTGCTGCCCTGAACTTAATGGACTTGGAATTAGCCAGGCGCTGTGGTTTTTCCTTGCAGCCTTTCCAGAGCCCTATTCCTTTGAGGGGCATTGATGCTACACCGTTGGCCAAGGATAAACCTCAGTATTGGACTTAGCTGACCATGTGCATGGCTCCAGCACATCAGGAAGATTGCCGTTTTCTGGTGTTACATAACTTGCATGATGTTGTTGTACTGGGTTTTCCATCGTTACAGGAACATAATCCGGTGCTGGATTGGAAATCTATGTCTGTGACTAGTTGGGGTTGTCAAGGGGTACAGTGGGGCAAAAAAGTATTTAGTCAGTCAGCAAAAGTGCAAGTTCCACCACTTAAAAAGATGAGAGGCGTCTGTAATTTACATCATAGGTAGACATCAACTATGGGAGACAAACTGAGAAAAAAAAATCCAGAAAATCACATTGTTTGTTTTTTTAACATTTTATTTGCATATTATGGTGGAAAATAAGTATTTGGTCATAAACAAAATTTCATCTCAATACTTTGTAATATATCCTTTGTTGGCAATGACAGAGGTCAAACGTTTTCTGTAAGTCTTCACAAGGTTGCCACACACTGTTGTTGGTATGCTGGCCCATTCCTCCATGCAGATCTCCTCTAGAGCAGTGATGTTTTTGGCTCTTCGCTTGGCAACACGGACTTTCAACTCCCTCCAAAGGTTTTCTATAGGGTTGAGATCTGGAGACTGGCTAGGCCACTCCAGGACCTTGAAATGCTTCTTACGAAGCCACTCCTTTGTTGCCCTGGCGGTGTGCTTTGGATCATTGTCATGTTGAAAGACCCAGCCACGTTTCATCTTCAATGCCCTTGCTGATGGAAGGAGGTTTGCACTCAAAATCTCACGATACATGGCCCCATTCATTCTTTCATGTACCCGGATCAGTCGTCCTGGCCCCTTTGCAGAGAAGCAGCCCCAAAGCATGATGTTTCCACCACCATGCTTTACAGTAGGTATGGTGTTTGATGGATGCAACTCAGTATTCTTTTTCCTCCAAACACAACAAGTTGTGTTTCTACCAAACAGTTCCAGTTTGGTTTCATCAGACCATAGGACATTCTCCCAAAACTCCTCTGGATCATCCAAATGCTCTCTAGCAAACTTCAGACGGGCCCGGACATGTACTGGCTTAAGCAGTGGGACACGTCTGGCCCTGCAGGATCTGAGTCCATGGTGGCGCAGTGTGTTACTTATGGTAGGCCTTGTTACACTGGTCCCAGCTCTCTGCAGTTCATTCACTAGGTCCCCCCGCGTGGTTCTGGGATTTTTGCTCACCGTTCTTGTGATCATTCTGACCCCACGGGGTGGGATTTTGCGTGGAGCCCCAGATCGAGGGAGATTATCAGTGGTCTTGTATGTCTTCCATTTTCTAATTATTGCTCCCACTGTTGATTTCTTCACTCCAAGCTGGTTGGCTATTGCAGATTCAGTCTTCCCAGCCTGGTGCAAGGCTACAATTTTGTTTCTGGTGTCCTTTGACAGCTCTTTGGTCTTCACCATAGTGGAGTTTGGAGTCAGACTGTTTGAGGGTGTGCACAGGTGTCTTTTTATACTGATAACAAGTTTAAACAGGTGCCATTACTACAGGTAATGAGGGGAGGAAAGAGGAGACTCTTAAAGAAGAAGTTACAGGTCTGTGAGAACCAGAAATCTTGATTGTTTGTTTCTGACCAAATACTTATTTTCCACCATAATATGCAAATAAAATGTAAAAAAAACAGACAATGTGATTTTCTGGATTTTTTTTTCTCAGTTTGTCTCCCATAGTTGAGGTCTACCTATGATGTAAATTACAGGCGCCTCTCATCTTTTTAAGTGGTGGAACTTGCACTTTTGCTGACTGACTAAATACTTTTTTGCCCCACTGTACATAGTGACATTCCTTTGATGTCAATGTCCTCTTCCCCCTCTTCTGAAGTCCCTGAGTTTTTGTCGGATTTCCAGGATGTATTTGATGAGCCCAAGTCCAGTTCCCTTCCTCCACATAGGGACTGTGATTGTGCTATTAACTTGATTCCTGGCTGTAAGCTCCCTAAGGGCCGACTTTTCAATCTGTCTGTGCCAGAACATGCCGCCATGCGGAGTTATGTTAAGGAGTCTTTGGAGAAGGGGCATATTCGCCCGTCTTCGTCACCATTGGGAGTGGGATTCTTCTTTGTTGCCAAGAAGGATGGCTCCTTGAGACCCTGTATTGATTATCGCCATCTTAATAAGATCACTGTCAAATTCCAATACCCTTTACCTTTGCTTTCTGATTTGTTTGCTCGGATTAAGGGGGCTAGTTGGTTTACTAAGATTGACCTTTGAGGGGCATATAATCTTGTTCGTATTAAACAGGGTGACGAATGGAAAACTACATTTAATTTGCCCAAAGGCCATTTTGAATACCTTGTGATGCCTTTTGGGCTTTCTAATGCTTCTTCTGTATTTCAGTCCTTCATGCATGATATTTTCCGCAATTATCTTGATAAATTCATGATTGTGTATTTGGATGATATTTTGATTTTTTCCGATGATTGGGAGTCTCATGTGAAGCAGGTCAGGATGGTTTTCCAGATCCTTCGTGATAATGCTTTATTTGTGAAGGGGTCTAAGTGCCTATTTGGAGTTCAGAAGGTCTCTTTTTTGGGTTTTATTTTTTCTCCCTCGTCTATAGAAATGGATCCTATTAAGGTCCAAGCCATTAATGACTGGATTCAACCCACATCTATGAAGAGCCTTCAGAAATTTTTGGGCTTTGCTAATTTTTATCGCCGTTTCATTGCCAACTTTTCCAGTGTGGTTAAGCCCCTGACCGATTTGACGAAGAAAGGCGCTGATGTGACAAATTGGTCCTCTGCGGCTGTTGAGGCCTTTCAGGAACTTAAATGCCGATCTACTTCTGCCCCTGTGTTGCGTCAGCCGGATGTTTCTCTTCCTTTTCAGGTTGAGGTTGACGCTTCTGAGATTGGGGCAGGGGCCGTTTCGTCTCAGAGGAATTCTGATGGTTCTTTGATGAAACCGTGTGCTTTTTTTTCCAGAAAGTTTTTGCCTGCGGAGCGCAATTATGACGTCGGCAATCAGGAGTTGTTGGCTATGAAGTGGGCATTTGAGGAGTGGCGACATTGGCTTGAATGAGCCAAGCACCGCGTTGTGGTCTTGACCGATCATAAGAATCTGATTTACCTCGAGTCAGCCAAGTGGCTGAACCCTAGACAGGCTCGATGGTCCCTGTTTTTCTCCCGTTTTGATTTTGTGGTCTCGTATCTTCCGGGATCTAAAAATGTTAAGGCTGATGCCCTCTCTAGGAGTTTTTTGCCTGATTCTCCTGGAGTCCTTGAGCCGGTTGGTATTCTTAAGGAAGGGGTGATTCTTTCTGCCATCTCCCCTGATTTACAAGGGGGCTTCAGGAATTTCAGGCTGATAAACCTGACCGCTGTCCAGTGGGGAAGCTGTTTGTTCCTGATAGATAGACAAGTAAGGTAATTTCTGAGGTTCATTGTTCAGTGTTGGCTGGTCATCCTGGGATTTTTGGTACCAGAGACTTGGTTGCTAGGTCCTTTTGGTGGCCTTCCTTGTCGCGGGATGTGCGTTCTTTTGTGCAGTCCTGTGGGACTTGTGACCGGGCCAAGCCTTGCTGTTCCCGCGCTAGTGGGTTGCTTTTGCCTTTGCCGGTCCCGGAGAGGCCCTGGATGCATATTTCCATGGATTTTATTTCGGATCTTCCTGTTTCCCAGAAGATGTCTGGTATCTGGGTGGTTTGTGACCGGTTCTCTAAAATGGTCCATTTGGTACCTTTGCCTAAATTGCCTTCCTCCTCTGATTTGGTTCCATTGTTTTTTCAGCATGTGGTTCGTTTGCATGGCATTCCGGAGAAAATTGTGTCTGACAGAGTTTCCCAGTTTGTTTCTAGGTTGTGGCGGGCCTTTTGTGCTAGGATGGGCATTGATTTGTCTTTTTCTTCGGCGTTTCATCCTCAGACAAATGGCCAAACTGAGCTAACTAATCAGACCTTGGAAACCTATTTGAGATGTTTTGTGTCTGCTGATCAGGAAGATTGGGTGGCTTTCTTGCAGTTGGCCGAGTTTGCCCTTAATAATCGGGCTAGTTCGGCTACTTTGGTTTCGCCTTTCTTTTGTAATTTTGGTTTTCATCCTCGTTTTTCTTCGGGGAAGGTTGAACCTTCTGATTGTCCTGGTGTGGATTCTGTGGTGGACAGGTTGCAGCAGATTTGGACTCATGTGGTAGACAATTTGACGTTGTCTCAGGAAAAGGCTCAACGTTTTGCTAACCGCCGTCGGTGTGTTGGTCCCCTGCTTCGGGTGGGGGATTTAGTCTGGTTATCTTCTCGTCATGTTCCTATGAAGGTTTCTTCCCCTAAGTTCAAGCCTCGGTTTATTGGTCCTTATAAGATTTCTGAGATTATCAATCCGGTGTCTTTTCGTTTGGCCCTTCCAGCCTCTTTTGCCATCCATAATGTTTTCCATAGATCTTTGTTGTGGAGATATGTGGTGCCCGTTGTTCCCTCGGTTGATCCTCCTGCCCCGGTGTTGGTTGAGGGGGAGCTGGAATATGTGGTTGAGAAAATTTTGGAATCTCGTTTTTCGAGGCGGAGGCTTCAGTATCTTGTCAAGTGGAAGGGTTATGGCCAGGAGGATAATTCTTGGGTTGTTGCCTCTGATGTCCATGCCGCCGATTTGGTTTGTGCTTTTCATTTGGCTCGTCCTGATCGGCCTGGGGGCTCTAGTGTGGGTTCGGTGACCCCTCCTCAAGGGGGAGTACTGTTGTAAATTCCGCTCTTGGGCTCCCTCTGGTGGTTGTAAGTGGCACTTTTGTGAGTTCTTCTCTTGGTCTCCCTCTGGTGGTTTTAAGTGGAACTGCTGCTTCTTGGATTTAGCAGTCAGCAGCTGCTTCCACTGATCGTCTATTCTGCTCGGCTATTTAAGCCTGGCTCTATCCTTCAGCCAGTGCCAGTTGTCAATGGTTCCTGGTTGGATTCACATCTCTGCTTGGATTTCCCTGATATTCTGACCAGTTCAGCTAAGATAAGTCCTTTCTTTGTTCTTTTGCAGTCCACTTGTTGTGGACTTAATCGTTCAGCACATTCTATGTTTTTTCTAGTCCAGCTTGTCAGTATGGATTTATTCAGTTAAGCTGGAAGCTCTGGGAAGCAGATTTACCCTCCACACCCTTAGTCAGGTGTGGAGATTTTTGTAAACTCTGTGGTGGATTTTTCTAGTTTTTTAATACTGACCGCACAGTATTCTGTCCTGTTCTATCTATCTAGCTAGAGTGGCCTCCTTTGCTGCATCCTGGTTTCATTCTACATATGTCATTTCCCTCTCCACTCACAGTCAATATTTGTGGGGGGCTGTCTATCCTTTGGGGATTTTCTCTGAGGCAAGATAGCTTTCCTGTTTCTATCTTTAGGGGTAGTAAGTCCTCCGGCTGTGACGAGGTGTCTAGGGAGTGACAGGAACATCCCACGGCTACTTCTAGTGTTGTGTTAAGCTCAGGAACTGCGGTCAGTACAGGTACCACCTCCTCCAGAGCTCGTCCCATGTTGCTCCTAAACCACCAGTTCATAACAGGTTTCTCTTTGAGTTGAGTCAAGAGATTATTTTAGCTATTATTGAGAATTTTTTTTAAAGACTCTTGGCCCATTTCATCAAAGTAACTACAGCAGAAACCTTTCATTAAATACCTTGAAAAGTAAAAAAAAAAAATTGCACAGTGGTGAGTTGCGCAAAAACATAGCAACTTTTTTGCGTTTTGAAACCAGTTTTATGCTGCTTTGCAAAAATAGTTGAAGCTGGGGAGGAACTGTAAGGGGGTGCTGGGGTCAAGTCAAGCCTTGCATGCATTAGTAGTGAAACGGATACTTTTTAGTGTAATTTGGTTTATTATGCGAATGCATATGTGTAATGTATAGTTGTGTCATTTTATAAGACTAGGGATACAGTTAGGAAACTATAGGTTAAGTGAAGGACTTAAAATAATAGGAATGGTTCGAATCGGGTTTAGTACAGTGGGAGTCATTGTAGATTAGGAAGTTAGATAAGTCAGGACAGAAGTAGTTGCAGAAATATGGGGTTTCCAAGTTGCGAGGGGTAGGAGTAGGTATAGTTGTGACACGTCCTGGTTTAGTACAGTTAGATAGTTGGATGGAGATCTGTGAGGTTGATTCAGTAACGAGTTCAAGGAAGTACCAACAGTTCAAGGCCGTAGGACTGAAAATCACACAGGTATGAGGAAACAGGAGGAGCATGAGAATGGCAGCAACTATGTTCAGTGGGATATCCCGGAGAATTCAAAACCTATGATCTGGAAAAGGTATGGAAGAGCCATCCTTTATTTCACCAAGGGATGGGAAAACAGATGGGGATCCCAAAGCACAAACTAGCTCGGGAAGTTGGGAAGCTGTGGTACCGAATGGAACATTTCAAGGACAAAGATTGCCAGGAGAACAGGACAGCACAGCTGGATGGAACTGTGAGCAATGAGAATTGCTGTGCAGCATCTGTGACTGCACTGAACTTGTGGAGTAAAGTTGATATGTTAAAAATGGACTCGGAATCTATAAGTCAATGTGTGGTGGCATCTGGAACCGGGACCAGAGGACATCGCCAATCCTAAATAGAGTGACTTGCATTACACACAAACCACACAACTGACAAGACATTATCTTTTCTTTGTATGGTATGGTGCCACGGTGTGTCGGAACAGAAGCCCCTCACCATGACTTGCACCCTGGCCACCACACAGAGCCAAGGTGGGATATTGGGTGGCTATGCCTGACCATCAAATTAATCACCAATGCTGGTGTTTCTTATGCATGAAATGGTATTCCAGTTCCCTACTGTTCTTCAATGGGCATCTGGTTTGATGTCATCAAGGAGGCTCCCAATGTATTCACTCTGACTTTTATATTAACATAAATTTTATAACTATGTTGTACATCATTACCAGATTTTAATTTAATGCACATCACATGTAGAATATGTATTAACGATTCATGCATAATGTAGCAATATGTAATTAAAAGTTTTAATTTTTTTTATTTTTTTAATCAATTTTAGTTTTACTATGATTTTTTTCTATATGATGCACAATTGTGCTTGAAAGTTTGTGAATTTATCAGAATTCTCCATGTTTCTGTATAAATGTGACCGAAAGCAATATAAGGATTTCACAAAAGTTCAAAAAATGAAATATGAGAACCAAATCAAACAATTAATTACAAAATATTAGACTTGTAAGTTTTTAAAAGAGAAAAATTATTCAATTTCACATGACTGAATAAAAAAAAATATGCAAACTTTTGAAGTTAGCAGATAATTTGAAGGTGAAGTTAGTGTCTTGTCTTTTCAATCAATAGGATGGTAATCAAGTGTGAGTGGGAGACCAGTTTTATTTAAAGAACAGAGAACTATCAGAGTCTTATCTTCATAACACATGTCTGTGTAGGTTTACCACAAGGGAGATTTCTATGGAGCTTGAGAAAACCGTGATTGATGCTCATCAAGTTGTAAAAATTACAAAACATTATTAGAAAAATTAGACTCCACCAACCAAAGTTAGGAAGATTGTATACCAATACAGGAAATACAATACAAAGTCATGTGGCAAGGCTCGTTGAAGGGTCAATATTAACTTTTACGTTTGCTACTTCCATTAGGTGGCACTAGAGTAACATTCATTTTGCCCTTTGAAGAGGAAATATGCATATTTAATTTATGAGAGAAGCATTGGATGGCTTTTAAGTCTCCTTACCCTGGCATGTCACTTTCCACAAGGAGAATGGTTACCCCGTAGACCCTAGTCAGCGGCCTCTCATACAGGCACATCAGATTTCATGATTTGCCCTGAAAAAGGGGCAACACCCAAAACACGAGTATGAAAATTAAGATTAGGTTTTATCCTAAGTCATTTGGCAAGGCTTGATAAAGGGTTTATATTAACTTTTCAAGACTGTTACTTCCAACATGTGGCACTAGAGTTCTAGTTAGTCTTGTCACTCTCTACAAGTAAAGACATTACCCCTTACACCTACAAAGATCAAAAAGAAGGGCATGTCATGGTCTGTATGGTCACAAAGAGACCCAAAGCAGCCACTAAACAACCAAAGGCCTCTCTTACATCCACCAATGTTAATATTCATCTATCATCAGGAGGACACTGAACAACAATAGTGTGCATGGCAGGTTTCCTAGAATTAAAGAATAAACATTAATTTAAGTTTCATTTTATAAATCAACAGTACAAATTAAGATAATAATTTTTGTAATATTGTCAAGCTTCTGGTTTCGAGCCCTTGAGCCTGTGTTTTTTGGTTGACTTCTTTTGCTGAGCCACAGCAGACACACCTTTTCTATGGGTGTTTAGGTTCTATTATCTTGGCTGCAGTCTGTTTAGCTTAACACAGGTGTTTCCTTTGTCTTCTCTATCACTTTTTGGGTGTGACTTTAGATACTATCCCCTTGCTGGTATTTTCTGCTGGTGATAATCTCACTTGGATGTTCAACCTTTCTGCTGTCATTTAAAGCCATTGAGTGAAATTCCAGCTAGAGTTTATCTCTTTGCTGTTTCTGTTTCCTTACTCTGCACTTAGCTTCTGTTCCTTTTTGGTAAGTGGCATATTATCTAACTGCACACACGTTATACTAAATTTTGTATTGTGTGGCTTCTTTTACTCACTCTGGGATCTCTTCCTTTTCGGTACACTTTCCCTTTTGTAGGTAATTTACTCTTTGCACTACCTTCATGTTCTGTAGGAGGAACGTGAAGGTCTTTCAGGCAGCATAGGTCCAAGTTGTCATTGTTTAGACTGTGGTTATGGCCATCTCCGCTCATGCAGGAACCATTAGTGACTCTAGTCTGTACAGACACCAGCAGGGTCAGTTGCAATTTCTATCTTTACCTATTATCTCAAGTGGGTTGCTACACTAGCATAACAAATATATCTTATCAGACAAATCTGCTTCTTTCTCTGTCAGGATTGATCAATCATTTTCAAAATTCACAATTTCTGGGTAAAATCTGTATTTTGAGTTTTACTTTACTGAAAAAGGAGATGGCAATTGTTGTTTTTTAAATAAGAGAGTGGCTCTATCGTTAGCTTTTGCCTCCTCCTCACCCTTTTACATAGAATCTTATCAGTACCAACGGTCATCGCCTATCTCAGCAACATAACATTCCGTCTTTGCTGAAGATGGATTTTACCCACTAATTGAGAATTTTACAAAAAATATTATAAAGTTTATTATTTTTATGTGTGCTAATGATTTGTAACATAATACAAAATAACAAAATTTCTCTTTAAGCCACTGCTCTCCAAAAAAAATTGCTGCCTATTTGCAGTCTGCTAAAATTCACCTCGACAACCAGAAGGTGACAATGACACAAAGCACCCAGGTTGTTCTGCAAAAGAATGGTTAGAGAAGAATAAAGTTACAGTTCTGTAATGTCCAAGTCAAGCTCCCCACCGTAATCCAAAAGAAATGTAGAAGGACCTAAAGTAAGCAGCTCATGGCTGAAAACCCACCAAAATAACAGAAGTGAAGATGTTTTGTAGGGAGGAATGAGCTAAAATTCTTCCATCCAATATGCAGGACTAATCAAAAATTGCTGGAAAATTTTTAGATGTAGTTATTGCTGCCCAAGGCTGCTTATACAAGATACGATGCTGCGAACCAAGGTTCACATAATTTTGCCACTTAGACATGGGATATTTGATTATTTTAGTGCATTATTTTCCTAAAAACCGAATATTTTATGGCTTGTGTGAAAATCCAGTGAAGTTTTAAGTTGAATTTATGAAAAAACATGAAAATCTCTGAAGGCTTCAAACTTTCAAGCACCATTGTAGGACCCTGCAGTTTCATGAAATGTAGAAAGTGGGACAGTATAAATCATTTATGCCAGAATCATTGACTTCTACAATATTGGATGCATTAAAAATGTTCTATATATTTATATACGAAACTCACGTTTTAAAAGTAGAATAAAAAGATAACGAACACTGAGTATAAAATGTATGTAACGCTGGTGGGTGTGGACCCACTGAGCCACAGGCTGGGCTTACCATGGAGGGGCATACCTAATTGACTAGAGGGTGTCTCGCTAGAGCTTCTGATGGTGAGGATAGGCTTTGCTGCCGGTAGTCGCCAGGTTCTACTCCATGGCAGTCCATGGGACTGTCAGAGAGGCAGGTACGAGGTACAGAAGGGCGAAACAGAGGCATAGTCAGATGGTCCAAGGTCGGGGCAGACAGCACAGAATCAGAAAATGTAACCAAGGTCAGGAGCAGAGACTTCAGGCAGGACTGATAACAAACCAGGTCGTTAACGGTAATAGTACAGAAGAATGCATGTCTGCTACCAGAGATGGATGAGTGGTAGGTGGAGCTGCCTAATATAGGTCCTGCTAACACAGGATAGGCCAGAGAAGCTAATCTCTGCAGGACACAGCAGGGTTAAATTCCTGCACAGACCAACCATGCACAATAAGGCCAGATGGATACCACATGCAAGTGCAGCAGTGCTGAAGAGTGCAAGATGAAACTAACTGAAACAAACTGCCTTCCACGATGAAAAACCGCATGGTGAGTGGTGTGTCGCTGAAAAAACATGCAAGTTGACGTCCTGACAAGGTAATTACAATTGACTATTTTTTTTTTGTAGGGTTGGTATGCTAACATTAGATGTAAAACATAAAATCTGCTTACCGTTGTTATTTAATAATTTGGTAAATACATGAGCACGGGGGCGGTCAGAAAACACATCGGCATGGTTGACGAGAGCATCCTTAACAGCTTCATAACCACAAAGGACAACTATTTTTGTCATGCCAATCTGGACACTGAAGACCGGACCGTACGTCTTAGAAAGCTGTGGACACAATGTACATCATCATTTTGTAAAGTCACTTGAAGAGGAGGGGTCATCATCTCTACTCCGGACATGCACATTTTCACTAAATGAATGGGACTTAATAGATGGTGGGGATAACCCTCAGATGAGAAAATTAACATAAGAAAATGTATGTGGGGTGTAAATTATAGAGTAAATATTTGCCTGCTCATAGCTGCTATCATTTTTAAGTTGTGCTGATTCGGCTGGCCAAGATGCAATAGATCAAGCCTCTGATTAAATTTGGCACGATTTAACAAATACACTAATGGTTAAAACTAGAGATTAGCTAACACGAACTGTAAAGTAGGGGGATCATATTGGACGCCTAGTGTCTGCTGCTGAATACCAAACATGGAATTCCATTTTAGGGTTTGGTTGCATAAAAAACAAGATTCAGGCCAATCAACCAATGAGGCCACTGATTTTTGTGCCCTGTCTGATCCTATTTTTGGCCATGTCTGTCCTTTTCAAATGGTCACAAAAATGCAATCATCCACATTTTTTGTGTGCCCCTCAAAAAGGTGGACAATGCCAAGAATGGAGTCAGACAGAACACACAAGTGACTAAAACTGGTTTAATAAAGTCACTGGCCATGTTGGTAGTTATGCCTTAATTCCATTTTTCAGTGCTTCAGATGGAAGCTCTGACGGAGTGACTTGTGGCAAAAACATGATGTTAAACTGGCCTAACTCAACTCAACATCTACGATTATGGTATGTGCATAGAAATTTTTTTAGGCATTCAAAAATAACTAATTTCCTAGTGGAAACTGCTTCATGAAATGCTCCTTCTCTGGGCATGTGTACAGAGCGTCACAAAATTGCCACAAAAAAATTAGCATAATGCACAGCAATGTCAAAACGACTTTGCTGTGCACATGTTCAGGCTTTTGCTATGTCTTTTAACAGCTTAAGGGTTTCAAAACAGTGATGAGGCTAAAAAAAATAACATTCTCACTCTTTAGGGGTTTCCACTTTGAAGTCACTCGAAAGATATAGTTTAAATTATTGAAAAAAATTGGAGTTGCTGCAAAAATGACTGCAAAACCACCATCGAAGCCACGTCAGGAAAAAGACCGATGGATTTTTCCTGAAACTGCTTGACCTGGGAAAACCTCAGTGGATCTGCTGTTGTCTTGTGAATGTTGTATGCTCATGCCATTTGAGGAGTTTTTGGAGGACTCTTTCTTTTCCTGAATTGGTTAAGAAGAGTTTTTTAATGTTTTTGCCAAGGTTCTTTTCTGCAACCCATTTTGATTGGACAGTGCCTTGATTGGAAAGGAATCCATGACAGGACACCTCTTCAGAGAAAATAAATGTACTGGAACTGTGCCCACAGAGTCTTTTTGCAGAGTTTTTTACAGCAGAAAATGAACAGGACCTTCACATTTCTGAGGAGTTTTGAGTTTCCATGGAGGATTTGAAGAGCTTCCACTCAGCTTCTATTTCAATAACTCCTTGAAAAACTCTGTGCGCACAAAGCCAAAAATCTTCACAGCTAATGAACTCACTTCATCTAACTGACGTCAAGGTGAGCACCGTGGAAAAATTTCTAATGGCGCTAGTGCTGACATCAGTTAGGTGGGGTGAGTTCATTGGCTGTGAACTCCCAAGACCTTTCTGACAGCACCACGAGTGTAAAAACATTCTCACACTCGTGGTTTCGTCAGACAGCTTATAGGAGTTCACCGCGAGACACTGAGCAGTGGTAGCACAAGCTGCTCAGTGTCTACTGGAGGACAGGCTGTATGGTCACATCATACAAACTTGCAGCTTGCCATATAGATGTAGCAGACCTAGATCCTTCGTGGGACAAATGGATTTTCTTCTCTGCGGAAAGGTGAGGGATATTGTAATTTGTTATTTTAATTCTCTTGCAGGGGAAAATGGCATCACTGGAATGTGCAATGCAGTAAGTATGGTTTAATTAAGATTTATTAACAGAGCCTGTGTCGTTCTTTCAATTAAAGGACTTTTTTTCTCAGTGTGTGTGTTTTCATACAATGTGACTTTGTGGTTAGTAATGGGGGCATCTTATATACACCTCTGCATTACTAACTTCTGGGCTTGATGTCACCTCACAATACAAAGTTGACATCAACCCCTCAACTATCACCCCACTTGCCACCACATCAGGGCAAGTGAGAAGAGCGAGGCTAAGTGCTAGAATTGGCACATCTAATAGATGCGCCTTTTCTGGTGCAGCAAAGAGCTGATGTTTTCAGCCTGGTGGGTAAATATTCATGGCCCTTTCCAAGGCTATTAATATGAGCCCACATCTGTCTGCCTATCTTTTGCTGGTTATTTATTATAGGGGGAACCTACAGTGGTTATGGAAAGTATTCAGACCCCTTTACATTTTTTACTCTTTGTTTTGTTGCAGCCATTTGGTAAATTCAAAAAAGTTCTATTTTTTTCACATTAATGTACAAACTGCACCCCATCTTGAATGAAAAAAACATATTTAAATAAATAAATAAGTATTGCAAACATTACTACATTTCTGTTTTGTTTTTTTTTTTCAGGCAAGATGTTGTGCAGAGTGGACATTAATGTGAAAAAAATTAACTTTTTTGAATTTACCAAATGGCTGCAATGAAACAAAGAATGGATAATTTAAAGGGGTCTGAATACTTTCCGTACCCACTGTATGTCATTGTATGCTATTTTAATAGCCAGTAAAGGCTAAGTATACAGCTGTGAGCTTAATAATCTGGGAAGCTCCATGCGTATTACATTCATCCCAGGTGGGTCACAAAGAGTCTAATTTCTACTCATCCTATATTGATTCCCTATTCTACAGATAGTAAATTAGAGTCTGTACAGACTGTGCATTTTATGAAGCTCAGCTGACCTAACAGCTTCATCACAGCTTTTAATGGAACTTGGCTTTCTGTCTATTTGAGGTCCATAAATGTGTCGGATAAGAACAAATATCTATGTTTAATCTGGCCCCTGGGGGTGGTAAAATTTGACAATTGCTCTTGTTCCAGAAATGGCCGTGCACCTCCTTACCTCCATGAAAGTTTTATATGGTTTTGACATGTCCATCATGAGAACATTACCAAGGATCGGTAAAGGTTTTGGTCCAGGTGGGAAATTTTTGTAATTTTCTTGTTTTTGGTTCTTAAAAGAAACTGCCAAAAATAAGATGACAACGATGGCGAGGAGAACAGTGACCAGGTCCATGGTGCTTGTCAAATCTAGAAAAGGAGAACAGGAACTGAGTAATGCTTGTGTTCATATATTTAGAGGGGCTATTTCATTATATAAAAAAGTAACTTTGCAATTTAATTCATAGCATAAAGAAAATCATTTTTTTCCCTCAAGAATTGAGAACTTTTTAAAATCTATAGTTCTGCAGTTTATCTACGTTACCCGACCATCTGTGCAGGATCTCAGCGGTGACCAGTTTTCTAGGAATGAACCGTCCAACCCGCAGTTGCCAGATTTTACAGCATAGTGGAAGGGATTTCAAGAAATCCCATCTCCACTATGCGTGCACTGACGCCTCCGGCTTCCCTGCAGAGACACACATGCGGTGCGTCTTTCCAGACTGCAGCATGTCTATTTTTCTTGTGTTGACGCTCCATCTCCACAAGATAAATGTCACCTGTACAATGTATTGGGCGCGGTGACTCAGCACGGTTCAATGAACACATGCGAAATCACCGGCGTTCAAAAGCCGGCAGCGCTTTGGACGGAGCTGACATGTGATGTTTCCAAATAGCTGCTGATTATTGACCTTTGAAACATACCCTAAAACATGACAATACACCCCACAACTACTGCATTTCCTAATCATACATGCCTCAGCTGCTGCAGAACATCTTAATACATACCTGAGCTCAGGGGTGTTTATAGACAACAGAGAAGGCCAGTGCCAGAACACTGCATGGACATCATTGTAAAGCACTATTCCACCTGCGTTGGAGGCGGATGTGGTCCCCCTAACCAGCTGCACTTAATACACACCTTAACTGCTGCAGAATATCATAATACACCTCAGCTGCTGCAGAACCTCCTAATACACACCTCAGCTACTGCAGAACATCATAACACACACCTCAGCTGCTGCAGATCCTCATAATACACCTCAGCTGCTTCAAAACCACATAAAACACCTCAGCTGCTGCAGAACATCATAATACAACTCAGCTGCTGCAGATCCTCATAATACACCTCAGCTGCTGCAGAACCTCATAAAACACCTCAGCTGCTGCAGAACCTCATAATACACACCTCAGCTTTTGCAGAACCTCATAACCCCAGCTGCTGGATGCATTCACTACAGTGTTTTGCCTGACATAACAGACGCGTCGGGCAGGTTTCTGTGACGTCTCGGATACTGTGCATTGACCCTGTGTCATGGAGACAAGGCATATTTAATATTATAAAAGTTTCAGAACCTGGTGTCTTACTTTGTGCAGCAGGAGAGTCCAGCAGATAGGATCCCCGATCCCCGATCTTGTCTCAAAGAAATCTCAGGCACTTAAACTCCTGGAAAATATTTAAGCCACAGGTAAATTGTTAACCCCTGCAGAACCTCCACCCTCAACAACCTCCAGGAAACACAGGAAATGTGTCAGTGACTCACAGAAACATTGCACGCCCTTCTTGTGCAGATTAACTCCTTGGGAGCATAGCAATAACTAATGAAATATAATATATATATATATATAATATACCTTATTATTCATTATATTTCATTAATTATAACTTTGTCTTGCTTTTGCTATGTGAGTGTCTTCGGCGTGCTCGAATACTATGTTCGACTCCCCGCGGCTGCATGTAGACAGTCACAACACATGCAGGGATCGCCTGTTTGTTAGGCATGTGTTGCAGCTGTCTAATAGCCATGATGAGACTTGCAGATGCGGGGTCTCGAATATATTATTTGAGCACACCGAAGACAATGGGATAGCACCTGAGCACGTTTAGATAACATCTAACCTGAGCACATTCGCTCATCACTAATCGCAACCAAAATGTTCGAACGTCACTTAAAGGGAACCTGTCACCCCCAAAATCGAAGGTGAGCTAAGCCCACTGGCATCAGGGGCTTATCTACAGCATTCTGTAATGCTGTAGATAAGCCCCCGATGTATCCTGAAAGATGAGAAAAAGAGGATAGATTATACTCACCCAGGGGCAGTCCCGGTACCATGGGCATCGCGGTCCGGTCCGGGGCCTCCCATCTTCATATGATGATGACGTCCTCTTCTTGTCTTCAGGCTGTGGCTCTGGCGCAGGCGTACTTTATCTCCCTGTTGAGGGCAAAGCAATGTACTGCAGTGCGCAGGCGCTGGGACTCTCTGACCTTTCCCGGTGCCTGTGCACTGCAGTACTTTGCTCTGCCCTCAACAGGGCAGACAAAGTACGCCTGTGCCGGAGCTGCATTGTGAAGACAAGAAGAGGACGTCATCCTATGAAGATGGGAGGCCCCGGACCGAGACACCCATCGGATCGGACCACAGCGGGTCCGCACCTGGGTGAGTATATTCTAACCTCTTTTTCTCATCATTCAGGATATATCGGGGGGTTATCTACAGCATTACAGAATGCTGTAGATAAGCCCCTGATGCCGGTGGGCTCACCTTCGATTTTGGGGGTGACAGGTTCCCTTTAAGGTGTTTGGCAATGTTCTAATACATATCTCCTGAGCACTAGAAGAGGAAACCTAAAAACAATAAAATAATGTAATAGTTGCTATAAGACCTTATCCGATCACATTCGCTCATCACTAGTTGTGATCCATTGCTGTAACCATCACAGTGTTTCACAAAAATAGTGCAGGTTTCACCAGCCTTTGATGAGTGAGTTTTTATTATCAGTAATTTTCACATATGAAACAAATAAATAAAGTACAGAACTTGTTCTATTCCCTGCAATGGCATCAAAGTGACATCAGTGATTTTTCATGGACCCATAAGCTTGTTTGGGTAATTTTGATCTGAGGCTCTGGTCAAAAACGGACCACTGACATGTGAACATCCACATAAACTAAATTGGGTTCATGTTCTATCCAAGAAAAATAGATGTTTGAATGAAGATGAAGTGCCAGTGATTGATGAGCTCCGTTCATGTGGTCTGTACGTCTGGCTACGGTCTATGTCTTCTGCTATATAAGAACCATCTGACTCATAAATTACCGGTGTACATGTATATAGATAGATCTAGGTTTGTATAGATATTGTTGCTATTCATTCTCCTTTGCTAGTGTTGGAAGGTATTTTGTTGGTTTGTGACATCATGTATGTAGCTGATGGAAAACCAAGAGGAAAGTGGGTTGGAATACCTTCCATCTTTGTGGGAACAGTTTAATGAAGCCCCCACTCTATTCCCATTGACTGTGCCCAGTACACAACGGCCATACAGATATAGTTGGTGGAAGTTTGGTGGAATAACATGATCGGCTGCACAGAGTCCAGACCTCTACCCCATCCAACACCTAGAATGGAGATTGTGAGCCCGGAATCTTCACAACATCATGGTCTGACCTCACAAATGATCAAGGGTCAAAAATTCCCACAGATGCCTTCAAAATCTTGTAGAAAGCAAGTTATGATAGACGTCATATTAATGCCTTTTATTGACAGGTGTAATTTCACTCCAAGTGCGATACATAGGACAAAACATGAGATCACACTCGGACCAATGTTACTCTAAGGCACTGTGCACATGCCCATTTTTTCCCTTGGATAGAGTAGGTCTATGGCAAGGAAATCACAGTATGCCAGAGTATGAGCTGATATTCACTTTGCACTCCGCCATGCAAGTCATTGAGTGCAGGGAAACCATTGGACTGCACTGGGATGATATCTGATTTACACTCACTGACAGAATGGAGAAGATGGAAAAAAAAATTTCAAACTATGATCACACTTTGAGCAAAATCTCATTTGCGTAATCAGCCCGATTCTCTCAGATGAGAGAATATACGGCCATGCATAGCTGCCCTCAGAGTTAAGCTCTAAGAGGGATTTAGTTTTCTTACACCCTTCCTGACACTCACATTCCAGCAAAATGGAGGATGGCTGACAATATGAATGTTTGTGTTTGTAGTCATTACAATTACAGGGTGACATCGCTAGTTGCTTTCCATGTAAACATAGTCTTATTGCTTCACCTTTCCTCCACCTAAAACTTTGATGACCTCAGATATCTCGTGTGTCACCTTTCCTCTAGCAGATAATCCTGGCTCACCTTTTACCTGACTATTTGTATTACTCAATCCAGTCTGCATCTGCCAATCTGATCACACAGACTTTCACCCTCGTCTCCTGCTGTCACTTGGCGAGCACATTGCATGTTTTGGGCCATATTTTACCCCTGGAGCATGCACCATTTTATTATAAACACCACTTACTCCAGAAATTCTGCTTAACAGTCAAGAAGCAAATTGTTGCGAATGCCAACTACCCAAAATGTTGCCTTGTATTGTTTTAGGCTTTGTACTCCTAATATTGGATGCATTTGAGGCCATAAAGGGTTTTGCCAGCACAAAAAGTTTTTTTATTTGAATTAAAAATGGAAATTAACAAAATTTACTAATAAGGATAAGAGATTCCATTCAATGCAATTTTTTACCCAAAAATTTGAAATCTCCTGAATTACTTTTTTGGGATTCAGTTTGTGCAAATTTATTGTGGCAAAATTCCCACCTAGCATCCTATACTTCTCATATCATCATATCTCCTGCCACGAGTTTCATTCAGGGCCATGCACCACTGACCAGCCCTCAAATGACATGTCATAGGTTCATCATGGCACTACTCACGTCACTTGAGGGTTAGTTAATGGGGCTCCTCACCGAGAGAGGATCGTAGGATAAGACATGTGGACTGGTAAGCAGCAATGTGAGTATTTTTTTAAATCACTGGAGCAGAGGAAATCCTATCTGTCAAAAGGTAGTATACAGCAAAAATAGATAATAGTAGGAGGTTAAGACCCA
This sequence comes from Ranitomeya variabilis, assembly GCF_051348905.1. Lineage (NCBI taxonomy): Eukaryota > Metazoa > Chordata > Amphibia > Anura > Dendrobatidae > Ranitomeya > Ranitomeya variabilis. The sequence goes on from NC_135233.1 coordinate 1,079,998,438, forward strand.
AATTTTAATATAGATGACTAAAGGTACCTTCACATTAAGCGACGCTGCAGCGATAGCGACAACGATGCCGATCGCTGCAGCGTCGCTGCTTGATCGCTGGAGAGCTGTCACACAGACAGCTCTCCAGCGACCAACGATGCCGAGGTCCCCGGGTAAACAGGGTAAACATCGGGTTGCTAAGCGCAGGGCCGCTCTTAGTAACCCGATGTTTACCCTGGTTACCATCGTAAAATGTAAAAAAACAAACACTACATACTCACATTAAATTAAATTAAAGGTACCTTCACACTAAACGATATCGCTAGCGATCCGTGACGTTGCAGCATCCTGGCTAGCGATATCGTTTAGTTTGACACACAGCAGCGATCAGGATCCTGCTGTGATATCGCTGGTCGTTGAACAAAGTTCAGAACTTTATTTGGTCGTCAGACCGGCGTGTATCGTCCTGTTTGACACCAAAAGCAACGATACCAGCGATGTTTTACACTGGTAACCAGGGTAAACATCGGGTTACTAAGCGCAGGGCCGCGCTTAGTAACCCAATGTTTACCCTGGTTACCAGTGTAAAATGTAAAAAAAACAAACAGTACATACTCACCTTCGCGTCCCCCGGCGTCTGCTTCCCACACTGACTGAGCGCCGTAAAGTGAAAGTGAAAGTACAGCACAGCAGTGACGTCACCGCTCTGCTCTTAGGGCCGGCGCTCAGTCAGTGCAGGGAAGCGGACGGCGGGGGACATGAATGTGAGTATGTACTGTTTGTTTTTTTACATTTTACGATGGTAACCAGGGTAAACATCGGGTTACTAAGAGCGGCTCTGCGCTTAGCAACCCGATGTTTACCCTGGTTACCCGGGGACCTCGGCATCGTTGGTCGCTGGAGAGCGGTCTGTGTGACAGCTCTCCAGCGATCAAACAGCGACGCTGCAGCGATCGGCATCGTTGTCGCTATCGCTGCAGCGTCTCTTAATGTGAAGGTACGTAAAGTTCTGAACTTTGTTCAACGACCAGCGATATCACAGCAGGATCCTGATC